>NC_044302.2:49446451-50046451 GCF_004027225.2 Strigops habroptila
CATCCCTCCCTCCCTCACTCCCTCCTTCCTTCCTTCCTTCCGCCCTCCTTCCCTCCCTCCCTTCCTCCCTTCCTACCTTCCTTCTGATTTCCCGACCGACCTCCCTCCCTTCCTCCCTCCATTCCTTCCTCCCTCCCTTCCTCCTTCCCTCCCTCCCTTCCTCCATTCCTTCCTTCCTTCCATCCTTCCTTCCTTCCTTTCTTCGTTCCTTCCTTCCTTCTTCTGATCCTCCCTCCGTCGCTCCCTCCCTTCCTCCCTCCCTTCCTTCCTTCCTTCATTCCTTCCTTCCTTCCTCCCCTCCTTCCTCCCTCCCTCCCTTCCTTCCTTCCTACCTTCCTTTCTTCTCCCACTCTCCCTCCTTTTCTTTCTTCCTTCCTTCCTCCCTCATTCACCCCACTCCCTCCCTTCCTCCCTTCCTCCCTCCATCCCTTCCTTCCTTCCTGTCCCTTTCTCCTTTCCTCCTTCCTTCCCTGCCTCCCTTCCTTCCTTCCTCCCTTCCCTCCTCCCTCCCTTCTTTCCTCCCTCCCTCCCTTCCTTTTCCACTCCTTCCTTCCTTCCTTCCTTCCTTCCTTCCTTCCTTCCTTCCTTCCTTCCTTCCTTCCTTCCTTCCTTCCTTCCTTCCTTCCTTCCTTCCTTCCTTCCTTCCTTCCTTCCTTCCTTCTTTCCTTCCTTCCTTCCTTCCTTCCTTCCTCTGTCCCTCCCTCCCTTCCCTCCCTCCCTCCTTCCTTCCTTCCTTCATTCCCACTCCTCTCTACTCCCTCCCTCCCTTCCTTCCTTCCTTCGTTCCTCCCTCCCTCCCTTCCTTCCTTTCTTCCTTTTCTTCTTCCCTCCCTCCTTTCCTCACTCCCTTCCCTCCCTCCCTCTCTCCCTGCTTTCCTCCTTCCTTCCTTCTTTCATTCCTTCCTTCCTTTCCTCTCTCCCTCTCTACTTCCTTCCTTCCTTCTCTTCTTCCTTCTGTCCTTCCTTTCTTCCTTCCTTCTTCTCACTCCCTCCCACCCTTCATTCTCCCTCCCTTCCTGCTTCCCTTTCTCCCTCCCTTCTTCCCTTCCTCCCTTCCTTCTCCCGTTCCTGCCTTCCTTCCTTCCTTCCTCCCTTCCTTCCTCACTCCCTTCCTTCCTCCCTCTCTCCCTTATTGTCTCCCTCCCTTTCTCCTTCCTTCCTTCCCTCCTTCCTTCCTTCCTTCGTTCCTAGCTTCCTTCCTCCCTTCCTCCCTTCCTTCCTTCCTTCCCTCCCTCCCTCCCTTCTTTCCTTCCTTCTCTTCTTCCCTCCTTTCTCCGGGAGGACTACTTATTTAAATGATGTGTTAACTTCTTTCTGTAGCTCATGAGAAACAAGCCATACATCATCCTGGCAGTGTGCTTTGGAGGAGGAATTGGGATGTTCACCTGCTTTTCAGTTCTGCTAGAACAGATCCTTTGTGAAAACGGGTATTCAAATGTGAGTCTTCTTTCCTGCCCGTTGTCCACATACCATAATAATGATTTTCCCTTACAAGCAACTCGGAACAAAATGAAGACAGTTGAATACGATGCGCTGTCTTTTATCTTATTTGCTGATATTATCTAACATAGATTAAGCAGCACTTTAATCCAGAGCACAATCTCTCAGTATAGAGGCTGATCTGCATTTTCATTACTGCCCATGGTCAGGCTCCCATTTGCAATTGAAAAACCTTTACTCCTCAAATACTTTTTAGGAAAAAAAAGAGTACTATGTTTTTATTCAGCCACTCCAGACCACTGATGCCTATGCAGCCTTCTGACTCTTTCCCCAGAGTAGGATGGGGCCCAGGCAGGCACTAGAGTGAAGCTGAAAGCAGGTTGATGCAAGCACCTTTTCCTCTTTGCAGTCTTTCATGAAGCCAGGGCAGCAGATGAAGTCACAGGTACTGTGACGGTTATTTCCCCACCCTTCCCATGACACTGGCCAGGTGCTGCTTTTACAGCTGAGCACAGTTTGTGCACAGCTGATTCCTCCTGCTCAATCCCTGCAACAGCAAGGGGCTGCCCCAGTTCCTGCATTTCCCCTCAGGCAGGCAGCACTTCAGTCCTGCTACTTGTATTCCCGTGAGAGTCCTCTTAAAACACCCCTCCAGCTTTTGTATCTGCACATCCACATCTCTGGTCTCTGTCTGCTCCTTCCCAGCTCCCAGGTCTGATACCTGGCCCTGTACTCCGTAGCCAGGTCACATTTGCACACTCTGTTGGCTTGTAACTGAAAATTTTTTAAACTTTGTAGCCTTGCTTTCTGTGCGTCACAATGCTTTTGTCTGTGTGTGACTTGCTTGCCCTGGCCCTTTACCCCACAGAAGCTATTCCAGATACCCTTTCCTTCCAGTCTGCCCCTGAGGCTCCCAATAATGTTTACCCAAATTTGTTAAAGCTTCCCTGCTTTCAGAACTGGTGTCAGCATTTGAATTCTTATGGAGCTGAGACATAATTCTTACGGAGCTGGGACAAGCAAAGACAGTCATTGGAGGCAACAGAGCACGTACCCCATCCTAACTACTGCTCACTGGCTTTCTAGTTAGACCTCATTGCTACAGCCAGGTGACACTGGTTTTCATCTAACACACTTTGGGGCTGCCAGCCTTGTGGCCCCTGGTAAGAAGACAGTCAGGAGCATGATTATAAACAGGAGCAGACCCCAAAGCAGTTGGACCTGTTACCAAGTGTGGACAAAGCACCCGATTACCCATAGAGAACAGTCTCATGCATAGGCTGGAGCATTTAATGCCAGGGAAGTGCTGCTGCTATGCACCCAGCCTCCCTTGCTAGGTTTGCAAAGACTTGTCATCCATTGAGACCTTGGGTGTGCTGTGCCCCGGCTGCCCCTCACACTTGTAGCAGCACCTCAGCCCTGTTATTTGCTACTCAGCCCTATGGAGGCCTCAGCTATTGCAACAGGCCAGGAAGCTCCTCCTGCCTCAGCAAGTGACCCACTAGCAGCTGGCAGAAGGGTCAGTGACACTAAAACCTCTTTCCTAACTGCTCTAGTTGCTCAGTTACTTGTTCTTCTGCCCTCCAGGAATTTGCTGGCCTGAATGGTGCGCTGTTCACAGTGTGTGGTTTGTTGGGTGCTTTCCTGCTAGGCCTGTATGTCGATCGGACAAGGAAGTTCATAGAGTCCACCAAGATTTGTTTCTGTTTGAGTGCACTTGCCAGCATCGTGTTCGCAGTGGTGAGTTCTCCCTTGCCTTGCACCGTACCTGTGGGTTCAGTTCTGTTGCCATCTGATAAATCATCAACTCAAACCAAGGTCATTTGATGTCAAAGTATTCATTAAGCCACCTGTTACATTTTGCAGTGATCCCTCTTGGCTAGGAATGTTTTAAAGAAAAACCCTTTACTGAGGATTTCACAGTCACTATGGAGCCTGATATATATTCAGGATATAAATAAATTGCCATAATTTTACTTGTTCCCATAGGATCGCAATGTTTGTTTACTGTCCCTAAGACCACTCTTCCCAAAAAAAGATGGAATTGCTAAATACTCATCTTACAAAAAATGAAAAAGAATGCCATAGTTTTCCCAATGCTTGTTTTCAACAGTGGTGGCTGCCAAGAGTGTAAGATTAGCAGAAAGGACCTAGTTATGTGCCTATTTCTGCAGTAGTTCTTCAAGGAGGACAAGACAAGGGAGAGGCAGAAAAAGGAGGCACTTGAATCCAGCCAGGATAGGAGTGCAGAACCTGGAGACTTTACTCCCATGGGGCTGGAGTGCAGGCACTGCAGCTGAGCATAGTCATTGCCAGTGGGAGCCATCACCTAGCAGGAACCTGAGCATGAGAGAGAGGACTCCTGGCACTGCAAAGGACCCAGACTGGTGCACGTCTCTGCTTTTTCAATAGGCTTGTGCTGTGCATTTCTCCTGCGTGTTGAAAAATTCAGAGTTTCAATACAGCATGATCACACGTCCCCCTGGGCCAAGATCCCAGTAATGTTAACTCTACTTTGAAGAGACAGACAAATGCAGTGCCTTTCTCAGTGTAGGACAAGATGCCTAAAGCAGACCTTTCATTTCCACCCTTAGTACTCTGGCATTTGTTGGGGGGATGCTCTGAATACAAGTCAGCATGCCTGCGCTCAGGTAAAGCACAGCATAGGCAAGTGACTGTATCAGGACCAACAAGCAGACCTTTCCCTCCTCCCCTTCTCTCCACGACGTTCATCCCATACAGATGAACTAGTTCAAAGTAGTAAACCAAAAAACATGTATTCAGATCTGCTTGATGCTTTGAACTCAGATTCCAGACACAGAGTTTTCCTTGACTGTACCAGTTTAGCTCGGCCAGGCCTGCTGCAGCCGTGCCAGGACAGACACCTCATGTTCCTCTGAGTGAGTTTATTACATGATTAAGGAATGAGGTATCAGCACTGTGGCTGCAGGATATATGGCTTTTTCTTTCTAGCATTGGCTGGACAAGGCCATGCTCTTTCCTCAAGAGTTAGGGACAAGGCTGTTCTAGGCACTAAACTGATCTTCAGGGTTTATGAATGTTTCAGGGGTTTTTTTGTTTGCTTTGTGGGGGCTTTTTGTGGTAAAACCCCAATGTTACAAACATGGATCTGCCATGATAAGGAATAACTTTCCTTGTCACTGAGCTGCTGCAACTAAGGTGTAGTTTTCCTTTATCAATGAGTTGTAGCAACCCAGTGAATTGTCACATGTAACCCAATGCAAACACCAATTCTTAAATGTTAGCTTGACCTAGGAGGAAGGTGTGTGTTTCACTTGGTGCTGGAGATATGCCTAGTATGCTCCTGGTAAGTTACTGACCAAGGAAGTCAAGTCACAGAAATATGACCACACCAATGCTTTTCAGGTAATTCTGCTGATCCTGTCTCTCCTTGCTTAAATTCAACAGATAAATCTCTACATGTAGCTATTGTTGACTTCAGAGGGTTGGAGGTAAAAGATTTTAGGAACAGATAGGGAAGGTACTGGTGAGAAGAGAGTCCTTAGGACTTCCTGCAGATTATGGTTTCAGAGACTTTCTGTGCAGCAGTGCTGACAGTGAGACTTTGGTGTTTCTCTTCTGCCTGCAGACTTCCCGGTTCAGAAACGAGGCCGTCACGCTGGCCATCACCAGCTCACTCTTTGGTTTTTTTGGTTTTGCCATCTATCCTATTGCCATGGAGCTGGCTGTGGAGTGTTCTTACCCTGTGGGAGAGGGTACATCTACAGGCTTGATTTTTGTTGCAAGGTAAGTAGGCTTGGGTTTGAACACACATGCTCACACATACAGGGGTGGGGGAGTAAATAAAGAAGAGCATGGATGTCAGTGGTAGCCATCCTGTTGCACTTCCTTCTGGTGTCCATGCACATGACCATGGTAAGGGGGAAGCTGGCTGCCTGAGCCATAGAGCTGAAGAGCTAAAGGTTTTAAAGCAAGGAGGAGCATATGGAATTGGTGCAAGAAAAACAAGAAGGAAGATGAAGGTCTCCCTTGCTTGGCATGAATCGGGATTTAACCATGCCCAGCATCACTTACCTTTGAAGCAGATGGGGGTTGTGTGCTTGAGAGGGGCACTCATTCCCATGGCAGTACATGGAATGGTACTTGTCAGGTCCCGGTGCTCTGCTGAGGGAGATGGGGCTCATCACTCAGAGGGCAGCTAGTCACAACAGATGGGGTAGTGACCGTCCTTCCTGTGGTCAATTTACATGCCTAGGGTTGGCACTGGACTGCAGCAGGAATGACTTGTTGGAGCCCTAAGCAGGTATTTGTGGCCTGGTGCCTTATGTATGTCAGATGGAGCTGCAGCAGCAAAAACATCAGTCAAAGAGAGGCATTAGCCGCTGCCTTTGAAGGCTGTTGTCTCCCACTTGCTGTGGACTTCGTTGCCTCATTCATAGCCAGCCAGGTATGAATGAGGGCAAAGCTGAAGTCATTGCCTGACTTTTTCCCATCTTCAATCCTGCAGTGAGAAGTATTTCTAAGTCTCTGCCCAGTGACTAAGCCTCAGCTCCTTGATAGCTATAGTTCAACATCTGCATACCTGTGGAGGGAATATATAGTGCTCCTGCCATGCTGCCGCCATGTTGGAGCATGCTGAAAGGCTGACCTGGATACCCTGTGAGCAAGGGCCAGTTAACCAAGCACCTGGCCCAGAAGAAGGTGGCAGTAGCTTTCTCTGCTCCAGAAAGGGGCCTCGTTCTCACTGGGGAAGCTGGGCTTGTCTACAGCACTGGTGAATCAGGCAGGCATCATGACCACATGTTGGTTTCTCCCCACAGCCAAATTGAAGGTGTGATTTTAATGATTCTGCTACAAGGTCTCACCATCCGTGTTTCTGAGGATCCATCCTCCACCTGCGCCCTTGATCAGGATGGAGCCCTGGACTGGACAAGTATGTATATCCTTGGGAAACGATGCTGGACATTTGGTTGCACCCCATGTGCCCCCACTTTCCTGCAGATCTCAGTGTGAGGGAGCTTGCAAGACTGATGCCTATTATAGCCTATCTCTTAGCCCCCTTTCCCAACCTGATGGCGCACTCCTTGCTGCTTCTGCTAAACCAGGCCTGCAAGATTGGAATGGGAAGACATCTAAGGTGCTATGGATGCTGCTGCTGACTCTGGGTTAAAATTTCTCTTACAGCCACCCTGCAGTGACCTGACCACCAAGCTAGAAAGCAGCTGTTCTGGGGGGAAGACACTGTCCATGTAGCACAGCCTATGCTGCTTTGCAGTGTGTGTGGCTGAGACTACAAAGGCGTTGATTGAAAGCTACTTCCCTTGCTTCTGCATACACAGCTGCCGGTTTGTAACATGCCAGTACAGCTTTGTTCTGACTTATTCCACATTCCAAACAGCAACTGGAATGAACAGGAGCACAACTCTGGTTTTACTGCAGGCTAAACCCTGGTCTTGATCTCTTAGCTGGTTTGTATTTATGTAATACTGACCCTGAGTTCTGGGGACACACCATAACACAAAGGTTGGCAAACATCTCTTAAGGCTGAGCAGAAACTTCACAGAACAAGCACCACTAGCTGTCAGGGAACAAGGCTTCACAATAACTGCCCCCTAAAAGCAATTTGACTGCTTTATGTCTGAAGGCATGCAACTCTCTATCTTGTCAGATCAGAGCTGGATGTCATGATAGGCACCCATTCCTGCTCATCTGTGGTCTGATATTCACAGGGACATCTGTGGAGAAAGGCATGGAGGTGTTTATTTGAGACACTGCTGGAATAAGAATATAACTACTACCAGGTCTTTTTGCATAGCCCTTCAGATGTGCTTTTCTTTTTTTTTTTTTTTTTTAATTCAGAAAAGGTTCTTTCAACACAAATTTTTCTTTGATTTAAGTTTATCCTTAGTGAACCCTTCCTGCACTTTCCTCTCAGATGATACAAGAAGTATTACCTGTGTGGACCTGTTCTCTTACAAAGTTCAAGTGTTTTTATTCAATCTTTCTTGTAACTTTGTTCACCACTCCCCAGCACGCAAAACATCTTCACATAATCCCTCACAAACATGCTCTGTGCAGCGTTGTAAGACCTCCAACCTGTGGGTTATGCAGAACAAGAGTCCTGGAAACCTCCCACATTTCACCCAAATCCTATGCCAGTGTTGCATGGATGAGGTTTGGCTGGCACTGCCCCGCTGTGAGCTACACGCTGTCTTCAGGGGTAGCCTCATGAGGTGATCACTCAGGCTACGCAGGTGCTGGGAGTTGACCTTGACACTTCTGCACCCGTGGGAAGTTGTGAATTCACTGACTAAGACGCTGTCTTCCTTGCAGCTCCAGTTCTGGTGCTGGCTGGCCTCTGCAGTGCTATGGCTTGTTTCTACGTCATCTTCTTCCACACTGACTACAAGCGGCTCCGTGCTGAGACAAACAGTGGTGATTTGTCTAAGGCAGAAGATACAGCAACAGCAGATGTTCCTGAAGCCTAGCCAGGCCAAAAAGGGGATGCCAGGGGTCCAGTAAGGGAAGGACTCAGGTCTCTGGGCAGAGACCATGACTGCAAATGCTCAGCTGGCACACTGGCATATCAGGGTCCTGTTGCATAATAGGCAAGGGCTAGGGCAGAGTCACTGGAGCACCTTTGCTGTGCTTCCCTCAATGTTGTATTTATTTTTGAGTCTGGGCTGTAAGAAAGGCTGTTCTGACAGAAAGGTCAAAGTGGACAACTGTGCAGGTAACAGGATTTTTTAGCTGACGTGAGTGAAGGTAAAAAACGTTGCAGAGGAGAGGAACATTATATTTCAGCCATTTTGTTCACTTTCATGTACTTGGATTATGGGGGTGGGGGGAAGCTTTCAGATGGGTGGAAGCCATACCTATCACAAACCTAGTGGAAAACAGCACAGCAACTCTTCTGCTTTAAGGATGGAGCTAATTATGCCTGTGAGAAACTATGGACTAGGATATTGTTTATTAAGATTTATGTTAAGCTCAATGTAAAGGTTAGGCAACAAAGATGTGAAATCGCTTATGCAGACAGAAACTCGGACACTGCTTGAGTAAGATAAGATAACCACAATCGCGAGATAACCGCCAGACTCCCAGGAACCGACAGAAACAGGACAAACAACCCCAGATAAGGACATGTGAATGAGGGGTCAACTATGGGATAAAGGAGAAAGACTTCTTATTTCGGCCTCAACGACCACCAGGAGGTAGAAAACGACCCCCTAACAACAACTGAAGCACGCGCAGAGTACCTCCACTACTTCATGAACACGGAAGTAAAGATGTATAAAAAGGGACTGTTTGAACTGCTCAGCACGGCAGTGGCGGAGCGCAGACTCCCCTGTCGTCCAGCGCTGTTTTTGCTCATATTCTACTTGCTATAATTAATAAAATTTTAATTGGATTATGATCCGTTGTGGTCACAATTTATGACAATTTCTGGTGCCGTGACTCGGATAAGGAACGGTGGGCTTTGGTCCTCCGGGGAGGCGCCCCGCGACATTTCGCGGCCCCGCGACCAACAGCTCACTCCAACCTTACCGACGAACCTAAATTCTAGGATATTGAGCAAAAAAAGGACCGGTAAAATCCCATAAAATTCTGTGCACGGGAGTCCGGACGAAGATGCAGGACGCGTAAGTATACTGCGAAGTTGTTCGCGGGTTCGCCGTTCGGGCGGGATTGGGTATCCTGGATTATAACGAACGAGAGGTTCGATATACTGAACCAAGCGAGTATGGACCCTTTAGTACTGCGTTTCCCACCTCCCGCGAGGGACTGGGCCAGGAATAAGGGGAGCGAGTGAGTGTGTGTTTGTGGATAATCCAGAAGATGGGGGCGAAGGGCAGCAAGCCTTCGACTCCCATGGGGAGGGTACACACTGTACCTAAAAATACCCCTCTGGCATATATCTTAGACAATTGGAGATATTTCCCTGGAACCCTAGGGAAAGATAAGCAAAAAATGATAGAATATTGTACTAAGATATGGGGAGGGAAGAAGATTTCTAAAAATGTCTTTTGGCCAGTCTATGGGTCAGAAGAAGATTGGGTAAGACAGCAATTAAACCTCTGGGTTAATAATAAAAAACCCCTTAACCCGGAGGAGAGTCAATATGGGGAAGTGTGGCTAGAAAGACCGAGAGCTAGACTTTATCCGCTGAATGAAATAAAAACTAAACAAAAGAAAAAGAAGGAAGAGTTAGACGAAACCCTTCTAACCCCCCCTCCTTACATTCCTCCTCCTGCTCCCGCAGAAGTCCCCAGAGCGCCCACTCCCCCACCAGAGTCGGAACAAGGGTCTCCCCCTCTTCCTAGACGCGTAACTAGAAGTCAAAAAGGGGCAGCTCAGATGTACCCCCTAAGGGAAATACCCATGGGGGGACCTCAACCTGTGATCGGATATATTTCCGTACCCCTAAACTCGGCTGACCTACGAGATTTTAAAAGAACCAAAATGGGAAACTTAATTGAGGACCCACTGGGAGTGGCAGAAAGATTAAATCAATTTTTGGGACCAAACCTTTATACTTGGGATGAGATGCAATCTATCCTTGGTCAATTATTTACTACCGAGGAAAGAGATATGATTAGACGAGCAGGAATGAGACTGTGGGATGCTCAACATGCCCAGGGACCCCAAGCAGAGAGTCAGGGGCTCTATATCTTAGGGGACCGGAGTCATCATGAGCCCTTGATAAAATTAAAAATAGGTCCCCATAAACAAGAGTTCACCTTTTTAGTAGACACTGGGGCTGAGAAATCAACTATTAAGCAAATACCTGAGGGATGTAAAGTTTCCCCTGAAAAGGTACAAGTAATTGGGGCAAAAGGAGAACCCTTTAAAGTAAGCAAAATCAAAAATGTGGTATTCGAAACTGAAAATAAATTTGGAATGGGTGAACTCTTGCTCGTCCCTGAAGCAGAATTTAATCTGTTAGGACGAGATTTAATTGTTGAATTGCAATTAGAAATTAAAGTGAAAAATCAGGAGCTAACAGTGTCTGCTTATCCTTTAACCGTGGATGATCAAAAACAAATTAACCCCGATGTCTGGTACTCTCCGGACACAATTAGTAGACTGAAAATCCCACCGATTAAAATCCAACTTTCCGAACCCCACATACCTGTGAGGGTAAGGCAATATCCCATATCCCTAGAAGGACGGAGGGGATTAAAACCAGAAATTGATCGATTGTTAGCACAAGACACTTTGTGTCAAAAATTGTTAAAGATCTAGCTGAAAGCTTGGGGATTAAGTGGGAATACCATACACCATGGCATCCACAAAGTTCGGGAAAAGTTGAAAGGATAAATGGAGAAATCAAAACTATTTTGACTAAATTAATGATAGAAACCAAATTATCATGGATTAAGTGCCTACCCATGGCACTATTAATTCTCAGAACCAGACCCCGAGCAGATGTAGGAATATCAGCGTTTGAAATGGTGTATGGAATGTCTTATAGAATTGAAAGTCCACAAACAAATGTTTTAATTCGAGACCGTGTGATTAATGAATATGTTTCACAATTAGCAGAACATCGTAACAAGCTTTGGGAACATGGACTGATTGTACAACGACCCCCGTTGGACTTAAAAATTCATAATGTTAAACCTGGGGATTGGATATTGATTAAAGTGTGGAAGGAAGAAACCCTAAAACCCAATTGGGAGGAACCTTATCTTGTTTTGCTTACAACAGAAACAGCTGTCCGAACTGCTGAGCGTGGATGGACTCATGCCAGTCGCATTAAAGGCCCAGTGACGAGACCCCACTGGAAAGTAATCAGTACTCCAGGTGACACCAAGATAACCCTGAAAAGATAACGTAATGATAAAGACTTTATTTGATTATTTTGCCGCATTACCTTTTGGTATAAAGTGTGTATTGCTGTTTATATTTGCTATAATTATTTCTCTTTTTTTCTATTATATATGGAAGCGTACAAAGTGTGTTGAAGGAAATTGCTAAACTTATGCAACCTCACAATATTAAATATAGAAGATATGTTGATGTAAATAATATATGCACTCTAGATATACGAATTAGGTGGGTGTAATGATTTGAACTGCAATTGTTATCCATTTGCTTGTTTTAGGTGTAAGGTATGCCAGGATAAATGGTAGACACATTGTGAATGTGGATACCCTCCAATAGGAGTTTGCACACAGTGTTGGAAAATCCAAAGAACTCTCACTGAGTGGAAATTAAAACAATTAGAGTCTAAACAAGAAATTATTCGGGAATCCCATGAGTGGTGGGAAATTTTTGCCAAAGGAATAAACCCTCAATATTATTGCTACCACTCCAACGAACCAGTCCCCTTTGTAGCTGAAATTTTGGTTATAAAATGCAGAAGGGAAGTACTGACCGTGTCTTACTTTGCCCCATTAGTTAAAGCTGCAAAGTGGGAAGCCTATATAAACAGGCAGAAAGCCCGAAACAACTGTTCTCCTGAAGAATTCCCTTGCTGCCGAGAAGATGGTACACCCCGTGGCTCGAAGCAACCGAGTCGACGGGCGAGGCAGAGGAGGAACAAACTGTGGAGAAAAGAACCAGAACGATGGGACACAAAAGCAGCAATGGCCGAACTTCCCCAGGACTGGTAAAAATATACTTAAATTGGCAAAATTAACAGACACCCTTTTTTCTGGTATACCGTTAGTTTTGTTATTGATAATAACCCAAGCAAATGGAAACCCTCATAAACCTATGAACTAGACAATAACAAACATAAAATACACTTTATTAAAGAACGGTTTGACATAGCTAAACTGCTTATTTTAACTACGAGGTCTGGGGCAAAATATAAGAGTGTATCTATTAATGAAGATGAAGATTGCTGTGAATACATTATGCCACGTGGGAACTATGCCTTTTGTAATTGTGAGGTATTACCTTGTGAGTGTTATGATAAATATTGGGATTGTGGAAAAAGGTTTGTTCGCAGTGCCGAAAATGAAAGTAACGTCTAATAAACAATAATAGGATAAAAAGAAAAAGGGGGGATTGTGAGAAACTATGGACTAGGATATTGTTTATTAAGATTTATGTTAAGCTCAATGTAAAGGTTAGGCAACAAAGATGTGAAATCGCTTATGCAAACAGAAACCCGGACACTGCTTGAGTAAGATAAGATAACCACAATCGCGAGATAACCGCCAGACTTCCAGGAACCGACAGAAACAGGACAAACAACCCCAGATAAGGACATGTGAATGAGGGGTCAACTATGGGATAAAGGAGAAAGACTTCTTATTTCGGCCTCAACGACCACCAGGAGGTAGAAAACGACCCCCTAACAACAACTGAAGCACGCGCAGAGTACCTCCACTACTTCATGAACACGGAAGTAAAGATGTATAAAAAGGGACTGTTTGAACTGCTCAGCACGGCAGTGGCGGAGCGCAGACTCCCCTGTCGTCCAGCGCTGTTTTTGCTCATATTCTACTTGCTATAATTAATAAAATTTTAATTGGATTATGATCCGTTGTGGTCACAATTTATGACACCCCCTCTTCCTAGACGCGTAACTAGAAGTCAAAAAGGGGCAGCTCAGATGTACCCCCTAAGGGAAATACCCATGGGGGGACCTCAACCTGTGATCGGATATATTTCCGTACCCCTAAACTCGGCTGACCTACGAGATTTTAAAAGAACCGAATTGGGAAACTTAATTGAGGACCCACTGGGAGTGGCAGAAAGATTAAATCAATTTTTGGGACCAAACCTTTATACTTGGGATGAGATGCAATCTATCCTTGGTCAATTATTTACTACCGAGGAAAGAGATATGATTAGACGAGCAGGAATGAGACTGTGGGATGCTCAACATGCCCAGGGACCCCAAGCAGAGAGTCAGGGGCTCTATATCTTAGGGGACCGGAGTCATCATGAGCCCTTGATAAAATTAAAAATAGGTCCCCATAAACAAGAGTTCACCTTTTTAGTAGACACTGGGGCTGAGAAATCAACTATTAAGCAAATACCTGAGGGATGTAAAGTTTCCCCTGAAAAGGTACAAGTAATTGGGGCAAAAGGAGAACCCTTTAAAGTAAGCAAAATCAAAAATGTGGTATTCGAAACTGAAAATAAATTTGGAATGGGTGAACTCTTGCTCGTCCCTGAAGCAGAATTTAATCTGTTAGGACGAGATTTAATTGTTGAATTGCAATTAGAAATTAAAGTGAAAAATCAGGAGCTAACAGTGTCTGCTTATCCTTTAACCGTGGATGATCAAAAACAAATTAACCCCGATGTCTGGTACTCTCCGGACACAATTAGTAGACTGAAAATCCCACCGATTAAAATCCAACTTTCCGAACCCCACATACCTGTGAGGGTAAGGCAATATCCCATATCCCTAGAAGGACGGAGGGGATTAAAACCAGAAATTGATCGATTGTTAGCACAAGACACTTTGTGTCAAAAATTGTTAAAGATCTAGCTGAAAGCTTGGGGATTAAGTGGGAATACCATACACCATGGCATCCACAAAGTTCGGGAAAAGTTGAAAGGATAAATGGAGAAATCAAAACTATTTTGACTAAATTAATGATAGAAACCAAATTATCATGGATTAAGTGCCTACCCATGGCACTATTAATTCTCAGAACCAGACCCCGAGCAGATGTAGGAATATCAGCGTTTGAAATGGTGTATGGAATGTCTTATAGAATTGAAAGTCCACAAACAAATGTTTTAATTCGAGACCGTGTGATTAATGAATATGTTTCACAATTAGCAGAACATCGTAACAAGCTTTGGGAACATGGACTGATTGTACAACGACCCCCGTTGGACTTAAAAATTCATAATGTTAAACCTGGGGATTGGATATTGATTAAAGTGTGGAAGGAAGAAACCCTAAAACCCAATTGGGAGGGACCTTATCTTGTTTTGCTTACAACAGAAACAGCTGTCCGAACTGCTGAGCGTGGATGGACTCATGCCAGTCGCATTAAAGGCCCAGTGACGAGACCCCACTGGAAAGTAATCAGTACTCCAGGTGACACCAAGATAACCCTGAAAAGATAACGTAATGATAAAGACTTTATTTGATTATTTTGCCGCATTACCTTTTGGTATAAAGTGTGTATTGCTGTTTATATTTGCTATAATTATTTCTCTTTTTTTCTATTATATATGGAAGCGTACAAAGTGTGTTGAAGGAAATTGCTAAACTTATGCAACCTCACAATATTAAATATAGAAGATATGTTGATGTAAATAATATATGCACTCTAGATATACGAATTAGGTGGGTGTAATGATTTGAACTGCAATTGTTATCCATTTGCTTGTTTTAGGTGTAAGGTATGCCAGGATAAATGGTAGACACATTGTGAATGTGGATACCCTCCAATAGGAGTTTGCACACAGTGTTGGAAAATCCAAAGAACTCTCACTGAGTGGAAATTAAAACAATTAGAGTCTAAACAAAAAATTATTCGGGAATCCCATGAGTGGTGGGAAATTTTTGCCAAAGGAATAAACCCTCGATATTATTGCTACCACTCCAACGAACCAGTCCCCTTTGTAGCTGAAATTTTGGTTATAAAATGCAGAAGGGAAGTACTGACCGTGTCTTACTTTGCCCCATTAGTTAAAGCTGCAAAGTGGGAAGCCTATATAAACAGGCAGAAAGCCCGAAACAGCTGTTCTCCTGAAGAATTCCCTTGCTGCCGAGAAGATGGTACACCCCGTGGCTCGAAGCAACCGAGTCGACGGGCGAGGCAGAGGAGGAACAAACTGTGGAGAAAAGAACCAGAACGATGGGACACAAAAGCAGCAATGGCCGAACTTCCCCAGGACTGGTAAAATATACTTAAATTGGCAAAATTGACAGACACCCTTTTTTCTGGTATACCGTTAGTTTTGTTATTGATAATAACCCAAGCAAATGGAAACCCTCATGAACCTATGGCTTGGAAAGTATATAATTTACCAGAGTCAAAATTAGTATCTATTAATGAAGATGAAGATTGTTGTGAATGCATTATGCCACGTGAGAACTATGCCTTTTGTAATTGTGAGGTATTACCTTGTGAGTGTTATGATAAATGTTGGGATTGTGGAAAAAGGTTTGTTCGCAGTGCCGAAAATGAAAGTAACGTCTAATAAACAATAATAGGATAAAAAGAAAAAGGGGGGATTGTGAGAAACTATGGACTAGGATATTGTTTATTAAGATTTATGTTAAGCTCAATGTAAAGGTTAGGCAACAAAGATGTGAAATCGCTTATGCAGACAGAAACTCGGACACTGCTTGAGTAAGATAAGATAACCACAATCGCGAGATAACCGCCAGACTCCCAGGAACCGACAGAAACAGGACAAACAACCCCAGATAAGGACATGTGAATGAGGGGTCAACTATGGGATAAAGGAGAAAGACTTCTTATTTCGGCCTCAACGACCACCAGGAGGTAGAAAACGACCCCCTAACAACAACTGAAGCACGCGCAGAGTACCTCCACTACTTCATGAACACGGAAGTAAAGATGTATAAAAAGGGACTGTTTGAACTGCTCAGCACGGCAGTGGCGGAGCGCAGACTCCCCTGTCGTCCAGCGCTGTTTTTGCTCATATTCTACTTGCTATAATTAATAAAATTTTAATTGGATTATGATCCGTTGTGGTCACAATTTATGACATGCCTCTTAGCTAAAGAGCAGTAGGAGCTAGAACATCCTTCCACTGCAGCAGGTAAGTGTAAGTATGTGATCTGCAATACAAGTCTGTTCCAATGAGCCGCTTTGTCCACTCCTACAAACAGGAAAGAAAAGCCCTGCCTACAGTGCTGCTTGTGAAAGCAAGCAGCAGAAGTTAAGTATGGCAGCATTTCTCACCTTTCTGGTCTCCTGCCAGATGCTGAGACATTCAGGATAAGCTTGTTCTACTTGGTTTTCTGTTCCTTCTCCACCTCTCCTGCAATTCCATTGGTTTAAATTTTCCATAAGAAGATGAACCTGCTGGTCTAAGATTGGGGTAGGTGACCTTCCCCAGGCCAAGTCATGCTCTCCTATAGGGGAACACTGAGAGCACAGCTCACTTTTAGGGGAATGACAGAGCAGTGCCTGGTGAGGTGGAAGCTGGCAGAAGAACTAGCAAAGGTGACCACTTGGAGAATGCAGGGACCTGTCATGTTTCTGCAGATGATAGGGGCGTTTGGAAGGAGACCAAGTACAACTGAAGCTGTTCTTCAGTGTTAGAAGAGATGGATAGTGACAGAAAAGATCTTATTTGGAGTTCAGTTACCCTAACAATTGCAAGGGGAACAACTGTATTTTTCATTTTACAGTACTTCCACAGCAGTTCATTGTCCTGCTTAGGTGTTCAGGTATAGATGTATAACCTGACAACTTTTTACTCTGTAATATTACAGTGGTAAAAAAATTTGACACATGGGACTTGATGATGCTTCAGACCATGCATCTTGCAAGGGGATCTGAGTACTTACCGATTAAGGGAACTTGATGCAATTTGGACCTCTGGCTTTGCCCAGTCCAGCAAGAAGATGATCCCAAAGCAAAGGATGTACTTTCCATGAGGAACACCGTACAGAGGAGCTCTCTCAGTGCCTGAATTCTCTTCCCCATTAGCAACTGGAAATCTCTGCCTTTGTAAAACACCTAGCTGCATCCTTTTAGGGAGCCTGCTAGTCCCTACAGCTCCAGTCTTGCTCTCACCAGTAAGCACTGACATTTGTCAAAAGGAGCAGGAAGGGAGTCTGAGGTGAAACAAGATCAGTTTGGACCTGTCAGAGGAATGAGCTTAGCTGTCTTTTCTGAAACTAGCTGGTCAGTTCTTCAGCCCTGGACCTAATACACTGAACAGATTAACAGCAAATTTACTTGCCACTCCTGAGTCCTACTGTACTGGGAAGCAAGAAGCACTTTGTACTTTATAGTTTTATATATTTACATATACTTACTTGTTTTTAATAAAGGATTTTTAATACAGGTTTAAGAAAATATTAATCTTTTCTCAACATGTTAAACTAATAAAAGTATTTTATAGATGCAAGGGTGCCTCAGATCTGCTGCGTAGCACAAACCAGAAGTCTCCGTATTTGCCAGGTGTGCATTAAGTTGTGCTCAAAATGATGATGGGTGCCCCAGATCCTCAAAATGACTATGTGAAATTAGCTGTAGGTTAAACTAGAGTTAGCTCTATTTTGAAAGATAGGTTAAAAGAGTGAGGAAATACTGCTTTCAAATGTCTGCAAAATCTGCCATTGCCCTGGTCAGAGAGTCTGCCTTGCACCAGCAAAGGCACTCTTACCTTTATCCAAGCATATACAAGAGATTTGAAAGATTTCTCTCTCTACTAATGCATCAGACTTACAGGTGTGTAGGGCTCTCACAAATACCTACCTTGCACCATCAGCTGCTCCTGCTGGCTCAGTAACTTCACATTTTGTCTTTCGAATGAAAGAAGCTCAAACTGATGTGCTAGTCTGTAATGACCACCATAGTAGTCAGTTTACTGCTGTGTGCTCTTTCCCTCCAGGCTGCGTAACTCTTCTCTCACAGGTCACGAGTCTTTCCCTGGAAAGCCTGTGGAAAGCCTGAAGATGAAATCTTAGCAGGACAGAGGGATTTTGATGTTAAAGCATGGGGCTGGTATGCTGGGAGTGGAGCCATTTTCTCTCCCTGCCCAAGGCTGCCCAAACAAGCCTTCTGTGACCCCAGTAACCCCAGCAAAGGCCTCTACAATAGGTCTGTAGGGGTCACTGGAAAACTGGTACTGCAGAAAGCCTCCTGCAAGATGAATGGTCCTGGCTGTGATCTGGTCTCACTAGAGGCCTTCTGCTTTTGTAAAGCCAAAGGACAGTGACATAAGAGTCAGCCAACTGCTCCCATCACAGCTGTGGATCTTAGAGAAGCCCTCTTACACTGGCAGGGATACATACTCTTGCATCCTGCACACAGCTGGGGCCTGGACAACTTGTGTTGCAAGAAAGGTTGTTCAGCAACCAAGACCGACACAGCAGACAGTCTTGAGGCCCCTAGAGCAGCTCAGTCCACAGGCTTTCTGCAGGACACCAAGTTTAACCAAGCCAAGTGCAAGGTCCTACACCTGGGTCGGGGCAATCCCAGGCACAGTTACAGGCTGGGCAGAGAAGAGATTCAGAGCAGCCCTGCGGAGGACGTGGGGGTGTTGGTGGATGAGAAGCTTAACATGAGCCAGCAGTGTGCGCTCGCAGCCCAGAAAGCCAACCGCATCCTGGACTGCATCAAAAGAAGCGTGACCAGCAGGTCAAAGGAGGTGATCCTGCCCCTCTGCTCTGCTCTCTTGGAGTATTGTGTACAGTTCTGGTGTCCTAAACATAAAAAGGACATGGAGCTGTTGGAGCAAGTCCAGAGGAGGGCCACGAGGATGATAAGAGGGCTGGAGCACCTCCCGTATGAAGACAGGCTGAGAGAGTTGGGGCTGTTCAGCCTGGAGAAGAGAAGGCTGTGTGGAGACCTCATAGCAGCCTTCCAGTATCTGAAGGGTGCCTACAAGGATGCTGGGGAGGGACTCTTCCTTAGGGACTGTAGTGGTAGGACAAGGGGTAATGGCTTCAAACTTAAACAGGGGAAGTTTAGATTAGATATAAGGAAGAAGTTCTTTACTGTGAAGATGGTAAAGCACTGGAATGGGTTGCCTAAGGAAGTTGTGGATGCTCCATCCCTGGCAGTGTTCAAGGCCAGGTAGGACAGAGCCTGGGGCGACATGGTTTAGTGCGAGGTGTCCCTGCTCATGGCAGGGGGGTTGGAACTAGATGATCTTAAGGTCCTTTCCAACCCTAACTATTATATGATTATATGATTCTATGACACTATCAGCACGTGTCTCTAAGGCAACTGCTCAGTGAGGTACCCCCTCAGGCTTCCTGCAGCCCCCCAAAACATCCAACTCTCTCTGGTCTCTCTCTGCAGCTTCCCCTGGGGACTGCAGAGGACTGGCAGAAGTGCAAGTTCACATGAGCCTGGGGATGAGGTATGCTGCAGTCTGAAGACAAAGCAGTTCCTGCCCACTCTGTCCTGTACTGGCCAGGCTTGGCTTTAAGTGCTAGGAAGGTAAAAGGGGCAGGGGCTGTATCAGAGAAAAGCAGCCTCAAGGATGCTCCTATGAGTACAGCCACCTCATTAGAGACCTGTACAGGGGTTCAGGTGAGAGCCTTTGTACTACCACGGGATGAACTGTCAGTGTCCAGTACTCCCATGCTGCACCTCTCACAGGGGGCAGTGGACATACCATCAAAGTCCACATTGCCTCCACAGATGCTTGCACACTAGCACAGGCAGGGCTACCTCTACAGGACTGAGTCATCCTGGCTGGAGTTAGGGTGGAGGTTGTCTACACTTTAAACACCACCCCGTCCCCCATTAAATCAAACAAAGCTAACAACGGTGCTGTATTTTAACTAAGTTAAAGCAAACCTGTCATCAAAGTGTTAAAAATCTGGGCAAAATTTAAGACACACGATAACTTTTTGTTTCTTTGAAAGAAAGAAAATACTGTAAAGCCCCCAAACCCGTGTGTAAACTGTAAGAGATGAAAATATCGCGGTGATTGGAGCTGTCAGTAGAAGCAATGCATAATTAAAAAACCCCAAATTATTACAAAGGCCGGAGTAGCCATTCTGTCAGCTATTACTTCCCTTTTTTGGGACCACTGTGCTCAAATACCTTTAGCCCTGAACGGAGACTCAGCAAGCAGGACAGACACAGGTTGAAAGTGAAAAGCAATTCTACTTTAATGCTACAGACGACCTTCTTGTGCCTCATGCACATCCAATCCCCACAGCCTCAAGATCTGTTGTCTGCTTCTCACATTCATCTACACCTCTCTATCATGTTTCTCACAAGGATTTCATGGCCTACCAGTGAAAGCAAACTATGATTTAGCTTTCCAGAGCTCTGTGAGGCTGGAGCTCTTCAGAGCTGCAAAAAGTCTCAGTTAGCATGTCCAAGTTCTGCTTGATACTTTACAGTCCTAAATAAAATAAACACCAAAAGCTTTAAACTCTCCAGGGAATTTTTATCACATTTAAAACAAGTGGTCTTACTTGCAGCTGCAATGTGTTCCCCTGTGTGCCTGCTTTGGCTTAAGTCAGATGGTGGTATAGGATGGAAAAAAATATATCCCAGAACCACATGTGCTACAAAATGGAACAAAACTAGTTTTCTTGGGAGGTTTTATGGAAAAGGAGCCCAGGAGGGTGATATTAAAAATATTAACTAGCTAAACCATCTATTATAGTACTTTCTGCGTGGATACATTTCCCCCATGTACATCCTCTGTGATCCTACTTCAGGAACTAAGGGCTTTATTAACATATAATGGACAGTACTGGCATTATTTAGTTTGCTACATGATGTTTCTTCAATAGAAGAGACTGTGCATCCCCCTGGAGGAAGAGGGAATAACACAACATGCCTGTAGTAAAACTCTGAAACTCTACTTCATTCTATCCATTCTGCCTTATCTCTTAGTTTCTGTTCACCTTCCCGAAAACCCAACCTGTCCCTGCACCCTGCTCAAAAGCTGCTCTTTTGAGCTAAAAGCCCCCCGTGTCTCTTTGGCATGCCTCCTTGTAAGGAGAAATCTAGGCAGAACTACTTCCAACCACCAAAGGTCCATTTTAACCTTACTGCTGCTGCTGTTGCTACTACTATGACTATTATTACTACCACTATCACTAATACCCATTGTACCCCTCTTCAAAGATCTTTTATTTTGGTTTTCTTCTTTCTTCTTCTTCCTGTAGCCAGGCTGTTTCGACCACAGGGTGGGAAATGAAGAGAGGATAATGAACATCTTGTAAGAATTCGCAAGAACTGCATTGTTAAGGAATAGATCTTTAATTCCCAAACTGAAAGATAGATAAATACACACTTACTCAGGCATCGGTCCTGGTTTGGGTTGCTTTGTTGACTCCAGGTTGTTTTGCAGGTCTCGATGCCCCTTCCCTATGGAGATTCCTGCAGGACACGTTTTCAGAAAGTTGGGGAAACTGAAGCCTTTATTGGGTTTCCTCTGGCACTAAGGAAACACAGAGAAAAAGAAGCCATGAGAGGTGCTGCTGTGCCCATCGTGCAGCCTCACCTCAGCCTGCTTTCCCCCCCCAAGCAAGCTGTGAGGGGAAATGCAAAGTCCTGCTCTGAGGCTGCTGCTTCTGGGACCATGTGGTATGCAAGGAGGTGACATGGAGGGGCAAAGGAAGGGATGCCAAGGGGCAGTGCTTGGTATCAGCACTGACAAGCCAAATGCAGTCAGGCTGGGGCTGCTTAAGTCGTCTGGACCGCACTAAAGAGGCAGGCATCCACCTCCCAGTGTCACCCAGGAAGGAGTGGCCTGTTCACCCACAGCAGGGCAAGGGGCAAAGGGGCTCTGCTCCCCAGACAGACCTTCCTCCCTAAGGTGGTGGCCTTGCAGGTGTGCAGGAGCTTACAGCCCAGTGTCCTGAAGATCTCTGGGGACTTTGGCTCTCTGACCAATCCCACCAGTGAACCCGCAAAGGAGCTGGGGAGGCAATCAAAAGCTGTTCCTCTGCTGATGGTCCACAGGCTTTCCTGGGCTCCCTTGTGCTGCCATGGTGCAGGTAATTCCTGTGGCCAAAGAAACAGCCCCTCCATTTGGATGCGCTGCTCTTTCAGGCCCTCTGCTACTCTTCCCTCTCCCTTGCCTGCCCAGCACTCTTCACCCCCATGGCCCTTGCTTGCCAGCAGCGAGGGCAGGCAGCACTTCCTATCTGTTCCAACTTGCTGTCTTCTGTTTGCATCAAAAACACAGGCTGTGCACCCCCTGCACAATCCCATCGATCCTCTGGATGTGGCAGGGATGTGGGATCCTGCACAACTTGGGGAGCTCATTCCCCAGCTTCCACCCAAATGAGTACTATGACACCTTGCTTGGAGAAGGAAGACTTAAATAAAGTCGAGCAAGTTACACATCTAAAACCAAACAGTTACAGCAAACTTAAGCATCGTTGCCTAAGTCTGTCACTCCATCACTTCACAGGAATTTGAAGACCCTCTGGTAGCTGCACAGGCTTTTATTCAATCAAGGACTCTGCTGTGCTTCGGCAGAAAGCAGGAGGACAGCCATCTCCTGTGGCTGGAGATGAGTACAGCTACCCGAACTGCAATCTGTGTGAAGCCGTGCCCACTGGTGAATGCCTTCATTTTTAAAGAAACTTAAAAGAAAAAAAAAAAAAAAGTCCAAACTAAAATTAAAAAAACAAAACAAAACATGGCCAAAACTATGGTCGATGCTGTACTACTGTGGGGAGGTGAGAGGCACAGAGGAGGAGGAAAGGAGAAGTTTTGCTACAGCTGCTCCCCAATCAGCACAACCAACTGCAGGAACAGGCACCCCTGCTATGGCCCAGTGATCTTCCCTGCAGGGAGGTGGGACCATGTATTAAACGTATAGAAAAGTTCTACAGGTAATTGTAATTGTAAAGCTTTATGGCCACTCTGAAACCATTGTGTGGAAAAGCAGTGCACCTTAGTGTTGAAGTTGTCCTCTCAGACAACTTCCCCCGAAGTCCAGGGAAGGCAGCTGCTGCACATGCTCTTTTAGCAGAAAGACCACATTAAAATGCTGAATTTGTCATCAGGATGGAGGGACCTCAAGCTTAAGCAGTTACATGTGGCACAAATCCACTCCTCCAGCCTCTGCTGCTCTTCGGAGTGCCTGTAAATGAAAGACTGAACTTCAACCCTACTGCTCCTTTTCCTGCCTCCACAGGAATTCTGCACTGACTGCCCCAGTGCAATGGGCTGAACTAAGCCCTTGTGGTGGAAAGCTTTCTTGGCTCTGCAAGAAACCACAGCTTTTAATCACTGTTTGCAACCTGCCTCCATGTACACACAAAGTTTTGCCAGGCTGCTCACAGCAATTTCCATCTGTTGCACACTACTAAAAGACGACTGAGATCTCACCTACAAAAGCCAAACCCTGCAATTACTTAGAACTAGCTAATACAAGATGAAAAGAAGGCCAACTCTTTTGGGGTTTGTCAGGAATGCCCAACTCTCAACTACTTTGCCCTTCCAGGTTGCAAAACCTAGCAAGAAGACTGACCCTTGCCTTCCCAGAAGGAGCTTCTCCCTCCCTTTCAAATCCCCAGCTCATTGCATGCTGTCCTCCACAAAGGTGTGTCCCAAAAGCCACAGGACTAGCGTTTCTTGGTGCTGGAGGACCCCTGGAGACTCCTCAGGATAAAAGCCTCGTGGCAGACCAAGCCTGGCCTTGAGAGGCATGACCTCTGCGAAGCAGCAAGGTGTTTCTATGGTAAAGTCCATTGCTGATAGCCCTTCCTAGGGCATGTCTGCAGGGAGATGTAGATACGGGATGCCAGGGTTTGTGCCAGCAGCCCAGGAGGGCAGGAAAGTGCAGCAGGGCAGGGTATGGGTGGGTTCAGAGGAAGATGTTTGAAGACCCTGAAGCAGAGTTTTGGGAGATACAGGAGGACCCCAGGAAAGGTTTTGGCGACCAATGGCAGGGTCGGGCATCTCTGGAGACACTTGGGCATCGTTCGGGATCTTTGCAGGGCCTGGGGTATGGTTTGGACAGGTTTAGGGAAAGTGTCTAGGGGCGGTGAAGCAGGGTTGGCTGTTCTGGGTTTGTCACAGGTTTGGGGTTGTTTGGTGTCTCTAGGGAAGGGTTTCCTAGTGCTTGGGGGCCCTGGGTCTGGTTTGTGTGGGTTTTGTACCTCTGGGACAGAGTCTGTGAGTCTTTGGGGTAGGGAAACTTAGAAGAAGGGTAGGTGGTGTAGCCTGAGAGTAGGTTTTTGAGGATTATGTGGGCGGGCAGTCAGGGTTTTGGGGTGTCCATGGCCCGATGACCTGAGATACCGTTTCAGGTCACTGAGGGTCCTGAAGCAGGTTTTGGTTGTGGACTGGAGCCCTTTGTCAGGACTGTGGGACGCTGGGAATATTTGGACATTGTGTGGAGCAAGTGAGGTGCTTGAAGCACAGTTAAGAGTGAGTTAGGTAGTTCAGGGGAAGTCTTACGGTGACCTGAAGCAGATTGCAGGGTCTTTCAGAGAACTTGCACAAAGTTTAGGGGGACTAGGGATGCTGGGAAAGGATCCAGGGGTGTCTGGGAGAGATTCTAAGAGCCTATGAAACTGTTTGGTATGGGGGGGTTGAGGGTTTTTTTGTTGTTGTTGTTTGGTTTTGCCGTTTTCATTTGGTTTTGTGTTGTGATTTTGTTGTTTTGTTTGTTTGGGTTTTTCTGTTTTGTTGTTTGTTTTGGTTTGGTTTTTCCCCTGCACTAAGCCACATTTTAGGGTCCTTGGGGCACTTTGGCAGGCTTTCAGGGAACCTGAAAGACGATTTGGGGGCTGGAAAGCATCTCTGAAGAACATAAAGGCGGCTTTGGGGTATTTGAGAGCCCTAGTGTCGGTTTGGAGATCTCTGGAGACTATTGGTCTGGGTTTGAGGGATGTCAGCAGCCCTGGTCACAGGTTTGGGGAGTGTGGGGGGTGTCAGCTGAAAGTATTTTGGATTCATGGGGAACACTTTGGGGGTTTTGGGCATGAGGCAGATTTGGAGTCTTTAGGGTCACTGTGGAGGGTGTGGGGCTTTCAGCATTGTTAGATTTTCAGCAAACGTTTGGGGTCCTGTGGTAAGAGTTTTGGGGAGGTTTCTGAGTGTCCTGAAGGAGGACAAGTTCTGCTTGGGAGCTTGGGGCAAATTTTGTGCTCTTTGAGAAGAACTGGGCAAGGTACAGAGTCTCTTGAAGCCAGCAAGAACTATAGCAGGTTTGAGGATATTGGGGGTTTGGTGGGAGCTTTAGCACAGTGTTTGGACCCTTTGATGTGGCCTGGGAGAGGTCAGATAGGCTTGGAAGCAGGGCTTAGGTTGTTTGGGGCCATGTGGGCCATTTCGGTGAGTCTTTGGGGGCACTTGAATTTGAGATGTTTTGCTGGCCCAAGAGTGAGGTTTCTGAGCGTTTGGGGGAAGTCTCTGGGGACCTGGAAGCAGAGTTTGGGGACTGCAGGCGCCCTAGGAGAAGTTTGAGGTTGTTTGGTAGCTCCTGGGAAGGATCTGTGTGTGGACGTTTTGTGGCCCACAAGAAAGATTTGTACAGTCTTTGTGGGAAATTAGGGTCTGTGGGGTTTGGGAGGAGGAGTTTCAGGGGCTTAGAAACAGGGTCTTGGAGTTTTGGGTCCTGTGAGGCAGGTTTGTGGGACCATAGGGGTATTAGGGTAGGGTCTGCAGGTATGACACATGACATTCTCTGAGAAGCTTTCGAAGGTATTTAGGGGCCTTGAAACAGGTTTTGGGAGTGTACTGTGACAGGAATGGAAAATACTGGGGATACTCAAGCAGGATGACAGGGTAAAGGGTGGCACCTGGAGCAGGGTTTAGGGCATTTTGGGCTGCTAGCACAGGGATGGGGGTGTTTGGGTGCACTCAGTCAGGGTGCAGATCATTGAGGGGAGCAAAGAACTGAGTAAGGCTGGGGGTTCAAAGCAGGGTTGGGGGGTTTCAGGACCTTAGGGAAACTTAGAATCATAGAATGGTTTGGGTTGGAAAAGACCTTAAGATCATCTAGCTCCAACCCCCCCTGCCATGGGCAGGGCCGCCCCACACTAGAGCATGTCACCCAAGACTCTGTCCAACCTGGCCTTGAACACTGTCAGGGATAGAGCATTTACCACTTCTTTGGGCAACTTGCTCCAGTGCCTCGCCATCCGCACAGTGAACAATTTCTTACTTATATCCAACCTAAATCTTCCCTGTTTAAGTTTGAACCTATTACCCTTTTTTTTATCATTACAGTCCCTGATGAAGAATCCCTTTCCAACATCCTTGTAGGCACCCTTCAGATACTGGAAGGGTGCTATGAGGTCTCCACGCAGCCTTCTCTTCTCCAGGCTGAACAGCCCCAACTTTCTCAGCCTGTCTTCATACGGGAGGTGCTCCAGCCCCCTTATCATCCTCGTGGCCCTCCTCTGCACTTGCTCCAGCAGCTCCATATCCTTCTTAAGTTAAGGACACCAGAACTCCACACAGTACTTCAAGTGAGGTCTCACAAGAGCAGGATTTGCTTCCTTTGACCTCTAGGGTCTTTGGACTTAGGCAGGGATTCATGACCTTGAACTGGAGCCTTTGGGGGCTACAAGCAGAGCTTTTGGTGTCTGGGGCCTGGGGCTGGTTTGGGTTTTTATTGTGACAAAGCCAGCAGGAGTACGTTCAGGGACCACCAAATACCCTGAGGCAGCAATGTGAATCTTTTAAGTTGAAAGTGGTGGAATCACCATCCAGATGTTCAAAAACTGTATAGACAAGGCCGCCAGCGACATGGTTTACTGGTGGCCTTAGCAGTGCGGGGTTAATAGTTGGACTTGAGGACCTTAAAGGTCTTCTCCAACATAGGTGATTCTATGATTCTGCCAGAGTAAGTGCAGTGACGGCTGCCTCCATGCTGGGGGCATACATTTTGGGGTGGCTCTGCCGCTCCCCCGCGGCCGAGCCTGCGCCAGCGGGAAACACAGGTCACGGCTCCCGCGGCTGCAGACACCGCTTCCAGCTCCGTCGCCGGGAAGCAGGTGGGGGCAGCGGCGTTGCGCGCTGCAGTCACTGCCCGGTGACACCGATGCTCCGCGAGCGGTAGCCGCCTGCCACACTGTGCCATCGAGGTACGCAGAAGCAGCAACGCCGCGCGACAAGCCGGCGGGTAGCTGCGCATGTGCACGGCTCTCCGCGCAGTAGCGCGATGGCTGTAAGGCGGGGCAGTGCCCATTCGCGTGGTTCCGCCCGCAGTACTGCACTGGCTGCAAGGTGGAGCAGTGCCCATGCGCACAGCTTGTGCCCGGTGCTGAGGGCACGATGGGGCCGTGCGCACGGCTCTGCCCGCAGTACCGCGATGGCTGCGGTGGTGGGGGTGGGGGGGCAGTGCGCATGCGCAAGCCTCTATGCTGAAGGCGGGGTGAGGCCGTGTGCATGGGTCTGCTCTCAGTCCCGCGGGATGAGGGAAGAAGGGGTAGCGCGGATGCGCAAAACGGCGTGCGCGCTCTGCGCGCGGTAGCCGTGCTGGTGCGAGAGGTGTCTGCAGTGTGCCGGGGGACCGGGGAGCGGGTCAGGGTGGAAGGGGACGGAGGGGTCACGGCCCCACGTGAGGCACGCAGGGCAGCGAGGGCAGCAGCAGCGGGGCAGGGGGGACACGGGCGATTGAGGACACTGGGACCAGTAGTGGAAGGGAGGGAGCAGAAAGAATGGTGAAACTGAAGGTGAGATAGAATGAAATAGGGACAAAGAATGGAGGAGGGGATGGGGAGAGTGGGAGAGAGATGGGGATAGAGAAAGACCGGGGGGGGGGGAGGGGGCACAGAAAAATAGGTATAAGGAGCTGGACACAAGGATGGATAAAGAAAGTCTGGAGACCTGGCAGAGGGATAGCGAGAGAGAAGAAAAGGGAGGGAGAGCAGGAAAGAGGGACGGAGGACTAGAGGGAGGTGGACACGGGGATGGGGAAGTGGTGTAGAGATGAGGAATAGGGTAGATTAGAGCGAGATCCCAGGCCCAGGGTCGGTGGAGCTCATGTGCGAGTGTGGTGTCCTAGGGCTCACCAGCTTTTTCCACGTCAAACCAGGGAAAGGACTCTCTTCCTTGCCACCCCACACAGTTTCCCCGCCTCCTGTCGCAGCTGGGCTAGTTAATCGTGGCGTGTCTATGAAAGAGAAGGGCCCAAGTTTATGTGGCCACTGCAGCATTCCTCTAAGGCCTCCATACCAGTGTGCATCTTCCCATGCCCTTCGCCCTTTGGCACAGCCCGTGTCTGCTCTTGCCCCCATAGCTTCTTTTCCCCTCACATGTTGTGGGTGTTGTCCTTATGCTTGGGTCCCTTCTCCCAGTCAGCTCTGCGGGCACTGGGGAGCAAGGAGAATGGTCCCTGGGGTGTTCTTAGTTGCAGCTGTAGCTGTGGCAGGAGCTTCTCCAGCCTCCAGGGCTCCTTGCGCCTCCTCTGGTACTGCTGGGCCATGTCATGGTTCTGGGGAGAAGAGTTGGAGGCAGGGGTGAACTCCAGTCACTGCCCTGCCCATTGCACATGGGGTGAGGAGGGGACTTCAGCCTCACAGCTTAGCTGCGGTGTGGTGCCACCAGAGCTTCAACCTGTGTGTGGAAAGGACCGAGCAGAGGCTGAAGTGCCAGAGCCTCAGTGTGCACCTTGCTGACACTGATCGAGTTTCTTGCTCCTTGCTATTACCGTGCAGCTCAGCAAGATGTGCTGCTGAAGCATGCAGAGCTCAAGCAGCAGCTCCAGTGCCACGCTGGCCACTCAGTGGGGCCTCTGCTGCCTGCAGGAGTGGGGAGCCATGAGATCCCCAGTTCATCCAGACTCTCCTGCCACCATATGCCTCCCTTCACACCAGCGCTTGGTTCCCCATCACACATTTCCCCAGCTCCTCTGTCTCAACACCCGGCAGCATTGGGATCACCCTGCTGGCTCCCTGCTCCACCAGCAAGGTGTTCACATACTGCAGTGCCTTCCCGTCCACCTCCAGCATCTCCAGCCTTGCCAGCGAGGCCACTCAGC
This sequence comes from Strigops habroptila, assembly GCF_004027225.2. Taxonomy (NCBI): domain Eukaryota; kingdom Metazoa; phylum Chordata; class Aves; order Psittaciformes; family Psittacidae; genus Strigops; species Strigops habroptila. The sequence continues at coordinate 49,475,435 of NC_044302.2, forward strand.
CTGTGCTTGGAGAGAAGCCTTCCTTGGACAGGAGCTGAACACAGTAAATAGACTCTGCAGCTTGACATGCATGGAGAAACCCTGGTGACATTACTGATCACCAATGCACTGCAGAGCACATCCACTCAAGAGCCAGCACTTGATACGTTTGACAAGACTTCCCCAAACTACTCATAAGAGACGCAAACCACTCCTGGGGAGAAACAGTTTTATGACAATCAAAGGTTCTCACAAAGATTCAAGATAGCCCCATATATCTTCCAGGGAATCAAAGCAGAGGGTCTTGTGTCTCTGCTCTTCCCTGGAGCCTGCAGCGGCTGACGACAGCTGTATTTCGCAGTGCTGCCTTCAGTACAAGTGCTTTCTTTATCCTCTTTTCTCCTTGCTCAGCTGTTGATTTGACTGTGGCTGATTGTCCTTTATTTGTGTTGACTCTCAGGCTCAGGTGCTGGAGTTCAGCTAGAAAGTCAAGTTAATGCTGGAAGGGCTGACTGCAGAGGTTCAGCAGCATGAGGGGTGGAAAAAGCAGAGTTGGCCCAGTTGTAGGCACACGTCTGTAGAGGAGGGATGGCCAGTGCTGAGTTTGCTGAGGTGCAGTGCTGTGGCCAGCAGCAGAAGCTACCCCAAGAAGAGGAGGAACAAGTCATGTAACTATGAGGTCAGAGTACAGCCCAAACTTGTAGACAGAGCTTTGATTTGGACCTTTTCTGCAAGTCCCAGTCTGCAGTGGTTTATCTCAGTTTTTCACGGAGGGAAATGGTGGCAAAAGAAAATGTTTGCCTCACAGTTCTTTGGTGGAAGCTGTTGGTTTCTGTGTTCACTTGATCTGCTTCTATAGGAGAGGCCAGCAATGAATCTGGCCAGAGCGGAGGGGTATTCATCCTTCCCGTAGGATCTCAGCCAGAAGAGCCTGCTTTTATCATCTGTTGGTAAGCCTTTTGCAGTAGCAGCACAGTTCAGATGAACAGGAGAGAGGAGGAGCAACACAGACTTGCTCTTGCTGTTTCCTTTCTTGTCAGCAGCCTGTGAGCAGAGAACTGCATGTCCAGGCCTCTGTGCTGATGACCAAGCCTGTGTGAGTAATGAGCCTGACAAGAAGCCAGGCTCCAGCTTGGAAGTGCAGTAAGTTACATGCTCTGACTCATAGCGCCAGTGCCTTCTCATGATTTTCAAAAGAGAAAATTTGTTCGTCCTCTTCAGTGCCTCCTGCCTGGCCTGCCAACTCCATGGCACCAGGACTAGCCCCCAGCTTCCCTCTCCCCAAGTGTGTGGTACAAAAAGCATCCATAGGTACCTGTCCACCACTGCCTTCCAGGACCACAGTGAGAAAGAATGATTCTTCAGTATGATTTTCTAGGCTCCAGGGTGTATATCTGGTAGTAAGACATGCGTGTTTCTGCCACCTATAGCTATGGAGCTTGTATTTGCAGTTCCTCTAACACACAGAGGACTTTTCCCATCCACCACAAGCAGGCAATATCTGAAGACTCATCTTCAGGAGCAGAGGCAGTGTGAGAGGCAGTGAAGCTGTCACATGTTGTGTCCTAAAACATGGAAGGGAGATAATACTCCAGGGCAATGTTTTTCTTTCTCACTTTGGCTTGGGGGTACCTAACTCTGGGTCAGAATGGTGATGTAACTGTTCTCTTCCTGCTGCAGGGAGCAATTGCAGCTTCATTTTCCTTTTCTACTCTGCCTTGAGCGCTGATCCCCTGTGGGAGAGGTCTGGGACCTGAATTAAGGTAGGGCCTGCCCAACTGCCCTTCCCAGTTGCAGCTCAAGACCTCTTAGGAGACTAGAAGTACAAGCTGATTGATTGACAGTTAATTGCATATATTTAAGAAACCAGTAAACCGCTTTGATTCTGTCTGGTTTTAAACCATGAGAGTTGAGCACTGTTCCCCTGTGGCAGTGGAGGAATCAGAATTAGCCAGTGCTTTGGTGAGCAGCAGCAATTCAGCCAGTGTTATTTCATGGTGCAGTGTTAGAGGCTGTGGTTACGCCAGGTAAAACGTGTGCCCTGGTCTGTAACCATGTTTGTACCCACTTTGGCTTGTCTTGGAGGACACCTTACCCTGTCACTAGATACTGCTACTCTTGATAAAGGAAGACCTTGAAGATTTGGGATTCTGGCCAGGTATGGGTCTGTTTCTAACATCACAAGCTGTAAAGACTCGGGGACCAAGTGTGACATCTTCATGAACAAATAAGCCTTCACATTTCACAACAGTTGTCATCGAAATGTGTATCACCCTTGGCTGCTTGTTAAACTCTTGGCCTTCTGTGCAGGAATGTAGAGTTACTGAAGGGGCACAGATGAGAAAGCCCAAATCAAAATGGGTGAAATCAACTAGCTGGGAGTAGCTGAAAGAATAGCTTTTTGCCTTGGCAAAGTAATATAAGTATTCAAATAAGCCATAGATGCATGCCACCAACAGGAAACATGTGAGGGAATGTGCTGCAGATTTGTACCATCCACAGCATTCAACAACTTAAAGGTCAATGATGAGGTGGGGAGGAAAGAGACTGGGCCTTGTCCAAAGCTGCAGTCAAGATTCCTGAAGTCAAATGCACTTCAGGAGTCTTGGCTGGATGAATGGATCAAGGCGTCTTTCTTGGAGTAGTAAAAATCATTTTTCTTCCAGCTGCATTAGCAGTGTTGGGATTACTCACCATGTTACATTGCAAAGGAATCCCTTCCCTCCAGATACTATGTGGGGAAAAATGCCCTGTTATCCATTCAGCCATTTGTGTGAATATGTAATGTTGAGGTTGTGGCTTTTTTCATATAAAGGTTTGGCTAACGCTGTTAGCCCTATCTGTGGCCAGGGAACATTGCTAGCTCATGTTCAGCTTGGTGTCCACCAGGACCCCTCAAACTTCCTCTGTCAAGCTGCTTTCCAGCCATCCAGCCCACAGCGTGTGCCGATGCCTGGGGTTGTTCATCTCAAGTGCAGGACTTTGCACTTTACCTGGTTGAACGTCTGGGGGCTCCCTTCTTGATGCACTCATGCACCCCCTCTCCCACCAGGCTGACCCCAGTGTCCATAGAGCCTGGGAGACATGTGAGGAAACGGTAGCCATAGCACCAGGAGAAGGGGGAGAAAGCAGCACAGGTTGGGATAGCAATGCCCAAAGCCTTGATAGTAATGCAGAGACTTTATCTGCAGCTTTGATGCTTTCAATTTTTTTATTAAATGTTAGATGTGAAATAGATTTGGGGACCAGGACCACAAGGGGCTGGTGTGTGCCCCAGCTGGTGTGCAGCCCGTCCCCTGTTAAACTGGCCCCTGAGGCAGCTTCCCAGCGTCACCGATGGCGAGGTGGCTTCCTGGGGGGCTGGAAGGGCTCCTGGGATCTGCTTGCCCTCCTCTTCGGGGCTCGCCAGGGCCTCTCAGGGCAGCGCTCATTGCCCCGGCTGTGCGTGGAGGGCCCCAGCACCACCTCCACAGGCTCCTCCTGGGCCTCTTCTTGCTCCCGGCGGGTGGGAACGGGGGCAGAAAGGGGGCTGCCGGGACCCCCCCGAAGCACTAGGCTGGGGGCAGAAGACCCCCCTCGGGTGGCAGCGGGGCCAGGGGCCGCCGCAGAGCTGTCCTCCCGCCTCCCGGCAGCATGGGCGTCCTCCAGGCCCAGGCAACGTCGGGCCTCCCCGCTGCAGCGGTGCACGATGGTGTCAATCAGCTGCTGGACAAAGGTCCTTGTGCGCCTCTCCAGGGAGCCCTGCAGCAGCTGGATCAGAGCCCCCTCATCCAGCCCGAAGTACCGCAGGCTGGATGTGACAAGGCTCTGAGTGGCTGCTGCTTCCTGGGCATCCTCCAAGAGCTGCCCCAACTCCTGCTGCAGCCAGGGCAGCAGGGGCTGGAGGACAGCGGGGTAGACACGGAAGAGGGATGCCCAGACGCAGGCATGGAAGCCGCCCACTGGAGCCAGGGGCAGTGGCCCTGCCCCTGCTGGTTGGGGTGATGCAGGGTGCTGGAGGCGCTGGCTGGCTGGGTGTTCTTCAGCTCCTCCTGCCAGCTGGATGACAACTGGTGGTGCCGCAGGTGGTGGGATGATGTGCACGATGGAGCTGACCCTCTGCTTGCAGAGGGGGCACTCAGGCTTGCTCTCAGCCCACCGCAGGATGCAGGTGTAGCAGAACTCGTGGAGGCACGGCATCATGTAGCTGGCATCCTCTCAGCTCTCCAAGCATATTGGGCAGCAGGTCTCCAGCTCCATGGCCACGCTCTCCACGGGCTGCGGTGGGCTGGAGGAAGACTGTTGTCTGGCCTGGTGAGGGGTGGAAGACATGCCCAGGTCCCTCAAGAAGGAAGCCCTCCCAGCTGCCCAGGGAGAGGTTTCCCCATGCATCTCACCTCTGCTGCTGCGAGCGTGCCTCCTGGGTGATCCAGCTGCTTGAGCCTGGCAGGGCTGGGGAAAATCCTCCAACAGCTCTGGGGTCGGGCACTGAGAGCTGCTCTTGACAACTCCCCAGGCACGACACCAGCACCAAAAGCCTTGCACAACACTCCAGACCTCGCGGACTCGCTCAGCTGGAGTGCGGGCACAAGCCGCTGGGTGAGACTTGGTACCTGGATTTAAGCAGCGAGGAATGAGAGGTAACAATCCATCGCTCAGTGACATCAGAGTCCATTGCTTGGAGATGTTGTGTTCCATTCCTCAGGGACCTCGGAACCTATTGCGCAGTGACATCACCATCCATCAGGCGGGCACATCCCGATGGTTCATCCTGGCCTGCCACACTCCCCTGGCAGTGCTCCGGCCCCAGCACACGCGTCTGGCCTTACTGCAACACCGCTGCCCCTTCAATCCTCCCATTGCTTGCCCTATGCTGGGCACTGGTGTTGCACACCAGCCACTGAGGCCTTGGCCATGTCTTCCCCAGGCCCCGTCAGGTTGCTCTGGCAGAGGTCTCCTGGCACATGCTGATGGGAAGACTTTTCTGTTGTCCTGTGCTTGCATGCACGGCTTTTGCTTTACCTATTAAACTGTCTTCATCTCAACCCCAAGTTTTTTCACTTTTACTCTTCCAATTCTCTCCCCCATCCGGCCATGGGGGGACTGAGAGAGCAGCTGCGTGGTGCTCAGTTGCCAGCTGGGGTTAAACCACCCTGATACCCAATAAGAGGATACGTGGGAACCGGTCAAGGTTATGTCAGGGCTGGTTCAGACTTGACATTAGGAAGCAATTCTTTACCGAGAGCATGGTCAAACACTGCAATAGGGGCCCTGTGCAGCCATCATGCCGGAATCGGGGCACAGAGGCTCTGCATGAGCAGTGGGCCAGGCCCCATGGCATTCCAAGGGGTGCTTCAGGGGCCACCTGGCACCTGAATGAGGGCTCGGCTGCAAGGCCCCATGGCCCATGGGGGTCCTGCAGTTTTGGAGTCAGGGGAGGGGGTCCAGCAAGTCCATAGGGCAGCCCCCGTGGCACTCAAATGGGTGGAAGGAGGCCCTCAAAGACCCATGGGCAGGGCCCCATGGGACGTGAATCAAGGCTTAGAGGACCTGCACAAGAGAGGGTCAGGCACCATGGCACTCCAGTCAGGCAAAAGAGATCCTGCAAACTAGCACTGTGAGGAGCCATGGTGCTCAAATGGGAGGAAAGTTCCCTGCAAGAGCAGGGGCTTGGGTGCCATGCTGCTTTGCTCCAGGGAAAGAGACTCTGCAAGGGCAGGGGACTAAGTCCCATGGCATTCGAATAAGAGTCACAGCAGAGAAATGCTGCATGAGCAGTGGGCAAGGCCTCCTGGTGCTCCAAGGGCCTATGACACTCGCATCATGGCAAAGAGGACCTGCAGGAGCAGAGTGTCAGGCTCCATGTCACTTTTATCAGGGAAAGGGCCCCAGCAAGAGCAGAGCACCAGGCGCTGTGGGGCTTCAATTGGGAAAAAGAGGCCTGGCAAGAGCAGAGGCCTGAGTCCCTTGGCTCCCGAGTAAGGGGGAAAGGTCCAGCAAGACCAATCATGCGGTCTCAGTGATGCTCAAGTCAGAGCACAAGTGTCCCAAAACCAGGGCTCTTCACCTGGCATGCAGGAAGCCAGCTAACACACAGAGTGGAGATACTTGTTTATTTCATGTCTGCACAGAGGTGGGTGCTAGGTGGTAACTCCACAAAGCCAGCACACCCTCAGCCTGCCTGCTATCTGCTTTCAAATATTTCGAACATGGGAGATGGACCATGTGGCCTTGCAGCCAAGCCCTCATTCAGGTGCTGGGGGGCCCCTGGAGCACCCCTTGGAATGCCATGGGGCCTGGCCCACTGCTCATGCAGAGCCTCTGTGCCCCAATTCGGGCATGATGGCTGCACAGGGCTCCTTTGCCAGGTGCAGGCTGCCCTGGGGTCTGGCCCAGTGCTCCTGCAGGCTGCCTTTGCCATGGAGACGAGCGCTCTGGCCCTGCTGGCCTCTTCCATGGGCCCTGCCCTCTGCTCAGGCAGTGTCTCTTTGCCCTGCTCTGGCTGCCATGGGGCCTGTCAAGGCAGTCAAAGAGAGACAAAGAGACCCTGAACAACCCAGGCCAGACTCATGGCGCTCAGCTCAGAGCAAAGAGGCCCTGCACGAGCCCAGCAAGATGACTGTGCTGCTGCTCTCACACACAGGCTTGCTTTCTGCTCCTCCAGCTTCAGCCTTGCAAATGCCTTTGCTTCTCTCCTGGTCTTTTGGGGTGTCTCCTGTCTGGGACCACAGACAGGACAGAGGGCCTAGACGAAGCCTGGTGGGCGCTGAGCAGAGGGGATCATCTCTGCCTGCCCTGGCTAGGGAAGAATGATGGGAGAAATCCCCAAGATCCCTGAGTCAAATGCTGCCTTTGACCTCCCATGGTAGGTCATAGCAATGAACAGATTAGAACAGAATAGAATCAAAGAGGATAGAGCAGAACAAAAGAGGACAGAATAGAACAGTTCTGTTTGAAGGGACTTACAAAAATCATCTAACAACTAGCTTCAGAAAGGTTACTAGTTGCAGAAGGCTTGCATCAAAAAGGGCATCAGAATGTCTAGTTTCACCTTTTCCAGTTTCTGCATTATTGAATCTCCCCAGCCACCTCTGCTGGTAGAAACGGTAGGAGCATGGCAGAGGGACTGTGCCACAGGTGCTTACTCCAAGTTGCACAGGCAGCTGAGAGAGAACAGAGAGGGACATGTACTCATTTTGCTGGGAAGCAGCTCTAGAGGCACTCGAGTGCAAGCACTGGAAGCACTGCAGACGTGCTCTCTCGAGTTAGGTACAATCTGTGGGGATGTGGAAAGCATCTCCCAGGCAGCACGCTCCCCCTTCTTGCAGTACACACACAGCTGTGTGTGGGGGTCGCTAGCTTTTGCTTCTGACCAAGAAAAGACTCAGAGTGCCTGGGAATGTGAGTCCCAAGCAAAGTAACCAGCCTCTTTGTGTTTGAATTTAATGACCCAGCACTGAGCTGATTTGGCTCCTGGGGACTGTAGAAGCACACAAGCAAATGCACTTCTCTCTACTGGTGGGAAGCTGGTTTGATGCCGTATTACTGTAATTGCCAAATACATCAGTCATTGCAGGCTGTCTACAAGACTTCATCCTCTTCCATCCTCTGCTCAGGAAGGATAGCCAGCTTATTTTGACAATGCTCACAGAAAAGTGCTTGGCGTTTGTTTATTCTGGACTATGTCTCTGGGCATCTTTGTTCCTGTCTTTCTTTAAAGGTAAGCTCATCTGTGGTTGTCCAAATTTTGTTTGTTTGTTTTGTCATTTTTGTTTGTTTGGTTTAATTTGTTGTTTTTATCCCCCCCCCCCTTTTTTTTTAATTAAACACTAGTCACATCCTGCCCTAACTCTGTTATCAGAAGGACTTGCATCTGCTTCTAGTTTAAACCTTGTTAAAGTCCAATGCTGATTCCACTGAGTTTTATAACCAGTGCTGGGCACCTTCTTTTAAGAAAGGATAAGATGTGGGCATTTTTTTAAATGAAAAGTGAGTCGCTTTCAAGAATGAATTAAAATGATTGTGCTTCAAAAGGAATATGTTCGTGCTCTCCTTTAAAAATTGAACCTATCCATTTTTTGGGGGGAATGGGAAACTATAACTCCAGGCTGTACAGGATGGCTGTGAGAACCCTGTAAGTCTGAGTGTGAAATAGTGTTCTACAAAGGAAAATGACCTGAAGAAAATTTTTAACTGTTTACTTTCTGTGTATCATTTGGAAAGATCTATACATAAATAAATTTGTGCATAAATTCATAAATTTACTATTTCTGGTTTGTTTTTCTCTTCCAGCTTTTAGTATGTTTAATAAGAATCTTTTCAGGCAGTGATAGGTATAATTTAGAAACATCTAATAAAAAAAATAATGGACTTCTGTGTCACCTGTGACCAAGCTATCTTCTGAAGTTTCACCATGTTAGAAACAAATGTAGGAACTGTGTGATTCTTCTGAAATATGGAGGATTGCAAAACTAATAAGAAAGAACTTTAAAATGAGAAGGGGAGGTGGAATAGCCACAGTCCTGAAAGATGTTCAGGATTCTGTACAAAATGTGCTTTTATTCCTCCCCAACAGCTGAAACATACATGCCTTCAACAACTATAATTTCTAAAACTGAGTATTCCAGGTGTGAGGGACCATGTCATATTACTCACAGTTTATGCATAGAGAAAGAGGGATTGTCTTTTTAAAGCCCAGAAAACAGTCCACATATTTCAGAAGCACAGGGGCATGGTAAAGTTACCTGTATGTGATGTCACATTGGACTATTCATGCACGCAGATAATTCCTTACTAGTTTATCTGAATCTGCAAAACATCCATGCATTTCATTATTACAGCTCCACATTTCAGCTGCCTAATGTAGCAATGGTATTTCAGAAAATTGTTTCCTTACTTTGCTAAATTAAGGACCTTTCTATCTTTGTAAGGCTTTTCTGTGCTACTTCAGGAGCTAAACTAACAGGCAGGTGATGGCAGCTAGTTATGATATAACTCACTTGTGTACAGTCCCATTTGAGCATTTCTGTATCACATAAATAGTGCCTTTTAAATACTGGGTAATCATTAAATCATCGGCGAAGAGCTTAGTTTCTCTGAGCAGCATGTGAAGACATAAACTGCTTTTACAAATAGTTCAGAGGATTTTTTTGTTAGGTGCTTTTACCTGCAGTTTACAAGTATGCAATTTTACAGGCAGATGTTGAAGCAGAATAAAATGAACCTCTGATTAAGGTGGTCTGTGTTTGACCTCTGCTTTGTGGATAGTTTGTTGGTTTTCTTTTTTCTTTTTAAAGAAAAGAGAAATAAAATAATATTCTCAGGAGTCTTTCAGTTGGGGCAGAAGAGGAAAAAGTCAAGATGATCTTAGCTTGTTATTGGTAGCAGATAACAGTAAGCTTTTAACAGTAAGCTCCGAATGAACTCCCGAAGGCTTCCTCGGAGAACCCACACAGAAGTCACAGGAAGTCCATCATAACTAACATCACTGTCACATAATGCTGAGTTGTTTCAACAGAATTCATAATAATTTCTTAACTGAAACTATTTCTCATTGAAAATTTCTGCAGGGCTGTTTGACAGAATATTGTGACAAGGACTAGGTAAAAAACAAACTAAACCAAACCGTGGTCATTTTTTTTCAGTCCTTTCCACAACTTTTTGCTTTCACTTGACACTGCTTGCTCTACTGCTAGGAGCCTTGATACACATTTAATTAATGTTAGGTCATTCCAGCACTCCTTCCTGAGGAGCCTGGAGCTAGTGGTGCTTTCCTAGGACATGGGCCTTAGGGAAAACCAGGAAACTGGCTTTCAGCCTCCCTGGATTCCAGATGAAATCTCTCAGGGCCAGACATCCCTTCTAGGCCAGGTGCAATCCTTGAAGGAGCACCCAGAGGATGGAAGGACCCAGTGAGTCCCAGCAGCTACATAACAACCTCAGGTGGAGTGACTTGAAGAACCTGCCCTAGGGAGAGATGGGAAGGGAGGGATTAGGCCCACTCCTGCTCCTTTCTCTCAGCGTGGTGCAGTCTGGGATCCAGGGAGCAGATAACCCTGCAAGGGAGTTCTGAGAAACATGTCCTATTAACCACATGGGTACCTAGCCTCTCTGAGGAGCATTACCTTCAGCTCATAGTGCACAGGGCATCTGCTGGGTTTGAACATCCAGGGAAGTTAAACATTCACTTTGCTGGTCTCAAATCAACCCATGTGTTCTCATTACTGGGCTTTTATGTCTAATTACTGGGCTTCTTTTCTTTCCAGTGAGGCCACTAAAGTACCATACATGTCACACAGAGTAGAGTCAGACTTAGGTTCTTTGCTCTGTGTAGCCTGACATCAGGGTCACACTCTGGCCTTGTGGCTTTGAAAAGCCCAACAAAGGCAAAGGCAAACTGAGGACAGAGCCCCTCCTTCGCAGTCAGGTGGGAATGTAAGTGCTCAGCAGTATGGGAGGGGATGCTGCAACCGAGCTACCCACCTAAAAGATGTAAATTATGAAGTTACTCAGCCTCACTTGGGGTACCCAGCTGGTGCAAAGCAGTTTTTATTTGGCTCACTCACAAATCAGAGTTTAATTCCTTTGTTACACTCATTTCGTGTTTCTCACAGCTTTGCTGATTTAGATGAGGTCTAGTGATCGTATCAGAACACAACTGGTGATCTCTAGGAGCAAATCCTCACAAAGATACTGTTCTTGGTTCGCTTCCATGCAAGCAGCAGCTGTTCCTGTAGCAGCAGTAACATTGGCAAGACAGTCCGAAAAGGCCAGATTCTGCTGTCAAGCTACAATTCCTCTAATGTGAGCTAGTTAGACTGAGGTGGCATGAGTTTAGAGGTATGTGTAGCAGGAAGAACGAAGGTTGGTTCTTAAACACCTATATATGGAGTCTAAAGGCCTCACATGGGTAGGACGGATGGAACTGCAGTGAGCTACGCTAATCAAACTGGTTTACTACAAAGGGACACTGTGGAATACCTGTGAGAAGTCCTGCACCTTAATAGAGTACAATGTAATGTCACTGGTAATTTGGGTGGTTGGTGAAGGAACTCCACCATTAGACCTTATAAGTGTTACCAGACTAGAACCAGGTGTTAAAGTCAGATAATTTAAAATCTTTAATACTCTTAATTTGAGGTCTGAAGGCTGCATTCACTTCAGTTCCTCACATTCTGTACATTAATGATTTGAGTTGTGTCACCTGCCTAAGTGATAACACAGTTTCAAAGATTACAATGCAGCTGAATCAAGTTTAAAATAGAAGAGATATGCGGAAGAGCTTTGCTTATACAAGTAGGTATTTTCTTCTAGATTGGCTAATAAGATGCCACACAAGCACCTTGCAGAGATGGAAAATTACTGCCAGATCTCTGCCGTTACTATAATAACTGGGAGCAGAGACATGAGAGTCTTGTCACTCTGGATGCTGAGAGCATGCTGAGGCATCACATATGCAGGGAGTCAGATGGAATTTAATGTGATTGTTGTAGCACTTGTCTGTTTTGAGGTGTCACTTTGCTCTGCGATCAAGAACGCTAGTGCAAATACCTGTCTCAACACATTTAAGACAGGCAGGTAGAGTCCTAGGCAAATCTCTGAGATTATTTACTGTGAACTACTGTCTGCTACAGTAACTTGCTCTATATGCTTGCCTCCTGAGACTGACTTTTCAGTTCAATGTACCAGACTTCATGTTCAGTCACTAATATTCTATGTGCACTGCTCTGGCATTCTCTGTGCATTCACTGGCACAGCTCTAAAGGCTGCTCTGTATTATCATAGGCACAGCTGCAAATGTGGAGCTGGCCCAAGCTTGTGAGAAGGTGCCAGGCTTCAGGATATTTATAGGTATTTCCATGCACATTTGCTGATAGTAATCGGGCTAATCTTCTTGTGTTAACTCTCCTCATATCTCACTAGAAAAAGTGGGAAGGTCCAGAAAAAGCACTTGGGCCCTGACATCACCAGCAGCTATTGTTATATGCACCTATTAGTATAGCATTCTGCAAGTAGGGAGGAATCCAGAAGCATATACAGTGCACATAAAAGTAGTATCCATCTGGTCTTTGGGATGATGCCAGTTGGAACATTGGAATGGTAAGTTGGAATGTTGGAACGCTCCAATGTACGATGCTACGTTGGAACCCCCTGCCTTGCTCCAGACCAGGGAGCCTTCTGATGGTCTCAGAGCAGAAGTTCCCATTCCAGGCACAGGATTCATGTTCTAAAGACAGCTTCAGACTTTTTTACTCCCTCTGGCTTATTCTCCTAAGACATGTGGAGGAGAACATGAGTTAGTGGTGGTGGTATCATATTGGATGATTTTGTCAGCAATTGTAAATTTTTCCAAGCAGTGAAAAAAATATTTTATGTGTGTGGTATATAGTGAGAACAGTGAGCAGCAGCATCCCTTTCACACTGTATGATGAAATAACTCTTTCCAGAATGGGTTACATCAGTCAGAAAACAGGAAGTATTTCTATCTGAACATGATTTTCAAGGGAATGTGTGTACCTAAATACCATTCAATTTCTCTGTACATCCTGAACAAAGGGTTAGCGCAGAATTTCATTTGTATATGACAAGCAAAGAGGGAGATACAAAGTCTCTCTAGCTCTAGGGTATGATTAAAATAGATCGAACTCCTTTTCATCAGTCCTGACTTGGTCATACAAGGATGCCTGCTGTCTAGAGATCCTGCATAATCTAATTAAGGAGGAGAGCAAATCTGCCTGAGACAGGTAGGGCTAACATTGGCAATCAGTAGGATCCATGGGAATGAAAAAGGTATCCAAGAGTTTATTGGTGGTTTGGGACACACTCCTGAACAAATATGGCTTGTACAAAGAATTTTGCTTATCAAGTCCTTTCTGCATTGAGCAAAGCAGCTGATAACAAGGCTAAGTCCAGAACCAGATGATGTATTTGGAAATAACAGTCTTCCCACCTGGGGCTTGCAATTAAGTCAGTAAATTGCAGATAAGAGAACTTGTAGTCAGCATAAGTACTTACGCATGTCAATAGTGAGGTGCAGGTGGCCTGTCCTGCCTTGCTATCAATTAGCTTTGCTCAGTTAGAGAAGCTGTGGTTACTAGAGTACTGAAGCAGATGTCTGCAATCCTTATCACCTTCCAGAAATGGATGTCTTCAGTACCTACTGAATTCCAGAGTGTTGCAGAGAAATCCACAATCCTCATTTCTATACTTAATGGAACATAAGATTTGGACAGAAAAAGGACTTAAAGGGAAGGGACAGGCTTGAGGAGATACCATTGCAAATTGAGGGCTCAAACAGCCTAAAGTCAGTTTGCAGATTGGGCTGACAAGACTGTACACTGTGTTCCCTGAAGTTCAGCTGTGACTACATGGAAAACAATCTCTGGTCAGTTACATCTCCACCATGCCAAGTGTGAGTATTAAGTCGTAAATTGGAAAAGATGTGTCTGTGGCAGCTGAGGTGAAAGAGAATCTGATCTATACAGATTCATAGACTGGTAGCATAATTTGGCTGGAAAGGACCTCCAGAAGTTGCCCAGTTGAACCCCTCCTCTCAGAGCAGGGACAGCTTTATTAGGCTGCTTCTGAAGAAGTCAAGCTGGGAAGACCTCCAAGGGCAGTGGTCTCCCCTCTCTTCAGAGAAATAAAGGATCCCCTGATACCCTGGCAATGCCCCGTGGTGCAACTTGTATCTGATTAGTGCTGTAGTGCAGATTCACTAATCTGATTATTGCATGTCCCAGAGGAGTCTGGCTCCTCCATCATAGAGCCCTTCCTCACGGCACCTGAAGAGCTCCCCCTTGCTTTCTCACCCTGAGCTGAGCAAAGGCCTGTCTGCATTTCTCATCAGACATGCTATGCTCTAGCAGCTGATTGTCTCAGTGGCCTCCACTTGACTCACTCCACATGGTTAGTGCATGTCTTGTGTTGCCCTGGAGAGGCTTTATCTGGCATGGAGCTAACTGTGTGTCATGCATTGTGTCTCACTGATGTTGAATATAGGCTGGCTGTAGAGGATGCTGCTGCTTAGTGTTTTCATCACCTCTGAGTCAGTAGATCTGGGGGCGGGGGGGGGAAACCCCAACCCAAAAGTAGGAGGTCATACAATGATGCAGAAATTACATTCCGAAATTCTTAGCCGTCTTGTGCTCTTTTGGAAGGATTTCCTCATCTTGAGTCTGCAAAGTGGCAGAGCAGGTCATGACAAATGATGGAGTACACCATTTTCTTTGAATATTGTGTCATTTTGGAAAAGTCATTAACAAACTGAAATCTAGCTTAGGCAGCTGTAACAATAGGAAGATGAGATAAAAAATTGAAATAAGTAGTTGTTAGATGGTTTACAGTTGTCAGTGTTTCAAGTGGCAAATAGGCAGCAACTTTGAATTGGAACTGTTCTTGTTCAGGTTTCAAGAACAATTCGTAAAAGGCAAGTGGACAGCTTAAAAAGCTCTAAGCAAAAAGCTTGCCTTTCTAACCTAGACAAACAGCTATCCTTGCAGCATGCTGTCTGCAGCAGTGTTTCATTCGGTCTAAGCCTTCTAATGTAGTCTCCAAAGATATTTATGGTCCCCAGTTTCCATTCACTTTGTAACTCAAATTTGTTGGATTGGTATCTCAGCCCAAGCATTTCAGCACCCCTGCCATCGTCAGATCTTCTTTTGTGTTGCCTGACAATGCCAAGGAGAGGGAAGGATGATAGAGAAAGGATAAACTAAATTGGAACAGGTCTGTGGGTAAGGAGAAGAGACATCCTTCTCCAGAGAAGACCTCTTCCCAAGCGGGCAAATCATTTCCCCTTTGCGTCAAAACGCTCTATCAGACTCAGGAAGTCTGGATGCTGGGGAACACCAGAGGGCAGGCCGGACAGCACAGGGTCACTTTCTGCTTTTCAGGCTAGTTTTGGTCTCTGAGAGACCTCTGCAGGCATTGTTACTCTATCACAAGCTGTCAGTCACACTCCAGCTGGACACCAATTTTGTTTTAATTTTGTTTTGTTTGCACTGACATAATTCAGGAGAATTAGACTGAAGTTTCCAAAGCTTTAAATCAACAGAGTAAAGTTAAGACAAAAACAGGCTCCCCAGATCATCATTATCTAGAAGTACATCATATGGTTCATCTCTGCTCTTAGTCAGGATCAGTGATTCAGCGAGTGCAGGTTTGGCTGGCAGGGAACAGCAAGGAGAGCCACCTATTTCATATCCCCACTGATCCCAACAAAACCAGGACTCAAGCCCTGTACCTGCGGAAAAGACTAACATTCAGAATGCTTCTGAAAACAAACAGATCAAGGCTAACCAATGCTCAGTTGTCACTGAGACCTTGTGACATTCAAAGTCTGGGAAAAAAACCCAACTCAAATAGCTGTAAACTTCATGAATCAGACCATGCTTAGCCATTTGTGCCTTGCCTGAGCCTTGTAGCCAGTGCGGCTCTCACTTTGCTCACAGGCAATAGCTGAGGCTTGAGCAATGCGGAAAGAAGGCAGGAGGAGCCATCACTAGCCTAGACTATTTCATCCTCGGTACCTTTCCTGCTTAGTATTGCTATGCAATTACAGCTGGCAGGCTGGCAAGGCAAAAGTTCATTGTTCAGGAAATTAGCCGTCTTTGGGATCATAACCATTGCCACTGACCAGCACTGCAGAAGGAGAGGGGGAAAGAATCACCACAGTATCTTTAAGCACACTGGATGGTTCATTTCCACAAAAATACTCTCTATAACAGTTCCACTTCAACCTGTGCTCTGCATTGCCTGGAGAAGTTAAACAATATCCCCACTGCTTTGGTAACAACACACTGAGGCAATGGTTTTGAGGTTTCCCTCACCTCTGAACTATGAAAAAAGGAACAAACTTTCCATGCCTATTAAAAGCATGTCTGTGACTAAGGAATAGTGCTTAGGAGAACTAATTTTGTGGGGTTTTTTAATCTTTGCTCTCTTCATGTGTTGGGGACAGAATTACTTACCTTTCTCTTCCTGGGAGGTTAACATGTCTTCCTCTTCTTCCAGGGTCCTGCTGACCCTGATGTGGGCTTCTTTGTAATTATATTACATATCTGATATTTTCAGTATGGAAGTGGAGCCTGAAGAACTGTGTTGCACAGTAAACTGAAGATTTCATTGCAGACTTTATCACTGTTATTATCTGCACTGAGTTTAGGAAGAAAAACCTCTATCTATTGTCTTCTCAGCCCTAACGAGACTAGCTTATCTATTTTCACTGAAATCATGATTACACCTGTCTGTTCACATATGGCTTTCCCAAATCTGAGCTCCCTACATGTGCTTGGCATGGTGCTGAATGGGCTTTTGATGGGGAGATGCAGATTCCCTGTGACCCTTTTCAGAGCCATCTGTGAATGCTGTGCAGATTGCCATGGCTACCTCATTGACAGCACTTGGTTAGTGAAGTCCATAGTGCTTTCCCAAGAAGGGCTTTCCCTTAGTTTACTGGTTTGGGTGCTGAAACATGTGAAGACGTGTGACAAGCTGCTCTGCGAGTCAGTGGGAGTGGAGAGTCCAAAAGCCTACTCCAATACACTGATGACCACATCACTGGTATCTCACTTTTGTCATATGATTTTGTTTCTTTCTATTAGCTTCCATTACTGCTCCTCCTCACAAATCCCAGGATGACTGGCAAGAGCCACCTTCAGACAGACACAGCTTTTTTTAACATGTCTACCAAGGGGAGTCCTTCTTTTCACCACTGCTCCAACTTCCTTCTCCTGTGCTACTACCACATCTGGTAATACTACTGGTATTGTAGTAATTCAGTTAGATTGCATGCAGCTAACGTAAACTACCATTACACTAAAAATACAGGTTTTTTCCCTTTCTGCCTCCGGCCAGTTATGTTTCTGACTTGGAGCAATGACACAGTTCAGATAACTATCACACATTTGAGAGGTATCCCACTGTTAATTTCTTAACATGTGTCTCTTCACCTTACACACATACCCCAGCCTTTAAAACATCTGCATCATGCCGGCAGGACCAAAAATATAATCCCATGCTTTCATTATGTAATGGCCTATATTCTCTTTTTAGCATATTGTCATGTGCCTAAAGTCTTTGAGATGAAACCCTTCCTAGCATACCGTTTAATACCAGTCTCTGGTGGGAGCTCTTTCTCTGCTGTGAAAGAAGAAAATGACCAATATCAGGAAGATTAGGTCCTTTTTGCCTAGGAAGACATGGCATTTCACACATTCCTCTGGCTGCCTGAGTTTTGTGTGTAGGATGCGGAAACAATCTGCATAGCGAGAGCCAAAGATTAGAGTCAAAGAAAGATTACCCAGAAGGGAAGTAGATTAAAAAGAGGTTTTAAATGAGGGAGGTATTCAAATACACAATACGCAAACACACAGACACAGACACACACAGGGTTGAGGTAGCTGATGTGATTCCGTTGTTTCTTATGTGGGTACTCTTCCAAGAAGGTGTGATGGCATGCATTTTAAATCAAAGGACATTGAAAGAAAGAATGCATTTGCAGCCACAGATAAAAGCAGCAAAGCAGCACGTAAGAACAAAAGCAGATGGGACACATCTGTGTCTCTGCAGATTAAGTGACATATGGCAGTGACATGCTTTACATTCTCAGAAATCTGCAAAATATAAAAAATAAGGTGGGTGTTTTTTTATAGCTACCAAAGAACTGGAACATGCCACATTTTTGAAGGTCCTGTTGCCATTCCAATTCTTTATGCTGATGAAGATGCCTGTGAAACAAGCTGCTTTTTTTCTGATACTACTTCTGTTATTTCCCTCATAATTCATAATTGCATATAGTGTGTGTGTCTTCCTGTGATGATTCTATTTGCATTCCCAAAGAAATAGCTAAAAATCTCTGTAAAAGTAGAGTGATAAACTAAAAAGAAAATAAATAATCAAAGAGGAGCTATGACAGAAGAGCTGTTAGGTTAGGTTGTTAGGAAAATGCTAAAAAGTTCAAAGTTTTAGCTCTAATAACTATAGGTTGTCCTAATGGCTTTTTGCTCTCTGAGTGTTCCAGTTATAACGAGATTGTACACACAAAATATAACAATACTTCTCAGTATAGTGACACTGGTTTTTAAAAAAGGCCGGAACTCCACTTAATTTATTTTAGGAAACAGTAAGACAAGCAAATAAACCAACCGAAGGGAATGTGGCACAGTCACAATACAGAGAGGAAAAAAAATTACATAAATGTTCTGAAATACCTGCAGAAGGTGTGAATAAATACCACAACCACAATATCGTTCCAGTTTAGGACCTTTCATGAAGTAGCAGGGAAAATAAAATATTTAAAAGCAATAATGTGACAGACCAGGAATATGCTGTTGCTTACTGTTGATTTTAACTTACTCTGCAAAAAGTTTTTATATGCAAACAATTCTAGGAACTGTTTTTGAGAAGGGAAATTTAAAAAAAAAGGACGTGTTTTGTAATTCAGAGACATCATACGTGTGTGAATATAAAGTAATATGTGGAGTGGTCTGAAAACTATTCCTTATTGGATCCCTTGGTCTCAATAACTTCCATAATCTTGTGTGAATAAAGCAACAGCTAGAAAACATTCAGTTAGCAGCTGGCCAAACAAAATGTTCAAAGATTATGAAAATAAAATGAGCGAAATCTATGAACCAGTGGTGGAATCATAGAATCATACAATGGTCAGGGTTGGAAAGGACCATAAGATCATCTAGTTCCAACCCCCCTGCCATGGGCAGGGACATCTCACACTAGACCGTGTTGCCCAAGGCTCTGTGGAGCCTGGCCTTAAACACTGCCAGGGATGGGGCATTCACTTCTCTGGGCAACCTGTCCCAGAATGGTACATAAATACAGGTATTGTGGCTGAAAACCTCATGGAAATCCATGTCCTTCCACCTACTCTCTTGTTAATATTTCAATATTATTCTTTACTGTGCACAGCAAGCCAGAATGTGGCCCACACCAGGGATGCTCAGTCCAGGAGCTGACAACTTTTGGAGCAAACCTGGGAAATTGGCAAGAACTGGACTCTTGCCTTGTAGCTCAGGGAGCTCTGCATGCAGAGCAGAGCACAAGGATCTACCAGCCAAGGTCAGACATGACAGCACAACTCCTAGGAAAGGAAGCAGCATCTGGCCTTCCTGGGGATGGCATACGTATAGTCTGGCCAGATCTAGCTGCAATTTTGACAGCCATTCATTCCTACCAGACAATGCTGAGCAGCCTCCAGCCCCAGCAAACACTTCCCCAGATCTGAACCCAAACCCACAGAAGAAATAAGGAGTATTATGGTGGCACCAGTATTACTGGTGAGAAGGATGGGATGACACTCAAGCATGGAACAGGCAGGCCATGCCCAGAGGGTCCCACCTGGACAGAGAACATGGAAGAGGTCTGTTGTCAGCCCACAGCAGTATGCCTAGAGCCCTATGTCTCTTCAACAGGCGAAGTAAAATTGTAAAGGAACAAACCAGTGCAACCACTGAAACCGTATCTGGTACACAGGGAATGAGGAAGGGCTTTGATAGTTTTAGTCAACATCCTTTTTTCCCTTCCTTTTCCCCTTTCCCTTCTTCTCCTTCGCCCTTTCCTTCTCCTTCTCCTTCTCCTTCTCCTTCTCCTTCTCCTTCTCCTTCTCCTTCTCCTTCTCCTTCTCCTTCTCCTTCCCCTTCCCCTTCTCCTCCTTCTCCTTCTCCTTCCTTCTCCTTCTCTTTCTCCTTCTGCCTCCCCTCTTTATTTCTATTTTTATGTTATTTACTTATTTTTCTCTTTTTTTTTAAATTTATTTTTCCTACTCAGAGGTTTGGGGTATTCAAAGACAATTTAGAAACAACAGGGACACTGTCTGAGGCAGTGGGATATGGGGTCTCTATAGTTCGAAGATCCTTTATCCAGAAAGCATCCTGCCCTTTGCCAGTTACTTGTACTTTGCCAGTTACTTCCTGAAACGTACACAGGCAAGTAAGTCTGGCATTCCTTTTGGGAGACTGACCTGGCAATCTTAAATATTGATGTCCAGCGTCTAGCCTAGTTTAGAAGATGAAACAGTGCCGTAGCTTTTGGTTAGATTTCTGTGACTGAGGGGTAAGCAGTGGTAAAGCTTATTCTAGCACTACTCCTGAGAGATCCAGATTTCCCCATCACCAGCAAGCACTCCATTTAACACACAAAGATGTAGTGTCACAATGCATTAGCACAAGCATTAGAGGGGAAAAAACCAGAAAACTCTCTGGAGTATGAAACATCAAGTATTTGAAGATTGCAGTTTAAAGAAAAAGTTGATGAAAACACAAGTCTGACTTGTGACCCACCTCAGTTCCTTCTCCAGTGCAGCTACAGCAGAGAGATGGCAGTCTGATTACATTATCCAGGTCTGTTTGGTACCAACAGCTGCCATGGCTATTTGCCAGGACACCCCAAGGCTCTACTGCTTCTGAATCTATGTAATTTTTAAGGCAAAACTATGCAGCACACGAACATGTGGTCACCAATGTCAAGTCAGCGGGCTAAGAATAGGTCAGCTAAGGCTATGTTAACAATTTTGGATATAAGAGGTCATGAAGTAATAGGATCACATTGAAGACGGGAGCTGAAGAAAGGGTATAAAACCAGGCGTGAAATTGCTGTACTGCGCTACTTCAACTCATGAAGTTTAAGAGGGAAAGGAGCCTGGCTTCAGCATCTTTGGAGCACACAGCAAAGGGTTATGGTCAGATCTTTCCAAGTCAGACCTCCCTTGGCAGGGCTGCTTTAATGCACCATGACAGTGATGATACCAGGGCACTCTAGCAGCCCAGCTGACTTCCAGAGACTGGTAAAGGGCGCTTTTCCCTTGTAAAAGCTGAAGCAGCCAGTTTAAAAGGAAGGTTAAAGGCAAATATTATGTAAGTACTCGAGAGCAATAGTGCAGACAGTAATTTCTTCCCTAAAGCACAGCAACATGGGGGGGTGGCGTTGGGAGGGTGGTGAGATGGGCAGGCAGGTGAAAGGACAACAAATTTGACCAAAGCTCAGAACCTCTATCCACAGAACAAGGTGGTGTGATTTTTGCTGGTTTCCACAGGAAGGTCTTACAAGGGAGTTGGAGTGTACTGAGACACTAGAAAGCAAGTACTAATGCCAACACAGAGTACCTAAATCCCTGCCTTGCAGGGAAGCTTACTTAAGCTGGCAAGGGAGAGATACTGTGTCCAGAGCTTATTTTTGCCAATGGTGAAAACACAGCCTACAATACTGACATGTCAGCAAGGGCTATTGAAGCAGTACTCACAGCATCTGCTCCTCTGGATCCCCATGATCATGTAATATATTACACAAGAGCAGGGAGGGCCAATGAAGATGATGTGTTGGTGTAACTCACCAAAATAAACAAAAATACTTTTTCTCCTTGTTCACCAGGCACTGCCATACTGGAAAGCCACAAAGCTCCCTTTAATATCAGGAAAACTGAGGAGAACTCAAATTAAACAGACTTATAAACTGCTTATAAACTAAATTTACTATTAGCTTTAAAAGGCATGGATGCAGTGTTGGAAAACACCTTGTTCCAGGCTTGCAAGGTTTGCTGAGCACAGAGTCAAAAGAAGACTGAAGGAAGAGTCTGGGGAAGGTCAAACTGCTTGCTATAGTTTGTTTGCATTGTCAAAAAGACGTTCATCATAACCACTGTGAGAAAAGTCCCGGTCTCAATGTGCAGAGCTCTGCTCAAGAGTTAAAAAAAGTCACACACAGAGGCCAGGAGCTGCAGTGGATAAAAAATGCTTCAGTCCAAAGTAATAATAATTTAGAGTGCAGATTCCCTGCTAGGGATTGGATTACTACAGCTCAGGGAGTATGCACTCATGCTGACAGGACTGGTTTGGCCTCAGGGAACCTGCAGCCCATGACCCTCACTTTGTTAGACGCAGCTCTTTGGTAGGGCTCAGGCTGCCACAGGCCACAGCACCAGCACCTACGCTGCTCTGGGGGACCGGAGTTCCTGGGTAGTGCCTCCCAGCAAAGTGCTCACCTTTCTGTGGGAAGAGACCCAAGCCATCACTTCTATCCTGCCCCATCCATGGTTGTTGTGGCAAGAAAACCTGGCTGTGTAGGTTAGGTGGATGCTCTCCACACCCACCCCAAAGCTGTGGAACAGGGGCATCTTGCAATTTAAGCACAGGCAGAAATTCTGCTAGTCTTTATCACGCTCATTGTGTTTGCATGACAGCTTCTGTGTTGAGGCTGCTCCCAGTGAAAACTGAGTTAAGCATATAACACCAGAAATTCAGTATCATTATACATACCTGTCAAATACTCTAACCTTCATACCACCATCTTATTATGTGTTAACAAAGTGCGCTGCCATCAAAAGGAAAAAAGGCAAGGGGAGTAACCCAAAGACTGGAAAGACTGCCATACCAAACTGAAGAGAGTATGAAAAAGGCTCGTTACTCTTTCCTGAGCACAGAAAAGGGCCTGATACATCGGCTCCAAGAAATAAGACTACATGTTACTCACACTAGGTAAATGCACAGTATGTCCAAGTAATACCAGCTCTAGGAAATAAAGACAAGCAAATAAAAGAGCTCTGACTTCCTTCCAGGAAGCTGGCTGGTGGTTTTGGAGCCACATCTCCACTGACCATCAGCAGGAGGGGCACCAAGGAAGGGGAACATTTACTCAGAGCTCCAGAGGCTGGTCACTAGTTTCTGAGTTTTAATAATTCATTTTTTATAAGAGGTCCTCAGTCACATATTCAGAAAAGCTGTGTCTGTCAAACCCATGTGCAGAATTTTGGGGATTTTTGGGTGAACTTCTTTCAAATTACAGACTTATTAAGAGGGGTTTTTCAACAAAACAGACAAACAGTGGGGACAGTGTGACCAACCCAAATGACAGATGCTTGCTTTCTTTTCCCCTAGTCTCTCAGCAGGGCGAAAGCCAGAGATGCTTGTACAGAGAACTGCTGAGAAACTACAATCGTCTTGAAAGACCAGTAGTGAATGACTCCCAACCCCTTGTAGTCGAGCTCCAGCTTTCTTTGCTGCAGATAATTGACGTGGTAAGTTACTTGCTCTTCTGTTCGCTAAGGCACCCATGCAGCATAACAAATCTGATCTCTCCTGTAGGGACCACACTTTTGCTCTTAATCAGGCTATCAGTTGAGTGCAGATTGTCTTTGGCTAAGCAGCCTCCCTAAATGTTGGAGAACATGCTTTGACACTTTGGAGGAGTAAATATCCTCCTAAAAGCACAGCCATCTCTGATACAACATGGGCTGCAAGAAGATTAATTATGTAGTTTTTTCCATTTTTTTTAAATAGAAGAATTCAATAAATTAGAAGCCATGCGTTACTACAAATTATTAATGATAAATTCTCCTCAGAGTGATCTGGGATGCGATAACTGAAGACCATGTGCAGTGTTCAAAGCTAGCATCACTGCACTTACACTTTTTCATTAGGCATTATAATGGCATTGGCCTTTTCTCACATCTTTACCATGCACTGTAGTTGAAGGAGCCTTCCCTGAGACGAGGTTAGAAATACATAAAAACAAAACCTGGAGGCACAGCCGTCTAGTTGTCTTGACTGCAACATGCTCTCCCATAATTGGTGATCTGACCCACGGAAAATTTTAACATAATAATCCAAATCCCTTTCATCATTATGGAGGGGATTCTGTATGATAAACCATGATATATAGAGAGAATTTCTTTCATCTACATGGAAAAAACAAGCCAGGAGAACAATTTTGACCACCTCCATCCTGTCAACACAGCAAACAACTGAACACATTAGTACTCCTTTCCTCCTACCCTTTCCATAGTCAGTATTATGGGCTGCTTTCCACTACACCATCACTGTCATGGAAGGCACAAGAATGAGAGAGAGAGAGATGTGCAAACTTTTTTGGATTTGCAGACCAATTTGACAGAAGCCTCACGTATTTGAACAGTTCAAAGCTCTCTCAATCTTTCAGGAAATGTGTGGTGCACCAGGTGCTCTCCCTGGATGGGTAACTAGGACCCTGGAAGTCTAACCCTCCAGCATTGTGCCATACAAGTGGCAGGTTGAGCCTGTTGTGGTGCTCCTGGAGGCATTTCCTGTTTTGAAATGTTAGCAACTGCATTGATCTGGAAGAGAGAGGTCAGTACTCTGAACCAAAGTCACTCATTCACAGCAGGAGCTCACAGGAAAAGGCAGAGAAATCCTCCAGCTAATTTCAAGTAAATTTCAGCAGCCAATTCCAGGTTTAGCAGAAACATCTTAGCTCCAACGATCTTGCTCCCGTCCTTCTTTTTCTGATGGTATTTTCCTGCAGTAATTTGAAGGTTAGGGGTGGTAAAGGGGAGATTTTAGCCTTATGGCTGTGACTGTACATTTTCAAAGTCAATCAGTCAGGAGGAGTTACATAAAACCTTTTTTCAGTTGTTTTTCACGTTCACGTGTGAGACCCTTCCATTCAGGAAATCAGCACTTCTTTAAGCACTTTATCTGCATTACGGCAATGTCCATTGCAACAAATTTAATTCCACACTTCCCTTTTGATTTTTCACTGTAGGAAAGGGGTAATCTAAATGGTCATTCATAGCACAAACAATGCTTTGCTTCCCTCCATCTCTGCACACACTGCAGACGGTAGAATTTAATCAGCTCAGAGCATTATGACTTGTCTCAGGCTCATGGTCTTGCAAACTGCACTCATGGTGTTTTAAAAAACATCCAGAGTCACCTGAAGTGTTTACCTCGCATGATGTGAAAAGGTATCTGTCTCCTCTGGCGAGGACAGAAAATCCTTTGCAGGGGAGTCCCTGTAGTAGAAAGGTCACTGTGGCATCAAGTGACTAAACCTACCACTCTGAAAGTCTGCAAAACACTGGTCTTCTGGGTCCCTAAATCATGAAGCAATGCAGGAACATTCCAGCAGGAAGCAAGCTGTGAGCATGGACACAGCCCCTCAGCCTCCATGTCTGGCTGGACAGACTGAAGCATCTGGATGCTCCAGCTGCTGAAGAAAATGTCTGTTTAAAAGGAGGGTTGTTATACCCACAGTGATGTAAAGAGTAGCAGACAAGGTACAAAGGAGAGGTAACCTCTATTAGCTGACACACCAAAGCAAACCAAGAGGGCATCATTCTGTGCACTCAGATGGAAGGCTGGGGGTGAGTAGACTATGCCTCCTCAGCTGCCCTGCTTGGCACAACACAAAGCAACTTGTGCACAGTTGCTTCTTACTTGAAGAAGGGGACAGACACCATGACAGTCTTGGCAGTGGTGTATGCACTAACAAAGTGCAAAGCTCTTCTTACGGGGGTCTTGTGTGTCCAGCATGCTCCATTACCATAATAGAGCAGGGTACTGGGCAAGGTCCCAACCTGAGAGGACTCCATGCACCATGCTCCCTGGGGAGGAAACAAGGACTCATAGACTCTGGAGTGCACGTAGTTTTTCATCAGTCCTTCTGGTCAAAAGGAAGGGGTTTGAAAGGGCTGGTCAGATCTGGCGTACGAATGAATGGTTATGGGACTGGGGCCACAGCCAGGGAGGGGTTTGGCTACTTAGACCATGGGAGTTGCTTTGAGAAACATCGTCTACTGAGGCTGATGGGGTTCACTTGTCAGAGAAGGCGAAGAGCATCTTCTGTCATAAGCTTGCCAAGCTGGTGAAGAGGGCTTTAAAGTTGCCAGGGGAGGGGAACATCAGTCCATTCCATTCCTACCAGATTGATGCCAGTGCCAGCAAGAGATGCCCAGTGCTTGGAGAGGGATCACAGGCCAGCAGGAGAACACCTGAAGAGCATCACAAAGGAAATCCTGCCACTCCAGCCAGTAAGCCAGCTTCACTGGGGGCCAACTTAAATGTGTGTATGCAAATGCACACAGCATGGGGAATAAACAAGACGAGAAACATGTGCTCCATTTGAGCGACAATCGCCAAAGCTTGAGGCTGCCTGTCAGTAGATACTGTGCCAGAAGGTGAAGGTGAAAAGGCAGAGGGAAGGCAACACCCAGCCCTGTGGTACTTTCTGTCCAACACGGCCTTCATAGCGTCAGTTTCTTCACATAACCTCTGTCCAGCCTGAATTCCTTTAAGAAGTTGCCTTCCTTGCTTTTAAGTGTTTTTGTTTCATGAGCTGCAGAATAGAGAAGAGCTGTGTTAAACTCCACCAACTTGTGAAAACCACTCTGCTTTCTCATCTGAAAATGTGCTTATTCATTCTGGTGAGTGTTAATGTAGCACAGACACTGTTTCCCCCTTTGTGGTTGGAGGCAGGAGGTGCCGCAGGGCTGTGAGGTGGCCAGTGCTGGCACTGGTCCTGCCAGAGGGGGAGAGGAGGGGCAGAGGCCCCAGGTACTGCCCCAAGAGCAAGCCAAGCCATTAGCCTTGCAGCCATATTGTCTGCTAGGACAGAGGCTTTCTGAGGCTGGTTCTGGAGGTAAACTGAAAAAACAGAAAGTTCAAGGGTTAAATTTCTAGCTTGAATTCACCTCTTCCTTCCTAAACTGACTTTACAGCAGCTAGGTCATCCCCTCCCACCCTTCAATCCAGCACCATTACATGTTCAAATCTCCATGCCGGGTGTTAAGTAGCAAACCCAGATCAGCACACAAGTGTTTCAAGGCAATATAAATATCCCAGTACACATAAGCATCTGTTCACTTATTATTTCCAATATAGTATCAGTATTCACTAGATTAAACCGTAATCCTAACAGTACATCCTGTACAAATCTTTTATAGACACATAACTTCAACAATGTAAGCTTGACTATGCAAGATTCAAAAAGACAGAATATGAGAAAGAGAAAGAATTAATAAGGAGAGGATTATAAAACAGGTATTCTGAGACTTATTTAATTACAAAGCACTGATAAGTGCTAGAGAGAGACTCCGACTCTTTCAACTCTTTCAGAGTATCTTTCTCTGTATCTTCCTTTTCCTCTTCTAGGAATACCTTTGCATTCAGCTATGGGCTTCCTGTACAGCCTTTGTGAGCTGTTTACTCTGTTTCTCCTTGTATAGACCTACTCCACTAAACCATGTATCTTTCCAGAAAGTTTTTTCTCCACCAGAAATTTGAGTCTTATCTGGAAGGAGCAAATTCAGTGAGACTACAGCAGTGAGACTGATGCAAAATCGTGTAACTGAGAAGGAAAACAAATTGGGTATCATTATAAAAGCTGAAAATCAGTAATTAATGATCATGAATAGGAGTCATTAAAATCCCAGGCAGAAAAATTACAGAAAGGTTGCTAGACAAACAGATTCATTAAAGTTAAATCCCAAACTCTCTCTCCTGGTCACAAAACTCACATAGCTGACAAATTTTGAACTCTGGGAGGAAAAATTAAATAAATTGGCCTCTTCATTAGCACAGAAGGAGCTTGAAGAAGGGAAAGCCAGGGCTAATGGGGCCATGAATTATTATTTTGCCTGCCCTCTAAGTGCCAGGCATTATGAAAATATCAGTCTCACTAAACCAATTAAACACGACACATGAGTTTGCTAGCACAACGAAGTTAAGCATCACGGGTATTATGACTTCCCATCTAATACTACTTTGTGGACACATCAGCATGAAGCATTATGATGAAGTCTTAATTACTTGAATTAAAACTTCAGCTTTTTTTCATTGGCTTCTGCCTGACTTAGGTCAAAGAGTGGAGAGGCCTCACTCAGGGAGCAGCAATATCTTATTTTCTCTCAGCATGGTTCCTCAAGCTGTACTTGTTGGCTCTGGCTTTAACAAAAGAATGGCTGATTTGCTTCTGAGGTGTTCAGTGGTGGTCATCCAGCTTGGGCATTTCACAATAACTAACCAGTTTACTGCCTGCCTGGTGAAAAGGCTGTGCTACGCTCTTTGAAGATGTGTGAATTTAGATCATGTATATTCCTTAATCTCGGGTAACTAATTTGATCCATCAAGGATTTTTAAGAATCTTTAGTACTTTTACATCAGTTCCCCAAGGTGCACAGGAGCAAAATTTATTTAAAGTGAGACTTTCCTGATGAACTTAGGAAAACTGAGCAATGTAATAGCAGTGGCAGGTAAAGAAAGTCGTCATTTGAAGAAACATTCACCTGCTTGAAATGGAAAACATTTTCCACAACTCCTTCCAGGAAAGGCAGCAGGGTGTCCAAAAATCAGACACTTCTGGCCATGCCTTGCTGTTGCCAGGGGACTGTGGAAGCTAGCATGGGGCAGGGCCACTGCAAATGGTGATGTTTCTAATGCCACCAGTTGCAATAAAGCAGTTAAACCAAAGCTGTTGGGATGGTGCTGAACCTAGTACTTTTTATTTTCTCAGTGTTTGGAAGGTTACTATCTTAACACTTTATTTTGCTTTACAGTTCTTTACTGTGAGGGTGGTGAGGCAGTGGAACAGGTTGCTCAAAGAAGTGGTGAATGCTCCATTCCTGGCAGTGTTCGAGGCCAGGCTGGACAGAGCCTTGGGTGACATGGTCTAGAGTAAAGCATCCCTGCCCACGGCAGGGGGGTTGGAACTAGATGATCTTAAGGTCCTTTCCAACCCAAACCATTCTATGATTCTATGATTGAACACTCTGTTCTCTGAGTGTAAGTCCTGAGAGACAGTGAGTTCAGCTCCTCAGTAAAAACCTTTCCATCCCTGATCACAGACTTTAGGAGCTCACTTGAGTTTTTAAACAGGCCTGCACACCTTTACTTTGCTGTGCTGTCACAGCAGTATGCAAATACAGGAAGAAAAAGCAAAGGCAGCCTTGCAGTTAGACTGTGTGTGAGTCTTTGGTAAGTTCTCACGGTTGGCCTATGTGGGACTTTTCTCAACTCTCCTACTGCTTTCCCTGTGTTTTCAAATCCTGAAAAGGCAATGAATAATGAATAGCTTGGAATAACAATTCATGTCTAGTCCTGTTTATTGAAACACCTGCTGACGGTGCTCAAAACACATGGAGGGCTATTTCACGATGAGGTATCCATCCTGGAGAATATACAAACCACCTACATGCTATGTGTCGATGACCTGGGATTTTAATGGAGGACTAACTGCTTTTGGATGGTGACATAACATCCTTTCCCCCAGGAACCAAGCATGTATCTCAGTTCATCCAAGCAGAGAGCAATGCTATGCTGGAAAGCCATGCAGGGGCCTCTGACCCAGCTTCTGGGTTTCCATGAGAAGCATCTGTGAAACAGTGAGACAAGGCTGGTGCCTTCACTCTCCCCAGGATCTGTGGGGAAAGTTTGTTTCTGGAATTTGCAGGTCTTTATTGAAGGACTTGAGGTCAAACAGTCTCAAAACCAGTGCTGGAGTCTGTCACATGACACACTTCACAGCAATACTGATCTTCAGCGATGGCCGAAAAGCTGCACCTTGGGAAAAAAACCCCTAGTTTCCTAAGGCAGGTACCCACAGCCCTGGTTGAAGGTCATGTCACATATGCAGCATAACAAAAGTCTGCCTTTTTTTACCATAGTGGCAGTGTAAATTGGAAAATGTGGGCAAAAAGGCAGTTAAGGCAAAAATCTGTAGGCTTGGCAGACCTTCAGTCACCTGCTGTGTGAGTGAGTGGCAGAGCCACCTCCTCTGATGCCCTGGCTGGCAGCAGAAACTCCCATTTCTTCCCATGTTCCTTCTTCCTGCTCTTGCCTGTGGGGAATGTGCAGATTCAGTACTTCTTGCTGCAGCTTTTACATCCAGGCGTTTTCATTTAACATTCATAACAAAGCAGCTTACGGTTTTTGACATACAGGGAGCCAAGGCCTTCACAAGGAACACCTTTCAAAGCCTTTGTTTGCCATGCATTATGTTTCCTGAGGAACAGAGCTTGCATCCCTGTGTTTGCAGGCTGTTCTCACACTGCCCCTGTCTGAATGGTATGCCCCTCACAGTACAGGGTTCTCTTAAACTCTCCACTCTCACCGTAAGTGGCTGGCTCCAGGCCTTTGCAAGGGGAACAGTGTGACTGGACAGTGGTCAGACTCTCCAACATGTAAAGCTCCTGCTATGAAAGCAAGTGTGCACAGGGCTCCTGTAAGCAGCAGATAGGGCGCAGTGCTATTCCACGCAGAATGCTCTTTTGGGAAGAACACCATGGGCTGTTAGAGGCAGTGGGACCAGGAAGTGTCATGCTGCTACGCAGTGCAAAGACCAAAGTAAGACTCTGCTGCTTGCCCAGAGTGAAGGGGCATATGCATCTCCAAGACAAGAGTGGAGAGGGAACAAGAAAGATGTCCTCAAAGAGAAGCCAGTGTCAACAGGTGGGAATGTGGCTCAACATTAGGTGGAAAACACTTACAATACATCACCTCCAACCATTCATAAGAGAAAAGGCCCAAGCAAAAAGGTGAGAAAAGAAGAATGGTTGTTCTGCTATGAGCTCTTAACCATATCCTTCTTGACAACGCTTAGCAGGTGACAGTGGATGTTTGTTCATCCTTTGTTATTCCAGTGTATTTTTGTATCTCTCCCCTTGTATCTCTCCTCTTTGTTAAAGGTATTGAGATGACGTATTTAATCTTCAGGTATCTCTTCAAAGTTGATGTTACTATGGCAACATTTATTCCAACTTTTTAATGAGACCCCTTAAATATAAAGGCTGTCTAGTGATGCTTACCGGATGTTGCCAAAGCAACCTGGGTTTTCACCAAGCTGTCTGGTGTTGTGGGACTTCATTTAAGCTGAGTTTTAGTTAGTCTGCTGAAGGTTGTGGGCAGATGGCTGTTTCAAGCAATAGAAAGGACTGCCTGCTGCAGTTACAGATTGAGTGCACAAGTATTTGAAAGCCTCATCAATTCCTTTTGATACTCTTGTTCAAAATCCTGTGCAGAGGCAATGCCTCTGCTAACAAAACTTTCCAAGTCTCCATGTCTGTGTCTCCATGTCCTTTGACGACATCCATCCCTGTATTCAAAACCAAAAACAATGTTTAAAAAAAAAAATAAAAATTAACCAAACTAGCTATGTATAGCCTTTGGTGACCTCTGAGAGATACCTGTTCAATTTGGGACTTTTCTGATCAGTAGCTTGCAGTAAATCTGTAGCTGATTCAACTCCTGGTTCTGTAGCTTAGTGAGAGGACAAGGATTAATGATGCCTCCTAGTCACCTGTTACTAAGTGCCTCACTACAGAGATGACATGTTACCATATGATGTGACTACTGAACTGAAAAGGGCTCTGGGGTTTATAGTCCATGTGCTATGACCCAGGTAATTATGTGGCTGAGAATAATACATTTTATTTAGATGTTGGCCTGACAAGGGAGAACCTACTGATAGGCGACAGTGCAAAAGGCAGGCATACATACCTTGTAAGCTTTGGATTGAGAGCAGAGAAAGAAAACTGAACTAACACACTCACATGTTGCAGCATGTGCACCACAACAAACCAGACTATCTGTCACTATCTATGGGTTAAAGGTGGCTGTAGGAATAAGCAGATATCCAGGGCAGAGGATCAACAGGGATCAAGCAGAAGACAGGGGAGAAAGAGACCCAAATAGAGACAGGAAGGATTTAGAGGACAACTGTTGCACTAGCTAGTGACCACAGCATTAACTTTTCCCAGCATTTCTGAATATCAGAAGCAAACTCATTTGTCTAAGCTGAACATTGGCAGCCCACTGAGCTGAACTCCCAGGGGAGTGCTGGAGAAGCACCTCTGGGGACCAGCCATCTTCAGCCTCACCTGGGATCTTAGCAGGGCTGTTTTGTTGCTTTGCTAAGGGGGAAAAGCCAGCAGCTGAGAGCTTGCCAAACATGGAGGGAAGGTCATCCCCCAGGCTAACACTGCCAAATGAGACAGAAACCTCTCACAGGAAAAGCAGTGTGATGGATTATTCATGTTTTCTCCTGGGAAGAAAGGCATCCTTACAGCTGACCTTAAATGCCTCTGCACAAACCAATGACACACAGTAAGGGAACCACCTCCAGCACCTCCCAAGCTTTTGTTTAGAATTAGCTTTTACTTAAGCAAAGTGGTACTGGCCAGTGACCTCTTGGGACAGAGTAAGCACACACACTCTCATGGTTTCCTGGAAGTTATCTTTGCAACAGAAAAATACACGTGGACAAAGGCCTGCCCAGTGTAAAGTGAGCTTTGCTACTCCTGCAAACCAGGCACTTCTGTCAAACGCACAGCCTTGTTTGTAAAACTTTCTGTATCGCTAAGAAGCACCCATCAGGCTGCATTTGTAGATCAGTGCTGAATACGGAAGTAACATTGTCTGTGTTTTGCTGTCCATAAAGCCAAAAACCCTTGGAAAGCTCAGCAGCCTGAAAGCAAGGGTGAGAATAGACTCTATATGGCCATGAAAACATCCAGAAGTGACATTCCCCCCCCCCCCGCCCAAGCTGACAAGAGACGTAAGCAGCCCAAAGCCCTGGTTAGACATTGTGCTCTAGCTGACTGCTGTTATCAAAAAGCAAGACAAGGAAGACCATGCAGGGCTGTATTTAAACCTGTCAGAACTCTAATAGACAAGCTTTTCTTTGACTGCAAAACAAATCTGACAAGCAGGACAAACATGGTGAGCACAGTAGCACTGTGAAAAGGATACAAAGTGCACCCAGAATAATAAATTTAATGCTACCTGAAATACATGGCTGATGAATTGCTTGGAGTCAAAGCTTATTACCTAGGTCATTAGCATCTGACTTTGAGTAAAGTGCTCACAGAGTTGTGACAGGGGAGTAGGTAAGGGCAACAAAGTTTTGTAAAATACAGAAGTGTCCTGGGTTCAGCTATAGCAGTCATTTTTCTCCTTCTTAGTAGCTGGTGCAGTGTTGTGTTTTTGACTTTCAGCCTGGGAACAACGCTGATAACACCGATGTTTTCAGTTGTTGCTAAGTAATGTTTACTCTGACCAAAGACCACCTCAGTCTCATGCTCTGCCAGAGAGGAGGGGAAGCTGGGAGGAAGCAGAGACAGGGCACCTGACCCAAACTAGCCAAAGGGGTATTCCATACCATGGCACGTCATGCCCGGTATATAAACCGGGGGGAGTTACCCAGAAGGCCAGATCACTTTTTGGGTTGGTCTGGGTATCAGTTGGCAGGTGGTGAGCAATTGTATCCTCTCCCCTTGTTATTTCCCTTATCATTATTATTATTGGTGGTAGCAATAGTGGTTTTGTATGATACCTTAGTTACTGGACTGCTCTTATCTCAACCTGTGGGAGTTAGTTACATTCTTCCGATTCTCCTCCCCATCCCTCCGGAAGCGGGGGAGGAAGAAAGGGGAGAGTGAGCGAGTGACTGCGTGGTTCCGAGTTACCGGCTGGGCTCAAACCATGACAGGAAGTCAGCCCTAGATGTCTTCTTTTGCAGCCCGTCAAGTATAAAATTACTATGCCAGGTAAAAGGGAGTTTACTTGTAAACATAGAACCACACCTGAAACGGTCCTGACAGGAGGCATCTCCACATGCAGGAAACCCATAGACCTCTCAGATCTACACTGCACTTTAATGCATCCCCCTGTGGCTGTCAGGTAGCCAACAAACCAGGAAGGTCCCCTCCTCCCCTTCCCTATAGGGTGCAATGCAGATGTGTACAATCCTTTATTTTGCGCAGTAAAGGAATTGCCTAACCTTGCAGTCCACCTCTTTGGTCATGGTGTTCAGGCTTTAGCAGTATGCAGAAAGACTGTAAGGAGTACATGTGCAGCTTACAAGTATAAAGCAATTATTGGTTGGCTAGCAATACAAAATACGGCTAGGATTTAGTAAGTGACTCAGAGAAGCATCATGCTCACCATCCCTAGAAGACACCTTAGGAGTCATTGGTGGTCAGGAAGACATCAGCCAGAGGGAGCGGGGCTGGCCTGTGAGAATCACTGGGACACAGCCTCTGTTGTTGCTGGGTTGCTTTCATTTCCCACGTCAATTGACACAGATAGCTCTGGTAACCCCACCAATTACCAGGTCTGGTTTGTTGGTTTGGTGGGTTTTTTTTTTCACTTTAGGGTTTTATACCTTTCCAAGTTGGTGTTTATCCCTTTGAATCCTTTAGCATCTAAAAAAACATGTTTTAGCAAGCTTAGTCCTGTGTGTGATTTATTTTTTCTTATTTTTCTACAGACTTTACAATTGCTTCAGCAATTGCCACCAAAGGTACAAAGGGAGTTTCAGATGGACAGGGCCTCTAGAAGCAGGTTGTGGTTTGCCCAAAGAGAGGCAGATACATGGGGAGCAGCAGAGAAATGAAAAGGAAATGTATGAACAGTATAATCCCTGCTGATTTTTGTGTGGCATCTTCCAGCAGCAGAAGCAGTTTAGGAAGGTCTCAAGGGGACCCAAGAGGAGCAGAGGAGGAGGTAGTGTGATAGACAGTTTTATGTGGAGGACTATGGCAGAGGCCTGTTTCATGCCCGAAGTTTGTTTTTTCTGAGCACAGGACCCTGGTTGCATAGGGTAACTGTCCATAGTGCCAAAAAAGTCAGGAATTCTCCACATCAATGATATCTACGTTTCCAGCTTGTGATGCTTCTGCAGCTCCAACAACCCAAGTGGGAGAACAGAGGAGATCATGACACAGACAAGGTTCCTGCTAGGGGCTCAACAGTGCCAGTGGTCGAGTATTCTCTGAGCTGGGGAATCAGTAATTAGGAAGCTTCCACAGGCAGTTCTGCTTCATGCATTAGCTTGGGAGTCTGCAGTCCCTGGTGTGGGACACACAAGAAGTAAAACCTAGAGGCCTCATAGAAGAAAGCACATGCCAAGTGTTGCAGGTCAGTGAGATGGTGCAGTTTACTTTTAAGCAGCTCACATCTTTCATGGCACTTCTGGGGTAGTTTCTTTGCATATGTACCATGAGGGTAGCTCTGGAGGGGAGAAGGGGAGGAGGGGAGGAAAGAGCATGAATGTTGCTTAAGATGAGCAGACTGGTATTTTTCTAAAGTGAGTAAGGCAGTTTTGGCATTGCTACCTTGTTAACCAGTAAGTACTGCAAAAAGTATAGTATAATCTAGGTTCAGAGTGAACCAAAAAGCCCAGCCTACTTCAGGACTGTGGTTTACCTTGTGGTTCTGGAGAGCAAGCTTTGTGGACTTTGAGTGCCAATGAAGAGTAGAAGTGGCATGGACTCAAGTGCAGCACGAAAGGTGGTAGTGAGAGAGACATTTGGCATGGAGGACAATGGCAAGCACACACTAACTCATCTTCTACATTAAGGACATGACCAGAGAGGGCATGCATGCCCAGGATACTCTGTAGGGTTTAAATGCCTGCCAGAGCAGTATGCAATTGCAACGTTTCCCACCCCAAACACTGAAAAGAACCTTACACACTTCACATGGCATGAACACACAGAGAGCCATCTGGAGCAGCTGGGCATTGGTATCATGAGCCTGAGAAGTTAACTTGGTTAGGAGAGAGCCTCAGCCGGGACCCACGGGTAGGCAGTGGAGATTGTCTTTAGAAATTTGCTAGGCCAACACATGATCTTGCATCTTGGTGAAGCCCCCTGTTGGCTATTCGTACAGCATAATTGCCATGAGTCTTTGTATCCTCTTGGTGCCTCCACATTCCCACAGTTCTGTGTTGTACCTTGAGGTTTGATCACTGCAGTCCAGCAATGATGGGCTGCAGCTCACTGCAGTTTGCTGCAGTTTCACAGCAGCTTTGTTTGATGCTAAAACATATCCCTGTCCTTCAGAGATCTCCTTATCTTCCTTGTAATGTAGCTCATCTCTAGTCTCTGCAGGAGTTGATGTGTTTCTCAATGGCTATGGAAGAAAGGGAAGAAAACGAACAAAAATTTTGCCTTTGCTTAAAGAAGAGTAGTGTTTCAGGGGCCTAAATCATAATTTATTTCAACTTAGCTATAGGAAGGTAAGTCTAGTCTGTGCACAACAGGATGGGAATCTGTGAGAAAATATGTTGAAGGTAATTTCACTTTGCTGTGACAAGTGAGTCACCTGGGCCAGGCCATAGCTGTGCCTTCCAACATGTGCCCAAGAGAGCTGAGCTGAATCAAAGGGGGAAACTGTTGCTTTCTGCTGTGCCTCTTGGCCAAGAATGTGGTTTTCTCAGAGAGTAGCTGTCTTGGTCGGGCCTGCCCCCACCTACAGCATCAAAACCAAGCTTCAGGATGCACCTCAGTCAAAGCTGCAGTGCCTCTGGAGAGGTAAGGGTTAAATACAGGTGATGCAGTGCTAGGGTAATGGTTGGACTTGATCTTTTCCAACCTAATTGATTCTGTGATTCTGTGATTCTATGATTCTGTGCTCTGAAGGGGAAGAAACACCTCCCCATGGTTTGGAGACAGCTGGGCATATGGTGAGCCAGCCCCACTGGATATCCCAGCTTCAGCTCTTGCGAAGCCCAGGGCGTGCCTGTGCTGGTGACGAGAGCTCTGCCGTGCAGGGGTGTGGATCTGGAATGTAACCCTGCAATAACCCTGCAGTAACTCTGCAGCCTTTCTTCTACATCCCTGCTGTTGGAAGTAGCACTGCAGGGTGCTGCACCTGCAGGCCAGCTGCAGCAAGCTGGGCACCCTGTGGCTCCCCACAACACTTGGAGACCAGCTGGGTGACAGCTTCTCTCTTTTGTGAGTCAGAGCTGCTTCCCTGTGGCCTCTCCATAGAGGTATATAAATCTACAGACTCCTGCTTTGTGCAGGCACCACATGAGCTCGCTCTAAAGCAGCATTTGTATCCTTTTGCCCAAGGCTAGCCTTTCCTTCCCTTTCAGCCTGAGCTAAGCTACATAATGTGGACACTCCAAAAGAACAGCAGTTCCAGCACCATTTCACTGTTGTTTTGCAGTGCAGCAAATACAGCATAAAATCTTTCCAACTACTGCATGCTGTGT
Source organism: Strigops habroptila (assembly GCF_004027225.2). NCBI lineage: Eukaryota > Metazoa > Chordata > Aves > Psittaciformes > Psittacidae > Strigops > Strigops habroptila. The sequence goes on from NC_044302.2 coordinate 49,512,152, forward strand.
GGTACTGGAAATCATCTTGTTTTGACTGACTAGCTAGAAGGAAAAGCCTGTGCTTTTGGTAAGCAGTCTGATTGTCCCCAGCAAAATAAGAGCAATTATCTGTTATTTTCACTCTTTTTGTTTATCTGTTATGACAAACGCAGGAAGTCTGCAGGTTTAAAGGTAGAAAAGAGCCGTTATTTTCTGGACCATACAATTCAGTGGTTTTGCACTGAGCTCAGTCTGCTCCATAAAGCTTGTGTCTATTTATCCTGAGAGTCTGGGTTTTCTAAAAGAAATGGAAACTCTCCACCTGTAATCAAACTGTACTTTGAGTCTCATCCTTTTTTTTCCTCTTTTCTTCCCTTTCCTTCCCTTCCCTCTTTCATTCAAAGGATGAGAAGAATCAGGTGTTGATCACAAATGCTTGGCTGCAGATGGTGAGTAACCTGTGTCCATAAGGAAAAACGTCTTTTCTAATAGCAAACTACTGAATGTGATTTCTTAGCCAAAAAGCAAGATTGCTGTATTTTTAACTTGTCTATAGTGTGAAACAAGCAGGCATCTTGAAATTCCTCTAGTGCTCCTTTTAGCACTGAGACGTCATAAATCCTTTGGGCAGACCTCTTGACCTTTGCAGCATGGAACCAACTGCATTGTTAGGCCAGTGGATGTAGCCCCAAGATCAGGTCCCGCCATAGCTGAAACAGACTTTCTTCAAGGGGCTCAAGGTCTTCTCCAAGGCTGGTGACAGGGACTTCTTGTGAAGGAGCCAAATGCCCAGTAAGAGCCAGGCATCCTGCACTCAGATGGCTTCTGGGAAAATCCCCACCTCTGTCTGAAACAGAGAGCCAGGGGTGCCCCCGGGAGGGCAGGGCACAAAGATCCCCTGCACTTGCCACCAAACACAACAGTCATGCAGCCGTGCTGGACCACATGGAGACTGCTTGGGCTGGGCGGTGCGGTGGCCAGGTATAGCAAGCAGCCCCTGCCAGCAGTGCTCAGGTATGTCAGTGGGAAAGCTGCCTTCCCTCATGGTTTACAAACCTCATCCGTAAATGTTCCTCCTACCTCTTCTGCAGCCTGCTGCAGTAGAGGCGTGACCTGCATCAGTCATGCAGGATAGGCAAAACTGGTCTTCAGTGAGGGATTTTGGGTGAGGGAGTTTCCCGTCAGATCTGCTGCTGGCCCTGTATAGTGAGAGATATGATCTTTTCTCATAGTGTTTAAACCAATCTCCTTAATGGCTTGTGCTCAGTAAAGATGCAGTTCTGGAGGGAAAAACTTGCAGGAGACTTGAATGATTGAACGAATTCTGCTTTGACTTTAGCAGCCAAACACTCTCTCATGTTAATGGGTACAAGTGAACAGGCTCTTTCTTCCTCAGCTACCTGTTGGGATTTGCAGAAGAAATGAGTTATTTCCTGTTGCAAAACTAACCCAAAGCAACCTATAGGGCTACAGATTATTAAGACAGAGCCTGTGGATGTCCTGTCCCTTGCAGAGGTGTCCTTCAGTTATAGGACGGATAACTGTTTCCCTTGCAGCCCTCCCACGAAGCTTTGCTGTGCGTCACAAGGTTCAGCAGAAAACCTGTACCAGCACCTTTCTTGAATTAGCTGTGTTGAGTTGTAGGATAGGGAATTAGAAACAACCCCTTAGGATATAAAGTTCACTTGCCTACCTGTCATAGCAGGATGGTTATTAGAAGAGTCACCCAACCTTTGTAACATTAAATTATTTCCACCAAATAGGGACTTTCAGGCTGTGGTCCCTGTACCACTGAGGATACCAAAGTCATTCAAACCACCTTACCTCAGAACCACCGTGCCTCATGGAGATGCCTACTGTCAGTGTTTCTGCCACCCCGTTAGAAAAGGTTTGGGATGTCTGGCTTCAGGCCACAAGGTGGAGAGGTTAGACACTAAATTAAAATAAATCTCACAGTATTCAGTCATCGCAGTGTGGATTTTTCAGTGTATACTAATATTTCATAATAATTAAAGCCAAGAATAAAACTATTATCATAATACTGCTATTACTACTAGAAAATCCATTCTGTTCCCATAATATTCCAGACAACTTTGAAGACTTTTACTGGCTCATGTAATCTGATGTATGTATTTGCCAACAGTACTGGGTTGATGTTTACTTGTCTTGGGATCAGTATGAATACCCAGGGGTGCAGAACTTGCGATTTCCAGCCGACCAGATTTGGGTACCAGACATTCTTCTGTATAACAGGTAAGCAAGATGCACAGCAGCTGGTGAGAGCCTAGAACTAGACCATTTGATGCTGAAAATTGGCCATGCTTCACTGATAATTTTGGGCTCTTGCAGTCTGGGGATTTGGCTCTTACTCTAGAAACAGTAACAATAAAAGCAAAGAAGCACTCACTAATAGATTTTTATAATAGCCAGTAGAAGTCTTCCTTGCTGTAGCTCTGCAGATGTCTTCTTTACTTTTTCGCAGTGAACACAGAGAGAAAACATCCATCCTCTTCTTATAATTACCGTGGGTGTCATGGAAAATTATTATCGGGTATCTGCCATAGTGTGCCTGCCTGAACTAAACAAACTGATTTTCTTCTCTCTTTCCTCATCACTCATATTTTATAAATCTCTCCATCATTCATATTCCCCTCTGAACACTCTATAGTCTGTTTTTCCTCCTCCAGAGCTGAATCCAGGTCTTTAGCCAGCACTTCTACAGTGTTGAATAGAGTGGAAGCTCTCTAGACAGATGTTTCCTTAATGCTTTCCAGGAAGAGGGCATTTTGGTTTTGCTTTGACTAACATCTTAGTTTTGGACTTTTATTTTTTGATCTGTCACAAACTCCAGACGTTGTACTTCAGCCTTGCTGTCTTACTAGGTTTTCATTGATCTGCCCTTCTTTGGCAGTTTCAAGGGTAAAGCTTTCTAACCATCCAAACTGAATTTCTTTCTGTTTGTTTCCCCAGTTCACCAAGATCCGTTTAACATTCCAAGGCTCATTAGAAGGTATCTGAAGGAGGCTTAGAGTGACCTGGATTGCTTAAGTGTCCTTCTTTTCTTCAGCTTTACTCTCCACAGTCTCTTTATTCCTTTTCAGTCTCCAAAAAGGAGGCATATAGCTTGGTCCATATTACTGTAGTTTGTTTAGAAGGACATGATATGGCAGAAGCTCTCTGAAGTTCACATATATCACCTGCCTCCTCTTGCTCAGTCAGTTAGAAAATTGGATTGATTTGATACAGTTGACCCTTCGCAAATCTGTGCCAGCTGTTTTCACCTCATTATCTTTGAAGTTAGGTTGATATGTCTATAATTTCACCTTAAAAAAAAAAATAATCAGAATTCTCTTTGATCTTCCTTCATTCACTGAACCCTTCTCTATTCTCCATGAGTTCTCACAGATAATTGTTAATGCTTCAGAGGGTATTTCGGCCAGTCCCTTTAGTTCTCAAGAGTAAATTTCATCAGCCTTGCCAACTGGAATCTGTCTTATCTGCATTTCTTTAGCCTGTTCCTCCCCTATTCTGCCCTGGACTCCTGCCACTGTGTGAGAATTAATTGTGAGCCACAGCTGGTGAAGAGTGAAGCACAGAGAGTGAAGGAGACTGCAGCCCTATGCACACTCTCGTTTCCTTTCCTCCCACAGCAAGTAAAGGGTCTGTGTGGTCCTTTGTTTTTTCCTCATTTCCCTGCATTTATAAATAACTTTCTTGCTGCCTTTCATGTCTTTTCATAGTTATTACTCATTCTGCACTTAGTCTTTTCAATTTTATCCGCTTTGTTTTGTGCTAGGTACAATACTGAGGACCGAGGACTCAAACAGGAATAAAGAGCAGGTCACGGGAGGAACAGAGAGTCTGAGTTTTCCACAGCTAGTTGTGAGACAGGGTGTGTAAGATGCAGGCTGTGTCATGCAACAGCCATGACAGGCAAGGATCTACACCATCAGCCTGTAGGGGAGCCCTCTTTAGTTAAACTCTTCTCAAGAGACCCTCTGGAGCAAGCCTCCAGGCCTGCTCCCTTGAAGAATTCTTGTCTTTTCCTGGCTCATTTCTCCCCTGTTTTACTCAGAATTGCTGTAATTGTAAAGAAATTATCTTTTCGTGGTCTCTTCCTCCGAGTTTCTCCTCTTAGAGTCTCAATCTCTTCCTACAAGCCCCAGTGCTTTCCTCCATTGCTTGAAGCAAACCTGTGGCCTCTCTGCATCCTGAGAGACTGCAGAATTGTCGTCTCAGGCCACCATTACTCTTGCAATAGGTATCTGGGTAACAGATAACTTGATTTGCACTGTAGCTGCCTGATTCTGACAGCAGCCCCAGAAAAGCATTGTCATCCTGGCTGTTCAGTCGTAGGATACAGCTACTGTGACACTTTTGCTCCTTTCACTTCTGCCTTTCCTCCGAGACATCAAACAGCTTTGCCTCTCGTTTCTTTGAGGACATTGCAGCATGCACCCATCATGCCTGAGAGCAGGCCAACAGCGTCTATGAGAAGCTGGGATATTGATCAAGGGTGGGCACTTCACCCAGGCATAGGACCTTAGTTCAAACAGTCTGTGCATTAAATTCAGCCAAAACGTCGTTTTTATGTTGACAGTTACTACATCTTAACTCAAACGTCAGTTTGATTTTTGTTTGGTTTGTTTATACTCTGTTATAGTGCGGATGAAAGATTTGATGCGACATTTCACACAAATGTGCTGGTGAATTACTCTGGATCCTGCCAATATATTCCCCCAGGTAGGTAGGACACGGAAAGCATTTGTTTGCTTAAAGTCAAATAAATACAAGCGTTTTCCTTCATGAATGAAGCCAAGGTGTTTAGAAGCAGCCTGTGGAAATTCTGCAAGCTGTGTAATTATGGGGCAGACTCACTGATATAATTTACATCCATTATTAGTGGTGTATTTCCACTTCACAAATCAACAGATTACTCTCCTGAGCAGTTTGCTTAGAACATTCAGGGGCCCAGATGAGGTATTGTCTAAAGCAAGGTAGTGTGGACTCTCACATTGTGTTTCATGTGCAATTCAGTTAGCAATTTCTTGAGAGTGGAAAGGCGTGTGACCACAGGAATGAAATTGACATGTACCAGAGTAGAGACTTCTCCATCCCTCTAGGTAGGGAGGCGATGCAGAGGGTGCCTATGTAGGCAGATCTGGTATCCTGCTCATGTCTTGGTGAACTACAGACTCCATGGTGAAGAATCGGTTACTTAAGAACCAAAGGAAAGAGTAAAGAGAGAAAAAGTAATAAAGGAAATCTGTTGTAGAAAATGCAGGAAATCCTTTTGAAGAGCTCCTTTTGAAGAACTTGTCATAGAACTTGCAGCCACAGTGTGTAGTGGACATCTATGTAGTCTAGACTCCTGTCAGGCCCTGCAGCACTGCCTATGATCTGCTGGGGACAGCCAGCACTGGAAGGCAGGCTGGGCTGCTCCTGAGTGGCAAGAGTGACCTGGGCAACCTAGCTCAAGGATGCAGTGAAAGAGAGAGGGATCTTCATAGATATCCTAGGAAAGGAGGTTATTCCACCCATGGCAGCATCTTTTGCCTGCGCTAGTTGTTTGGTTACCTCGTGACTACATCACACAGATGTTTGGAGAACAAAGTTGCTCACAATCAATCAGACAGATAAGGGTAGAAATGAATTCCACCCTGCATATGCTTGCTTCTGCCTGATTTCTGTTCACAGGCATTTTGAAGAGCACATGTTACATTGATGTCCGCTGGTTCCCCTTTGATGTGCAGAAGTGTGATCTGAAGTTTGGCTCCTGGACTCACAGTGGCTGGTTGATTGATCTGCAGATGCTCGAGGCAGATATTTCCAACTACATCTCAAATGGAGAATGGGATTTAGTGGGTAAATCGTCTGGCCTAAAAATTTTTTAGTAGTCTAATTTTCAAAGGCAACACCCAAATATATAGAAATGATCAATCCCACTGGGACATGAAATACAGATATTTAAAAAAAAAGAGAAAATAATCACAAATCAGGGACGTCCTTTCAGCTGCATTTATTGAACTGTGCCTGAAAAGGCTGTGCTCTGAAGCAATTGCATGCAACTGAGTACGTAATGAAAACTGCTGGTCCTGATGCATCTGAACAGTTTGTCAGTACTAAACTCGGATGTGTCTCATGTAGGTGCATGGAACACGACTGTCACATCTACTCTAACATGTCAGCCAAAAATTGATTGATGTTAATCCCACTATTTCGGCAAAACTGGAGTAAGCATTTAGAGAGATGGATCGCTGTCACCCAGAAAACCATCAAAGTGTCTACCAGTTTATAGTAACTGCAAATAACTGCAGTTCTGTATGTATCTCTTCACTTCTGTGCTGTAGAGAATACCTATATTTTTAAAAGATAAATCTATGCCCAGAGCTGGTTATTCAGTGTGAGCTCCTAGTGAGTTATTTTGAACTCATTTATGTAGCTGCAAGTCAGAAGCAATATCAATGGATATTAGCTTAGGCCACCCTAATAAGAGCTTCCAGAAGATGCATGTCATCTTCTGGTCTGGATATGCAGACAAGGATATAACTGTCACTGACTAACTGCATGCAGTAGTTCTAACTTTCAGGGTATATGAGAAATAAATACAATAAGAAACATAATCGGTGTTCAGTTTCATGAGAAAATGAAGGACTCTGTAGGGAAGTTCCACTAAAGTCCATCCATTTTAAAACACTCCTGACTTCCCAGTGCTCCTTTATAGTGAATGAGGCACATTGCCTTTTGTCCTCTTTAATCTATTAATCCATGTGTGCATCATTGGCTGCAAGTGTTAATAAAATTACTTCTGCCTGGTAACAGATTTGGGGGTATCTTTTCTCTCTTATCAATTGCTACACGACACTTAAAAGCGCTCTTCAATGCTCTTCAAAGCACCACAATGTGTGGTGGAGGTGCTGCACATTGGCTCATAAACCATCAGTTCTTGGCCAGTTTTAAGGGGATACCTGGGGGTCATGCTTCTCTTCCTACTCTGATCTCCTTCCCTGTAGGTGTCCCAGGCAAGAGGAATGAGATGTACTATGAATGCTGTAAGGAACCATATCCAGACGTGACATACACCATCACCATGCGCCGACGCACACTCTACTATGGCTTGAACCTACTCATTCCCTGTGTTCTCATATCTGGCTTGGCACTGCTTGTTTTCCTTTTGCCAGCTGATTCAGGGGAGAAGATTTCTTTAGGTAAGTGCTGAAGGATTAATTTCTTTCATAAGTGCTTCCTATAAAATGGAAAACAAACACCTCATGGTGCTTGATGAATAAAGATTTCTCTAGAGGAGCACTAGAAGCACTTGTATGGTTGCAGAAACCAGGGAAACAGCTTTCTGTATGGCGATCACACAACCTATGCTAAACACTTGTAAAATCTTTTGGATTTTACCCTGGGATGAGGCAGAATTTGTCACTGGCACAGACGGCAGTACTTTTAATTCCTGTTATTCTGTCTTTAGCATGTTTCTATGCATTTCACAGCTGATTAACTCTTTTTGAGATAGGACATACTAAGACACTGAGAGTGAAGGAGTATGAGCAGCAGCAGCCATACATTGGGTTTTCACCTTCCAAGTTCAGCTCCCAAACCACCAAGCCATGAGCCCCCATGAACACAAAGCAGTGACAGCCAAGGAAGGGCTAAATGAAATTTACTGTTGTGTGTTTTGATAAAGACAGGAGGAGTACTTCCAAGAGAAGATGGGGAGATATGTAAATACACAAGACTGGCCCAGGCGAGACCCTAAGGGTCATTTGTGCACAATTCATTTCAGGACAGAGACCTTTAAATCATATGAAGTGCCCTCAGCGTTAGTAGAACAATGAGGGATCTGAGCAGCCTGTCTTACAAGAAGTAAAACAGGTTATGGAGGATACAATTGCTGTCTATGAAACTTAAGGTGGAGACAAGGAAAAGTGTTATTTGAGCTCACGTACAATGCTGACAAAAAAATAGGAGATAATGTTCTTGCATTGACCTTGTGATTTCTCAGTGCTGTGGCAGTTAGGTTTAGCAACCATCTTTCTAGATAGAACAAACAAAGAGCTTCTTTTAAAATAGGCTACAGCTCTTTGGAGAGTGTTATGTAATATACAATATCGAAAACCTGGACTCATGTCTGTGCAAATCTCTCCTAGCCTTTAATAACCATCTGGGCTTTGTTTGCACTATGCTTTGGAAAAGCAATGTAGTTTACCAGTTCTGCAAGTTTCATTTCACTTGGCAGGAAATATTTCGTCTTTACTTAAAGAGAAGCAAAGGTTTGCATGTAATTAAGAAAAGTGAAAAGACAGCAGAGAAAGTTGCATCCAAAAATGCTCTCACTTTGTGGAAGTTCTTATCTTCACTGACAGACGTGAAGTCATGGGTTTGGCTTAGCTGCAGATCAGGACAAGGTTATATTTAACAGCAGAGACATCAGAGGAGCAGCTGCAGAGTTCACGTTTCTCATCCTTTCCCTCCACGTTCACACCCCGAAGGTATCACTGTCCTGCTTTCCCTGACTGTTTTCATGCTGCTTGTGGCTGAGATCATGCCTGCAACTTCTGACTCAGTCCCACTAATAGGTAAGTTGATTTCCTCTGTTCTGTGCAGAACGTATGATGCTTCTCAAGAGTTGTTCAAAGCCTACTTGAGGACTGACTCTTTTTGTTACAATAGTTTTGTATTTCAGCAATGTCAGGAGTAAAGCTCTGTCTGCGCTTTACTGTTTGCATGTATGAAAAGAGGCTCGTGAGGAATACAGAAAGGCTCTGGAAATATCAGATAAGATGGTAATTGCAAGGATCGAGGGCACACAGAATGAACACGCAATGTGGAGGTTTGGGTAGATAAAGCACAAAGCCAACACCTCCAGTGCACGGGCAGGAGTGGGATACTGGAATAGTACTCAGCCCTAGCATAGTACTCAGCCCTAGCTCTGGATTCATTGAGTCTGTCCGTAAAGTCCCTTCAACAGCACTTTGGATGGAGCTGTGTTCACAGAGAGCTTTTGAAGATCCCAGTGCTGCTGGCTGAAGAAAATTTATCTGTCTTGTTCAACATCAACTGCCCTCCTTGCTGTTATGTATGTCTTTCTCTTCCCTACCTGCCCCGCTCCCCTTCTCTTCTTTTTATAGGAAGAGCAGCTCAGGATGCTACAGTCAAAATTCAAATATATCACTGGAGCATTTTTAACATGTACTGAAAACTATTGGATAGATTATCATGTTGAGAACGTGGGCCAGACAGGCATTGTAGCATCCTCTGTTTTCATAGGAACATCCCTTTACCTGAATCTCATGGAGCCTCGGTTTCTGAACTGTGAATGGGAGAAAACATTTTTCCCTAACCTCGTAACAGAGTAGGTAGAATAATCCTGTTCTGGTTTACAAAATAAAGAAGTATGAATACCATAGGAAAACTCAGAACCTGTTTAATTATCATCTCCTGAGCTAAGGTCTATCTTTGTGTACAAATCATGACTAAAGTACACATTTCAGACAATAGAAATAAACAAAATATTCAACAATATATCTAGGTGCTGATGCAAGGTGCACCTCACCATTGTGTAATTAAAGCCCCTCACAAGTTACATAGAGGACAAAAGAGCATTTAACTCAGAGATTAAAACCCCAGACCTAACTCTTGGGGAGGAGGTTGACTATGCAACAGTATGGGCAACAATGCCTATTGGCAAGAGTTTCTGAAAGCTTCTTATTGACAGTCAGCAGGACTATAGCCTCTGAGTCATTCAGGAACTTCCAAAAAACTAACAAAACTTCTCTCTGAACATACACCGAGGACTCCACAGAGGCAGATACAATTTTAAGAGAAACTTTGTGTGCAGAGAGGAGACACAAGGCATCTTGGCCCAGTCTTCACGTAATTTTGATTTGTGTGATACATAACAAAAGTAATTTGGAATGAGTAAAGAAATGCACTTGCCCTATGCCCAGTCCACTAGCCTTAACCAGACCAGTTTCTACTGGTACAATCCCCTACCATGGAAGGTAAGATATTTACCAAGAAATCTATGAATAGTTGTGTCATGTTGCAGATTTTGGTGCTGTAACAACAGATTAATTTCTATTTATCACAGCATAGCTATGTGAACACCTATCAGGAAAAGACGAGGGGCAGTAGCAATGCGGAGCGCTGTTGCATCGAGTCTCCCTTCTCCAGGTGAATATTGGCTCAGCTATTAGGACCCCTCACATCTTTTCACTCTTTTTGGATCTCAGTCAAGGATGGTGATAACCTAGTCAGAAGTATGTCTTGTTGACAGCTTGTTGAAAGTTTTTTCCTAATTCCCAAATAATTAGAGCATATAAGATGTATTAGAAATGCACCTATCAAAGTTGTCATGTAAGTCAAACACAGTCTGTTTCTTTCATCTGTTCATTAGCCAAATTTTGTATTGTGAAATGCTGCAAAAGAATAATCCTTGCACATGGATGCTTTGTAACACCCTGGAGATTGGCTTCAGGTATCCAGATGAGGGACGTCTAAAACAGTCTTGTGGCTACTGTCAGCTGATGCTTCCCTGTTACAGCCCAGAAGAAAACTGAACCTTCACACACTGGGGTGCACTCAGGCTCCATGCTCTGAACCTCAGCAGTCCCTGTTCAATGGAATCTCTTGTTTCATGGGATCACAAGATAGTTCAGGGTATAAAGGACCTCAGGAAGTGGAAGACTGTGTCAAAAGCCTTTCTGGAGTTGATATAAATGACATCTACTGCTCTCTTCTTGTCTGCAAATATTGCCATTTTATTATAGAAAGCAATCATGTTGGTCAGACATGATTTAATCTTGATAAATGGAGGCTGGCTGCTCCCAGTCGCCACCTTCTCCCTCAAGTGTCCAGAAATGTCCTCCAAGGATTTGCTTCCTGATTTATCCAGGGACCAGAGTCAGAAAGACAGAGCTGTAGTTCTCTGGATTGTCCTTTTGGACTTTCTTGAAGATGGGTACAACATCTGTCTTTCTCCAATTGTCAGGGATCTTACCCAACTCCATGGCCTTGCGAAGATACCCTTAGGACTCTTGGTGACACCTGTATGATCCCATGGACTTGGGCAGGTTCAAATCTCACAGTCAATCCTTGACTCCATCCTCATCTACTGCTGGTTGTTTTCCCATTCCTTTAACCATGTCAGTAAGTACAGAGACACAGGAGACCTTGATGGCGAAAACTATACACACTGTCTTCATGCTGTCTCTGTCCACTGTAACTAAATCATCCTCTCCATTCAGAAGCAAGCCCATGTTTTGCTTGTCCAGCTTTTTACTGTTCGTGTAGTGGTAGAAACTCTTCCTGTTCCTCTTGACAACCTTGGCAGTCTCAGCTCCTGAGCTTTAACGTTCGTAACGCCAACGCTAATGCCCAGGCATTTCATTTTGCAGCGTGTCCCTGCTTCCTGCATACCACTTTTTCTGCACTGGAGCTCCATGATGAGCTCCCAGCTTAGCCATGCTTGTGTCCTGATGCGTTTGCTTATTTATCTGAGTAATAGAAGGGACTTTTCTTGCACTTTGAGGCTGCTGTACTTTAAGCCCTTGAAGTTTTCTTGTGCTACTTCATCTTTCAGGGCTTCCTCCAGCAGGATCCCAGCTACTCGTTCCCCCAGAAAATTGAAGTCTGTTCACATGAAGTCCAAGGTCTGTACTCTGCTGCTCGAATTTCTCACTCCCTTCATGATCTTGAACTCCTACTTTTCATGATAACTACACGTTACCATGTTACCAAACAGTTCTTCCTTGCTAGTGAAGAACAGAGCCAATTGTGCACCACGTCTGATTGGCCTGTCCTGTACTTTTATTGAGAAGTTATTGCTGACATCCTTCAGAAATCTTTGACTGCTTGCATTACACTGTGTTGTCTTTTCAGCAGACATCAGGGAGATCCAAGCCTCCTGTGACAGCCAGGATCTGTGATAGAGAGGCTTCCCTGAGTTGTTTTAAGAAATTCCCATCCCCTTATCCACTGTGTTTGGAGAATGCACTACCACCACAGCCTCACTCTCACTGAAGAGCTCTTCACTGAACCTGACCTACAAGCTCTCCAGCTGCATTCATGCATTCCATAGAGGAGCCCTTAACATCAAAGTGGCTCCTTCGAATAGAGGGCAGCCCATATTGTCTTTGTTGTCTGCTCCCCCTGAAGAGCTTGTACCTATGCATCAGAGCATTCAGGTAGTGAGAGATGTCCCTCCACATCTCAGTTGTCCCAGCACTATTAGTTTCATGACCATACACAGAGTTCCAGTTGTTCCTGCATGTTTCCCAGACCCTGGAGGTGAGCCCATCTACCTTGTTGTCACCATCCTGAGATCATTCTTCCTCTGGCTACCCAGCACCATTTTCTTTCCATCCTTGTCCACTGTTTCTCGATTTAAACTTGGGTTGTAGTCTCCCTTCCACAGTATTCCTAGTTTAAAGCCCTGCTCCTAAGTCCTTGCTCCACTCCAGGTAGCAAAGGAAAGCTGGTCAAATATGGCACCAAGAAAAGAACTAGCTTCTGAGATTTGGTGTCTTTGCAAAGAAATGTTGAAATCATATCCTGATTCTTCTTAGTTGAGAACAATCTTCCTTGACTTCAACTTACTTCTACAATAAATGAAGCACCTCTCAGCCTAAATAATCACAAGGAGGCAGGTGGGGCAAAACACTTGCTTTTTAATACCTCTCTGCAAAGTGGCTCCCCTCTTCCTTGGTATGTCCTCTTCATTCTCTGTCTGTTCGTAAAGTTGCCCAGAGCAGAGAATCTTTCATTCCACGTGTCCAACTTCCCCACACAAAGGACTCCAATTTCTATGTAGTCTACTAACTGTTATGTTAATACATGTTAAAAACAGCTAACTTATTTTCTGTAAAGAGCAGATGACAGAGTTTGCCTAGAAGTGAGCAGCAGGCTAATCAACACCTTTGGACACCAGGACCCTGCTGCTCCTCTGCTCTGCAGTGTGATGGGTAAAGCTTTCCTTTCCACAGTGAGCCAGCCCTTTTCCATGTCAAGACAATGAAAAGGCTGTGTCACTACATTTACTCCTGCTCTCACTCAGCTTTGTTGGGGTTTGTAAGAAACCTTTTTTCACATCAGTAATTAGCTACTCCTTGCCCAGCAGCATGCCTGCACCAGGAGCACCTCCCTTTTGGGGGAAACAAGGTATTTCCAAAGCACATGCGTCTGTGCAAAGCAGAGCACTGCAATCTTTCAAAACTTAAATCCTGCCTTTCTGCAAACTTATATGTGATGCTGAAGAAAGGAGAAGTCTGTGAACCAGAGCGAAGATACCTATTTCTGTTTAAAACATTAACAAACCATAGTGACAGGAATCAGCTCAGCCATTTTGATCAGAAGCATTAAAGTCCCATCATAGCTACAAACACAAGAGTTTGTCCAGAATCCAACGCAGGTTGACTATATGAACAAGGCTTGTTTCACTACAGTGTCCTGGAGGTCCCTCCTGGCACTTAAAATCTCTGGAGTGCAGCTCCTATAAGACTTTCAGACCATGACTGTAGAGCAGCAGATGTGTCCTAAACTTACCCTTCCTAGTATAGTTTAATCATGCCTCACGGGAAGTGTGTCTGGCTGCACTCGTGATTTGACTTGCTTTTGATTTCTCTTTTTTAAAATACTTTTATCAAGAGTCTGTAAGTAGGGAGCTGAAGTTCATTACTTGAAAAAAGGATATAGAGTAATGCAGAGAACTCCAGATGTGTTACACACCTGAAACTACTGGTCTGAGTGCACTCATCACTAGGTAAAATCATAAACCCTGTGTGATACAGTTCAGGTATATGACAACAATTGTTCTTTCTGCTTCTAAAAACCTGTGCAATTATGCATTTTTCATCTCACGCTACAAATGCAAGTAATTTCACGGGAATTTGATGAGCCTTCCTGCCCCTACAGCATAACACTGTTGCACTCAGTCTAGTGTATTAAGTAAGAGGGCATATCCGTGTGCCACTTTGTTGATTTCCTGGTTCCATGACCAAGTCAAAATTAAACAAATCCTGTTATTTCAATTAGAGCTTCTGTACAAGCTGAGGTCCTGCCCGTTGAAACTAAAGGCTTAGGTAATTCACTTGAGAACTACATTTGAGGTATTTTGATCTCAACTGGAAGGGCTTTTTTTTTATTTCTATAAAGACAATATGATCCATGTAAATAGCACTGGATAATCAGATCTGGTTTTGATAGTGGTTTTATGACCATCTCTGAAGAAAGAATGAGTTCCCTCCTTAGTCAAGACACGTGCTGGAATTCCTTTTTTTAAAGAGTACTCTGCCTCCCTGTTTACAGTTTCTATATCCCTGACCCATTTCATTAAACTATGTTTCACATTTGAAAGCAACCTTGTAATTAAGGCTAGGAAATCATGCATTGAGAACAAGTTCATGCTAAGGAATCATGTTAAGGAACATGTTCCCCTACTTCATGATAGATTCTTAACTGTAACTCTTCCCTTCCTGACTGTCCTTTGACTAGAGCCTTCTTAATATGACACAGTTGGTGGTCATGCTTACCCACATCCAGTGGTACCTGATAAAGCAGTGCCCAGAATCTTATTCACCTTGCACTGCTATAGGAGTATCTTCAAAAAATTAATGTCCCAGTATAAGCTGCTAGTTTGGGCTCACAGACTTGAATAAAATCAGCTCCTACTGTCATGTTTAGTTACTACCAAAACCAGACAGTTTTCAGAAAGACAGATCAATCCGCAGCTCATGTTAAAGTCATACAGGGCCAAAAGCCATGCTCTGGGAAATTGAAAGCAACACATTTGTAAGCATAACCAGCACAGCTTCCTCACTCATCTTTCTCCCCACCTGCAATATCATCTTCAGAGAGGAAAAGCATTTGGGGCCACATGGCAGTGAAAAATTTGTAGCTGTCCCTCTCCCTCCATGATTCCAGCTGCTGCAAGCACCAGATGTGTTTGGAGTTTTTTTTAAGAAAACTCCATTAAGACCCCAGCCCGAGTGAGCATTAGGTCACCTCTTGTTCCACTCTGCCACATCTCCACTCCTCTCTTGGCTCTGAGGCGCTTCCTCTCCATCCACCTATATCCACTTTGCTCTCACCTCTTCTTTACTCTGCTGCAGTCCCACCACTGTGGCAACAGGCTGACACAGTGCAGAGACAGATCCTAAAATGCTTACTTTGAAAATCCCACTCAGCTCTGCACTCCTTTATTGGTCCAAAGATAACTGGAGTCTTTGATTTCAAGCCCCAGGTGGCACAGAAACTACAGTCACGCACAGAAACAGCTAGGAGCACCCATCACAGGACACTTTCAGCTTGAGACCAAAGCTGTCCGAAACTCCAGTCTCTCCCTTCACCCCAGCCAGGGCTCTGAGAAAGTATCACTTTCAAAGTACTTTGTCAACCCAGGTAAGGTGTGTCTCTGCCCCAAAGCCAAACCTTGGCATGAAACATTCAGACCTCTCAGGCCAGTCAGATGATTTGTTTTTTCCCTAAACACTTTCTTTACCTGGAAATTCAATGCGTCCACTTGCATGGAAGTGCTTAGCAATTTTGAGGTTTTTTCCATGCCCAAATAACTCCTAAGTACTGCAAATTATTACTGCCTTCCAGCTCTCTCCAAAATATCACCATTGGTTTTGGATCAAGACTCTGTATTTTGCTCTGAAAGGAGTTTTGTAGCAGAAAGTCTGGAACACATGAAAGCTGGTGTGTGCAAAGAGTATTCGAAAGGGGAACATGGAACTTATGAATATGAGGAACTTGCTTCCTATGATTAACATCCATGTGATGCTTGACACCTTGGCAGGATGTATCAAATAGTGCACAATAAAAATTTAGTTATCTTCACCCCCAGATAACAAAAGTGCATTTCTCTCTTCTTTCGCTGAGCTCCTCTGTTTGCTTCTTTAAAAACCACACTTCCTAGCTGCTTAGGGCTCTTCTATCATCACTTACTTTCAGCTTGCCCCTCCTTGCCATTCGTTATTGTGCTTACATTATTTCAATAAGAATGAAGGTTTTAGGCTCTCAATAAGTACGTAGGCAGCAGATGCTTCAGCTGATTTCTTGCAATAGTCATACAGCAAAAGAAGCTGCAAATTGTTAAGACAAGGAAGCAATGTGGTGTTTCCCTCCTCCAGGAATTACTGATTGCTTAAGTTATGAGCATAAGGCATTAGTGGTTCTGACTAGGGAGAGAAAATGATATTAATCTCCCGTTACATGTTCTGTCATCTGCCTGTATGTTCTCAGCTGCTGTCACTTCACTACACTGCCTCTTTTTGATTTTGTGGAGTGCTTTCACGCTCTCTGTTTCATGGTCATGTCTGATATCTCGCTGGTGCCAGGACCCTACTCAGCTTCTTAAGTGAAACGGAGGTTCTCATTTGCGGCAGCTGTTATTTTCATGCCCATAATCTAAGGGGCTTTTCCCCAAGCCATGAGTCCTGGATGCTTTTTCAGTATTTAAAAAAAAAAAAAAAAAAAAAAAAAAAGAGAACTGTTTTACTTTTCAAACACCCAGTTCTGTTCTTCAAAAGCATATGGGAGGAGAAAAGTTTGAAAACACAACAAAAACACTTCCCCTGTGCCCTCTACAAGTACCATAACTAAGAGGAAGGCACAGTATCCAATCTTGAAGTCTCTTGCTCTTTTAAGACAGAAGGTCCAAAAATGGTACTGTAGGCCCCTCAAGTTAGGAATTGCAAGTCATTGCCATCCTTTTGATATAGGCTGTGTCTGAAGATGACTGCAAGAACAAATAGCTGTTGTCACTGATTCAACTGAGCATCCCAAACAGTTTTTCCATTCACACACACAAAGCAGCATGCAGGATTAAAAACACATGAAGAACTTCTAGCAGTGTATGGTGGAGACCTCAGTATTCCTGGGGAATGTCTCTGTGTAAAGTCAAAGATATTGAGGGGCTCCAAACAAAGGTCTTCTGGTTCCTTTTCCTGGCCTGTGGCAGCTGTCCAGGGCAAAGAGTACAATGAGTCAGTTCCCCTCCAGAAGAGGTCGGTCCCTTCCCAGCTGTGCCTCAGAGCAGCTGACCTACAGCAATAAGGTTCCTGCTCTTTCAAATACACTGGGGTCTGGAATTGCTGTTCCTGACGTTGCCCATGGTGAAGAAATTTGTAAAGCATCCAAGCTGACCCATCCATAACAGGGATGATCTAGTAACCAGGAGCTCTTAAGTAGGATACAGAGAGATGCTTAGTGAGAGTTGCTGAGTATTTGCCTTCTGCAGCTTACATGAAAACTTCTTTGTAAAATCAGATTTGCATTTACCTCTGCCAACAGACACATGAGATAGGACTTTGTGGGAGCAGCAGCTTCAAAGCCTTAACTGCATAAGTGCTGTAGGCTTTTAAGATGGACCCTAAAATACTGGCAAAAGAAGTCTGGTGGCTGGTCTCTGGCTGCCACTTGGGACACCTAAGACTCCACTGCTTGTCTCCCATGCCACATCTCACAGGAAAGCATCCTATTTCTGTGCTCAGCAGATCTGTGGAGGCACAGGAACAGAGTTTGCTAATTCAGGGCTGTGTGGGGCTAAGGTAAGATGAGTGAAGACTGCAGTCCCGTGGCTTTGAGGAACATGTTATCTATGCACATTGTAGCTTGATCCTTTCAGCACGTAGGCTCCTCTGCTCACAGGCTCACTGGAGAAGGTTGAGTTATGGTCATTCCAGAGGTGGTGCTAAAGGTGAAAAGGGACAGCAGCCCTTGTAGCTCTCACCAAGTGATGGGCTTGCTCTGGCTGATGTGAGGGTTAAAGATGGTCAGGAACAGAGACGCCAAGCCAGCAGACTGGAGGAGGATTAAGCTATGCTTTTAGGGAGGTGCATGAGAGGTGGCACAGGAGTCTTCCCTACCAGTTCTCCTGACTGCTGCAGTAGGACCATGTTTTTCTGCTGCCTGGAAAGAGAGGATGGAGGATTAAACCCTGGAGGGAAAGATCAGAAAGTGCTGAGTATGGATACTGTTTCAGAGACAAGACCATTTTGCCTCAAGGATGTACCCACTCAATTACAAGTGAATCGTCACTGAACCCAGGTCCAGTTAGGTCTTGGCCATCCCTGGCTGTGGCTTTTCCCCAATGCAGGGGCTGGATTGTAAGCACAGAGTCATGCTTTCAATCAAAGACACCCATGGGTGGAAGATCTAGCAATTACTTTTAGTAGCAATTAGCTCTGCCTTTTCTGGCCACATGAAAGGAGGCAGCAGCCTTCATCATATCCCCAGTTAGAGATGTGAAAGGCTGATGTGGCAGGTGTGCCAGCCATTGCTACTTCATTCCTCCCCTTTCACTGCTGGTTCTTCAGGGCTGATGAGATCCAGCCCTAGAGTAGGTCTGGGCTGCTCCAGGGCTTTGAGATGAAAATGAATGTGAAATTCATTTCCCCCTGAAATTAATACAGCACCTGCAGCTACCTGGGCTGCATAGGTAGCAGCATAGGTACCTGCTCATTTCACAGATATCTTGTGACATTTGATTGCCTGATATTGGTAATACAGCTGAAGTACCACATTCTATTTCCTCCATCCTTACTTTCCAATTGAAAACTTCACTGTACCTTGAACAGAGGTGCCCCCACCCCCAAATGCAGATGATGGACACCCAGCTATCTTCCTTGCCTGTCACCAGGTAAGCAATAAAACATCTTTCATTATGAGACCACAGGTCCTCTACAGTTCCAGTCTGTTCCTGAGAAAATTCTTTTTCCTGTTTACTAGCAAGTCTCCATAGTTCCTGCCCTCTGTTCCTGGGTTTACGGTGCAAAAAAGTGAGAGTGTGAATTCCTCTGGTAATCGTTGGCTGGGATCTTGAGTCAGATAGTACCAAGTTGTTTCCAAGTTAAATCAGGTGACTAATTTTCCAGGGATCTGTGAAAAATCCTAGCCAATGCCATTTTAAATGGACCACTTCAGGCCTTTGAATTCTAGCGCCATCAAAATGTGTAGAAATTATGGAACTAATTTAGTGACTTATGGCAGTAATTAAACTAGCAGTAGCAACACTGTTGTGTTTCTGTTATAAGGGGCATATGGGAATCAGATCAGCCAGCTTCCCTGAAACTTGAGTTCCTGTTTTGCTCTACTTCTGCCTGACTGTTCTTTCATGAGTAAGTGCAACAGACACCCTTCAATTCACCTCACCTTCAGGACTATTCTTCTAATCCAGCTGCATAATTCATTTTGCCATGGAAAGCCATGCCCACCTCTTGAAGCAATTGCAGCATTGTTTTCAGGAAGGCTGAGAACCTCATTATTATGAACAAGTTTTTTGCTGCTGAGGCAGTGAGAATCCATATCAAGAAACAGAGCTGGAACAAAACTTGTCTTGGAGCTTGTATTGAATTTCTGGCTTTTCCTGCAAGCTGCAGGAGGGAGGACTGGGGGAGGGAGGACATTGCAGTCTGGGGCAGTGTCACATGCTGTCCCACATTGCCCTATCGCATCAGCCAGTGGTAATGCTCTCTGATATTTTGCCACAGCCACCTTCAAATGTCATTAGCCCTGTGGGTCATTCTGCTTTACACTCCAGTGCATCAGCCTCAGTCCTGGCATGAGGAAGCTGTACTGCCACATAGGAGATACAGCTTCAAGGCTCAGTGCTTGCTTTCAAGATGCTGATTTCTTTCCTGTATGGCAGGCTTAAATTTAGCACTCAGCAAGGGTGTAGGGTGCTTTCACAGTAACAAAAAGAAGTGGTCTTAAGGGGCTGAGGAGGGTGCTAAGAAATATGCCTAACCCCTTGTGAGCAGTGGTGGGATGAGGGAGGGAGTGGGGTCTGGTGACACTTTCTGAAGGGTTCCAGAGACACTGGGAGGATACCATAGAGCACCTCTGCTGGTATCATGGGGTGGACTAGCACTGGGGATGCTGGCGCTCAGTTGGTCTGGTCAGCTCAGCTTCTTGCTGTCCTGACAGCAGGCAGGGAGTTGGTCTTTTGCAGGGGGCTTTACATTCCTCTCTAGGAACAAAGCCAAACAGTTTTATGCTCTTCACTGGTTCTAGCTCTTCCCTTGCTGGAGAGGAGGTATGTGAGCAGATACGCTGAAAACCTCAAAGGCCTCAAATGCTCCAATGTGGAACACCAGAGAAGAGGATGTTTGGATGTTATGCAGTGCCTCTCAAATGTAGATCTCAAGGCAATACCAATGAATATTATTTGCCTTTTGTTTGTGTTCTCCCTTCCTAACCAAGTCTTCTTTTACTTGCAGCTCAGTATTTTGCTAGCATCATGGTCATTGTTGGACTGTCTGTGGTGATAACAGTGCTGGTTCTGCAGTTTCACCATCATGACCCACAAGCAGGAAAGATGCCCAAATGGGTAAGCAGCTTTGGTGGTAAATATTCAACAGCCTACTGAAAGCAAAAAATAATCTAAAAGCTAAAATAAACTAGTTATAGATGAGGGACAATTGTTCTCCACTGATCTGAACAGACGGCTACGGACAATATGTTTGACACTTAAGTTTGCTACTGGAGGAAAAGAACAAACATACTAAGTCTGGTTTTGCATTAAAACCAGTATCTGTTATTTAGGTTTTATTTAAATTTACAATGGGGTGGTTGAGCCATGGCAGAGTAATCTTTACAAGCACCTTTACAAGCGTTAATCCTGTGGACAAAGTTGATTTCTTATCCAGCTGACACCAGTACTAATAGAATGTGACATTTCAAAGTACTAAACAAACACATACTAGTCTCTGCTGGTCCAATTGCCTACTTTGTGTCTTTACAGAGTTTCTCACTAGTTTATGACAGAGCTGTAATCTCCTGAAAGAAAGATAGGAGATGAAGCCAACTGACTTCTGTCTGCAACTGTTTCAGTTATGAGCTGTCTCTCTGAGTTGCTGGTAGATCAGAAACCGCAATACCACAGAGTGGTAAGGGTGTTGAATACTGAACTCAGTTGTGCTTCTCACATCTTGGAGCTCAGTTACTGTACCACCAGCAGAAACAGAGAGGCAACACTGCAGGGTTAGTCCGACTGTACTGAGGAGACCTCTAGACTTCCCTGGCTTAGAAATCTGCCTTTTGCTGAACCATATCCATTTCTCTGTGTGGAAAAACTATTTTGTCTGCTATCATCTGGTCAGTTCTCAGTGCATTAACATGTGGACCCTCTTTTCTCTACAGCAGCAGACTAGGTTAGCCCATTGAGGTCTGGTACCAATGACAGCTGGCCCTTAGGAAGAATGGGTTACCTTTACGTTTTCAAGTTAAAAGAATGTGATGCTTTTTTTTTCTCGTTCCTTTTCCTAAGAATAGATTTTAGAATAAGCAAGGTATACTTTGTGCTTACAAAATGCAAAGGAATGAAAACAGAGATACAAATGGTCACAGTCAACTATCTACCCACCTTGGTTTCACAGAAGTCTGGTTGTACAACATCCTCTGGTATCTCACTCACCACATTTGTCATGCTAGACAGTTATCCTGACATGATGTTGAATGTCACATGGTTACCAATGTCATCCTGAGCACAGAACAGCTTTCTAATTTAGCCTCTCTAAAAACAAATTGCAGCATCAATGCAAATTAAAAAAAAAAAAAAAGTCCAATAGCAATTAACCATACTAGCAATTTTTAAAAGTGCTGTATTGTTTAAAATCATATTACTTTAAAAACAGAGGCACATGTGAGTTCTGGATGAACCTGTGTGTAAGCAAGACCTGAGGGCATAAATCTCTGTAAACGTGCTTCAGATGACTACATGGACAGGATATGTGGCAGCACAACAGCCCCCATGGACAATTTTATTGTTTTGTCTCCTTTTTGAGGAGTCTAGACACAATGGCTCACGTTAAATCTGCTCACAGGTCCTGCAAGTCAGCTCTTGCTCTCTACCAGTCTCTTGCTCTCTTGGTTGGAAACTCAGCATGCAACAGATTCTCACTTTTGAGGAGCCTTGTTCAATTGCCTAACAGCTGAGCTGGCATATATTAAAACCAAAATGCCATTGGGAAGCAAAACTGTGGAAGCCATTACTGGGAAGCACAGATGACAGGCGGTGAATGCTGTTGATCAGGCAGGCTGACAGGGCTGTGAGATCTCAAGAAAAAAGGATGAGTGCCAAGCATGTAGGGAAGAGGCTGACCCCACCAAAGTGAGGCAGAACCAGACATCAGTTTATTGCAAAGCTCTAACCCTGGTTCATTGGATATTGTTACAGGATTGTTTTCACCTCCTGCTTAAATGGAATTAGCTACTGGAGGAGGTTGTAGGGGAAGGCATTGGTCTTGTGTGGGAGCAGCTTCACATCTCAAAAATTTGACTGCTTTGCCTAAACACCCATTTTCTAAACTATTTACAGTTGAGCAGCTTTTTTTCCCTGCCTGTGTCTCAAGGGTTCTGTGCTTCGCCTTTGAACCAGAAGAAGGAGGAGATGTGCATATTAATATCTAGCCTCTCTGTAGATGCCCACTTCTTCCCTTACTCCACTGCTGAGAAATGTGCTTTCCTTTCTATTAATCTTTGATGACTTACTAAATCCAGTGTTTTCCAGGAGGGACATTAAATCCAAGGTGTGCAGTCAGGGCATTTGTTGGCTACTTGGTTGAGAAGTGAGAGCTGCTGGCTACTTGGCAGTTTTGACAATGTCAGCTTAGCTAGCATGGAAAAGAGCATTAAAGAAGGGCCATCTAAGAAGCAGATTGGGAGCAGGCAAACTCAGGTGTGGGTTACAGCTCCATACCATCATGCCTGGACTGTTTTCCAACAACTCTTATGCTGCATCTATCTTCTCAATTAACTGGTATGATAAGAACAGATTGATGTCTGAGTGTCTGTTTTCAAGGAAATAGGGTTTTTGGAAGTTTAGGCAAATTCTAGAGCTAAGGCAGACATATTAACATTTTCTAATAACAAAGTTTGTCTGGCTTAGTATTTTGGAATGTCACGGTACTGGATAACTAATTTCTCTCTCCCCTTTGCCATGGATACTGTTGAGATATTGCTAGCAATTAAGACCTTTATTTTGTTCCATGATGCTCCATTTTATGTCCATAAGCAGTTCAGAGGACTTTGTAATTAAGTAAGTTCAATTAAATGCAGGATAAATTTTTTATGCTGCTACATTATAGTTCTCTACTTGTCTGTGTTGACCATGGAGGAAATAATAAAATATTTGAAGACCACAATGAGACCACACTATGAATCACAGGGAAATAATCTTTCAAGATGAAGTATAAAAGATCCATTAGTGGGAGAGAAGCAGAAAGGCTTACAGAAAACGGCACGGACCTGTGATTCAGAAGAGCTCACAATGCAGAATTCAGAAACTGTATAACCATCTTACACTGATCATTGTTTTGGGCTTTTGCTTTACTTTTCCCACCTGTGGTATGTAATGCCTCCTCCTTTCTGAAATTATGCTTGTCATTACAGCAGCAACTCAAAGTGTTAGCTATAATTTTCCCATCCCTGCATCTGTTCTGTGTAAACACAGGAGACAACTCATCCTGCAACTAAAACAATCTTGGAGGCAAAGTGTGGTCCTGAGTCAAACATGGCCAAAGTGACTGGAGCAGGATCACAAAGAGAGTCCCGAGCCAAGACTGGGTCATGTCTCTTCACTCCTGGACATCAGATTATTTGACTTGTAACCAGAATAACAAACTCATTAAAGAGTCCACCTATCTTCCCAGAGGAACTCTCACAAGCACACTGCAAATGTCCTTTTGTATACATAATACCCAAGGGACTTTATAATTACAAGATTTTATGGATTTAGTTAGCTGTCCTAACTAAATTACTGTGTTTCTGATTTCACAGTCTTTTTACTGCCTTTCTCAGAAAACAGTGCTAACAATAGAAGGCATAGCAAGCTCATATTTCAGACAAGACATCTGAAGATCAATTCACTGGGAAAAAATGCTGGACATACTCTCTGGTGTTAGGTCATTTGATGACCTTGACAAGAAACATATGGGGCACAATCTGCCATGTGCAGGTTAGAGAGCTTTTGTGATGCGCCAGAGCACTTGTACACCAGAGCACAGGGAAATGACAGCAGTTAATAGCAGGATTCAGATTCTGAACTGCCTAATTTAGTTGATTTACTATTACGCTTTTGAAAAAGGGTTTGCTGTATTATGTGGCTGAACTCTTCAAAGGAGTGTTAAAATGACTTTCAAATTAAGAAAAAAAATCCCAAGCAAAACAAAACCAAAACACAACAACAAGGAACAACAACCAAGGTTGTTTATTTAGAGTTAAACAATAGAGATTGGGGGGGAGGGGAGAAATGTGCTAAAACAAGCTGTTAGTCTGTTGCGTGGAGGGGGTGGGGAGGGTGGTTCAGCAGAATCTAATCATTGAACCCACAAATATTTAGGTGTATCTTTTTTCATACTATCTGAGGAATGGTTGGAAAACATGCAGCCAATTTTGTACTGAGATCTGGGATTGTTTGCTAAAGATAGGACTTCAAGAATCATTTTGTAAAGTAAGATTTTACATTTCTTTTGCTTCATAAGCTAAGTGGGCATTCAACACCTCTATGTTTAAGACATATCTAAGAAAAGGTCATCCTTGGGAAGAAGCCAGATCCCTTCCGCAAAAAAAACCATTTCAAAGCAGGTAGCTGAAGAACACAGAAATCTGTCAGTCTTTCTAAAGGACCATACAGGCTAACTATAATAGTCACAAAACTTTTTCAAAAAATATAAAAATGCAGGAAAGTTGCCTTTATTTCTATTATGATCACTCTCTTTCAGGTCCGTGTCATCCTGCTGAATTGGTGTGCTTGGTTTTTACGAATGAAAAAACCCGGGGAAAGTATAAAGCCCCTCTCTTGCAAATATAGCTGTCCCAAGCACCATCTGAGCATAAGCAGCATGGAGATGAATGTCCTACCTGGCCACCAGTCCAGCAATGGCAACACGATCTATAGCTACCATGCGATGGATAATCCACGCTGCCCCCAAAAGAATGATCTGGGTAGCAACAGTGGGAAGATTACTTGTTCCTTACCGGAAGATATTGACCTTGTTCAAAAGAAAGCTTTAACAGGTACTATTCCAGTGATTGTGAAGATTCTGGAGGAAGTTCAGTTCATAGCAATGCGCTTCAGGAAACAAGGTGAGGGTGAAGAGATCTGCAGTGAGTGGAAGTTTGCAGCTGCTGTCATAGACAGATTATGCCTGGTTGCATTTACCCTTTTTGCCATCACTTGCACATTTACAATACTCATGTCTGCTCCAAATTTTATAGAGGCTGTTTCAAAGGATTTTGCATAAAGATTTCAGATGAGCATGATCACTTAGAAGTTGATATGCCAGTAATTTTGCTAGAAAATATAACTCAAATAGAGAAGTGTACTTATATGTGCTAACATACATAGAAGGGGATGAAAATAATTTCAGGAGGCAATTATTCCTGATGTTAGTGATTGTAGTTACTGAATAGTAAACATATTGATCTCTGTTACTTATTTCATAGACTAGTGCTACGTGTAATTATGTCATGATCTGTGACAAGTGATAGACAATTCAAATCTACAATATAGTTATTACAAGTTAACACTAGTATCAATGTACTACTATGAATTTGTGAACTTTTAGATATTGTTAATAATTTAAATTATCATTGATGACTATAAGCTTTACAGTGTTTTGTTGTTTTCAGTATATTTGTGATTTATCATTTTTGTTTAACGTGGCTGTGACATTCTCTTCTTGGATTTGATAGACATATCTCCACAATCGTATGATGCTGTATATTGTATTCATGAAAATAAACTATTGTCATGTTAGCTCTTACTAGTACAGTGACTGGAATGTTTTGTCAGTAAATATGTTAACAGAGTGTATTTTTTTATTTTTTTTTTTTTTAATTAGGAAATGCTGGCTGTGAAGATGTAAAAAAAATCATTTTCCATGATGACAGTCATATTTATCATCAGTGCCTTTTCAGCTCTCCTGATGCTTAACTGTTGCCGTCATCTAGAAACTCTACTTGATTTGAAATATCTCTGATCTCTTGGGACATGGTTGCCAACCTAATACTGGCTAACTCTGCATAATTAGGGCAAAAATATTGGCTCTGCATAATCTGTAGGAAATTTGCCACTGACTTCATTGGGCTCAGATTTCATATTTAGTCAACACCACTGAAGTAGTATTTTTTGAAAATTCTACTAGTACAGTCCTCTTTCTGACTTGGTCAGTAGGGCTTGTTAAAAGGAGTGTGTAAAAGGTTGATTTTATTTTGCTAAATTTTAATGTAGCAACGTTTATTAGCAATTTTCTGCCCATAATACTCTAATATAATGTCTATATATTAATAAAGAAGATTCTAATTATGCTACTTCTCTGGAAGATAAGGGCAAACCAGCACTATTTTAAATAGCAGCTTCTTTCCACTCACTACTGTTGGTGGGAATGACTCCTCTGTTGGTATGATTTTATTTTGCCTACTGATCACAGCAGAGCTACAAAAAGACGTGGACCGATGTAGGCAACTTTCATCTTCGGGCTAACACAGCACTTCTCTGAATGTTCACTAAAGAAAGGTGACAAAGTATTATCTTCTGTGGCTAACTTTCTACTTCCCAGTCTCCCAGTGTTAGTGTACCAAAATTAACATTTCCCATATACGTGTGATGGGATTCTTCCCATCATGACTGGTTGGAAAGAAAGAAGCAGATCAGGTTGCTATTACTCAATGGAAACTATTTCCATCTAAAAAGTGATGGGGAAGCTAGTAGTCCTAGAGACTGAAGAAATATCACTTCAGGGTAAGTTGCTTTTCCACTATTGCTCTTCATTAGGTGGAGATGGCTCCCTTTAAGTAGACTTCAGTGTAATGAATGTTACCTCTGTAGCAGAAAGATAGGAACATCACACCAATGGATTTATCACATTGCTTGGAGTTGTGTTCGATTACTACCTTACAAAGTTAGATTGCCAAGGCTAAGTTGCCTTTTATAGAAATGTCCTAAAACACAAATTCTTCTAGTGGTATGTTGTTTAAAAATCCTCACACTAGGCTGAAACTTCTTGTTGCTTACTTTTTCAAATGACAAAATGAGGCAGGTCCTTCTGACATTCAGTTGTCATTTGGCGTTCTGGAAAGTAATAACATTTTATCACAAAATAGTGTAAAATGGCACAGAAAAATGGTTACTATACATACAGAGCACTGTAGATTAAAGTGAGAAGCATGTAAGATTTTTCTGAGAACTACAGTACACTTTGAAAGACTGATGCATCATCTGTATATACTGATTCACAGCTCTTCATGGCATCATTAGTTAGTGTCACAGAGTATCTGTCAAGGTATTACATGATTCTGAAAGGAGAAAAAAATACGAAATTGATTACAAAAGGTAAATGGCAACAAGAAACTAATCCACAATATCCTTTACAAAATCCAGGCACTTAAACCAAAGTTACGTAAAGAATGATGGTCTCTACATGGTAAGCCAGTACCAGTCCCTGATAACATGGCAACATGATAGTAAAGGTCTTTGTGCACTTTCTCTTACTCAAGAGTATCTTATTTCCCAGAAGGCATGGTAGATTTCTTTAATTGAGGCATTCAGTGTAGGAAGATGAGAAACTGCCCTGATTTTTTCATTGAACATAAGGAACTGTAGTTATCATCAAACGTAATTTTAACCTGACTCATGGGTTACCAGTTTTTTTGAGGCCTCTTAACTATCTTGACTCAAATACCTAGATATACCTGAACCTATGTTTTCAGTTTTTGTTAGAACATTTTCATCACCCTTGAAAGCTTTCTATTTTATCTGCCAACTTGAGAAGTACAGGTATATAACTTCCAACAGTGAATATCAAGTATTTACTACAGTAAAGCTACATAGTTCTTTATTCAACATTAACTTTTTAGTAGTGACTAAAATAAAGAAGCAGAGGATCATAATCTAAAACGATTTTCTTATTCTAAACTACCATGTGCCCAGAATAAGAGGATGGTATAAATCAGAATAATGTTAATGAAGAACAGGACAAATATGGTAGTTTTAGACAATGTGAGTGTCAAACACTGTGAAATCCCCACAGAAATAAACAGAGTTGAAACTGGTTGAAATCCCTTTCTTTTTGTGAGTCTCCTCTCACAGAATTTTGAAGAAAAATTGGAAACTCTGTAAAGCACTCAGTAAACTTACATTTGATTTAAGAGGTTGGGCTGTGCAGTGGTCCTTTGGCTGGAAGACTTCCTCTTCCCAGAATTAGATATCCAGTTTGGAATTATAAACAAAATAAAGGTTCCTTAGTCTTTTTTATTCTTGATGATGTGCAGACTAAGGGAGAAAGAACACAAAACATTCGAAACTCCAAATTTTAAATTATGTGCTCAGAGAGCTGTCCTGCTTGCTTTCTTGTTGAATGAACTGGAGGCTACCAAGGGCCTACTTATATGGGTTTTGGGCAGACAAGAGTAGAAGTTTCTTTTGGGTTTATATTTGACTCAACAGCTGTTAAAGCTAGATTCCATCACAACTGCTTTCTGTCACCATTTAAGATGGTCTTCAGATCCCTAACTGCACCTCCTTATCAAGTTTGTTGAATCATACAAATAATTCACACAATCTTTCTTCTGTCCCAGTACTGTAGCAAGAACAGATGTGCATCAAGTGCTTTCAACAAATGATCTTAAACCTCCAATAACAGAGAATTAAATTTCCCTAATATATCACTGGTATATTTTATCATTGCTTGTTAGTTTCTAGCATATAAAGGAAACTACTAGACTCAAACACTTAAAAAAACACCTTTCATATGAGAAGGCACAATGTCAGGATTGTTAGCTGACCC
The DNA here is from genome assembly GCF_004027225.2 of Strigops habroptila. Taxonomy (NCBI): domain Eukaryota; kingdom Metazoa; phylum Chordata; class Aves; order Psittaciformes; family Psittacidae; genus Strigops; species Strigops habroptila. Next base: position 49,540,918 of record NC_044302.2, read on the forward strand.
AGCATCATTAAAAAAGTATCTTTATGGTGATAATCATGATCATGATTAGGAATCAAAGTACTAGTGATCATCCATCATGACACAGTTTTAATATTGGGAAAATCAATCACAGTTGTGATTTTGGAAGAAAAAGTTTCCTACTGCTTCAACACATAGTCAATTTCCTCTGCAAAAAAAAACCTCTGAGTTGTTATGAAGACTGTCGGCACCTTGCCCCTGTAGCTTTTCATTTAATGCAATAAATGGGTAAAGACCTTCCCAAGTAAAACATAGCTTTGATACAGATCAGATAGACTTGTCCGCCTAAAGGAAAAAAATTGGCAAGACAACCGTGTGAATGAAAATAAATGCAAATGCAATTAAAATGCAAAAAAGGACAGAATAGTAGGAAAAAACCATGCAGTCATTCAGATGTTAAACTCTAAAAAGAGCTATTATTGCAGAAAAGAGAACTTTAAAAGATTAGCATTTTCAGGATGCATGCTTTTCTCATAGCGTTATATCTTCCTGGGTTTTTTAATCAATTTATTACAGAAAGTGGGTTCTAAATTTCAGACCAAGGACAGGAAATAGGGCAGTGTGGCTTTTGGAGTACCTATTTCCTTATATAGACAATTATTTTGGTAGAAATAATTTGTTTGGCTATACAATATCCAAAAAGTGGACATGTACACAACATAGTACAGTGAGATGTCCACTGAGTTCTAATAAAAATAAGTTTTTAAGATTTTATTTATTACATTCTTGGTTTTTAGACACATGACATTACATTCCAAAATTTTCAGGGCACAGCCATTATTTACATTCAATGTTAGAACATATTTAATAAGAGGAAGTTATACTTTGGAATACCAACAGGCTTTGACTGTCTGCATCCTTCAAGGTTACAACTGTATATTTAGCTATTTTTGCAATAACAGTATCTTTCAAAAAGCCAACAAATAACACTTCTATTTTCTCAGAAATTTCGTGTCAAAAAAAAAGGCATGAAAATGTCTTTTTTTCATTGAAGAAAACGTGGGGAAAAAATGTTATAACGTGAAACTTCTCGGGAACAAAAAAAAGTAGGATTGAGGATATTTCAGGTACAGATTTCTGCAATCTATGAAGTACAGAGTTATAGTACACACTGATGTAACCTTAACTCTGTGCCCATTCAGCAAGTTCTGAAAGCAACTTTAACACAACTCTCATCCTTTTGTTTTCTATCTGTCCTAATGTCCAAAACTGAATACTGTACTAAAACTTTAATATATTTCTATGCATTTATACTTATAAATGCATTTTGGCTAACATGAATTTCATTTATGTTTCACCTTGTTGCTGACAAGATGCATGTGCAGCTCCCAGTACATCACACGTAGGAGAGGTCTTTAATGGAGAGGATGGGGGTCTCACATATGCTTTTTATCACATGCCTGGTAGTTGAAAAGATTCATGCCCTTGCAGAAACCCTAAAAATAGATTTACCAAAATTATTCTAAATTTCATTTTAGTTAGAAATATCTTTTTACTAGTTTTTATGAGCTCTAACAAAGACATCTGGAGTTAAGAATTTATTTTCAATTGATTAGCATTGTCAGTTTTATTTTATTAAGAAAAAATGCTTCCTTACAACTCTGATAACAAATGTCAAAAGTACATCCAAAACCTGCAGATGCCTATTTTTCATGAGAAAAGACTCTTCTTAATATCTGTGCAAAAAGCCAAGATTTTTCGTTTTAAAGTTGACAGAAGAGTGGTGCAAAATGGCCTTTATAACCCTGCAGAGTCTCTTAGGCCATAAGAACTATCTGAAATGGCAGCTGCTCTCTCCCTTTTTCCTCTTAGCTAGGAACAATTAAAAGGAGGCATCCTATCAGAAGAATAATACAGACAACTGGCACCTACGACGCAGAACTCTGTGGCAAACAAATGTATTTCCATGTGGGGTGTTCGGGGTTTTTTTGTCTTCTTTTTAAATTTTTTACCTGTCAAAAATCCTTGTGGAAAAGAAGAATCAGAGAACCAGAAAGATTTTGTGTAACCTTTTTTTTTTTTTTTTTAATTCAAGACTATAAAAACTGAGTATTTTAGTTAATGTTACTTGTGAAGTTTCTGTGTACTTAAATCATACTTGTTAAACTGAAGTTTATGGCTAAATTCAGCTATAGTGGGGTTGACAACAGACCCTTCTACCCCAGTATCCAACTTTTAAGAGGACCAATAATGTCTGTAATCTGAATATGCCTTCCTAAATTGAAATTTGTTTCTACAGCTTTGCAACTAATAGGCCTTAATGAATTAACAGGCCACATGCTATGTGTTGAGAAGTAATGAGAATATAAAACATGTTTATGCTTAGTGTGAAAAGTTCTGCATATGACCAGAGTATTTTAAAGACGCATTTTCTCAGCACTCCGAATTGTAGTACGTGACTTCAAAATGAAGTCAAAGACAAGGCACAGAGGTTTTTTGCCAGTTCTGAAAGCTTCCAACTTTATAATTATGTGCAACCAAATGTCAAAATCTAATTGCAAAAGGGTGCCAAATCTTGTGTAGCACAGGCACACAGTAATAAGCAGAAGGAAGTGGAAGTGACAAAAGGAAAGTTTCTATGTTGGTTACAGGGTGGACAAGATCCCAAACAGGAGAAGTTCAGGTTTTAAGAATCTGTAGCATATATAATCTCAAGCACTTGCCTGGCTTCATACCCCACATTTGAAATGCTCTGTCTACCAAAGTCCCTCAGGTACTCCTTGAAGATGTGACCACTGCATACTATGACCCTAGCAAATCTTTCTGCCAAATTCCTGCTGATGCTGAGTTTAAAATGAATGTGCTCTGGGACTCTGCGGCCCAGCATACTCCAGCACAAACAGGTGGAACATCAGCAGAAAAGACTGCTGGAGTTTCAGGTTCTCAGCAGGGGATGCTTGGAGGGCAAGTAGTGTTTGTGGTAGTGAGGAGGACAGCTAGACTTAGGTATCTCTCATTATCTTAAAGTGCTGTCACTGTAAACCTGCTGCTGGAAACCTGCTGGATACATGCCTGGGAATGTGCCATTAAGAACATGCTATTCAAAGAGGAAAGGGAAATAGTAGCCCCAGACAGATCAGGCAGATGAAGGGGAAGACCTGATCTCGGAGATTGGTGCAGCACAATGACCTGGAAAGCTCGAGCTGTGGAAGTGCAGACTACCACATGTGCCACAAGGGCCATGTTTCAGCACATTCTGCTCACTTCCCAGAAGTCTTTGCCTTGAAGAATAGTAGCAGATTGAAACCAAGTGTTCAGAAACAGTCTTGACTAACTTCATGGTAATAACAAATAACAGACTTTTTAGTGGGCGCTCTCTGTGAATTTGAGATTTTAATTCCACATTACCTTTGGAGAAAGAACTACACAGCAAATTTAGGCCAGCCTCTTTTTTCGTATCTCTGAGCAGCTTCCATAGTTAAAGCTGGGAGAGATCAAGTTCACCATGAAATTTCCATATACCATCTACAAGAGCTATCGTGAGGACAAAATCTTATACCCAGCTTCCTAAAGGCTCCAGAGGATATGCTGGATTCGCGCACAGAGCAGGAACCCGATTGTTTGGAAACATACTATAGAAAGTTCTCTGGCTCTTCTGATACAACCACAAACCCAGCAATAGCTCTTTTGCGGGTTTCGAAAAAGCTCTAAAAAAAAGATTTCAAGCAGAAGCAGAAGTGGGCCACTTATCCCTTATTCAGAGGTGTGTTTTTCTCACAGTTGCCTCTATAGTATAACATGCTTTTTATCAGTGTCAACTTTTGGTATTTGTGAGAGAATGTCAATAGCAAAAAACATCCAGATTTACACCATGGGCATCTAAGATTGCAAAGTGAAAATCTGGGCCTTTGGAAAACTAAGGGTAGATAATAAACATCTGCAAAGCAATGATGATTCTTGTGAACTTGGCAGAGTTCAATAGTGAGAGAGAGGGAGACCTGTTTGTAAGAAGAAATATCTTTTCCACAGTTCCTGGGGATGCATGTCAGGGCCTGTAGTTCATCTGCACATAAAGAAAGACTAACTGGTCTTCTAAAACTGGATGAGACAAAAAATTAACTGTACATCTGACCATTCTCTTTGCCATGGCTGTTAAAAGATGGGAGCGGTAGGCACTGTGGATGATTAGAAAGCAACAACTTTGTTGATCATTTTAGACAAGTTTTGATGTAAAAATACTATATTGTAGCTTTTGTCATTACTTTTATTATTAATTTTGGACATAAGCTTCCTTCCCATAGACACATCAAAAGAGCCTGGCTTTCATCTCATTGGTCAACCATCACAAAATAGTTCTAGCTTTTTGTAGTTCTGTGACCATATCTTTTGTAAGATGTATTATTAAAATTTTCTTGGCAAGATGTCAGAGGGTTCTTCTCTCAGAGAGTGTAGTTCCTTTCAGCTGAGATATGTTTTTCCAGATGGCACAACTGAGGTCTGTCTGATGAGATTCCCAAACAGAAAAATGTGCCAAGTGAAATGGGGGATTTCGCCTTTGGCAGAACCAGCTGTTGAGGGTTCAGTGTTCACCACAGGCAGCATCTTGCCGTACTATTTACCACTTCTAAAGGGCAGAGGGCAAATAAGTTATGACACTTTTGTGAAAGTGCAATATATTAACTCCCGGGTAGTAAGAACTCCCTGGTGCGCTCCTAACATTTTCCTCTTCATCAGGAGGAGATCTAGCTCAGAGCTCTGTCTTAAGGTCAGAGCTAAGATTACAGCAGGTACCTGACATGGGAGTACTAATCTGTTGCACAGCGAACATCTTAAAACCAGGCTGCACCAACTGAATATTTAGCAGTGGTTTGCTGTGCTCACAAAATACTGCACCAATCGAGGCAGTGACAAGCTCCCTTGGCTGACATTGGGGTTCATTCATAACCATGCGCAACACCAGTATCACTGAGTATCTGTAAACCTTCTAAAAAGCAAAGGTGAAAGTTTCCTGGCAGGAAAATCCATTAATAAAGTACACATTTCTAAAAATTATAAGCTGTGGTTAAAACTGTTTTGTCATCCCTAAATCTTTCCTCAGCTTATGAAAGTCTCAGAAGTAAGGCTAACGAATACAAGTGGTGGCTGTATTTTTTTTATTTTATTTTATTTTTTATCTTGGCCGGGAATTCTTCTCCCCAAAACATACACAGAATTAGAATATACTTCTTCTTCTCTGACTGCGGTGTAAGATTTGATGCTGGCTTGTGTGCTGCTGTTTGTGCTTAGCATGGAGAAGATAACTCAGAAAGACTCTACCATGGTGACCTGTGGTGAAGTCATAATGGGAATGGACTCCTCCTGATGGGTGGACCCAGAGCTTCCTGATACAGACTGATTGACAAAAGTGTTCTTTACTGTGACAGACATTACTAGAGAACTGCAGCTGAGAAATGTGTACAGAGACAGGTGCCGTGCTCTTGGCTGATCCTGTACTTTTGGTGAGTGCAATTTCCAGGTAAAGACAGACAGACATGACAGACTGTGCTGTCTATACTCAAGGGAGAATTAGACCTTACTTAAATAAAAAAGCTACAAGTGTGAAGTTACTTTTGTTTACTGACTTAAGGAATGATAAAGGAGTGTGTGATTTGCATAGTGAGACACACTTCAACTCACAGTACAGGCCAGTTTATTCCTGTACTCTTCTAAGAAACATTAATGGCACATCTTTTCTGTGATTCTTACCAATTGCGTGGATATAATTAAATCCTGCTGGTTTTGTTGCTTAGCAGCAGCATTGCAAAAATAGCTTTGAGATCAAGGACAGCTATCTACCAAAACACAAACACATCTTGAGTGAAATGTCAGTCCTTGCTTTCCCTTCTCAAGGGCATCAGAAGGGTGATTTCAAATAGTGAGCTCCCAGTCAGGTGTCTACATTCACACTTCGGTATCTAAATGCAGATTGTCTTTGTTTTGAATGATCTTCAGAGCCTTCTTTTCCACAGATCTAAACTAATGGTTCAAGTACTTGGACCTTCAAAAAATGTGTTAGATATAATTTATAATTTTGTACAGAAACACTAGTCTTGCATTTGCAACAACAACTTACAGACCCCATGCAGCTCACATTAGTAAAATTAACTTGGAACATTCAGCGAATCATTGCAAAGCACAGGTGAAAAGATTTTTGTAATATACAAGCTGTAGACTGAAATCTTTCTGTATTTGTTATGGAGACTGCATGAAAGAGCTCTTGTGTCTGTTGGACATTAAAGTTGTGAAGACAATGAGTTCAAATAACTACCAGCAACAGAAAACTTTGTGTAAAAGCAGTGTAATATGAAATCATCTTCCACTTTGCATTTTGCTTTTCTTCTCTTTCAGAGCCATAGTAAAATAAGAGAGATCCTAAATATCCAAAGACTTCTTTTAAAAAAAATAAGCAAACAAACAAACAAAACAAAAAAACCTCAAAGACATAAAAAAACTTGAAGGCAATTCATATTTTTCTTATAGTGTAGTAAAAATAGCTGACATATGGATTTAATGAAAATTATTAACTCTGTGATAAAGGGCTGCTGGGAATTATAAAATCTAAGAGTCATTACTTATAGTTCAAAACCAGAACTTATGTACTTACCTCTGGAGTGTGACTCTGGAATATGACTTACAACAGCTGTCACCTAGTGCAAAATAAGCTGAGTGCCATACTTGTAAGAGTTTGTGCAGATTCTTGAATCTGTCCCTGTCCTGCCTAAGCAGTGGTGAGTAGCTCGCAGGACCCTCCTTTTCATCACACAATGGGAATTACTGATGGAATACCAAGCTACCTATCTCCCAGCTTCATTCTGTCTCTGTATGTCTGCTGAGGATTCTGTGTGCAGGCTTGTTGCTGTAGGGAGGAATCTCTGCTGAAAGTTAACGATCTCGCTCATATCATGTATGAGATAATGATAAGACCCAAAAACCCCACTCAAACTTGATCTCTTATGCTGTGTCAGCCAGCTAAATAGCAGGTCATGGAATCATACCAATTCATTTCAGTGGTGAATCTGGCCACTCTGGAATTGCATTTAACACATTACAAGTTACACAGTGATCAGAGAATTGGCTTTAAAAAAATTCTTCTCTAAATAAAAGATAAACCCTAAGGAGGTTCCCTAGAGGTGTTCTGAAATCAATGCTTTTCCTTATGTTCTCAGCATTAAACATTGAAATGTTAAGATCACACTCTTTCAAATGTATTACAACACAGAAACAAGCTAAACACCTTAAAAATTATGGTAAAGCCAATAATAATATTCCCATAGGCAAACAGGGGCAAGTGTTCATAAGAAAAACTTGGTATGAGAGTGACTGTATCTGACTTGCTTGTGTACTGACTGCACAATATTGACTGCAGTGCATGCCTATGAAAAGAGAGCAGTATTTCTAAATGGATTTGGAAGTCTTAAGTGATTAGAAAAATCATTTCCACTGCTCAAAAAAATTGCCATGATGAAGTATCATAGCAACAATATACATCTTTTGTTCCACTAGAGAAAGTACCATTCTTTTCTGGTGAGCAGCTTCTATTACACATTCCCTTAGATCTTATTTTAATTTATTTTCTAAAAGAAAATTTTAACAACCAGATCACCTGAAATGTATAAATTTCACAGCTGTTTATATGCTCTCACCCAGAAGCCAGAACTGTGCTGGCGAAATGTTTTGCCTGTTTCAGTTTACGCTGATATATTGAAGAGCCTGCTGCTTATCAGCATCCAGTCTCACTGAATTCAGTGGGACTTGTTCCACTGGCTTGCCAGAATCCATCACTGAGACTTTTCTACTGCACCATAAAATGCCCAGTGCTTGCTCTGGCACCAAGAGTCTGTTCCCCATTCTCTATTCCCATACAATTGGTGGGCTTATCAAAGAGTGGCTTCTGGAAAACAGAAGAGATGGGAAGAGGTCAGTTAGAGAAGGGGTTCAACCTAAGTTAATCACATTTTTCATGCACTTCCCTTTTCTAAGAATCATTTTCTCAAATGCAAGGAGGCTTTTCTGGTTAAGGAAACTGAGGAAATCAGAAAGTAGGTGCCTAACAAATAGAATTTACCATGCATTAACATTCCTCTCTGATGCTTTTCTAAGTGATGATGTGTTGCTGACTTCTGTATTCCCTGTTGTGCCTGTGAGAGCAGCAGGTCGGCAGGAGCCAATGTACTGGTTCATCCCACTCACCTATTTTGATGGTTCTGTCTAGCCAGATACACCGACCAGCATGGGGCATTTTGAAAGAGGCTGTCAGCACTATGATTTGTCCCAAGAATATGCTTTAAATCATCATTCTTAACACAAATTATTGCTTACAGGTCTTAACTTCTTGAACTATTTGTGTTTTACTCCCAAATGTTTATGCTGTATAGCAGTTGTTTATACTTAGTAAAAGAGCACTTTTCGTTAAGAAAAATCTATTTTGATTAATCTCACGTTTTGTATTCATTCAGAATACCTTTGTGAGGATGTTCAAAAGTGCAAGTGAGACTTTGCTGCTCAATGAAGTTTTATGTAACAACTTTTGGGGGTTAACCAGAAATCATGATCAGGGTTTTCTTTTCCCTCTTTAGCAGTCAAAGTACAGAAAATTTTGTGTACTATTAGAATCTTTGTCTTTTTATATATGTACATTTACTATTTCATTAGGTAAAACTAGTACACTTGTTAGAAATGATTTTATCAAAGAATAAACCAATTTTCACTCTTTTTAATCAATAATCTTTAAGATATAGAACAACGGCACTAAGAAGGATAGAAGTTTGGACAAGATGTTGTTAGCAAGCACTTGGGCAATTTTGTGACTGCTTTTTCCTGACACTTGTGCTGTTGTTCATGGCTGCAACTCAAGGATTATTACAATTAAAGCATTTATCTTTTTACACTGGATAGAAGGGAGGAAATAGAAAATAGGAATCCTTCAGAACACTCTTCAGAAGCCTCATCTTGTCTTTTACTCTTTTTAATTTGTTCATAGGAAATACTTCCATGGAATATTGGGGATTATGATTTTATTTACATGGTTCACTCCAAAATTTAGTTCTGCTATTCTGCATCAACTTTCTATTTTCTCTCAGCTATTTCGTAAAATAATAATTAGCCAGGAAAACTGTATTTCCTAAATTTCCTTCCCAGGAATTAACATTCAATATATTTTTTAATTCTGCACAACATCTATTCCATTGAACTGTAGGCTATGAATACAATTTAAATTCAAGATAGATGCTTAAAATTAAAGTGTTTATTCATACTTTATGCTGATCATTCTAGAGACAATTTTCACTGTTTCCTACATGAAGAAGATTATTCTTCTCTGTATGTTTCTAATTTTGCCAATAAACTCCTTACATCTGTTCCTGATGAGACTGTAAATATAAAGAAATTAGTTAAAATATTAATGCTTTTACTTAATTATCTTAGTACTAGATGTTTTTAAATCCTAGTTTCATGCCCAGAGGAAAAAAGTTTATTAAATACTGTGTTTTTTTATCTTCTCTATTTTCTAGGGGGAGTGATATCCTTTATTTTGCTAGTATCTTGGTTTATTGCTATAGAAGTCTAGTTTTTATAGTTAATATTGTACTATGGACACAAACAGAAGCTTTTTTCCTAAACAGAGAGTTGTGACACAATTAAAGTGATTTTGTTCAAAAGCTGCTTCCAAAAGTTGAAGCTGATGCCTCCCACACAAAAGGACTGATATGTGTTTCATTACCTGATGGACTTAGAATATAAACTTAAGGAATTAGAAATCTTGTAGAAACTGGCAGATAAATGATGAAAGTATGATTTACAGATCAGGTTATTCAGAATGATACAGGAAATATTAACATACATGTATTTCCAAACTCAAGGGTTGTCATTATTGAAAACACAGAACTACTCAGAGAAAACAATCAAAATTAGTTACCTATGTGCTTGGCTGTCTACAATAAACCTGATGAGCTTTCCAATTAAATATAACAGATATAGGAAGAATGTATATCTCATCAACTTTTGTGATGAGCGGAAGCAAAGAAAGAGATCAAATGACTTACCCAGGGGATCTGTGCCACAATCAAGAATTGTACAAAATTAGTGCAGTTCTACCCCAAAACCATAAGCATAAATTAACATTTTTTCCCTTTGTGTTTATGCACCATTAGTTTGTGTTGAAAGTCTCAAACTTCCTTATCCTGAGTATTTCTAAGCATATAATATTATTTTGTTTCAGCTGCTATAAATGTCCTGTTTAAGCAGATTTTAGAGGATTACTGGGGTCCCTCTGGGAAAAACAAATAAGATTTAACAAATGTAATATTGAGAACTTGGATCTGAAGGGATTCTTAGTATTCCTTTGTGGAATCAGGAAGTCTAAAACCACTAGGCCATAAAAATGATTTGTACAAAACCAGAGATAACATATATGTTAGTATGTAGCATATAATGTATAAAAAATATTAAAACATGAGTTGATAGGAAATGGGCTGAAGAGAACGTCTAAGGATTCTGTGTTACATACTTATGCCAGAAGAGCCAGATCTAATGAGTAGTACAACCATTCCTCCTCATTATTTCTGCTTAACAAACTGTGATTGTTAAATCAAATTTGCCCTTTGAGCTACAAAGTATAATTGATTTAACATAATTAGTTTAGAAATGTATTTAAGAAAAACCTACAAACCTGAAACACTAAATTGGCATTCCCATGCATTCTGAGGATTTCTGGATTAACAGTCAGAGCAAGGTTTCAACATATTCTTTAAAATCTTGGAAATTGCCATCCACATGAGCAAAATGAACACCTGTCTTAGAAATACATATATACATATATATAACATACATATTAAATTTCTTCTTGTGACTTAAACATATTATCAATATAAACCAAGGATTGTCTTTAAAGTGGCTGAAGATATATACAGTTCGCCATAAGAAAATATCTGTAGGAACACACTTGCCACTGCACATTTGTGGCAAATTTTTTTCATAGGCAATGACAGATCCATAGCACCTTGTGACATCCTCAATTGAAATAAGCAGTATTTTAAAAAAATATTTTAAAAGTTTCACATAGATGTTTAATATATTAACATGTATTAGCATTTCAGGAAAAAGATTTTGAGACAGAATATTATCCTCTTTTTATACTTCAGAACAGAAAACCAAATTGTTGCTTGAGGGAAAAATGTAAAAATAACAGCTGGATGAAAGATGTGGCCTGTGATTTCATTGTTGTGCTGACAGACAGGGTACTCAACAAAACGACCACACACTAGCTGTTTAAAATGCAGTTTATTAAACAAGCACACTAAAATGAATAAGCACACTAAAGCAAACAAGCACACTAATGCGAATCAGTTCCATCACTGTTCTTAACAGGCCATATAGCATTATTAAAGGCAGTGGTTGTTGGTTTAATACTCCCATATCTAATAAATCTTGAATAGTCTGTGAAATCTCTTCATGTCCTCCTGGTATACGATATTGTTTCACTGTTATTACCTTGGTGGTAGATGGGATTTGTACCAGAGGCATTTTAACTTTCCCAACTAAAACTGGCCAAGCTGATACATATATCCTGGTTCCAAATTGATACTTACCATCAGGTAAGCGTAAAGTCAATCCTTTTAAAATGTCAATTCCAATTATATATTCAGGGATAGGAACAATCATGACTGAATAAGTTCATTTTGGCAGAGTGCTAATTTTAATTTCAATTTTTGTCTGTACTGCTTCAATTTATTTGCCACCTAGTCCCATAATCAAAACCTTTTGCCCTTTAAATTTTTTAGGATTACCATAAATTAAAGAGGCCTCCACTCCAGTATCAACAAAGGCCTTAACTGTTTGACAAGACCTATTTTTCCAATAGATTTGAAGCTCTATGTGAGGATGATGGTCTGTCTTCACCCACCCTTGTACTAGAGCTTGACCCTCATCTCAGTCCCTTTTTAATCCTTTCAATTGTTTTAACATTTTAACATCTGGCCATGGATAAAGATCAGCGTACCGATCCCATCCCTTTTTGTCCCCCAGAACTGTCAACTCACCAATGGGGGCCCTCCATTGGTAAGTGTACCATCTCGTTGAGGCTCAAAGTGGGGAGCAGAAGGTCGAATTGCTTCATCTGTCGTGTCTTCACCTTTGTCTGAGCTTGAATTTTTTACCCTTTTCACAGATTTATGCAACCCATGTTGCTTGTACAATCTCCACAATTCATTGGTGGGGATCCCCTCAATCTTATCTCGGGCCCTCCCATCTTCCAACAAAGCAGCAAACATATCTTTCCAAGAGAGTCAATTCTCTTTCACCTCGCCCCTCCTTTATTGCCTCCTGTGTTTTGTTTGGGGCCCTATTCCCCCCAAAACTCCTAACTGCTGGATCTTTTCTATGACTCCTCCTATGGGGTGTCCTGTTTCATTTAGGTCATCGTAAAACTTTCATATGCATGTGGTGCAGTCTTAATGATCCTATTCTGAATTGGAGCTGATAGTTCAGTCTGCAGCATAGTGTCTGCATCTCTGATAAAAACTGCATTCCTTCCTTCTTAATACACTGAATACAATCCCATAAAGTATACCAGCAGGGTCAATTCTGCACTGAGCCATTCTGCTTCCATGGGCTATTTTCTGTTATAGCCTTCCACTACCACTGCTAATAAATTAGTGTCCCCCTTGGTGCCTCAGAAAGTGTCCTGAACGAATCAGTCAGAGCTTAATGTTACAAATTTCTTACTATTGTCTGGATCCAATTTGACTCCTGAACCCCCTCAGTCATGAAACCTGATGACCCAAGATTCTCCAGGCTTTTGTTTGAACCTGTCCATAATGGCTGAGTGAAAATTTCTGCCACGTCATGCTTAGCCAAACAACTTTTAGGGTCAGGTTCCAGTTTCCTTCCTATTAATGGTTTTGCTTTAACAAACACTTCACCCTCTGAATTACTATCCAAATCAGTTGAATCCCACACATCTCCATCCCATTTCTCAGGGTCCCAATTAATTCCTGCCTCCGTGATCACTGCATCCACCTTTTTCCTGTTTACTCAACCCCTTTGCTTTCAATATTTATATTGGGCAATCTGAGCAGCTGCTTTTTTTGCTACTGTTTGATAAGTGTCCAATTTATCAGTTAATAAGAGATTTTGGCACTGCAACATATCTATTTTTCCCTGCAATTCGCAAACTTTTTTTTCCAAATCAATCTTCTCCTTACGCATTTGCTCCCTCTGCTAACTCTGCTTTCAGTATGAAGCCAGCAGAACCCACCCTTTTCTCCCCAGAGCAATCAATTCATCCCCTTTTTCTGCTGAAACTTTTACATCAGGAGGTTCTGCTCCATTCAATGAGGAGTCCCAGTTCTCACATAAACCATAACATGACTCCTCAGCAGCTATATTATGATAAGGTAATCATTCCCAGCTGTGGAAATCCAGCTCCACTGTCTTAGGAACTTTTTTCTTTATCTTAAAAAATGCCAGTTTGTTTCTTATACAGCCAACTACTTCAATTTGTTCTGCTGACAGGCAGGGTACTCAACAAACGACCACACACTAGCTGTATATCATGCACAGTTTATTAAACAAGTTGAATAAGCACACTAAAGCAAACAAGCACACTAACACAATGCAGGTGTATATCTCTGTATATATTGCAAATAAGTACAATAAAGCAAATCAGATATATATATATGTAAGTAAAACACAGAGGAAAATTAGCAATGCATCAAATCATTACTGTATAGAGAGAACAGAGGTTAAGAGAAATACATCACCAGTTACCACCAAATCATCATCCAAGCCCACACTTCCAGCTGGGAAGCCCCGTTGCAGCCAATGCCAGGAGTCTCAGGCAACTGGGAAGGTTCCTACACAGTGTGTCCACCCATAGGTGAGGCTTCGGATTCAGCTACAAGAGGGTCCTGCTTTTATACCCTTAGAAAAACAACCGGCTTTATGTCAGATCCGTAATTGTTTACTTGTAGGGCCATGCAGTTTCTCATGATCTCTTGTCCACGCAGAGAGCATTGGCCAAGTCAAAGAGTGGATATGTTGGTGCAGCCAAGTATGAAGGTCATAGAACAGCTGCACACCTATGTTTTCCTGCCTCTTTCCAACAGTCACGAGGAACATGAGCATATATACTCTACTGAATACACTTTGGCAAAAACCATACTTTGTTATGTCTCTCAGTCATGAGTGGGAATGAGCTCTCAGCTAGGTTCCCATTCATTTCAACCATTTACACAAAACAAATAATCCACAAACCAAAAAAAAAAAAAAAAAAATACGGCTTTCCAAAGCCCAACTACTGAGCTAAAAGCCTGACAAGAATCAACTTACATATCATAGAATCATAGAATCGTAAGGGTTGGAAAGGACCTTAAGATCATCTAGTTCCAACCCCCCTGCCATGGGCAGGGACACCTTGCCCTAAACCACGTGGTCCAAGGCTCTGTCCAACCTGGCCTTGAACACTGCCAGGGATGGAGCACATCCCACCATTCCCCTAGCACTGCCAAGTCCACCACTAAACCATGTCTCTGGAGACCTCATCTACATGGTTTGTGAACACTTCCAGGGACTGTGATTGCACCACTGTTGTAGAGAGCGATAAGGTCCCCCCTGAGCCTTCTCTTCTCCACACTAAACACCCCCAGTTCCCTCAGCCATTCCTCATCAGACTTATGCTCCAGGCCCTTCATCAGCTCCATCATCCTTCTCTGGGCCCACTCCAGCATCTCAATGTCTCTCTTGTAGTGAGGGACAATGATAGCTGAACACAGGATTCAAGGCGCGGCCTCACCAGTGCCCAGTACAGGCGGATTATCTCTGTCATGGTCCTGCTGACCACACTATTGCTGATACAGACCAGGATGCCATTGGCCTTCTTGGCTGCCTGGGCACAAGCTGGCTTTTGATCATTTGTCTGCCCTGCCTTCTAGATCAGCTGAATTTTTCTGAAGCATGGTTAGGGAAGTTTAGGGCACCTGTCCAAATACTGGAGATGTGGATCTCCAACTGCTCAATTCCAGACATCCTGGATAATTTCATCAACTCAGAAGATGTGGTTTTCAGCAGCCACAGTAGACAGTGGAATTACCTCCTCAGCTATCTCTCATTGCTTATTTTTATATCAAAGAAAACAACAACCCATACTGGTTCATCAGACAGTAACCTGCAGTGAATGTGACAACTGACAACACTGGTACTTGGGCCACTCTTAGAGCAGGGTAGCAGGCATTCCTCTTAGCAGGCATTGTCATGGGATGCGTAGACAGCTGTTGGCAGTACAGTTGCTCCAAAACAAACCATCGGCTTCGTGATCCACAAGTCCTGTTCTCATGCTCTAGGCATGAGAACATTTGACATACATGAAGTCAGTGATGTGCAGTGGCTGCAGCTCTACCCTAGGTAGTGGCGTCCACCTCAGCCACCTGTTGAGCTATATACCATCTCAGTGTTTTGTGGGGCTCTGATGCTTTAAGGGTATCATCTCCCTCTGAGGTTGTCCAAGTCATAGAGCGGATACATCAAATGAATGCACTGGTAGGATTTAGGGAATTCCTGAACCTTGTAGAAATATGTAGTCTTTACAGTTGTGCTAAACCCAACAAGATCTCTAAGGATTAAAAAGGATGTGTGATATATTATAATCTCTTCAGTATCCATAAAACCTGAAGATCTGTTAACTTTTTTCCTGATTTTGACATCAGTTTCACTCTGTTCTGGAATGCTGCTCTGTAAAACCATCAGTGAAGTATCACATCTGCTTCATACCGCTTTCTAGAGCAGGTGTTCTCAGAATGTAGGTTGAAATGGAGGCATTTGTCCCCATTTCCCTCCACAGCTGTCATTCTGGAATACTCTTGCTTGATTATGGAGGACAATATGATGTTTGCCACTCTGTCACACATACCAACAGTTCTGCAGCCAATATACAAGTGCAATAAAAAGTTTAGAAATCCCAGTATTTGTTTCAAGATTTAACACTAAAAATAAAATTCACAGTGCAACTGAGCTAAATGAACCATTTGCTGCCATTGAAAGGGAGGGGGCTTATTTATTCCTCTTCTACTCTCTGATATGAAGAAAGAATTAAGTAAAACAATTAGGTCAGCTTAGCTATTTGCATATAAAGTAATGCTCAAAGAATCTACAAGCAAGATTCACGATAAAAGATTACTAAATAATGCCAAGTTTGAGTCAAGAATGGCTCCTTGCAACTTTGCCTATGGATCAGAAAGCTTTGCATGTGGGAATGGAGGGACACCACCAGTACAATTCACCATAGAAAATAACAGTTTTCTCCATAAATATCTATAAATACTGGAACTGATTTTTAGCATACTGCTTAGATGCATGGAGTGAGCTTGATCCTACTTGAAAACCATTATTTCTGTATGTCACATAAAACAGGCATGAAAAATACACAATCATTCACATTCACAAACATAATACCTGAGACTGAATTAATTCTTCTACTTGTATTTTCAGTCAACTGAAAGATTTTCATCCTTTCTTTAAAATCTATCTGATTCTGTATATTTGTCATCAACTTTCAATGTCAGCAAAAAAATATCTCAAGACTGTACAAAGATATCTCTGATCCTAGCTATCAGTACCTTGCTTCCTGAGCTAATATCAGCTACATTATTGACAGATTTCTACTGAATATTATAATGTAAAATTGGTCATGTTTGTAGAAGTGGAAGTGCTTTCATATCATAATCAGTTCCTTTCAGTTGTTAAAGTATAAATCGGTACTAGTAGTGCTAGAAAATATGTATGTCCACAGCAAAAATGATGTAAATATTGAATTTTCAAAATCATAGATAAGCAAGACTATACTTGATTGCTGCAGCTGCATATGTGCACTGTATATACTTTCTCTGCCTCATTACCCATGTGGATGAACACCTAATTTTACTCATCTACGTGCACAAGTGCCCAATATCCTATGTAAACAGAATCAGTGCACACGAAAAACAAACACTTGTTCTCATTCTTTTCATTTGCAATCTCAAACTGTGGTTTTTAGTGTGATTCATTCTTGAACTATTTTTGTCTTAATTTCAGGTAATGACTTTATAAAGGTTTCAAATTCTGTATGGAAATACTAGTTTCTTAGAGATAAATAAAACTTAGTAGACATACAAACCTTCTAAAAGTCATGTTACATTGTCACTGTTTTAACAATGTATGTGCATGCAAACAGACTCTATCAAAGACATCAAAAAGCATTTTCATTAGATTGCCAAATTAATAGCAGAAACATATTCAAGAGAACAAGAAAAATGAAGACAGGTATGTGCTCTGACTTTTTGTCAAAGGGCAAGTATCTGTGAGACAAGAAGTCACAATTAGTAAAGAAGTGAATATGAGAAGGCTAAAATAATGTTAAATCTCCTGAATTTGATAGAATTAAGTTCTCAAGACCAGAGCTAGAAGCAGAATGAAAACCAAGGAAAGAAACCTTTATATGCTTTGTAGTGAGTGAATATGCAGATGCTTTGCAGAGGTTATCTTCACACGCTGATACATCTGCTTCTTAGAAGTTCATTCTATGTTTCCTTGTGGCTTTGCTTTTCCACACGTTTTTTTCCCGGCATTAGTAGCTTTTCCATTTTTCAGGATCAGGAAATTAACAAAAAAACCTCAGCTTTACAGAGTTAATATTCTCATGGATGTAGCATATCTTTGAAATCATTGGGTAATGCCTAGGAACAAAAGCTATCCTTTCTCTCTAGATTATTTTAGATATTGATACTACAAAACTCCAGATTATCGTGGTTGGCTAGTCATATTTCAAAACAGAAAGGGACAAAATAAAAGGAAAGAAAAAAAAGGTAAATCTTCATATTTAAACTGAGGAGACAATTTGTTAGCATTAAGAGAATCAAATATTCATGCATGTAACATCTCTAATATAGTTAAAAGATTGTCAAAGGCATTGTAATGTTCATGTCAAAATAAAATCAGTCATCTGTAAACAAGTGTTTGCTATCTGATGGTGAATGAACAAATCATTTTCAACCCATTTTGGGCTACAGTTTGCACGTTAAAAGGATTTCGCATAGGAGGGATGCTTGAAAGCATTTGTTTCCATTTCAGTAAATATATGAGTCTTAATCTTCAGTTTAGCAAAAGAATTCAGAAAAATAACCTCAGTTTTGATTTGTATTTCTTAGTGTATAGTGAAGGAATTGAATATAAAATATGTAAGACTGGATAGAAATAGAACTCAGGTATCTAACTTTTAAAATAATCGCTTTATGACAAAAAAAGCAATTTCAGTGTCATGGAAATACAGACAAATTACAGAGCTCTTGATTAAAAACCTGATTACATAAAATGTATAAAATACAACAAAGTAGATTTGGAGAAAGCACTTTCATATTTCAACAGAAATCCAGTCTGTTTGAATAGACTTTGAAATCCTTCTATTTGAAGAGAAGATCTGTCTCATCAGATAAATGTTCATTGCCCTAAATCTTTGCAGCTATTTTTATCTCTTACAGTAAATTCCCTTATATCACATCCCACCCTGCTCATATTATCACAAGTTGCCAGATATGTTTCCCTGTGTTTGATACAATGCAAAGTAGAATCTATTAATCACAGCCAGCCAGGATCATAAAAGATTTTTTCACAACTCAGATTAATAAATTACAATTACAGTTAATTAAAAATATAATTAATCTAGAATCTACAAAAAAATGAGGGGAGTATCTACAACAGTGATACTTCACTTCGTGCAATAATGACTATGAGACTGACATAGTGATTCAAGAGGAATTCAGGACTATGTGAACTACAGAAAACTTTTCATAACTAGAAAGAATGCCACTGCAGAGAGAATTTAGAACTATATTTGGTATTTTATATGCTAAGAAATACTTGTCGACTTGTCAATTTTAAAGGATTGACTATTTCCTTCATTGTTAAAGAGGAGCTTGAAAACCTTCTCTCAATATAAAAACTTTTATCACAGTTTATACACGACAATTAAAAAAAAAAAGTCAAAGAAAATACAGCAGTAGCTAAAAATGTCATCTGCAGTGGATTTGGTACCTGACAAAGGAGAAAAAAATTCTTTTACACACTCATCAAGGCAACATGGTGAATAAAAAAGAAAGCACAAATTTTGTATTGACACATTTTGCAAATTAATAATGAGTGGACTAATAACACCTGGAGGGATAATTTTGAAAGTATGTTAAATGATGCAAGTTGATAGAGAAATTAAGAACAAGAATATGCTGAAAAGAGGTATGCTGAAAGAGTTTGCAGGAACACTTATGGACATAAAAAGGCAGAACAGCTTTTGGCCATGTAAGATGTCAGGAGATGCACAGAAGATTAGGGAAAGGTTGTCTTATGAATTCTACAACAATTTTCAGGTGGGAAAAATGGGGAATAAATGGTGTGAAGGCTTTGCAAAGTCAGTTTTTAAACATACAGCAAATACCTCTTAGGGAAGAAACCAATTCGGATTGTCCAGAAATTATTAAAAATGTTCTCAATGGAATTGCTGAGATGGATAAAGAATTTTATCCTGGACAATCAGCACCTTATATGTACTATGCACTCCTATTAATAAGACTCACAAACAAGCTGCAGTTGGTGAATGATTTGAGAGAATCTGTTAAAGGTATACATGTACAAACTTAGAAAGCTGGAGAAATACAGTGGAAGAGTAAGTCTGCCTTAGCCAGCTATATGTAAGAAACAACAAATGTTCATATCAAAGAGAAATGGGCTAGAGTAGAAAATATAGACTAAATGATGGTACGTATTTGAAGTCAACACTGAGTCCTTTTAGTGTTTTCATGATGGTAAGAAGAGAAAAGGCAGTTACCTTGGACTACAAGGTTCACTTACTATTGGTATTGTACATGGAAGCCACGACTCCAGCAGAATCTGGGGCAGTGTCGTGGTTTGAGCCCAGCCGGTAACTCAGAACCACACAGCCGCTCGCTCACTCTCCCCCTTCCTCCCCCCGCTCCCGGAGGGATGGGGAGGAGAATCGGAAGAATGTAACTCCCACAGGTTGAGATAAGAGCAGTCCTGCAACTAAGGTATAATACAAAACCACTACTGCTACCACCAATGATAATAATGATTAGTGAAATAACAAGTGGAGAGGATACAATTGCTCACCACCCGCCGACCGATACCCAGCCCGACCCGAGCAGTGATCTGGGCCTTCCGGGTAACTCCCCCCGGTTTATATACTGGGCATGACGTGCTGTGGTATGGAATACCCCTTTGGCTAGTTTGGGTCAGGTGTCCTGTCTCTGCTTCCTCCCGGCTTCCCCTCCTCCCTGGCAAAGCATGAGACTGAGAAAGTCCTTGGTTGGAATAAACATTACTTAGCAACAACTAAAAACATCAGTGTTATCAGCATTGTTCCCAGGCTGAAAGTTAAAAAACACAGCACTGCCCCAGCTACTAAGAAGGAGAAAAATGACTGCTATAGCTGAACCCAGGACAGTATCCACCCCTTATTCCATACCATTCACGTCATGCTCAGATCCCACATCTCTCAGCACACCATCACCCCTGTCCCATATATACACATATATATACACCCACACCCACACACAGAGAAAGATATCATTCCCTAGTCCATGGACCAATCCCTGTAAAATTGCTGAACTCATCCAGTCCATGATGTCAGGCTCCATCTCTTGTAATAGTCTTTCAGGGCAGGAGGGATGGTATGTAGTGTTGGGTTGTTGCCTGCTGATAATACCGCCAAACTCGTCTGGTCACTGCTGATCTTGTCTGGTTTCCTCAAAATTCATTCTTTGTTGAGGTGGTGATCGAAGGGAAGTCAGGGTCAAT
Organism: Strigops habroptila; assembly: GCF_004027225.2. Lineage (NCBI taxonomy): Eukaryota > Metazoa > Chordata > Aves > Psittaciformes > Psittacidae > Strigops > Strigops habroptila. Next base: position 49,561,747 of record NC_044302.2, read on the forward strand.
TGCTGGTGACCTGAAGATATCTAGCTGGTGGGCTATAAAAGTGTTATAGAGCAGGCAACAGCGTACAATTGAGTTCATTGGCTGTTTTCCCCCAAAATCAAATCCCCTTGAGGTACACATCGGACTTCCCCATCTTCCCGCATTACCCACCAAGTATATCCAGGTCCCTGAGCAAAAGCAACCCCACGAGTGGGTTTGCCTCTACCTGAAGCAGGAATAACCCAGACTGTCTTCCCCAACAAATTCTTTATGTGCACCACAGGAACTTTATCCCCCTCTACAGAACGTAAAAGTTCTGATTGGGCTGGGCCAGCCCTGTTGGCAGATCCCCTAGTGTTGACCAACCAGGTGGCTTTTGGTAAATGTGTATCCCAGTGTTTGAAAGTCCCACCACCCATTGCTCTCAGTGTAGTTTTTAACAGCCCATTGTACCATTCGATTTTCCCAGAGGCTGGTGCATGGTAGGGGATGTGATATACCCACTCAATGCCATGCTCTTTGGCCCAAGTGTCTATGAGGTTGTTCCGGAAATGAGTCCCATTATCTGACTCAATTCTCTCTGGGGTGCCGTGTCGCCACAAGACTTGTTTCTCAAGGCCCAGGATAGTGTTCTGGGCAGTTGTGTGGGACACAGCGTATGTTTCCAGCCAGCTGGTGGTTGCTTCCACCATGGTAAGCACATAGCGCTTGCCTTGGCGGGTCCATGGGAGTGTGATACAGTCAATCTGCCAGGCCTCCCCATACTTGTACTTCAGCCATCGTCCTCCATACCAGAGAGGCTTTAATCGCTTGGCTTGCTTAATTGTAGCACATGTTTCACATTCGTGAATAACCTGGGCGATAGTGTCCATCGTTAAGTCCACCCCTTGATCACGAGCCCATCTATATGTTGCATCTCTGCCTTGATGGCCTGAGGTGTCATGGGCCCACCGGGCTAAAAATAGTTCACCCTTCTGTTGCCAATCCAAGTCCATCTGAGCCACTTTAATCTTAGCAGCTTTATCCACTTGCTGGTTATTCTGGTGTTCCTCAGTGGCCCGACTCTTGGGTACATGAGCATCTACGTGGCGTACCTTCACCACGAGGTTCTGCACCCGAGCAGCGATATCTTGCCACAATGCAGCAGCCCAGATGGGTTTACTTCTGCGTTGCCAGTTGCTCTGCTTCCATTGCTGCAACCACCCCCACAGGGCATTTGCCACCATCCATGAGGCAGTATAGAGATAAAGTACTGGCCATTTTTCTCGTTCAGCAATGCCCAAGGCCAGCTGGATGGCTTTCACCTCTGCAAACTGACTCGATTCACCCTCTCCTTCAGCAGTTTCTGCAACTTGTCGCAGGGGACTCCACACAGCTGCCTTCCACCTCCGATGCTTTCCCACAATACGGCAGGACCCATCAGTAAACAAGGCATATTGCTTTTCACTCTCTGACAGTTCATTATATGGTGGGGCCTCTTCAGCACGCGTCACCTCCTCTTCTGGTGACATCCCAAAATCTTTGCCCTCTGGCCAGTCCATGATGACTTCTAGAATTCCTGGACGACTGGGATTTCCTATTCGAGCTCCTTGTGTAATTAGTGCGGCCCACTTGCTCCATGTAGCATCAGTTGCATGATGTGTAGAGGAGACCCTGCCTTTGAACATCCAGCCCAGCACAGGCAACCGGGGTGCCAGGAGGAGCTGCGCTTCAGTTCCGATCACTTCTGAGGCAGCTTGAACCCCTTCATAGGCTGCCAGTATCTCTTTTTCAGTGGGAGTGTAGCTGGCCTCGGATCCTTTATATCCCCGACTCCAAAAGCCAAGGGGTCGACCTCGAGTCTCCCCTGAAGCTTTCTGCCAGAGGCTCCAGGTAGGACCATTCTCCCCAGCTGCGGTATAGAGCACATTTTTCACATCTGGCCTGGCCCGGACTGGTCCAAGGGCTACTGCATGAACTATTTCTCGTTTAATTTGTTCAAAGGCTTGTTGTTGCTCAGGGCCCCATTTGAAATCATTCTTCTTCCGGGTCACGTGGTAGAGAGGGCTTACAATCAGACTGTAATTTGGGATGTGCATTCTCCAGAACCCCACAACACCTAAGAAAGCTTGTGTTTCTTTCTTGTTAGTTGGTGGAGACATTGCTGTTATCTTGTTGATCACGTCTGTGGGGGTCTGGCGGCATCCACTTGCCATTTTATTCCCAGAAATTGAATCTCCTGTGCAGGTCCCTTGACCTTATTCCGTTTTATGGCAAAACCGGCCTTCAGCAGGATTTGGATTATCTTCCTCCCTTTCTCAAAAACTTCTTCCGCTGTATCGCCCCACACGATGATGTCATCAATGTATTGCAGGTGTTCTGGAGCTTGCCCCGGTTCCAGAGCAGTCTGGATCAATCCATGGCAGATGGTAGGGCTGTGTTTCCACCCCTGGGGCAGTCGGTTCCAAGTGTACTGGATGCCCCTCCAAGTGAAAGCAAAAGCAAACTGTGGCCTGCATTCTGCTGCCAAAGGGATTGGGAAAAATGCATTGGCAATGTCAGTTGTGGCATACCACTTGGCTGCTTTTGACTCCAGTTCATATTGAAGTTCTAGCATGTCTTGTATGGCAGCACTCAGTGGTGGTGTGGCTTCATTCAGGACACGATAGTCTACTGTTAATCTCCACTCTCCATTGGACTTTTGCACTGGCCATATGGGGCTATTAAAGGGTGAGCGGGTCCTGCTGATCACTCCTTGGCTCTCCAGTCTACGGATCAGCTTATGGATGGGAATCAAGGAGTCTCGGTTGGTGCGATATTGCCGCCGGTGCACTGTTGTGGTCGCAATTGGCACTTCTTGTTCTTCGACCTTCAGCAACCCCACAACAGAAGGATCCTCTGAGAGACCGGGTAAGGTGGACAGCTGCTTAATTTCCTCTGTCTCCAAGGCAGCGATACCAAAAGCCCATCTATACCCTTTTGGGTCTTTGAAGTACCCTCTCCTGAAATAGTCTATGCCAAGGATGCATGGAGCCCCTGGACCAGTTACAATGGGGTGCTTTTGCCACTTCCTCCCAGTCAGGCTGATTTCAGCTTCCAGCATAGTTAACGCTTGGGATCCTCCTGTCACTCCAGAAATATAAATGGGTTTCACCCCTTGATACCTTGATGGCATCAGAGTACACTGTGCACTGGTATCTACTAGAGCCTTATACTTCTGTGGGACTGATGTGTCAGGCCATCTGATCCACACAGTCCAGTAAACCTGATTATCCCTCTCCTCCACCTGGCTGGAGGCAGGGCCCCTCTAATAGTGATCATAAAATTCTCCACTTCTGTCTTGTAGAAAGGGATTAGTATTCCTTATCACAGGAGCTGGAGTAAAATCAGCTCTTTCACTCCATCTGGGAAACTGCTCTCCAGAGACTGGAGCAGCAGCTTTCCTGGGAGGATCATCCTTGACCATTGTTCTCCTCTTCAGTTCACGCACCCGTTGCTCCAGAGCTGAAGTAGGTTTTCCATCCCTCTTTCTCATGTCTTCTCCGTGATCCCGCAGGTGAAACCATAGGGTGGCCCGTGGCGTGTACCTCCTATATTTTCTTTCTCGAGCAGTAGGGCGCCTTCTGTTAATAGCTGAGACATGGGTTGGTACGCGTGGGGAGCTGGATAGATTGGATAAATCGTCTCTCAATTGTTTGAACTCCTGGGACAGTTTTTCCACAGCTGAAATGATGGAAGGGGTGAGATTGTCTTCGAACTCTCGGAGTTGACGAATCAGGCAATCCACTGTTGGTGATATTCCGTCATTCCAGGTCATTGATGCCAATGTGTGGGCATATGATGATGGCGCACTCCGTGTAAGTTTCCGCCACATGGGTCGTGTACATTCGACTTCATCTGGATCTACGGATGTGTTCCTGGCATCCGGCCTACGATAGATCATCTCTATAATGGCTGATTCCCTCAGGGACTGGATGCCTTTCTCTATCGTGGTCCAGTTGGCTGAGCAACTCGTAATATCGTCTTTGTAGGGAAACCTTTCCTTCACAGCTGCCAGGAGCCGCCTCCAAAGACTGAGGGCTCGCTTCTCTCTTGCAATCGCTTTGTCAATTCCTCCTTCCTTAGCAAGTGATCCCAGCTGCTTGGCTTCCCTACCTTCTAGTTCATGACTGTCGGCCCCATTGTCCCAGCATCGGAGCAACCAGGTGACAATGTGCTCCCCTGGAAGACGGGTGAAATCTTTTCGCATATTCCGCAGTTCGGTTGAGGTCCGGGGTCGAGAAGCGACCTCGTCTTCTTCTTCCTCTTCCTCTGACCCACGTAGTAGTAACTCTTGTTCAGATGCTGTTGCATGTAGTAATGGCATTGGGTCTTCATCTTTCTTCACTTCGCGGGTTGCTCTTTGTGCCTCTCGTCTGCTTTTGCTTACAGGGGCAACAGACATTGTCACAAACTGGCCATTTGGTTTAGCTGCAGTGTTTGTCACTGTGGTTGGAGTGGCTGCAGTGTCTGCCACTAGGATTGGAGTGGTTGCAATGTCTATTGCTGGGGTTGGTGCAGCTGTTGTGCTTGGGAGTTGAGTAACACCAACAGCTGCATTGTCTGTTGCTGTCGGGGTTTGAGTAGCTACTGTGCTTGTCACTGGGGTTGGTGTGGCTGCGGTGCTTGGAGTAGCCACATTGTCTGTTGCTGTCGGGGTTTGAGTAGCTGTTGTGCTTGTCACTGGGGTTGGTGTAGCTGCTGTACTTGGAGTAGCTGTGTTGTCTGTTGTGGTCAGGGTCTGAGTAGCTGCTGTGCTTGTAGTTGGCATAGCTGCATTGTCTGTTGCTTTGCCATCAGATCCAGAGACATTTTTTTCCCTTTGAAGGTGCTGGATAGTGTTGAGCAGGGCTCTGTAGGCATAGGCCAAGCCCCAGGACGTTGCCATGATTTGTACCTCTCTGGTATAACCAGGACGACAGCATACCTCGTTTAAGTGTTCTACTAGTTTTTCCGGATGTTGCACTTGTTCAGTGGTGAAGTTCCAAAGCACTGGAGGGGCCCACTGGCCTAGATACTTGCCCATACTATCCCACACACCCTGCCACTCATAACTGTCCAGCCTCAGGGAAAATCTCTTGGTGGTCCTCCTATATCGTCGTCTAACCCTAGACCAGATTCGAACCTGATGCTGCTGAATTTTTGAGATTAAACGAAGTAGGATGTTCCTACGACGGGATGGCCGTGGGTAAAACACACTCCGTATGTTTGCCAACATGCTGATCCCCAGCACAATCAGCAGGCAGGCTTCAAGGGTATTCAAAGGCCATCTAAAACCTTCAGAACTCTCAACTGCTGTTGCAAATAGGCTGGTGGGGGAACGGGGGGTGAAAGAGAATGCTTCCTTCGTAAGTTTACCCCCCGCGGAGAAAAAAAAAGATATGCAATTGCTAAAATATTTCATTATATACCTCCCAATGTATAGAGGTGATGGCCACGCTGGAAGCACAAACCAGACCAGTTTCATGATCAAGGAGTCTATTGTATTACAAGTCATTACCATGAAGTACAGTTAAACAAGAACCTTAGCCCAGGCCCGCCAGCCGATAAACACTAAAACTTCCCGGAGGGATGGGGAGGAGAATCGGAAGAATGTAACTCCCACGGGTTGAGATAAGAGCAGTCCAGCAACTAAGGTATAATACAAAACCACTACTGCTACCACCAATGATAATAATGATTAGTGAAATAACAAGGGGAGAGGATACAATTGCTCACCACCCGCCGACCGATACCGAACCCGACCTGAGCAGTGATCTGGGCCTTCCGGGTAACTCCCCCCGGTTTATATACTGGGCATGATGTGCTGTGGTATGGAATACCCCTTTGGCTAGTTTGGGTCAGGTGTCCTGTCTCTGCTTCCTCCCGGCTTCCCCTCCTCCCTGGCAAAGCATGAGACTGAGAAAGTCCTTGGTTGGAATAAACATTACTTAGCAACAACTAAAAACATCAGTGTCATCAGCGTTGTTCCCAGGCTGAAAGTTAAAAAACACAGCACTGCCCCAGCTACTAAGAAGGAGAAAAATGACTGCTATAGCTGAACCCAGGACAGGCAGTAACAATGCAGTCTTAAGCAGCCTGAATTTAGCATGATGGCCGACGCAAAGCCTGCAATAATGGAGGGAAGCACTACACCACCAATTCTAGACCAGAAAGTAGGAGGAGTGTTCGTAAGAGTGAAAAACTGTAATAACCTTGCACAAGTGACTGCAGTACTGTGAATGCCTTCTTCAGTAACCTGTGGTACCAGAAAGAAATTGTGCAAATCTGTTCACTAACTCCATCAATATGTGGAACAAATGCCAGGTCAGCCATGAGGGAAAAAAATTCAGATATACGTATAAGCAGAAAGCATTTCATTGCAAATGCAATGAAGGTATGAAGTTGAGCAATTGTGGGTTGCTCTTGTTGCAGAGAGTGGGGGTACACTGCTGCTATCTGCTCTGCAAAGACATGAAGATTCTGCTATACAGTGGCTCTCAGTGACTGCAAGAAGGAGATAATCAGCTGCGTGATGGCTAACACACTTGCTGGACAAGATAATAACGGAGTTCAAAAAGGACAGCAGTATGGACTGTGACTGGAAACTGTGAGTGATGAAAGCTCCTTACTGTAAGAAATAATACACACTTCATTTTGTGTTAGAAGATTAAAATTGGAAATTTGCTTTTCATCTTGGAAAAGGGATGGATGGGGTATAATCTGAAGAAATCCTATTTGTTAATGTAAGAAATTTAATGTTTTTTATATACTTGTTTTTGGATGGGAGACTTCAAGAAGAGAACTTTTGAGTTGATATGCATTGTATAAGAGTCTTGAACTGTTCTGTGTGTGAGGACTGTATGTCTACATTGACTGAAGTCTTTAGGTTGGAAAGTTCTTAATCTTCTTGAAGATGAAAAGGTTTAAGTATTGTAAACTTTGAGTGATATCAAAAATATTTTACAGCCACACAATCTTTGTTCATTAATCCATGACTCAGACCTGTAGTGATCGCAGGCCCTAGACTTCACTTACTACAGCCATCCCTGGAGACATTCAAGGCCAGGATGGATGTGGTTCTGAGCAACCTGATCTAGTTGAAGACATCCCTGCTAATTGCAGAGGGAGATGGACTAGATGACCTTTGAAGGTCCCTTCCAACTCGAACTATTCTATGATTCTATGATTCATTTCACTGGGTGCTTCAGTTTCAGGGAATAGGTGGAATTCAGCTCATCTAATTTTCAGAACCTTCAGAAAGTAAGGTACCTTCTGTTAGCCCACTATCTTGAATCCTCCACAGTCAATGGATTGAGAAGGACACCTTATCAAGGTCATTGTCTGATAATAAAACAGGAAGAATATCTAAACCAGATGGAATAAACATGTAAAACAGATGGAATAATGCGCCTACAGAGTACCTGTCTTTCTTCTTTCTCTCCATCTCCCTTCTCTTAAAATGGATCCTAGAGGCACAGCTCACAGCCTAGATCTCTAACTTTATGTCACACTTCAGTGAAATAATCCTGCATGTCAGTAGCTAACATTCACACTACCCTTTTTTTGCCATGACAAGCCACATTTAAAAGACAAAAAAGTCTTTGGCTTCTACACATGCTTTACAGCTTCAACTGGCAGTCAGTTATCCGTGTAGATTCTGGGTCATGTTGTGTAACACGCAGCCTGCAGAACCCTTCTTTTCTGAGAAATGCCAGAAGCAGACAGCCACGAACACCGCAACGCAAGTGCTGTACCTCACTGTTATATAAGTGAGGGCAACCCATGGCATCTCCCCATCTTGACAATAAAGGTTTCAGTAAAGTATTACTGTCATTAAATTACCACCAGATGTTTCAAGTAAGAGATGCAAACTTCTTCCTCTCCTTCTACATTTAATGCAAAAATATAGTAAGCTGTTCTATGTATTCATTTGCATGCAATTCTAAAAACATATAATGATCTAAATGTAGATCATACTTTACCCCCTACGGCAGAAAAGTGTATGTCTTAATGACGTGTTTATCTCTAATTTCAGTGCTTTGGCTGAGAACACTAATGCTCAGAAAAATTCATCTGAGTTTCAGCTACATTAGTCTTGAAAAAGCTGAAGGTAACAGTTCGGCACTAGCAAAATTGCTTAAATGGGCCATGGAACTCTGGAACTGCTTAATCTCTACCTGAATGCTGGTCATCTGGATTGGATTCTGAGATAACTTTTCATGATTCTTAAAAATGTCTTTTTCTCACAATTTCTAATCATCCTTGTGGAAGTTTTTTGTACATATATATATAAAAAATACTTTTTTTAAAGTGGACTCTTTTAAGATTTTCTTTCCTAGGTGGAGTGTATGCAAAGAACCGTGCAAGCATTCATTAAATCTGACAGCAGCAACTTTCTCAAGAAAACATTAAAAAAAATTGGAAAGAGAATAGATTTTTGCTCCCAGCTCCCAGCTTTACTGCGTAGTGAGATAAGCATTGGGAAAGGTTTTGAAAAAAGGATTTAACATGAAACCAATATATTTTCAGTCTTAAACATATTTTAACCTGGCAAGCTTTCATTGCATCACTGAAGAAATATAATTTTTTAGCTATGAGGATCGATAAGAGAGAAATTCCTGTGAGTTTGGGATGAAGCTTAGTAAAGTTGCATTGGTTCTTTTACAAGTAAACTTCTGCTGGAAATTTGTATTAAATTTCTAGTGGAAATTTGTATTAAATAGTAACTTGCTGCAAAATCAGTAAAGGAACATGAGTGGAACTAGTGGTATTGTTACTTAAGCACACTTTCAACAATCAAGATGAAAAAAGACTAATTATGGGGGCATATATATCCATGTTTCCACTCACAATCTGTAAGCTTAAACTTCAAATGTGTAGTTGTGCTGATTTTGGCTAGAATAATTTTCTTCATAGCAGCTGGTGTGAGGCTATGTGTTGGGTTTGTGCTGAAATCAGTGTTAAAAGTTAGCTTTAAGTTGTAAAAAGTTTTGCATGGACCTTTCTGCTGAATTGTATCCAACTGATGAGAGGCTTTGCAGTAAAAAAAATAAATACAGTACCGATCCCTTTAAACTAGTCACTATATAAACTTTGCAGAAAAAGCTATTATGATTGTGAAACACTCCTTAAAGAAATATCCTAAATATGTAAGACAGGCAGAACAACTGTTTTTTCTAACTGCCTCTTCATATGTGCTCCAGTACCATCAGACATATCTGGACAACAGCATGAAAAAAAACAACCCAAAACCCAAAATATAATTTTTCTCTAAGTTTTGCCAAGGATATTTTCTTCCAGAAATGTAGCTGTCATTTCTGTGAATGCTCATCTGATGTTTGCATGAAGTCCTTTTTTAAGGTCACTGGTTATCTGAATTAAAAGAAAAAATACTGACTATATATTTAAATTTGCTTTCTGTTTTTTACTGCAGTGCTTTGAAGTTAACAGTCAGGGCTCTAGCAATAGGTAAACTATATTTTATGAATGAAGTAAATTTATCTACAATAGCTTTTAGTGTTTAATCAGATGAACATGCTGTAACAAGTGAATTTAAAATTTGTGAAATTCGAATACGGAAAAGAAAAGATGTGGAGGAGCAAAATCATATAATCATAAAATGGTTAGGGCTGGAAAGGACCTTCAGATCATCTAGTTCCAACCCCCCTGCATGGGCAGGGACACCTCGCACTAAACCATATCGCCCAAGGCTCTGTCCAACCTGGCCTTGAACACTGCCAGGGATGGAGCCTTCACAACTTCCTTGGGCAACCCATTCCAGTGCCTTACCCCCCTCACTGTAAAGAACTTCCTTATATCTAATCTAAACTTCCCCTGTTTAAATTTGAACCCATTACTCCTTGTCCTACCACTACAGTCCCTAAGGAAGAGTCCCTCCCCAGCATCCTTGTAGGCCCCCTTCACATACTGGAAGGCTGCTATGAAGTCTCCATGCAGCCTTCTCTTCTCCAGGATGAACAGGATGGAGAAGCCCCAGGATGAACAGCCCCAACTTTCTCAGCCTGTCTTCATACAAGAGGTGCTCCAGTCCCCTTATCATCCTTGTGGCCCTCCTCTGGACTCGCTCCAACAGCTCCATGTCCTTTTTATGTTGACACCAGAACTGTACACAATACTCCAAGTGAGGTCTCATGAGAGCCAAGCAGAGGGGCAGGACCACCTCCTTTGACCTGCTGGTCACGCTTCTTTTGATGCAGCCCAGAATATGGTTGGCTTTCTGGGCTGCCAGCGCACACTGCTGGCTCATGTTAAGTTTCTCATCAACCAACACCCCCAAGTCCTTCTCCACAGGGCTGCTCTGAATCTCTTCTCTGCCCAGCCTGTAGCTGTGCCTGGGATTGCCCCAACCCAGGTGTAGGATCTTGCACGTGGCTTGATTAAACTTCATAAGGTTAGCATCAGCCCACCTCACAAGCGTGTTCAGGTCCATCTGGATGGCATCCCTTCCCTTCAGCATATCAACTGAACCACACAGCTTGGTGTCATTGGCAAACTTGCTGAGGGCACACTCAATTGCACTGTCCACATCACCGACAAATACGTTGAACATGACAGGTCCCAACACCGATCCCTGAGGGACACCACTCATTACTGCTTTCCGACCGGACATTGAGCCATTGACCACTACTCTTTGCGTGCAGCCATCCAGCCAGTTCTTTATCTACTGAGTGGTCCATCCATCAAATTGATGTCTCTCCAATTTAGAGACAAGGATGTCGTGTGGGACAGTGTCGAACGCTTTGCACAAGTACAGGTAGATGACGTCAACTGCTCTGCCCCTGTCCATCAGTTCCGCAGCCCCACCGTAGAAGGCCACCAAATTGGTCAGGCAGGATTTCCCCTTAGTGAAACTGTGTTGGATGCCACCAACCACCTCGTTGTTTTTCATGTGCCTTAGCATGCTTTCCAGGAGAATCTGCTCCAAGATTTTGCCAGGCACAGAGGTGAGACTGACTGGTCTGTAGTTCCCTGGGTCTTCCATCTTCCCCTTCTTGAAAATGGGGGTTATATTACCCTTCTTCCAGTCATCGGGAACTTCACCTGACTGCCAGGATTTTTCGAATATGATGGACAGTGGTTTAGCAACTTCATTCGCCAGCTCCTTCAGGACGCATGGATGGATTTCATCAGGTCCCATGGACTTGTGCACGTTCAGGTTCTTAAGATGGTCTCGAACCTGATCCTCTCCTACAGTGGGCCTAAGGTCTTCATTTTCACAGTCCCTGCATTTGCTTTCCAAGACTTTTGTGGTGTGGTCAGAGCATTTGCTGGTGAAGACTGAGGCAAAGAAGACATTAAGAACCTCAGCCTTCTCCAAATCCAGGGTAGCCAGTTCTCCCGACAGCTTCCAGAGAGGGCCCACATTGTCCCTAGTCTGTCTTTTATTTGCTACGTATCTATAGAATCCTTTCCTGTTATCTCTTACATCCCTTGCCAAACTTAATTCTAACTGGGCCTTAGCTTTCCTAACCTGGTCCCTAGCTTGCCGGACAATATCCTTGTATTATTCCCAGGTCGCCTGTCCTCGCTTCCACCTCCTATAAGCTTCTTTTTTCCCCTCTAAGTTTCCTCAGCAGCTCCTTGTCCATCCATGGAGGTCTCCTGGCCCTCCTGCCACACTTCCTTCTAGTCGGGATGTAACACTCCTGAGCACGTAGCAGGTGATCCTTGAATATCAACCAGCAGTCTTGGGCCCCCCTGCCCTGTAGTGCTTTGTCCCATGGAACCTTACTAAGAGGTTCCTGAAGAGGCCAAAGTCTGCTTTCTTGAAGTCCAGGGCAGTGAGCTTGCTGCATGCTCTTCTCACTGTCCTGAAGATCTCAAACTCAACCATCTCGTGATCACTAGAGCCAAGGCTGCCCTGGAGCATCACATTCCCAACCAGCCCCTCCCTGTTGGTGAGCACGAGGTCAAGCATGGCACCTCTCCTTGTCGGCTCCTCTATTGCTTGAAAGAGGAAGTTGTCTTCCATGCAATCGAGGAACCTCCTGGATTGCTTGTGACGGGCCGTACCGTCCCTCCAACAGGTGTCAGGATGGTTGAAGTCCCCCATGAGGACAAGGGCCTGCGAGCGTGAGGCTGCTCCTATCTGTCTGTGGAGCACTTCATCCACAGAGTCCTCTTGATCAGGCGGCCTGTAATAGATCCCCACCGTAATGTCCCCCATTGCTGTTTTCCCTTTGATCCTGACCCACAAACACTCTGTTACCTCATCACCTGTCCCCAGACAGAGTTCCATACTCACTAGCCTATCACTGACACAGATAGCAATGCCCCCTCCCCATCTGCCTGGCCTGTCTTTTCTAAACAGCCTGTAACCTTTCATTCCAACACTCCAGTCATAGGAGCCATCCCACCATGTTTCTGTGATACCAATGACATCATATTCCCGTAGCCTTGCACACATCTCTAATTCCTCTTGCTTGTTCCCCATACTACGGGTGTTTGTATAGAGGCACCTTAGCCGAGCTCCAAATGAAGCCGACTCAATGGCTGGGGCAGCTGGAACATCTCTACATCACTCCAAGCACTTATTACAGGTGCTGGCAACTGGCCAGGAGTGTTGGGATGGATCAATGCTCTCCTCCCCCAACACATCTAGTTTAAAGCTTTCTTGGCCAGCCTGGCAAGCCTCCTACCAAAACAGCTCTTCCCCTTCTTTGTCAGACCAGCTCCACCAGCCTCCAGTAGATCTGGCCTCCCAAATGGAGCCCCATGTTCTAAATAGCCAAACCGCTGACTATGGCACCACCATTCTAACCATTTATTAACCTGCCAAATGCGCCTAGCTTTTTTAAGGTCCTCCCCTTTGTCCTGGAGAATTGACGAAAAAACTATCTGAGCTCCAGAGCCCCTAACCACCTCTCTCAGGGCTCTGTAGTCCTTCTTAATGTTCTCCAGGCTACTGCTATCTATATCTCTAGCAGCCACATGGACCACTACAAAGGGGTAATAGTCAGCAGGACTTACTAGAGAAGGCAGCCTCTCAGCAACATCCCTGACCCGAGCCCCTGGCAGGCAACACACCTCCCTCGAGACTCGATGAGGCCGGCAGATGAGTGCCTCTGTGCCTTTCAAAGTAGAGTCCCCTACTACTATGACCCTCCGCTTTTTCCTGGAGGCACCAGTAGTGATCCTCTTTACTGGTGCATCAGCAGGATGCTCATTAGGTGTGGTGGGTGCTTTCTCATTAGCCCCCTGCAGAACTGCAAAGCGGTTCTGGGTGGGGACATCAGATTTAGGAGGAAGCCCCTTGTTGTTAATTGTCCTCTTCCTCCTTTTTTTGTTTGTTTTTCTAGTAACTAATTCCCAGCTTCCTGGGTTGCTGCCCTCCTTCTTTCCTATGTGAGCAATGCTGGACGTTTGTGGCTCCTGCACAGTTTGGGCCTGGAGCAAGCAGCCCAGCTTCCTCTCAGCTTCCCTGGCATCTTTTAGCTCTCCAACAGCCTCCTGCAGTTCAGCCACCTGCTGCAGGAGGACCTCCACCGGAGCGCACCGAGTGCAGCCTTGTCCATTGTGCACCCTCGCCTCAAGAGACCAGCCGAGGCACTTTCTACACTCCGAGGTCTGTGCCGCAGCCTCCCGTCTCATCGGCTCTGTCTGGGTGCCCACGCTGACCACCGCCGGGGCAGAGCTCCCAGAGCGGGCCCTGGTCCTGAGGCGAGTGCTCACCATCCCGCCCGCTGCCCGCTCGCCCTGCCCGCGCCAACTGCCGCGCCACGCTCCTGGTCGCTCGCGCTCCCTGGGGTGGGTTTTTACCCACTGAGGGCTGGTGCCGTCAGTCCTGGCGCCGCCCCCTGTGAGTCAGCTGCTCGCGCCAGCTGAGCTGCCGGCTCCTGGGCAAGTCCTGTCGAGGACTTGAGGCTCTCTCGGTCGCTCTTGCCGCTCCGAACTGAGGCTCCTGGACGCTGTGCTTCCCCCCGCTCCGGTGTTAAAGGCGTCCTCTCTGGAGGTACTCACGTCGGCAATTCATTATGCATCATTTGTAAAAAGTACGTCAACTAAACAATAGCCTGGCAAGTAGCAACACTGTGAACTACATCCTTCATATACACACAAAACTTTTGTCAATTGTACTAAAAATGACACAACATAAACAACAAAATAAAAAAGAATTAGAATTCCATTAAAAAGAAAAAAAAAAAAGGAATGCACAGCATTAAGAATCATCCATAGCAATTGCATGGGAACAACCAATATATGTCCCTTAGACTGAGAAATTAAGAAGTGATTTGTGGACAACAGCTATGCATAAGTATGCTGTAAAATCTTAACATAGAAAGAGTTCAAAGAGTAAACCTCATGATGGAAACTGCTTTACAGTAGACTTCATTTTTCTGAGTAAAATAATTTCATTGTAATAAATAGGGAATAAGCTCTGGGATTCGTGAGTTAAAAGTATTTATTCAAACATCTATAGCCTGGTTGACTCATTGCATTTTTCCAAAAAAACAGAAATTATTATTTTGAAATTTCATTATGTTTCATCAAATTTATTTTCATTTATCTTACATAGCAGACCTTCTTCCCTGGCATTACATATACAGCTAACTTAAACTAGTTGGCTAATCCCAGTCTGATTTCTGAATTTCCAATCACACTTTTGTTACAAATTTTATGTCTTCGTTAAAACATGAGCAATTACAAAAGAGAAATTCCTCTGAGTACACAAATTATTTCTCTCTGATTTAAATTTGTCAGTTCATGAGATTGTACCACATATGGCAACTATTAGAAAAGGGCAAAAACTGGGTGGCCATTTGTTACAAGCGAAAAGCAGATGCAGATCCCTCAGGGGTGGGGCACAACGCTTGTCAAGTTAAAGCTTTGGCTTTAATGAAAGGCTAGTGTTACCACAGCTGGAGCACCAGGACACCACTGGTAATCCAATGGAGGCCCCATGCAGTGGAGACCTGCTCAGGAGTGAAGCTCAAGGGAAAGCACCATGGGGGTGGATGATAAAACCTGTGCTGATTAACATATCATACATGCACAATGTCCTGTTTTGCTGATTAGCAAACTTGCTGATATAGTGTAAGTGCTGTTGTCCAAATTCCGAAACCTGTAGCTGGCCTCCATCATTGGTGCCTGTGCAAAAGTAGGTGCAGATGAGGGGGCAAACTATCCTGGATTACTGTGACAAAGAGACAGAACGTGCTCAGGACACTGCATACTCAGATGGGATCAGAAGTGAACTGTCCCAGGTTAAGTTAACAACAAGATAAGATATGCTTGGGAGTACATACTTGGATAGGGCAGGTGAAATATCCTAGGTTGCTGTGGCAGTCTTCTCGTGCCCTACACCATTTATGATGCTTTTGGAGTCTCTGGAGAATACTTTGGTTTTGATCCCAACAGTGTTTTGGGAGGAAGTGCTTTTCCACTATACCACTACCTCTACAACAGTAGTAAGGTGAGCTTTAGGATGCTCATTCATACAACGTCAATCTTAGTCCAAAGAGGATATTTTTTTCCTTTGTGCTGATTGCTGTAGTATAGGACAAGGTCACAGAGTCAAAAGTTCAGTCACAAAACTGGTTTAATCTCTCCCCAGAGAAGCAGGTGAAGACAAAGAGTTGAAGCAATTTCTTAGTTGTGGTTTTGAAAAAGAAATTAGACACGGGTTGTGATTCATGTCCTTCTGATGCCACCTGCTGGGTTGGCAGTGAGTGTGAATTGTCTGCAGTCTGTCAGACAGATAGAGCCAAGGTAAGGACCCTCATGTACTGCTTCTCTCCAGTTATGTCAGTTCACTCACTGCTTCTTCCAAAAGTTTGTGTTTCTTCAGCTTTAATAACTCTGGCTTCTCTAGTTTCTCTTCCCCTGCCTCTTTGTCCACCTCAGGGGTTTTCAAGAGTCTTTGTCACCTTTTTCACTCTCTCTAAGTCTTGCCTCTGGGGATTGCCATAAGCAATTTAACATCAAACAACACTGCCGTGCTGTCTTAAGATTCGTCTTCTTCCAGACCAGTTTCTATTATCACAGACTTAAGTTCTGGCATTTTCTCATGTTTGCTTCATCATCTGTTTGATAAAGCAGCAGTCTTTGGGTTTTCTTTCCCAGTATCTACTTCCTGCTACTTCCTTTGCAGCTTCATGTGGGGACTACTTCCCATAATCAGGCCATTAAACTATCTTTTTTAATATCAGACTGTTCTGTAGATGCATATGTCATAAGGTATGCTTAAGTCTTTCAGATCCCTTATCCTTATCATCTCTAAAATATTTTCTTTCCACCCACACATTTTGTTTCATCGTCTGGTACCTCAGCATTCTTTTCATAAGCTTGATGAATATTAGCTTTGAGAAAAGCAAAGGAAATTAAAACGGCATTCCCATGCAAAACTAGGTGAAATTATGAAGAAAAAGTGGTAATCTAATTTTTAAAAGAAATAATGTATTTTATGATTTTTTCAAAACTACCTTGTCCTACTAACAAGATTACCTGTATGGATTTCCCACCCATATCAAATTTCAAATAGAACATGATTTCCTAAAGGAAAACAGAACAAAACAAAAATATATTATTAAGTCATGATTGAGTCTAAGTTTTTCTCACATGAAATAATTGGTGTGCTTTTTAAATTAGAAAGGTTTTTGCTTCATTTTTTGAAACAGCTCCGGTTACTATTTTTTTGTTTCAGTCTGGTACATCTTAAAAGAACAATGCCATTAAGATGAAGAAAATTTTATGTGGTGTTTGTGGAATTATATATGAGAAACTACCAACCGCAACATATTAAAAATTGAAATGCAACAGCAATAATATAAACATATGGACAGAAAATTCTTCTAGGATAACATGTAAACCCAAATGAATCAAATAAATAAATAATAATTCTCTAGAGAGCACACAAAGCTAGAATTAGCAAGATTATCTCTAAGACATTTTAGATTCTTTGGGGTTTATCCAACAGTTTGTCTTCATAGAAAACAGAAGAATCCTCACTCAAGTCAGGCAAATTAGCATGTTGCCATACTGCTAAAAATGACAATTATGAAAATGAGGCGTTTTTATCAGAGGAGTACAATAATTGCATCACTTCTCTGTTATAACTTCTCAGATGACCCCGGAAGAGAGAGGGAAGTGTTTCAGAGCTCCTTGGCTGAAAGTACATACTATTTCTCTTCTAGGGCAGGCAATTTGAACCTAGGACAATTTATATGAGCTGGATCTTGGATTATTAAAATGAAAAAGTTAGCATCATAGAATTTTGTTTAGTGTGAGTCAACTCTGTTTGTTGATCCATTTTTTCACTCATCTTTATTTAAAAAGTATAGACCTGAAAATTCAGGTGATATTAATATTTATAGTTGAATTCATTTCACTGGACCTCTGCATCAGCTTACAACATGTAAAGATCTGGGCTCACCTGGAAACTTTTAGATAACCGATGACAGGAGTCTGGCTTTTGACTAAGTCAGTCAATTTGGCTTATTTGTATATAGTGCCCTCCTGATCTGGGGATAATCATCAAGGGGCAGCATTGTCCCTCTGTGACATGGATCCCATTTTCTGTAGATACATTTTTGCATGGCAATCTGTCTGCTGAATATCTCCCAATATGTTTATCATACTGAAATCCAGACTTACTGGAATTTTTACATTTGGCATTTATTGATGGAGCAGTCTATTAGCTGAAAAATATTAGTTGTTAAGATGTCTAGGTACTCCTTAGAGAGACTTGTAGCAACGAACATTTGAATGTGAGGACACAGTGGCTGAAAACTACTGTCACTGTAATGCCATCAATTGGATTAGAAAATTATATGTTTCACCTCATTTTAGAGAAGACCTCTCTGTGAGACTGTATTATTAAGAACTAATGGCAGGCTGAGGAACATTGGGTATACGGGTAGGACTGCTTAGTGGTGTATTGGGTCTGTCTGGGATGGAGTTCATTTTCTTTATAGCAGCTCCTATAGTGCTTGTTTGGATTTGTGGCTAAACCAATGCCAATAATATACCGGTGTCTGGATATTGCTGAGAAGTGATTGCACAGTGTAAAGGCTGGGTTTTTTGTTTGGGGTTTTTTGTTTGGTTTTTTTGTTTGGTTTTTTTTCTCTTACTCTGCTCCCACAGCAAGCAGGCTGGTTTTATCTTGACCCATGAGTTTTCAGCTTTTGGTCTTTCAATTCTCTCTTACACCCCACTGAAAGGTAGGAAGTGAGTGAGTGGCTGTGTGGGGCCTAGCTGCTGGCTGAGGTCAACCCACCACAAGTGACTATAGGAATTTTAAATAGATATAAACTGATCTTGCATACCTTTCATAAGAAAATTCTAGAAAGAAAGATAAAAATATTATTTTTACTCACAAGCGTCCTCTATAGCAGTGTAAAAACTCTGTAATAGGCCATATAAGTGACTGCCCTGAACACATTTCCTGTGATATTTGAAATCTCAACTACAAAATTCTTGATGCTCTCCTCTCAACAAACCTATCCACCTCCAGCTCAGGTCAGGTGAGTTCCATGGTTCTTGGTAACCAATCAAAAAAATACAAGATTTGGATTACTTTCTAAGAGATTTTTATTTTTATTTTCTTTTTTTTGCCTGCTAACCTCCCATTGTATTATCTTTTTGCTCTAATACTTATTCCTAATCTCATTAGTAGGTTAGAGAAGGGCACTGTTAACTGGCAGTTTTTCCTTACTTGTTATTGACAAGGAGAGACAGACTTGAGACGAAATATGCGTTTCCTCTCCTATTTACATTCCTGGCAGTTTCTTTCAGTCCCTTGTATATAACGTTTACTGAAGGGATCCAGAAGAAGCTGCAAATTGGCTGTTAGATTTCTCAGATACAGTACTGTATATTTAAAAAAGGGGTAAAGTCTAGTAGAGTACCATACCAGTGAAGTCCTTGTGTCATTCATGCAGATATTTTACCTTGGCTGGATATTCCATGTATCGTAAAACTGCATGGACACCTAGCTCTATGCTGGCAGCATGAAAATGAGTTTGAGTTTTCTGGCTTAAATTAAAAAAAAAAAATCACCAAGACTTGCTTTGTCTCCAAGACTTTTGTCATACTGACCTTGGAAAGTTTTTTTCTGATCTGTCTTAGCTTCACCTATTCATCTTAAAGGGTAGGCACTGTAGCATTAAGTTCAACCTAAGATGGCAGAGCAAGCATTTGGGGTGAGAAATCCAAGACTTGATACTTAGAAGCTGTTAACAAGAGTGAGAGATCTCATGCACAAACAGTAGATGTAATTAGCAACCTACTGCTAAGTAAAAAAAATCTTTCCTCAGTCAAATGGCTGTAATATAGAAAGCTTCTGTCCTGTTTGTAAAACAACGTTCTCATAATGACAGATCTCTCGTGCTTGTATTTTCAAGCTTCTTTTTCAATAGTTTATTGAAATTTGGCATAGAGGAAAGGGAGGAGGTCTCTTCTGGACCTTGGATCTTCAGAAGTTCATCTTAATATAATTTCTGTCCACCCAACCTGGAAAAAGTAGCTCACAATATCACTGCAAATACATGGATGGATCACAGTGTTGATTCCACCCCAAACAAAGCTCCTCTGTGGATCTTCATGCAGGTTCTTACTCTGTACAAATGGAGTACTCAAGGCTTAGAAGCAGAATTAGCTTCTCTAGCTGGAGAAGCCAGCAGCACAGGGTCTGGGCCCAGGGGATGGAAGAAAAGCAGAGGTGAGAATGGCTGTAGTTGACTGTAACCTGCTTCAATAAAGAATGACAGACCTGTATTTGCTCATGTAGACTTGAGTAAATACTATCATCTTAGCCTCTGATGTAACCATGCCACTAAATTACATAACTAAATGGAATAATTCAGCTTTTCATGACTAGAAGAAGTAATGGAAGAAATAAATCTTGTGTAAGATAAATTGAGTACCTGCACAGCATTAAATTTTTGTCTCTTTCTTTCTTGAGTATCTGACAGAAAAAATCCATAGCGCTCACACACATACACTGCATGCTTTTGAAACCCTTTCTACTTTTTCAGGTGATCTGGGTTATTGCTTATCTCTATGGCTTTTGACAATATTTGAGGCTTTACGTTTTCTTTATCTTATTTCAAAAGCTTTCTAATAAAATCAGCATATCCAAGGAGTTGGATAAGAGGCTTAAGAGATTAAATTAAAAAATGTAGTGATACAAAATTAGAAAACAATGTTTTAACTAACACAAACTTGAATATTTTGAGTGACTTCCTGTAAAGTGCTGTCATGGTTTAATCCCAGTTGACAACTAAGTACCATGCAGTCATTTGCTCATTCTCCTTCCTCCCCTGGTGGGATGGGGAGGACAGTCAGAAAAAAGGGGAAGTCCATGGGGTGAGATAAGAACAGCTTAATAATTGAAATAAAGTAAAGGAAAAAAAAAGGGAGGAAAAAAAAAAAAAAAGAAAAAAGAAGCATTAATAATTAAAAAAAAAAAAAAAGAGAGAAAGGAATAAAACCCAAGAAAGACGGCAATCAGCCCCTTCTGGACAACTCCCCCAGTTTATATATTGTGACATTTATGGCGTGGAATATCCTTTTCCCTAATTCAGGTCAGGTGCTCTGGCTGTGCTCCCTCCCAGAAGCTTGTGTACCTCCTTACTGGCAGAACGTGAGAAACTGAAAGTTCTTTGGCTTAGAGTAAGCACTACTCAGCAACAACCAAAACATCAGTATGTTATCAACATTATTCTCGGGCTAAATCCAAATCACAGCTCTGTACCAGCTACTAGGAAGAAAATTAACTCTATCCTAGCTAAAACCAGGACAAGTGCTTTGAAGTGATTTACCACAACAAATGTTGATAAAGACAATGGGTCTTCAAGTAAACAGATTACTGTAGATGGAAGCTAAATTTGTTAAAACTGGCTCTCTGCTTTAGGACATCTGAAAGATGAGGAGCAGCTCTCCTCCTGAGGAAAATGACGGGTACTATACGCACCAAGACAGAAGATGTGCAAGCAGGGGAAAGAGTTCAAAGATTACTGCTTCATTAAAGTATGAACTAAAGTACAGCCATCACCTCTCTAGTTTTAGTTAATCAGTGCAGATATTTCAAAGGAAAACTTTGAAAGTTGCTTCTTCACTAGAAGAATGGGCCTTATGGCTTTCTGATACTGAGATTTCAGGCAAGTCACAACAGGTTTGAACTCTCAAGACAGCCGGCTAACCAAAGAACTGGGCATTTGTTTTCATTAAAAAAAAAATTCATGAATGTTTAATCACACTTGCCACAAAGTAGAAACTAAACAAGTCCTTCCTGATACTGAAAATTATGGAGTTAGACTTTCTTACATGTTCTTAAAGACATTTAAAAAACTGAATATATTTATGGAAAAGCAAAAAACTATCCTAGTAACACTGGCCAAATAATGAGAAATCACTAACCCAATGAACACTGTGAACAAGTATCTCAGTACTAAATTAAATACCACACTTATTGTATTTAAAAATACTTGGAGCATGTAGCTTATGAACAGGTAATTGAAAAAAAAAAAAAAAAGAAAAAATACAGGAAGCTCCAAGAAACAAAAAACCACACATATTTTTAAAAGGGCATTTTATTGTCTCTGGTTCCTGTTGTTCTCAGTTTTGTAAAATGTATATTGTTTACCATATCATCAACTAAAAGTTATGACTGCCCTTTGTTTTTTAATGACACTTCCCTGTCAGAAAAGGTTTGCTTACTTCTCAGATGCTGGCTGTGATTTTTTCTGAAGATATTATGCCTATACAGCCCCAAATGACTGCTGATTTAGACCAAGAAAGTGCACGCAACTCAAAGTGGAAGAAGATTTGAAAATGCTATGTATGAAAATTAATCAAAGCATGACAACCCAAAATGTAACAAACATGAATGCACGTCATACACATATAATTTTTTTAGGTTACTCTATCTTCTTGTTCATATTTAGTCCGAGATATTAGAGAGGAAGGTAAGCCACAAAGTTGGAAGCTTGTTCTGAAAGTCTGTGAAGTTCAGAAAGTCTGCATATTGAAGTAAGGCCAGTTAGATCTCCTAAATGTCAATGTTTTATTTCTTTAAGGTTCAAAGATATTCTTTACAGGGATTTTGGTCCAGAAATATGCACTCATAAATGAATAAAGCATGGTGAAAAACCCCCAAGTTTCATTTAAAATTACTAGTAGGTATTTTGTTTGAGAAAAAATTAATATAGGATGAGTAATATTTATGTTATGAAAGGTCCTGGTAGACACAAACAGCACACTGAATTTAAAGGTGATTGGCCAATAGGAAAGACAGGAAAGCAATAAGAAATGTAGAACAGCTTAATTGGCATTTAAATGAATACAAATAGCTTACATTACCATCATGACAAGAACTGGTGTTTTTGTAAAAGTCAGAATCATAGAATGGTTTGGGTTGGAAAGGATCTTAATGTTCACATAGTTCCAACCCCCCTGTCATGGGTAAGGACACCTTCCACTAGACCAGGTTGCTCAAAGCCCCCGCCAACCTGGCCTTGAACACTTACAGGGTTGGGGCAGCCACAGCTTTTCAGGGCAACCTGTTCCAGTGCCTCACCACCCTTACAGTAAAGAATTTCTTCCTAACCTAAATCTAACCTCTTTCAGTTTAAAACCACTACCCCTTACATTTCTGGACTGACAATTCTCTGAAATGTTTCCACATTTCCTCTTAGGTGGTATTGGCACTGAAGTACTACAGCCTGAACATTTAACTACACTTTCTTGTTCTTCCCCCAGTGTAATACCATATGAATAGGCTGTATATAGCCCTGCAGAAGGCACAGCCACGTCCATGGACCTCTGTGCAGAATGATTTATCCATGGTGCAACATGAGGGACATTGTTCTGCTGAAGAGCAAGGTTTGGGGAGAAAAGTGAAAATATAAAGTGGTGGAAGATCTGTGTAGGTGACACACCAATTATCTGTGCATGCAGATACCCAGCCCTGACTTACACTAGCAATAGAGAAACATGAAAAATGATAGAAATGAAAAACACCAGAGTACTAGTTTAAAGAAGCTGCTGACCAGTGATGGATGTTATGAAGACAACCACATCACAAGTATCAAGTAAACGTATCAAGTCAGCAAACACAGAACCACTGTGGAATGAAATCAACATGATGGATTATATTTGGAAGGGGTTGAGGAAGTTAAAAGCAAGAACATGGTAAAGAGGGGAAACATGGGGTATAAGGAGAAGGAAATAATGTGGGGGAGGCTAATCACAGAAGGTGCTGAGAAATCCTGAACCACATTGGCACAATAAAACTGGAAAACAGGTATGTTTTGCCTTGACCATATGTGTGTTTGACTTGCTTCTGTGCTCAGACCTTTTCCTCCTTATTTGAGAGCCAAGGGACTCAGGCCTCTGCTCTTGCCAGGCCTCTTTTTCCCAACTGAAGCCCCACGGCACCTGGCGCTCTGCACTTGCTGGGGCCCCTTCCCTGATAAAAATAACATGGAGCCTGACACTCTGCTCATGGGCCCTTGGAGCACCAGGAGGCCTTGCCCACTGCTCATGGAGCATCCCTCTGCTCCTCTCTGCTGCAAGAGATCCCTGTGGAAATGGCAGCTGATCTTTTCCCTGCTCTCCTGGGCCCCCTGCCCTCCTCTTACACACTGTACACATGACCCCTTCTGCAGCCAAGCTGGCCACACGAGATGAGGAGAGAGACAGAAGGTGGCTGCTGAGTTTGGCACCAAGATCTGCTGCTGGCCCCCATGTAAAAACCTAGGTTTCAGGGGATTCCACAGCCTTTTGGGGCAAACCACTACACTGCTTAATGATCCAACCCTGCATCTCCAGCATGAACCTCTCTAGTTTCAGCTCTTGCCACTGTTTGTCAGCCTCCTGCCGTTCACTGCTGAGAAGAGTCTGTCCCCATCCCCTTGGTCTCTTCCCCACAGGCACCAGTGTATACTCTTAGGTACACAACAGCCTTTTCTGATCCATGCTGAAGCACCTGCCCCTTCTCGAAGGGTAAATGCTCCAGCCCAAACACCGCTGTGTCCTTCCCTGAGCACTAGTGGTCTATTGGCATGCCTCCTGTCTGAGACCCCAAGCAGGACAGAGGGCCAAGATGAAGTCTGATGGATGCTGAGCAGAGGGGATCACCTCTGCCTGCCCTGGCTAGGGAAGAAAGATAGAAGAAATCCCCAAGAACAAGTCAAATGCTGCCTTAGACCTCCCATGGGAGGTGTCCTGGGTTCAGCTGTAACAGTTTTTTCCTCCTGCTTAGTAGCTGGTGCAGGTCTGTGTTTCAGCTTTAGTCTGAGGACCGTGCTGATAACATACTGATGTTTTACTTGTCGCTAAGTAATGCTTACCCCGATAAAGGACTTTTCAGTCTCATACTCTGCCAGTGAGGAGGAGCACAAGAAGCTGGGAGGAAGTAGAGACAGGACACCTGACCCAAATTAGCCAAAGGGGTATTCCATACCACAGCATGTCATGCCCAGTATATAAACTGGGGGGAGTTACCCAGAAGGCCCAGATCGCTGCTTGGGTCGGGCTAGGTGTCAGTCAGTGGGTGGTGAGCAATTGTATTGTGCATCACTTGTGCTTATTGTTGGTTTTTTTCCCCTTCCATTTTTAGTTTTATATTCTCTCCGCTTGTTATTTTCCTTGTCATTATTATTATTATTCTTAGTCATAGTTTTGTATTATACCTTAGTCACTGGACTGTTCTTATCTCAACCCGTGGGATTTACATTCCTTCGGTTCTCCTCCCCATCCCATCCAGAGAGGGGAGGAAGAAGCAGCGGAGTGAGCGAGTGGCTACGTGCTTCTGAGTTACTGGCTGGGCTTATACCTCAACAGTCCTTTGTGGGGATCAACGTGGGGCACAAAGGGTTGAGATAATGACAGATCTGACCAGAGTGTGTCAAAACTTTTTTGTGATAAGCATTCATTGGTTCGGATTAATAGTCACTTGTTACAATATTGATTTATTTGCTCTTGGAGTTGTTGTGCTTGGTCTCAGAGTTTCAGCATGTCACACCCTACTTGCAGCTGTTTTAGTGTTTATCAGCTTTGGGACTTGGGCTAAGATTCTTGTTTCTCTGTACTTCATGGTAATGACTTGTAATACAACAGAATCATTGATCCTGAAACTGGTCTGGCATGCGTTCTCAGTAAGGTCATCACCTCTATGCTTTGGGGGGCATGTAATGGGAATTTTTAACAATTATACATCTTTTTTCCGCCCTTGGAGGGTCAACATATGAAGGAGACATTCCCTCACACCCTCCGCTTCTGCACCAGGCTATTTACAGCAGTATTTGAGAATTTTAAAGATTTTGAATATCCTTGAAACCAGCCTGCTCCCTTTCCTGGGAACCACCATGTTGCTGCATATGATGCATGTGTTTTACTCCTGACCATACCACCCTGAGAACACCCAATTTTGTCTATCTTGGAAGGCTAAGCAGGCTTGGGCTTGGTTCTTGTCTGAGGTTAAAAAATTATCTAAGAATACCACCACGAGATCTTCCCAGAGGCTGGAGAGTCATGAGTGGCAGGGTATGTGGGATCATATGGGCAAGCTCCTAGGCCAGTTGGCCCCTCCAGTGCTTTGGAATTTCACTCCTGAACAAATGCAAAATTGAGAAAAATTAGCAGAACACTTGAAGAAGGTGTGCTGTTGTCCTGTCAATACCAGCAAGGGACAAGTCGCCACAATGTTCTGGGGTTTGGCCTACGTCTACAGAGCCGTGTTCTGCAAGGTGCAGGAAAAAGATGTCTCTCGATCTGATGGCAAAGCAACAGACAACACGGCTGCTCCATTCCCAGCAACGAGCACAGCAAACATTCCAATCCCAGTGACAGACACTGCAGCCACTCCAACCCCAGTAGCAGGCACTGCAGCTAGGCTGAAGGACCAATCCATGCCAATATCAGTTGCCCTATGAGCAAGAGGAAAAGTAAATGAAAAGCATGCAAAGCAATTTGTGTAGTGAAGGAAGCTGAAGACTCAATGCACAAACTAGAGGTGGCAACATCTGAATGAGAAGAACAAGAGGAATTAGTACAAGAATCAGAGGAAGAGGTAACTTCTTGATTCCTGACCTTGACTGAGCTGTGGAATATGCAAAAATATTTCAGCCCTCTTCCAAATGAACACATCATCACCTCGATGCCGCAGTGCTGGGACAATGGGGCTGACAGCCACAAACTAGAAGGTAGGGAAGCCAAGCAACTGGGATCGCTTGCTAGGGAAGGGGGAATTAACAAAGCAATTGTGAAAGCGAAACCCGCCTACTGGTCTTCATATCTGTGCAGGAAAGGTATTCCTACAAGGACAATGTTATATGTTGTCCAGGCAAGCGGACCACTATAGAGAAAGGCCTCCAGTACCTGAGGGAATTAGCTGTTCTAGAGATGATCTATCGTAAGTTGGATGCCAGGAATGCATTCTCATTCCAGAGAATAAGATTCCATAGATCCAGAGGAAGTCGAATGCACATGACCTATGTGGCATAAATTTACACAGACTGTGCCATCATCGTATGCCAACTCACTGGCATCAGTGAGCTGGAGGGATGCAGCAGAACCAACAGTGGATGAAGTGAGTCATCAGCTCCAGGAGTTTGAAGACTATCTCGCACCTTCCATCATTTCAGCTGTGGAAAAACTCCTGTCCCAGGAGTTCAAACAATTGAGAGACGATTTATCTGATCTACCCAGTTCCCCACATGTACCAGCCTGTGTCTCAGCTATTAACAGAAGGCGCCCTACTGCTTGAGAGAGAAGATATAGGAGGTACACACCATGGGCCACCCTATGGTTTTATCTGCAGGATCACGGAGCAGACATGAGAAAGAGGGATGGAAAACCTACCTCAGTTCTGGAGGAACAGGTGCGTGAATTGAACAACGGTCAAGGATGATCCTCCCATGAAAGTTGCTGCTCCAGCCTTTGCTGAGCAGCTTCCCAGATGGAGAGGAAGAGTTGATTTTACTCCAACACCTGTGATAAGGAATTCTAATCCCTTTCTACAAGACATAAGTGGAGAATCTTTTGATCACTATTAGAGGGGTCCTGCCTCCAGCCAGGTGGAGGAGAGGAACAATCGGGTTTACTGGACTGTGTGGGTCAGATGGCCTGACACATCAGTCCCACAGGAGTATAAGGCTCTAGTAGATACTGGTGCACACTGTACCCTGATGCTATCAAGCTATCAAGGGGTGGAACCTATTTATATTTCTGGAGTGACAGGAGGATCCCAAGAGTTGACTATACTGAAGGCTGAAATCAGCCTGACTGGGAGGAAGCGGCAAAAGCACCCTATTGTGACTGGTCCAGAGGCTCCATGCATCCTTGGCATAGACTATTTCAGGAGAGGGTACTTCAAAGACCCAAAAGGGTATAGATGGGCTTTTGGTATAGCTGCCTTGGAGACAGAGGAAATGAAGCAGCTGTCCACCTTGCCTGGTCTCTCAGAGGATCCTTCTGTTGTGGGGTTGCTGAAGATCGAAGGACAACAAGTGCCAGTCGCGACCACAACAGTGCACCGGCGGCAATATCGCACCAACCGAGAGTCCCTGATTCTCATCTATAAGCTGATCTGTAGACTGGAGAGCCAAGGAGTGACCAGCAGGACCCACTCACCCTTTAATAGCCCCATATGGCCAGTGCGAAAGTCTAACGGAGAGTGGAGACTAACAGTAGGCTATCGTGGCCTGAATGAAGCCACACCACCACTGAGTGCTGCCATACAAGACATGCTAGAACTTCAATATGAAGTGGAGTCAAAGGCAGCCAAGTGGGATGTCACAACTGATATTGCCAATGCACTTTTCTCAATTCCTTTAGCAGCAGAATGCAGGCCACAGTTTGCTTTTACTTGGAGGGGCGTCCAGTACACTTGGAATCGACTGCACCAGGGGTGGAAACACAGCCCTACCATCTGCTATGGACTGATCCAGACTGCGCTGGAACAGGGGCAAGCTCCAGAACACCTGCAATACATTGATGACATTATCGTGTGGGGCGATACAGAAGAAGAAGTTTTTGAGAAAGGGAGGAAGATAATCCATATCCTGCTGAAGGCCGGTGTTGCCATAAAACAGAGTAAGGTCAAGGGACCTGCACAGGAGATTCAGTTTTTGGGAATAAAATGGCAAGATGTACGTTGCCAGATCCCCACAGATGTGATCAACAAAATAATAGCAATGTCTCCATCAACTAACGAGAAAGAAACACAAGCCTTCTTAGGTGTTGTGGGGTTCTGGAGAATGCACATCCCAAATTACAGTCTAATTGTAAGCCCTTTCTACGACGTGACCCGGAAGAAGAATGGTTTCAAATGGGGCCCTGAGCAACAACAAGCCCTTGAACAAATTAAGCAAGAGAGAGTTCATGCAGTAGCCCTTGGACCGGTCAGGTCTGGGCAAGATGTGAAGAATGTGCTTTACACTGATGCCGGGAAGAATGGTCCTACCTGGAGCCTCTGGCAGAAAGCTCCAGGGGAGACTCGAGGTCAACCCCTCGGCTTTTGGACTTGGCATCACAGAGGATCTGAGGCCGGCTATGCTCCAACTGAAAAAGAGATAGTGGCAGCCTATGAAGGGGTTCGAGCTGCTTCAGAAGTAATTGGCACTGAAGCACAGCTCCTCCTGGTGCCCTGGTTGTCTGTGCTGGCCTGGATGTTCAAAGGCAGGGTCTCCTCTACACATCATACAACTGATGCTACATGAAGTGAGTGGGTTGCACTGATCACACTGTGAGCTTGAATAGGAAATCTCAGTTGTCCAGGAATTCTAGAAGTCACCATGGACTGGCCAGAGGGCAAAAATTTTGGGATGTCACCAGAGGAGGAGGTGGTGTGTGCTGAAGAGGCCCCACCATATAATAAACTGTCGGAAAGTGAGAAGCGATAAGCCTTCTTTACTGATGGGTCCTGCCGTGGTGTGGGAAAGTGTCGGAGATGGAAGGCAGCTGTATGGAGTCCCCTACAACAAGTTGCAGAAACTGCTGAAGGAGAGGGTGAATGAAGTCAGTTTGCAGAGGTGAAAGCCATCCAGCTGGCCTTGGACATTGCTGAACGAGAAAAATGGCCATTACTTTATACTGACTCATGGATGGTGGCAAATGCCCTGTCTGGTGATTAAAGCAATGGAAGCAGAATAACTGGCAACGCAGAGGTAAACCCATCTGGGCTGCTGCGCTGTGGCAAGATAACGCTGCCTGGCTGCAGAACCTGGTGGTGAAGGTATGCCACATAGATGCTCATGTACCTAAGAGTCGAGCCACTGAGGAACACCAGAACAACCAACAGGTGGATCAAGCTGCTAAGATTGAAGTGGCTCAGATGGATTTAGATTGGCAACATAAGGGTGAATTATTTTTAGTCCAGTGGGCCCATGGCTCCCCAGGCCATCAAGGCAGAGATGCAACATATAGATGGGCTCGTGATCAAGGGGTGGACTTAACAATGGACACTATTGCCCAGGTTATTCACGAATGTGAAACATTGGCTGCAATTAAGCAAGCCAAGCAGTTAAAGCCTCTCTGGTATGGAGGACGATGGCTGAAGTACAAGTATGGGGAGGCCTGGCAGATTGACTGTATCACACTCCCACCGACCCGCCAAGGCAAGCACCATATGCTTACCATGGTGGAAGTATCCACCGGATGGCTGGAAACATACACTGTGACCCACACCACTGCACAGAACACTATCCTGGGCCTTGAGAAACAAGTCTTGTGGCGATACGGTACCCCAGAGAGAACTGAGTCAGACAGTGGGATTAATTTCTGGAACAACCTTATAGACACTTGGGCCAAAGAGCATGGCATTGAGTGGGTATATCACATCCCCTACCATGCACCAGCCTCTGGGAAAATCGAATGGTACAATGGGCTGTTAAAAACTACACTGAGAGCAATGGGTGGTGGGACTTTCAAGCACTGGGCTACACATTTACCAAAAGCCACCTTTTTGGTCAACACTAGGGGATCTGCCAACATGGCTGGCCCAGATGTATGAGAACTTTACGTAGAGGGGGATAAAGTTCCTGTGGTGCACATAAAGAATTTGCTGGGGAAGGCAGTCTGGGTTATTCCTGCTTCAGGTAAAGGCAAACCCACTTGTGGGATTGCTTGTGCTCAGGGACCTGGATCTACTTGGTGGGTAATGCAGGAAGATGGGTAAGTCTGGTGTGTACCTCAAGGGGTTTTAATTTTCAAGGGGGAAAACAGCCAATGAACTCAATTACATGCTGTTGCCTGCTATATAACACTTTTATACCCCATCAGCTAGATGCCCATCTCCACCACTCTTGGCTTTGAAAAGAAAATATGTGCTCTCATGATCATCAGCAGAGAATAAAATCATGGGAAAAGCCAGCAACAGCAGTGGCAGTCTCCCAGTGCTGTCCTCAGGTCACCATCGACTGGCCCTGACTTCCCTCCAATCATCACCCCAACAAAGAATGAACTTTGATGAGACCAAACGAGATCAGCAGTGACCAGACTAGTTCAGCGGTGTCGTCAGCAGGCAACAATCCAACACCACACACCGTCTGTCCTGCCCCAAAAGACTGTTAGGACAGATGAAGCCCAAAATCATGGACAGAATGAACTCAGCGAACTTTATAGGGATGGTCCATGGACTACAGAATGATATCTGTCTCTGTGTGTGTGTATATATCAAGAGACAAAAAGAGGTGGTGTATTGAAAAATGTGCGACCTGAGCATGATGTGAATGGTATGGAATAAGGGGTGGATATTGTACTGGGTTCAGCAGTAACAGTTACTTTTCTCCTTCTCAGTAGTTGGTGCAGTGCTGTGTTTTGTCTTTAGTCTGAGAACAATGCTGATAACACACTGATGTTTTAGTTGTCGCTAAGTAATGCTTACCCCGATCAAGGACTTTTCAGTCTCATGCTCTGCCAGTGAGGAGGGGCACAAGAAGCTGGGAGGAAGCAGAGACAGGACACCTGACCCAAACTAGCCAAAGGGCTATTCCATATCACAGCACGTCATGCCCAGTATATAAACTGGGGGGAGTTACCCGGAAGGCCCAGATCGCTGCTCGGGTCAGGCTGGGTATCGGTCGGTGGGTGGTGAGCATTGTATTGTGCATCATTTGTGTTCATTGGTTTTTGTTTTCCCCTTTCCTTTTTAGTTTTATAATCTTTACTTTTGTTATTTCCCTTATCAGTATTATTATTAGTGGTAGTAATAGTAATATTGTATTATACTTTAGTAATAGCACTGTTCTTATCTCAACCCGTGGAGTACACATTCTTTCGATTCTCCTCCCGATACTGCCAGGAGTGGGGGGGGAAGAAGTGGGGGGAGTGAGCGAGCAGCTGCAGGGTGCTGAGTTACCTCTGAGCTTATACGACAAGAGGAGGTCATAGCAATGAACAAAACAGAGTAGTTCAGTTGGAAGGAACCTACAACAATCATTTCGTCCAACTGACTGACCACTTCAAGGCTGAACAAAGGTTAAAGCATGTTATTAAGGGCACCATCCTAATGCCTTCTATACGGTGACAGGCTTGGAGCATCAACCCCCTATCTAGGAGCCTGTTCCAGTGTTTGACCATGCTCTCGGTAAAGAATTGCTTCCTAACATCAAGTCTGAACCACCCCTGACACAACCTTGACCCGTTCCCACGTGTCCTCCTACTGGGTACGAGGGTGTCGTGGTTTAACCCCAGCTGGCAACTGAGTACCACGCAGCCACTCGCTCACTCCCCCCGCAGCGGGATGGGGGAGAGAATCGGAAGAGTAAAAGTCAGTAAACTTGGGGTTGAGTTGAAGACAGTTTAATAGGTAAGGCAAAAGCTGTGCACGCAAGCACAGCACAACAGGGAAGCCCTGTTGTTCCTCTCTCATTCCTCACTGCTCAAACCCGGGCACCAAGTCTCACCCAGACGCTTGTGCCCACTCCCCAGCTGAGCGAGTCCACGAGGTCTGGAGTGTTGTGCAAGGCTCTTGGTGCTGGTGTCGTGCCCGGGGAGTTGTCGAGAGCAGCTCTCAGTGCCCGACCCCAGAGCTGTTGGAGGATTTTCCCCGGCCCTGCCAGGCTCAAGCAGCTGGGTCACCCAGGAGGCACGCTCGCAGCAGCAGAGGTGAGATGCATGGGGAAACCTCTCCCTGGGCAGCTGGGAGGGCTTCCTTCTTGAGGGACCTGGGCATGTCTTCCACCCCTTGCCAGGCCATACAACAGTCTTCCTCAGCCCACCGCGGCCCATGGAGAGCGTGGCCGTGGAGCTGGAGACCCGCTGCCCAATATGCTTGGAGAGCTGGGAGGATGCCAGCTACGTGATGCCGTGCCTCCACCAGTTCTGCTACACCTGCATCCTGCGGTGGGCTGAGAGCAAGCCTGAGTGCCCCCTCTGCAAGTGGAGGGTGAGCTCCATCGTGCACTCGGTGCGGGGGGACGATGATTTTGAGGAGCACATCATCCCACCACCTGCGACACCACCAGTTGTCATCCAGCTGGCAGGAGGAGCTGAAGAACACCCAGCCAGCCAACGCCTCCAGCACCCTGCATCACCCCGACCAGCAGGGGCAGGGCCACTGCCCCTGGCTCCAGTGGGCGGCTTCCACGCCTACGTCTGGGCATCCCTCTTCCGTGTCTACCCCGCTGTCCTCCAGCCCCTGCTGCCCTGGCTGCAGCAGGAGCTGGGACAGCTCTTGGAGGATGTCCAGGAAGCAGC
This sequence comes from Strigops habroptila, assembly GCF_004027225.2. Classification (NCBI taxonomy): domain Eukaryota; kingdom Metazoa; phylum Chordata; class Aves; order Psittaciformes; family Psittacidae; genus Strigops; species Strigops habroptila. The sequence continues at coordinate 49,594,387 of NC_044302.2, forward strand.
AGCCGCTCAGAGCCTTGTCACATCCAGCCTGCGGTACTTCGGGCTGGATGAGGGGGCTCTGATCCAGCTGCTGCAGGGCTCCCTGGGGAGGCGCACAAGGACCTTTGTCCAGCAGCTGATTGACACCATCGTGCACCGCTGCAGCGGGGAGGCCCGACGTTGCCTCGGCCTGGAGCATGCCGATGCTGCCGGGAGGCAGGAGGACAGCTCTGCGGCAGCCCCCGGCCCTGCTGCCTCCTGATGGGCGTCTCCTGCCCCCAGCCTAGTGCTTCGGGAGGGGTCCCGGCAGCCGCCTTTCTGCACCCGTTCCCACCCGCCGGGAGCAAGAAGAGGCCCAGGAGGAGCCTGTGGAGGTGGTGCTGGGGCCCTCCACGCACAGCCGGGGCAATGAGCGCTGCCCTGGGAGGCCCTGGCGAGCCCCGAAGACGAGGGCAGGCAGATCCCAGGAGCCCTTCCAGGCCCCCAGGAAGCCACCTCGCCATCGGTGACGCTGGGAAGGTGCCTCAGGGGCCAGTTTATCGGGGGACGGGCCGCACACCAACTGGGGCACACACCAGCCCCTTGTGGTCCCGGTTCCCAAATCTATTTCACATCTAACATTTAATAAAAAAATTGAAAGCATCAAAGCTGCAGATAAAGTCTCTGCATTACTATCAAGGCTTTGGGCATTTCTATCCCAACCTGTGCTGCTTTCTCCTCCTTCTCCTGGTGCTATGGCTACCGTTTCCTCACATGTCTCCCAGGCTCTATGGACGCTGGGGTCGGCCTGGTGGGAGAGGGGGTGCAGCAGTGCATCAAGAAGGGAGCCCCCAGACATTCAACCAGGTAAAGCGCAAAGTCCTGCACTTGGGATGAGCAACCCCAGGCACCAGCACATGCTGTGGGCCGGCTGGCTGGAAAGCAGCTTGACAGAGGAAGGTCGGGGGGTGGACACCAAGCTGAACATGAGCCATCCTTCTTGTCTTCTATATGCCTAGAGATGGCCTCCAGGATGAGCTGTTCTATCACCTTTCCTGGGATAGAAAGGAAGTTCCACCTGAACATGAGGAAGAACTTTGTTACTGTGAGGGTGATGGAACATTGGAATATGTTGCCCAGAGAAGCTGTGAAGTTTCTTTTGCTCTCAAAAGCCACTGGGACCTGTTACTGGGCAGCTAACTCTTGGTGGACCTGCTTGAGCAGGCAGATTGGACTAGATGACCTCTAGAAGAGTTCTGACTAGAGGGAAAGCAGCCAGAGTGCCAAGTGCCATATCTTATCTGGGTGCACCAGCTCTTTTCACCAAAGCAAAAAGAAGCACAGAAGACACAACCCTCTCCCCTTCTATCTCCACCTAAAGTGCAACATGACTCAAGAGTTTGATTAAACTCAGTGGTGGGCAGTGTGAGCAACCATGGGGCCTGGCCCTCTGCTCTCGTAGATCCCCTTTCCCTTCAGCAGAGTGCCATGGATCCTGGCTCTGCAAGGCCATGGGGCCATGACATTATTTGAGCACCAGAGAAACAAGTCTCCTGCTCTTGCAGGACCTCTTCCTCCTCATTTGAGTACTATGGAGCCTGGCCCTCTGGTCTTGAAGGGTGCTTTTGTTGTCCAGCAATGCAGAAATTAAGATTTTGTAAGGGACTATGTGTGGGGAAGCTTGAACATCTTGAGTTTACAATTGCATGTAGAAAGGAAAAATAAGGTTTCCTTAAAAGCTCATAGACCTTGAGGAGAGGTAGAAGACTGATAAATGAACCATCTGGATCAGAAGAGTAACAATCAACATCAGAAAGATTAGGAAGGCAGAAGTAATTTTGAAAAGCCTAACAAAACGGAAGATAACTGTTCCCAAAGGAACTGGGTTCATTATAATGCTGAAAAGCACACCCCCTGAGATAAGAGACCCTGGCCTGAGATAAGAGACCCTGCAGAGGCTCTTACTCATGGGTCAGGCCTAGGGAAATACATGCATACTGTGCCTTTAAACTGAGACGAGAGCATGTAAGAGCCGATGACTGTAGATACAGACTTACGTATAGAGAAACCCCTGATCTGCACTGTTTCAAATGTATGAAAATGGACAGCAGGCAGGCTGAGGGTGTGCTGGCTTTGAGGGGTTACCACCAAGCACCCACCTCTGTGCAGACAGGAAATAAACAAGTATCTCCACTCTGTGTGTTAGCTGGCTCCCTGCATGCCGGGTGAAGAGCCCTGGTTTTGGGGCACTTGTGCTCTGACTTGAGCATCACTGAGACCGCATGACTGGTCTTGCTGGACCTTTCCTCCTTACTCGGGAGCCAAGGGACTCAGGCCTTTGCTCTTGCCAGGCCTCTTTTTCCCAATTGAAGCCCCACAGCGCCTGGTGCTCTGCTCTTGCTGGGGCCCTTTCCCTGATAAAAGTGACATGGAGCCTGACGCTCTGCTCCTGCAGGTCCTCTTTGCCATGATGCGAGTGTCATAGGCCCTTAGAGCACCAGGAGGCCTTGCCCACTGCTCATGCAGCATTTCTCTGCTGTGGCTCTTATTCGAATGCCATGGGACTTAGTCCCCTGCCCTTGCAGGGTCTCTTTTCCTGGAGCAAAGCAGCATGGCACCCAAGCCCCTGCTCTTGCAGGGAACTTTCCTCCCATTTGAGCACCATGGCTCCTCGCACTGCTGGTTTGCAGGATCTCTTTTGCCTGACTGGAGTGCCATGGTGCCTGACCCTCTCTTGTGCAGGTCCTCTAAGCCTTGATTCATGTCCCATGGGGCCCTGCCCATGGGTCTTTGAGGGCCTCCTTCCACCCATTTGAGTGCCACGGGAGCTGCCCTATGGACTTGCTGGACTCCCTCCCCTGACTCCAAAACTGCAGGACCCCCATGGGCCATGGGGCCTTGCAGCCGAGCCCTCTTCCAGGTGCCAGGTGGCCCCTGGAGCACCCCTTGGAATGCCATGGGGCCTGGCCCACTGCTCATGCAGAGCCTCTGTGCCCCGATTCCGACATGATGGCTGCGCAGGGCTCCTTTGCCAGGTGCAGGCTGCCCTGGGGTCTGGCCCAGTGCTCCTACAGGCCGCCTTTGCCATGGAGAGGAGCCCTCTGGCCCTGCTGGCCTCCTCCATGGGCCCTGCCCTCTACTCAGGCAGTGTCTCTTTGCCCTGCTCTGGCTGCCATGGGGCCTGTCAAGGCAGTCAGAGAGAGACAAACAGACCCTGAGCAACCCCGGCCAGACTCATGGCACTCAGGTCAGAGCAAAGAGGCCCTGCACGAGCCCAGCAAGATGACTGTGCTGCTGCTCTCACACACAGGCTTGCTTTCTGCTTCTCCAGCTTCAGCCTTGCAAATGCCTTTGCTTCTCTCCTGGTCTTTTGGGGTGTTTCCTGTCTGGGACCGCAGACAGGACAGAGGGCCTAGACGAAGCCCTGGGCTTCGTCTCTCAGGTGGGCACTGAGCAGAGGGGATCATCTCTGCCTGCCCTGGCTAGGGAAGAATGATAGGAGAAACCCCTGAGAACAAGTCAAATGCTGCCTTTCACCTCTCATGGTAGGTCATAGCAATGAACAGAACAGAGTAGTTCAGTTGGAAGGAACCTACAACAATCATTTCGTCCAACTGACTGGCCACTTCAAGGCTGAACAAAGGTTAAAGCATGTTATTAAGGGAACCGTCCTAATGTCTCTTATACGGTGACAGGCTTGGAGCATCAACCCCCTATCTAGGAGCCTGTTCCAGTGTTTGACCATGCTCTCGGTAAAGAATTGCTTCCTGACGTCAAGTCTGAACCACCCCTGACACAACCTTGACCCGTTCCCACGTGTCCTCCTACTGGGTACGAGGGTGTCGTGGTTTAACCCCAGCTGGCAGCTGAGTACCACGCAGCCACTCGCTCACTCCCCCCGCAGCGGGATGGGGGAGAGAATCGGAAGAGTAAAAGTCAGTAAACTTGGGGTTGAGTTGAAGACAGTTTAATAGGTAAGGCAAAAGCTGTGCACGCAAGCACAGCACAACAGGGAAGCCCTGTTGTTCCTCTCTCGTTCCTCGCTGCTTAAATCCAGGTACCAAGTCTCACCCAGAGGCTTGTGCCCGCACTCCAGCTGAGCGAGTCCGCGAGGTCTGGAGTGTTGTGCAAGGCTTTTGGTGCTGGTGTCGTGCCTGGGGAGTTGTCAAGAGCAGCTCTCAGTGCCCGACCCCAGGGCTGTTGGAGGATTTTCCCCAGCCCTGCCAGGCTCAAGCAGCTGGGTCACCCAGGAGGCACGCTCGCAGCAGCAGAGGTGAGATGCATGGGGAAACCTCTCCCTGGGCAGCTGGGAGGGCTTCCTTCTTGAGGGACCTGGGCATGTCTTCCACCCCTTGCCAGGCCAGACAACAGTCTTCCTCCAGCCCACTGCGGCCCGTGGAGAGCGTGGCCATGGAGCTGGAGACCCGCTGCCCAATATGCTTGGAGAGCTGGGAGGATGCCAGCTACGTGATGCCAGCTACATGATGTCTCCACCAGTTCTGCTACACCTGCATCCTGCGGTGGGCTGAGAGCAAGCCTGAGTGCCCCCTCTGCAAGTGGAGGGTGAGCTCCATCGTGCACTCGGTGCGGGGGGACGATGACTTTGAGGAGCACATCATCCCACCACCTGCGACACCACCAGTCGTCGTCCAGCTGGCAGGAGGAGCTGAAGAACAACCAACCAGAAGAACAAGCCAGCCAACGCCTCCAGCACCCTGCATCACCCCGACCAGCAGGGGCAGGGCCACTGCCCTGGCTCCAGTGGGCGGCTTCCACGCCTACGTCTGGGCATCCCTCTTCCGTGTCTACCCCGCTGTCCTCCAGCCCCTGCTGCCCTGGCTGCAGCAGGAGCTGGGACAGCTCTTGGAGGATGTCCAGGAAGCAGCAGCCGCTCAGAGCCTTGTCACATCCAGCCTGCGGTACTTCGGGCTGGATGAGGGGGCTCTGATCCAGCTGCTGCAGGGCTCCCTGGGGAGGCGCACAAGGACCTTTGTCCAGCAGCTGATTGACACCATCGTGCACCGCTGCAGCGGGGAGGCCCGACGTCGCCTGAGCCTGGAGGATGCCGATGCTGCCGGGAGGCAGGAGGACAGCTCTGCGGCGGCCCCTGGTCCCGCTGTCACCCAAGGGGGGTCTCCTGCCCCCAGCCTAGTGCTTAGGGGGGGTAGTGGCAGCCCCCTTTCTGACCCCATTCCCACCCGCCGGGAGCAAGAAGAGGCCCAGGAGGAGCCTGTGGAGGTGGTGCTGGGGCCCTCCACGCACAGCCGGGGCAATGAGCGCTGCCCTGGGAGGCCCTGGCGAGCCCCGAAGAGGAGGGCAAGCAGATCCCAGGATCCTTCCCAGCCCCCCAGGAAGCCACCCCGCCATCGGTGACGCTGGGAAGGAGCCTCAGGGGACGGCTTAATAGGTGGTGTGCTATTGTATTGTGCATCACTTGTGCTTATTGCTGGCTTTTTTCCCCTTTCCCTTTTAGTTTTATATGCTCTCCCCTTGTTATTTCCATTATCCTTATTATTATTGGTAGCAGCAGTAGTAGTTTTGTATTATACCTTAGTTACTGGACTGTTCTTATCTCAGCCCATGGGATTTACATTCTTTCGATTCTCCTCCCCATACCTCCGGCAGCCGGCAGGGGGGGAAGAAGGGGAGGAGAAAGCAAGCAGCTGCGTGGTTCTGAGTTACGAGCTGGGCTTAAACCACGACAGAAGAACCCCAGGCAGCAGCACACGTTGAAAGCTGGCCAGCTGGAAAGCAGTTTGACAGAGAATATTCGACGGGTGGACACCAAACTCAACATGAGTCGGCAATCTCCCCTTGCCACAAGTAAGACTAATAGTGTCCTGGGCTGCTCTGGGAGGAGTGTTGTCATCAGGTCAACAGAGGGGATTCTTCCCCTCTCCTCAGCACTGGTGAGCTTTCAGCTGAGGTGCTGGGTCTATCTCTGTGCTCCACAGTACAAGGGAGATATGGACATGCTGGAGAGAGTTCAACAAAGGGCCACTAAGCTGATGAAGGGACATTGGAGCCAGGCTTTGTTCAGAGGTTATTGTTGAGAGGATCAGAGGCAGTGGGCACTATGCTGAGGTATCAGTCACTTGTCCCAGTTTTGTATGATCAGCAAACTTGCTGAAGAGGCACCTAACCCCTTCAAGTCACTGATGAGTAAGTTAAATAATACTAGACACAGTATCGACACTCGGGCAATGCCACTAGTCACAGGTCTCCAATTGGGCTCTACACCACTGACCACAACCTTCTGAGCTCTGCCAGCCAGCCAGTTCTCAACCCACCTCAGCATCTACTCCTCCTACTCACACTTACTGAGCTTGCCCATGAAGTTGTTATGAGAGACAAGTGTGGAAAGACTTGCTGAAGCCCAGGAAGATAACATTCACTGCTTTGCCTTCACCTACCTAACCAGTTGTCTCATCATAGAGGGCAATCAGGTTGGTTAAGTATGATTTCCCTTTGATGAATTCATGCTGACTATTTCTGATCACTTTCTTGTCTTCCACGTGCTTAGAGATGGCCTCCAGGATGAGCTGTTTCATCACCTTTCCAGGGACTGATGTGTGGGTGTCCTGTAGTTCCCAGGGTTCTCCTTCTTGGCCTTTTGGGCACTGGCCTGGCATTTGCTTTCTTCCAGTCCTCAGGCACCTGTCATGATTGCAGTGACCTTTCAAAGATGACCAAGACTGGCCTAGCAATGATGTCCACCAGCTTCCTCAGCACTCATGGTGCATCCCATCAAGTTTGTCTAAATGATCTCTAACCCAGTCCTCCTCAACTAAGAAAAAGAATTCTTTTCTCCAGACCTTCTCCCTGCTCTCCTGGATTAGAGATTCCTGAGGGCTGGCCTTGGCAATGAAAACTAAAACAAAGACAGCACTCAACATCCATTTCTCTTCCCTCATCAGTCCAGCCATTGTAGAAGGCAGTCAGGTCAGTTAAGCATGGTTTCCCTTTGTTGGGAATGTTTGCCATCTATGAATTTTAGAAAATAAATGCAAAGAACAGTAAAAACAAAATTCATAGTATGTTCAGAAACAGTAAAAAGTAATACCTCTATAATTAAATGGACGTGTGGAATCCAAATAACCTCACCAGATTCACTACACAAACTTTCCAAAAAAGTTTGTCCCTCTGATAGACACCTCCAAAATCTGTAGAAACAGCTCAGTAGTAGTCTGAAAGGCATAGTGACCCAATTTATGCATGCTTAAAGCACCCACAGAAATAACAACTCTTTTGTTTCTTGGGGCATCTAGGAGATAAACAAAAACGGAATTAGTTGAGAGACATATAATTGCTTACAGTTTCCGTCTATTAAATTAAATTTACAGTTTTGGAGTAACCCTTTGAATTTTTATCTCAAAACTCTTTGCAACAAAGAGCAAAAGCTTTGTTATTGTTAATTGTTATTTTATTGCTTATTGTTGTTTAACTTCATAGGACCTCTGACATTTTCACTATGCAACAGAATGTAGTTTTAGATCAGAGGAATACCAGTCCACAGATCTTGTTAGGATGCAGACATCTAGGTGATGGTTTTATTCACACCCTTGTGCTGTGAAACTCAAGGGCAAAACTTACCAGGTCAATAGAAAAAACTTAGGAAAAAAATGGCATGGAAACAGGGTGCTTCTGAAAGAAAGACTGAATTAAGTACATGTAGGAGATAAAAGTAAGGTTTTCATGGCATTTCATCTAGAAGCTGAAAGAGCTGGGAAGTACTTAAATCAGGCAAGTAATTTATAGCCATCACTCTTAGTCATAGACAGCCATTGTTTCTCAATATTTGTTACATTCTCTATTTTAAAGTCTTAGTAAATCATGGCAAGACATTTTACTATCCCAGGCATCTTAACTGTTTTCTATAATCTAGTAATGCCAAACAAACCATACTTCAAAAAGAGTTTCAGTTTTCACAAAAGTCCACAACGGATAATTCCTGGAAGGAAAAACTCAAATCACTCAAATAAATATGTACTTTCTCCACTGATATGGTTCAATATTTTGCCATCAGGGTTGGCAGAGGAGGAAGAATATATGGAGCAAGAGGATTTGACAAATTGGGGAACCAGACCTGACCAGTGAAAGATTTTGATTAGTTCCATAAAGAAAGTAAACTGCTGTATACTTCTTATTCTTTCTAGCTGTGTTCCTTGGGTTCCCCAAAATATCGCTTATCTATCATTTATTTTACACCAACACATTTTTATGGGTAGGTATTTGCTGTTTGGGTTATGGAGTGAATACGCCTTGTGAAGACAGGGACATTTGCATTGCAAACGGAAGTGTTGATATTAAAAGCCAGTTTACAGCTCATCAGAAGAGTCTGTAGTTATCCAGTTGTACTGGCAGGGTCTAAGCCGAGATGTGAATTAAATATGGATAGTGTTTATTTCTGTCAGTCACTGTTAGTAAGTTGGCTGACAGGCAATATCGTACAAGTATAATCTTACAATCAGTTTTTAATGTCAGACTATGTGGGTATGATTTAACATCACATAATAAATCATACTGGTAATAATTTTTAAAACTTTTTCATATAACAATCTCTATTAAAATAGATTTGAAGTATGAAGTACCTCAATTTTGTGCTTAGCAGTAAACATAAAAGAACTACATCTGTTAAATTATAGAGCTGAAATTTTGTTTGCTGTGTTACTGTTTATTAGTAACTTAACCATGAAGCTAATTTTCAAAGTCACCATGCTCCATAGTATGTCATTAGAATCACTGAACCATAAATCATAAAATAATTTAGGCCAGAAGAGACCTCCAGAGATCTTGTATTTCAACCTCCTACTCAAAGCAGGACTAATCAAATTAAATTTCTTGTCCAGCAGAGCACTTGTCTCTATTTCTTCAGTACAGTGTTGACACCTTCAAGGATGGAGACTCAACAGAGTCAATGCAAACTATTCCAGTATTTGCTCACCCACATGGTAAAAAACCAAAAATAAAACAAAACCAAACAAACAAAAAAACAAAGAACCAAACCCAAAAACAAACAAAAAAACCCCCAAAACCAAACCCAAAACTTTGTGCGTCCTGAGTCTTTTCTTCTCCAGGCTAGACAAGAAGCCCTGTTCTCTCAGCATTTGTTAATATGTCAAGTGTTCCAGCCCTCTGTCTGTCTTGGTGGCCTTCTGCTGAACCTGGCTCTAGTAGGAGAAAATCTACAAAATGTTGTCATTCAAATAAAGAAATAATTAGGAAATAATTACCTCAAGTATTTGTTTTTCTTCTCCAGTTTTGATTCAACAATCTCTTGATGATGCCTGAGCAGAGAACTTACTTTAGATGAATTGGCACATAACCTGTTTATCTTGGATTTGCTTTAGCAGTCCTGTTGCAACTACAGACATCAGAAAGAAATGTAAAATTACTAGTAACAACTGTAGCATATTTCCAGCTGTGTTTAGTCATGTGCATCCATTTTATGCTTAATTATGCAGTATTGTACACAGTTTAATGAAATAATTCAAAGGAACGGAAAAGTGAAACAGATGCCAACTCTTCCTTCTGCTTTCCAGTTCGACAGGCTGTTACGCTATCCCTCTCCGCTTCCAGATAGACATCGCAGCACAATCCAATGTGCCCACAATATTTCACATTGTACCTGCAATGCCTATTGCTTAGGAACAATGAATTACCATGTAAACTCAGCAAAATGTTTGGTTTTGTTGTTTGTTGTTTTGGTTTTTTTTTTACCAAAACCACACATTCAAGAGGGAATAAAGCTGAGAAAGATTTATAGAATAATTGCCTCAGGTGTATTTTCTTCTTGAAACTAAATTGAGTTTGTTAGCTATTTCTACTTTACCTTTTCTTCTTCCCGAAGTATCCTAAAGTCATGATGCCCTGGTCTGTATCTTGAGCAATTAGACTAACATGGAGTAAGATGCATGAACCGAGAAAATCACTGTCCATGAGAGCACTGCTTTGCATGTGCTAACATTGAATTTCCTCTGCCATGATGTTACACTTTCCTAGGAGTTGTACAGTCGTAAACTCCTGATTACAACTCTCTGACATACTTTTTTATTCTGTTTGCCCAGATTTTACTGTTCAGAAATCCTGATAACTATCTTCTCTTCAACTTTTAAGATTACTGGTTAATATTTCAAGCATCAATGCCTGATCATCTGGAAGGACTCCATTATTAAATAAGTACTCTTTGCTATATTTTTTAGTCTCACAACCCGTTTCCACCAAATACAGCTGTATTCTTATATCACTTAACAAATAAACATCTGCTGTGCTGGAATGAGCATCAGATGTAACTCACTGCCCCAAGGAGAAATCTGGCCACTAGAAACTAGGCTGCTGGACTACAGGAGTTGAAAAAGGCTCACTGCTATGCACGTATTCCTGGGAAGCCTCAACACAAAGAATGCACAGCTGGCACCCAGCCGCCCTGAACTCCAAGTCACTTCACTTCAGCAGAATAAAGATATCAGTGCAGGATTCACTACTGCCTCTTAAAGGTGTCCCCAAAAGTTGCATCAGCACCATGATTTGGTTTCTTACTTATTTCCCTAACATTATCATTGCTGAGACTACTACTGTGAAGCTCTGCCAGCATGATAAGTGAGGTGAAGACTAGGCTGGGACTCGTGAGTGTGGATGTGGAACAGAAGCGGATCACACATCAGCAGACCTTTCTACAGATACGAAATAATCTGAGCAGAGTTTTGAAACAAAATAAAGCAATATTTCCTTGGGAAATGATGCATCCTAGAGGGGCATAAGGATCCAGAAAAATATAATGTATTTTACTAATGAGTAGAATCACCATTGTCACATTATGGCAAGCTGTCTAGCAATAGAAGGATATGCAAGTATAGAATGAATTAAGGATAATTATAAAGTGATTGCACAGCAGGTGGATGTTCTTAAAAAGAAAAAACCCATGATGAGCACAGCAGTACCCTGATATGCTACTGCTCTGCGTTTTGATTAAATACTCAAGACCTAAAATGTGAAGTTGCAAATGTTGACATAACTATGCCTTTATAAATCAATAGCTGTATAAGCAAAAGTTAATATACAGCATACAGCAAATAAAGAACTAGGCTGTGAGGCTTACAAACTAACATAGGACCTCTAGTGACTGTAGGTACCCAAGACATGGTATTTCAGTAAGAAAATAATATTCATCTTGTTACTTCTGCATTCAAAATTATTACTTTGACCTCCCAGAGTTCTGTTCCACTGTGTCACCGGGTTTCTTTACTTTGGCATCAGAGTTTTCCTCAAAGTTGTCTCAGAAAAATATTAAAATCATCCCAATAGTATTCAGTTTCCACTCACTGACCATCAGAAGCAGAAAGCACAAGTCAGGCAGCTAATGAAATTTTGAATGCTCCAATGAGGAGGAAATATTGCTTAAAAAGTATTTTGTACAGTATTTTTATGCAGAGTACCATTTGACAGAGGTCATGAAGGAGGTAACTACTTCCTGTTAACTACAAGGCAAGTACATTAAGACAATCATCAAAGCCCAGGGCTAACTAAGGCAAAAGAAAAAATAGTTCCCCTGAATATTAACAGCAAAATTGCACAAGTTGGCATACAGATTTGCTCAACTAGACACACTTGATTTCCTTGATGCCTTGGAGGGGATTATGCAGGACTAAAAGCTTGCTGGCAGTCATGTTTTAAAACCTACAGAAATCACACTTTGAAATTGACAAATATCTTTGTCAATCTTACTTTTACTATAACCCTTCTTCTTGTGATTGAAGAACAGTAATTATAGTTTACCATCAAATAGTAAAATCAACAGGCTTCTATGAAATACGAACATAAACACAACAGGCAAAGGAAACAATTTTTCCACTGTAGGTCTCAAAAAGTAGAAGCTTCTGTTGGGTTTTCCTCCCCTGTATATTGAGATGGTTCTGCCTTTGCTAATGTTAAAGGACACCAAGAAACCACCACCAGGTAGTGCAATTGTTCCTGTATCACCATTTCCTTTGCAGGAATATTTAGGGAGGTGCAAGAACAAAAGTTTCAAGTGGAACATGCTATTTGAGACAGGTGTTTCCAACCCTGGGGCACTTACTGTGGAAGGACTGAAATCAGACCTGACCTAAGGAGACACGACTAATACCTCTCTATGTGACTGTTTTTTGAAATTTTTGAGTGGTCTGAAACTAAGCTCACAGTATATAAAGTTAGGTCCTCAGAAAATAAGAAATTATTGATATTTCTGTTAAATGTGATTTTGCCACCAGTTTTAGGAAAGAAATTGGCAAGCTAGCAACAGAATCTCCTGTGCAGTCACAAAAATATCTTTGATATCAATGCAATTGAATTCATTAAAGCAACTCTATGTCCCAGATGGAGCCAAGCCACTGAAGAAACATCCCATTATCTGAGAAAAAGCTCTTTCTGGGTTGATTTTGGAATTCTGTGTTAGGTTTTTCATCTGCTTTACAGTAGGAACTCAGTCAGTTTCAGAAAAATTTAGGAGAAGAAACCTGGCAGATGTGACAAACCCCTTTCCTCTGCTAGCAAGCTCAAAACAAAAGTCTGGATTCTATGGACTACCAACAGTCTAGCAGCCATGCATGACCAGGAATCTTTTGGCAAAAGGTAGCAGATTGCCATGCGATTAGAGTCTAGGAATTAAAATTGGAGAGCTATCCATAGAGATTGTACTTGCAAGCTATTACCATACATGGGGTAGCAGGGAGGAAAGTTTTACAGATAGGTACTTTATTCTCACATGTAATGTATCAAACTGTTTATAAGCAGAACCAGGTTATTCCACTGAGTGAATTCCACTATTTCCAATGTTACAGAATTCTACTAAAGAACAGACTAACCTTCCAAAAGATGGCAAAGCTGTGAAACTATGGACAAGTATGTGTATTCAGAGTCTCACAGTACTGACATTTTCGGGGGAAAACTAAACCAACAAAAAATCCACTATACTCAAGTAGGTCCCAAACTGCCAGTTAAGGGATGCCTAACAAGCTGAGTTTGAAATTGCTATTTCATTCCTTCTGTGTTGTTCAAGAAATTAATGGCAATGATCTGGTCATCATGGAGAATTTCTTGTAAAAAGGTACATACAGTGTTGAGCTGGTCAAGCAGTTACATATGCCAAACTACAGAGTGGCATGCACAGGGATTCACATAGGTACAGAGCATATGTATATCTGAGGATAGGTCTATACTCAAAAACGTCTTCAGCTTGAGTTTGAATGCCCATATGTACAAGCATGACATTTCTTAGTATACATGAGGCTAGTTTTTACAAATTCAGGTTTGACTAGTTTAGTCTGAACTAATCATAAACTTAAGGTGAGGTATTTATAAATTGTTCATCTAATATGACAGTGATGCAGGTATTAAAGACTGGATGGCTTAGACACTTCTGTGTTAAAGGTACAGCTAGGAAAAATTAGCAGCTGCGAGCTCAGAATCTTTGATCACCCTACACAGCTATCCCACTTTGCTCATGCTGTAAGTCAGTGTCATGCTAATGGTTACAAACTATCAAGCTAAATGGGTGCAAGTGGTTACAGCTATCAATACTCACTATTACACACTATCTACAGCTGCATCCAATAAAAATCCAACACTGCATTAACTGAACAATAACAAAAATTATAACTAAAGCCACACAGTACCTGTGGTAATAACAAAACTTGGGCACTCCCTCTGGTAATCATAACCACATCTATACTGGGATAAGCCCATTCTAATGGCATTGTTATCCAGACCCATGTCCCAGTACTAATGTGGCTATTTTTGCCATTCTAAACTGCCAACAGAAATGAAACACCCTGTTATCTCGGGCAGATTTGTACAAGAAGAAACACTGTACCTTTTCTGTCAAAAGCCGGTAACAATGCCTCTGGCATGCTTGTCAATAGTTATCTGTGCTGTTATAATATCTCTGTGTAATTTAGGAAGATTACTAAGGCCAAATCCAGCCAGTACATCTTTGGAAATGAAGAAATACATTCTAAGGTAATTTTCTTACAGCTTTCCTAAGGTTATCGAAGTTTCGACAGATACAGTCAGCAAGAAACATTTGCTTAGTTCATGACTAAAAAGTGAAACTGACATCTTGGACACCTTTTTTTTTTTTGATGCTTATATACTTGATTTTACCAGTCCTTCCCTAAAAGGGCTTGTACATATTTACATCTTCATAGCTATGGCCTAAAGGAAGTTTGCACTCCTGATTTTGCACAATACTGACCATTAGTGGCATTAACCACAGCCTCCGGTTTGTCATTGTCCAGACCCATTCCTTTTAGCTTTTCTTTGAAGTCCAGCTAAAAGAGGAAAAATCTGTGAGAAAAAAAAATATTTTTAAAGCATTTTGGTCATATTCTTCAGAGCAACAGAGAAGATTAGCTATTTCTGATTTTCCTGAAAAAGGAGGTAAAATATTTGAAGACCTGCTGTACACCTGCCTTTCAAAAATCTGTATTAACTTGTGGTTTGACCCTGTCTGGACACCAGGTAAGCACTAAAGCCGCTCTATCACTCCCCTCTTCAAATGGCCAGGGGAAAGAAAATATAATGAAAACTTGTGGGCTGAGATAAGAACAGAGAGAGATAATTCAGCAATGACCATCATGGGCAAAATAACATCGACTTGGGGAAATTAGCTTAATTTATTACCAAGCACATCAGAACAGGGTAATGAGGGGCACAGCCTGCCTCACCGTGATCTGCACCACAGGCTGCAGGGGAATCTGTGCTCCAGCACTGGAGCTCCCCCTCCTCTCCTTCTGCAGTGCTCTTGGCGTCTGCAGGGCTGTTTCTCTCACATATTCTCATTCCTCTCCCAGCTGCAATCGCTGCTATGCAGCCTTCGCCCTGCTCTTTAAATGCATTATCCCACAGGCATTACCGCTGTCAGTGATAGGCTCGGCCTTCACCAGAGGTGGGTCCCTCTTGGAGCTGGCTGGCATTGGCTCTATCACACACAGGGGAAGCTTTTAGCAGCTTCTCACAGAAACTAACCCTGTAGTCTCCTGCTACCAAAACCTTGTCATACAAACCCAATACATAACTCTTGCTATCACTTGGAATCAAAGCAGTTCAACAGCTTTTACTTAATGGCACAAAAATTTCCAAAGTGGAGTAAACACAGAGATATTCAAGCATGTGAATATCAGTGGGCTTGCTTACAACAAACCAGATCTACATTCTAACCCATTTAAATGGAAATATGACTACTTTCTGTTTAAAAATTAACCCAGAGCTGAAGCATAACACAGCAACACATTAAACATTTCAGAAGCTAGAAAAAGCTTATGAACATCAAAAATCGTTTTGTTTTTTTTTAATTCTATAAAATCCTGTAAATGACCATGCTCATCTTCTGAATGCTGAGTAAAATCACACCACCACAAGCAGTGTGAAACAGTCAATATAAGCGCTATGAAAGAAGTACAAAAAGAATTACTGATAAACCTAAGAAAGTTTTGAGGGTGCTATACAGAACCGTAAGGTTATTATGCTGCAAGCAATGAACATCTTTCAGTTCAATTGCTGGTACGCTTGAAATATTTGTGTAAATTCTTGAAGGATCAAAGACTAAGTTCAGAATTTAAAATAGAAGGTTGCACAGAAAAGAAGTTAGGTTTTAATCGAGACAGGAGTCCATGAAGAAACTGTTCTCTTCTTGTTCTGGTCTGATAACCAGCAACAGCACAGTTTGTCAGGCACACAGGAGAAGTGTGCATCGCTTCTTCCACTTCAATCAGCCAGTCTTGTAC
Organism: Strigops habroptila; assembly: GCF_004027225.2. Taxonomy (NCBI): domain Eukaryota; kingdom Metazoa; phylum Chordata; class Aves; order Psittaciformes; family Psittacidae; genus Strigops; species Strigops habroptila. The sequence goes on from NC_044302.2 coordinate 49,610,106, forward strand.
ACCTCCTCAGACGCCTAGTCCTTTGCCTAAGCTAACTTGAAGTTAATTTCCAAGTTCGTTATAAAGAGGCATATTTCTGCCTACTTAATAGGCAGAAATGTTGTGCCTTGTTTATTCACTAAAGAGTATTAACAACAAAGCCAAATATAATGAACTTCATTATTATAAAATATTATTCCGAAAGGGTCATACCTGTTTAAAGACAGCATGCTTCAGTGATGGTCTAGGAGTCTGTATTTATTTTACACATTTCTAATAGTTTGTCTGTAACTTTCCTTTGTGGTACAATATACGAAGACAGTTTTTATTTTGTAAGTGGTAACAAATTAACATACTAAAAAGGAAAATTTTTAAAATTAGTATTTTTTAACCTCGGGTGAATATCATCCATGAAAACTTTCTCCTGTCTTCCTGCATTTTGTAGGGCAAATACCAGTCTTGCAATTGAATCTGGACTGCTTAGGGATTAGGAGTTTCAGTCAAAAATTCCAGGAGTTCATAACCCAGTTAAAAAAAAGATCTGTTTGGTAAATTACAATAATAATAAAATTCAGATGAAACAGTAAGACAGAACGTTCTCATACTATTTAAAAATACTGCATTTGGAATACATTTTAAAATGTAATTGTATTAAGTTTAAGTAAGTGCATCTACTGGTAGGTCATGCTGTTGTTTTATACCAGGCTGAATGGAGAGCTTTTGGTAGACGATTAAATGTTGCCATTATTTGCTTCCGAGACTTATTCATGTGTAAGAACATTTTTGCCTTACCAGGAAGGTGCCTTTGAATATCAGGAGCATTAAAATTACTTTGCAAGTAGAGCAAATTTTTCTGACATCTCTACCACTCTTCATAAAGAAGTGTAAATAAAGGAGAAAAAAACCTGGCAATTATTGCCCAGGCTTAAGTCTTACAAACAAGATAACTGAAAACAGAACCCAAGTTGAGTATTTCTATTAAGCATAAGTTCTAATATTTCTGACGGCTAGATAGCCAATACCAGTGGGAGAGTTTATAGGTTAAAAATAATTATTTCCTTTCACTATTTATTCTGCCACTGTTATTTCCAATTGCAGCAAAGGGTGTTACAAAATTCAGTTTCACAAAATTGTTTAATATTCCAAATACAAAGTATTTGTTTGCTGTCCTGTTTGAGGTATTTTCTTGCAGAGCAGAATATTTTTCTACCTCCAGATGTCTCACTTTACCACCCTCCTATAAATGTCATGCATTCAAACCACTTACTTTCCAAGAATCCTACATTTATGAAGCATCTGTAACATGAAGTATTTAGGTTTTCGTAATACAAAGTGTTTCACAAAATCCAGATCTCAACCATTTGTGCATTAAGACACCGTATACTTATAATACTTCATTCTGTATCTATCTAAGCAGGAAAACCTTATCAATTCCAGCATCTGGAAAGGCAACTGCACGCTATTTCCATGCCTCTACAATCAGCGCATACGACAGCATTCCACAGCCATTTGTTTGCCATGTAAGGAACCTTCTTAAGATAAAATTTAACTATAAATAATCCCATCATTATTTCATATCAAGCCAATGACATGCTTTAAATGATTATTTGCTTTCCCCAGATGAACAGATTTCTTATGAAATAGAGCCTAGCTGTAAAACTGTGTCAGAGAAGACAGGGTGCTCTTTTTTCAGCCATCTAAATCCAATTGGTTTTGTGAACTAAGATGAACTACACAGCACAAACCATTTCTTATTTTCTTCTCTTGGTAATTTGCTGCTGACCAGTGATGGAAAAACAAAAAAAGAGTTGTTTCTGCCACTCATATACATGTGCTTTAAGAGGACCCATATATCTTGAGGAGGCTACAGTTGCTATTTTAATAGTGCTGTCATTAAGAGTAACCTTAATGAAACAGTAAACAGTTCTCAATTTCACGCCGAGATCCTCAACCTTTATCAGGAATCAACAAGAATGAGAAACAGCAGATCTGTTTCCAGGCCTTTGAATAACTGCCCAGATGGAAGGAAGTGCCTCCAGGTGGTCTGTGTCAGGGTCGGTCTGCACAGGACCAAACTCAGAGCCAGCAATCTCCTGCTTCTTTCTCTTAGTGCAAATGTGTTTCTATTTATGTGAAAAATATCATGCTGTGATAAGCACTGTAACTGTTTGTGAAACTGTGGGACAACTATGAAAATAAGTTTTTCCTTAAGAAAATATTTTGTCATCATAGGGTTATGAGGAATCCTATGCATTTAAATTTTGTATATGACATTTTTCATCTAAGAAAATTTTTACTAACATGTTGTTACTGGATTATGCTACTGTGTTATAATTACTGCTGTTACTTTCATCTGTCCCACTCTGACATTTTTATGTTAAAGCATTTACATTTACTTGACTATTGTCTGTAGCACCAAAGATAAATATATCTCCAGAATAATGGTGAGGATGAACAATAAATTCAGTTGCCTTTCAAGAAAATGCTCCACCTAACTGATAAAATTACACAATCTCTAAATCTAGTTATAATATTGAAATGTTTAGGTTTTAAAAATTAGGTAACAAAATCTTTTGATAAGTGAAACACTCCCTTTTTATCTAAACTGACACTAAAAAGATTGCTATATTTTTCTGTTTTCTTTTGTAAGAACACATAGTACAAAATTACAACTACTTTTGTTCTCTTTAACTGAGTAACCACCACATTGTTTTCTCATTTCTAAAGCAAAGAAATTGCTTTACGAAAGCAAAGAAAGTTGCATATAAGCATAGCTGCGCGGGGCTGAGCCGTCTGTCTGCCTGCACCTCTGAAGTGAGGGCTGCATGTGAGGGATGGTGCAGAAGCTGGGTACCACTGGGAGGAGCAGAGCAGAATCTGCCTATGGTGGCTGCGGCCATAGATCTGGGAGCAGGCGAGTTCTGGGCCCCCTTGGGTAGACAGCCCTACCTTCCCCTGGCAGGGTGAACCAACCGTGTACCTTTGAAGGCCTAGGACAAAACACAGATCTAGTGGGGACCACTTGCTGGTGACAGAATACCAGTGTCTACCACGAGAATTAAATTAACACATTCATCCAACAAAAAGCAACTCCATTTTGTGGAGGCTATTTATAAAGAACAGCTGTATTTTCCGGTTTCTTTTCTTTGACCTTGAGACTTCTGTTGTAGCTAACGTGGGCCTATCAGAAGTGTGCTGAAGATGGCATTTGTATGGCCAAATACTACAGCCTTGCCTTTTGCTTTGAGACAGAAGAAAATGTTTAGCCCCACACCTGGAAGGCAGAACCCCTCTGGACCTCAGAACTCTGAATTTCGAAGGACCTAGAGAAGGCACACCAATCAAGAAGGCAGCGTTGGACAAGAGGACATGCACTGTGTAGGTATGTTTCACCCGTTAATTGCCAGCTATTGAGGGCTTGAGCATTTCTGACAGTGTGCATAGATTTGTCACCCGAACAGTCTGTGTTTGAAATGCTGCACGACGTACAGGATCAAGATTCAGCATATGATTCCACTGGGTGAATAACTGATATAAAAACCAAAGAGTGATATAAAACCCAAGTAGAAGAGCAGTAAAATCAAAGAAACACAGCTGACGCTTTTTGTCAGCACATCAGGAAGAAAGTGGTTTATCTTCAAGAAAGTCACTAGGGTTGGGAGTGGAAGTGGCTTTCTCTCACATGTGGAGAGGCAGCAATAGCCTGGGGTCTCCTAAAGTAAGCTAGTGATTGTACAGTGTACATCTATATGACTCTTCCTTATCGTCAGGGTGGAATTCAGAGCATGTGTGGCTTGAGTTTCTCTGAAAGAGTGATTGTCCTGGTTTTGTCTGGGATAGAGTTAATTTTCTTCCTAGTAGTTTACAGTGCTGTGAGTGGGCTAGGGTAGTTAGCAAGCAGTTGTGTGGTCAGTATTTGCCAGCTGGGATTAAACAGTGACAGTGATGATAAAAGTGCTTTGAAGTATTTGCAGATGGGTAAGACTTCAAGGTATCGCTCACAAGAAGAAAAACAGGGTTCTGGACAGGATGCAGGGATTTGGCTGCCAAGACTGTACACTGGCCCAAAATTTTCCCACAAATACGTGATACTCTGGAGACCTGAATACTCTGGGATAGATTTCCCATCTTTAACAGAGGTGATGCCTCTAATGGTTTTAGTCTGTTAAGTGTACTTTTCACCATATGATTTTATAACTTCCATCCAAGCACTTAGATACACTTTTATACAGAACATAAATGTTACACATTTACGTTACATGGAATACATGTAACATCCCCATGTGGGAAGGAAAAAACCCTAGGTCTCTTCTTAAGAAAATGGACAGCAAGGCACAAATAGAGCAAAACTACTCATCCGAAACAGTTAAAAGATGTGTGCCCAAACAAGAATCTGAACAAAGTACTCCAATTTCCCATTTCAGTGCTTTAACCATATACATGTTCTTGTCCCAGAGAGAACATGACAAAAAGAGCAACAGAAATTGCACCAAGATGCATTATACAATATAGAAAACGGTGAGGATATTTTTGAGGCTTAGTAACAACTTTGGCATACCTTCACCTTAGCATATTTCCATCCTGGGTAGCACTGCTTCCCACAGAGGTAACAAAAACCAGAGAGGATGTTTTAAAAAGGCGGTTAAGAATTTCCTTCCAAATCACCATTCGAAGGAATCAGCCAGGTCTGAATAGTGGTGAGAAAAATAAGAATAAATAACTGTCAGATAAACTGAGACAGAGATATATTTGTGCTGGTGACTGAAATAATTCTGGAATAAGATGCCTATAGCTTGTGCCCAGGTTAGCTGTTCTAAAGCTCTCAGGCAAGCTTTGCTGCGTTTTGCATGATGAGTATCAGCTTCTAAAGCACATGGGCAACATCTAGTGTTAGCTGAGGGAAACTGCACACTCCGGTTGCTTTGTGAAAGGCCAAACATCACTCATAGTCAATGACTATAAAAGAGTTTCTATGAAAAACAAGTCTTCTTACCTTGGCAAAGATGACATATCCCAGACATCAGGCAGGCATTACCACAAAAGGCACACATCATGCATTTGCTTGCTTTTTCTTAATGCCTGAATGCTGTCAGTAGTCAGTGCTGTTGATATCCTGTTCAGACTTTGTAATAAATAAAGAGTCAGGAACCTTGGGAAAGCAGCTTAAAGGAATAGCTTCAACTCACAAGTGATGTGGTTTAGATAAACAGGGTTTTTATCCACATGAGTAATGCTATGTTGGACTAGGTAAAATGAATAACAGAGTTCCCACCTTCATTTAACATGCAAATCCTAGAAAATCTACATGGAAGCATCCAGAATTTCTTTCTCCAGGATCGGTCAAAACAGCACCTGCTTGCATGGCAAACCATAGTTGTATGAGGTGCTGGGGAAAATCCATCAGGTTTTTTGACAGGATCAGAACTCTCTTATCCCTGTATCTGCTTTGGGATCCAGCTAGCAGCCACACTCAGAGCAAGACATAGATGGTCTGTAAGCTATGAGTAAGCTACAAACAGAGGTCCTGAGATGCTGTCATCTGCTTCCTCTTTCACCATTTGGCTCAGTGCAAGGTGCTGGTGGCTACAGCTGTATCAGGAGGTCAGATGAGCTAATAGTTTCAAGTGTCCTGTTAGTCATCTTTACAGCATCACCTGCAGTTTGTCCTTCTATTTCCAAAGACAGTAATACAGTTTTGTTTTTTGGTTTTAGCACCATGGACTTGGTTTCATCAAAAGAAGCTTTAAGGTGTGAGTTTGACACATTCTGTAGCCTGGCCTGTGCTCTTGCTGTGACACAAATACTAGTTGCCAACAAAAACAACAACAACAAAAATCACTTGTGTTTCTGTCATTCTGCTTAGAGTGCAGTAGTTATTGTAAGGGTATGTGGAAGGTAAGAGTGTCTGCCCCATTAAGGTTATCTGATCAAAGACCTTTCCAGTGCAAAAGAGATAATAAATAAAAGGGGAAGTGATAGGCAAGAACACATAAAGACACAAACCTGATAGAAAACAGATAAAAGAGACGATGCCAAGGATTAAAAGACTCTAGTTTCTAATTGATGGATGATTGAAAGAAACTTCCAGGCACAGCTTTAGAGATGGCCACCTGGCCTTTGTAACTGATACGAAATGGGAAAAAAAAGGAATGCGAGGATTTGAGATATTCAAGGGGGTCTGAGGGGCAATGCAAAATTTACAAAGAAATGTTTAATGGAAGGGGATTGGGGAGGAACAAAGGGGAACGGAATAGACAGAAAGTGGTATAAAAGGAGTTGGTTGCATGTAAAACGTTGCTGATCAAAACCCTTGCCTGACCACACCCTGTGCCTGATCACTGAAGTTGGTGTCATTTTTCATTAAATCTGGTGGGGATCTTGGCCACCACCCACTGGGACAGGAACACTGTGTATCCCGAATACCAGTAACCTTGAGGCAGGTGAGGGGCTCATCTCCAGTGACTGGAGTGGAACCTCAAATCACAGGCGCATGTGCCTGGCACCAGTTGCTGTGGGGCAGAAGAGGGTCTGTATCTTCTGCAAACCTGTTGTGTGCAGGGGTGGGTGTACTTCACTGGCAAACCTCAAGCTGGACCAGCCAGCGAGTAGGAAGTGCTCGATCTGGGCAGAGGTACCAAGTAGGCAAAAGGTCTGTGCTGGTAACTGAGGGGACCCATGAGTGTGGAGTACCTGTAAGACGAGTATCTGAGTTCCGGATCTGTTAGCTGGCCAAGATGGCAAGTAGGAGACCTGTGAATTGTGTGAAAGTGTTCAGGATCTGGGTGGGGTGGATGGACAGAGGGGTGGGTTATGCCAGTACAAGCTGCAACTCTGTGTGTGCTTATGGATTAGGAGGAAAAATGGGGAATAGGGGGAAAGAGGGTCTGCACATGGTTTCAGTAATGAACTTCTATCTTTGCCAGTTGAAGAGTAAGCTGTTATTTGCTTATGTTTTATGTGAGTCCTTGAAGTACTGAGGTCTGAACAATAGGCCCTGAACCAAAGTTGACCTCTAGATGAACCCCACAACCCAACAATGTATATATCTAAGATGCATAGTATTAATCGCATATGCAATGTATTACCCATTTGCTTTAGTATGAATATATATATATTTTTTTATGCTGATCTATAAAAGCTTTGTTGTAATGCTTACTGTGTAATAGTAACCAGCGGAATGATGCTTCTTTATTTAGAGACACATTGCAAGGCCAGAAAATCAGGTGTCTAGTCTTGTTCAGAAAACAGACAGAGATACTTCCTTGGGCTCCTCCTTAAGCCCTGGCCAGGCTTTGGGGAGAATCCAGCAGGGAGGGTGACACCAGATGTTTCCTCACCCGAAGTTTTGCCAATGTTTATTTAACTATATGAAATCTGGATCCTCTCGCAGCGACTTTGGAGACCTCACCGACGGGTGGATGCACTGCATAGGATCTCCCAGTTGCTGGGACAGGTTCTCCAAATCCTTGCAGCAATTACCTTGACATAAACAGTAAAATAAGCCTACTCTTTTGTTGGTGTCTGTGTCCTTTCTGCTGACCCCATCAACTGGTAAAACAGTCCGGTAGGTGGGTGCTGCTAAAGGCAGTGCCTCATCTGTGGCAGTGTGCATGACTGACACGTCAGTGTCCTTTGTCCATGTATGTATGTGTGTGTGTGTGCCAACCTGTCTGTCTTTAGCATACGCGCTCAGCTTTGCTACTGGTTGAACCTGTGAATGGGAAAGCAGCAGCCATGTCCACCTGTCCGGCACAGAGGCCTGCGGGTCACTGGACCAGAGTCCAGCTCTCAAGTAGGAGGAACCCCCAGGATCTGGAGCTGCTAGAGGTGGTCGCCACTTATAATACTGCTTAACATGTGTTCATGCGTTTCATCTCATGAAGTAACAGATCCCCAGATAGGTTTGGCAGGATATGTACAGCAAGGCAGAGATGCCAGAGACCTCTAATGCATTATGTTTTTCTAAATAACAAAAAGACTGGTGTTAAACACCTTCAGTTCTACAGCACACTTACTCTGAATTTAAAAATCAGAACCAGTGCATCAAGAGTTGCAGTTGTCAAATTTAAAGCATGAAAAAATTTCAAAACAAATATGATTTTTAATGAAATTCAGGAAATCCCAAGGAAATTCCAAGTCAGATCTTGAATACATTACTAGAAGAAGACACTCAGACTTTACTGAATTCAGTAAAGAACTGGGTATTTGAAGAATATTTAGCCTATTACCAGCCACCACTGAAATTTTGGAAGGGGTATTTTTGTCCTTTTTTAGGCTGTAAACGGATCACTGTACTGTAGTCCATCATTGACACCTGGCTTCATGGGCAAATTATTGTGTACACCTGAATGTTTCCTGGATTATTGGTTTCAGTTCCTGCTGTCTAGGTGCTGATCTGTTGAGACAGAGGTTGTCAGGTCTCCTGTAAACTGTTTTATTTGCCTTTATTTATTTCTAGCTATCCAGTTCTTGGCCTAACCACAAGTGACATGTTCAGAATTCTCAAAACAAATGATTTTCCACAAATCTGAGTCTTACACTGTAAAACAACTCCAGCATTATGGCTTCACCTCACAAGCAGATAATGGACAACTGCACCCACAATAATCAATAAATAAACAGTGTTGTGAATTTAGCTGAGTAGAGGAACTTCATTCTATTTCAACTCCACACAACCAGGCAATTCAAGCATTAAGCTTGAAAAAGTGGGAGCAAGATTGAAGAGGCTCTCCTTTCTGCTAGACTCTTCAGCAAAATATGAATGGATCTGAGGCTACATTTGGTGATTTCTGGTGGTAAAGACTTCATATTTTCTAGTATCATTGTGAATATGAAGAAACTTCATCAGAGTGACACTGCTCCTAAGTCATCTTCTAGAGAACAAGTTCCTTCGCAAAGCACTAGTTTAATGATTATATTCTAAAGCCTTTGGTAGTACGAATTTACTGGTGAGCAATGTAAGTACAGAGCACACACACAACACTGCAGAAAAGAAATAGTAATGCATGGCATCTATAGGAAGCTAACATTCCAGTGTAAGTGTAATGTGGGGAAGACAGCCTGTGTACACGCACATCTCACAGGAGCCTGGATATGGGTTGTCTAGTTAGTAATGGAAATGCCTAAGTTGTTCTGAATGGGTGGGGTGTTTGCACAGTAGCTAAGTGCTTGTAAACTTTAAAGCCCCAAGACAGATGGCAGGTTTATGTGGCCTGCTAAGTACAGATGTGGAACTGGTGTACTTCTGTTACACATCTTCTTATCTTTCATGACAGGGTAGGAGCCTGATATTCAAGATTTTGTTGCTTGTAGAATTTCTGCTCCAATTCTTTTAATAGCCTTTGTCCGTTTGTTCCTCTTAGGTGTAAATTTATATCCTTGAAGCTACATTTTATTTATATCCTTGAAGGTAAATAATTACCCAGTGCGCAACGAAAGTCCAGCACAAAACTTCATGTGCCTTCCACATGGAACTAAGGCCAGGCACCCAGCATTGGAAGGTCTCAGAAGACTTCCTTGCCCAGTAGCAAACTCTGGGGCGGGCCAATAACTTCATACTTACAATAACATTCCACTGTGTTCAAATCAGACATACAAAATGCATTTCCTGGGATGTTTGCAAAAGATGGATAATCACTATAACAAAAGTTGTGATTCTGTGCAGCAGCACATCTAATTGCAACATGACTTGAAAAGACAGGGGCTTATCTTCTTCCATTGCTAAATTGAACATAATCAAGATATCTCATTGCCACCATTCCTTTAGAAGGGGCCACCTCCTTCCACTGAACTCTACTCAAATGTTTGTAAGATTATAATGAACAGTCATTAAATGAATAAGAGGAGCTTAAAAAAAATTAGAAGGTTGGTTTCTACAAGGGGGAAGAAGAAAATGAACACTCTATGTTTGTTTTTCTTTTATCTGAAGTGTTCAGTGCAGCTTTGTTTCCCTGTTAATCACAGGGTCAGGCTGTTTTGTCTCTGTGAGTATGTCTATACTATCTGGCGCAATTCCACAAAGGGAGCACCAGGTCCCAGTCCTCAGGGACACTGGCTCCACCAGCAGCTAGTCAGACCAGCCTCAACCTGGCCCACTGTGCCGTGCTGAGAAGACATACACCCTTTAGGTACTGCCTAAAACTGCACAAACTAATTTGGAGCCAGGGTGGGGGTGCGGAGGAGTAGGGAGAACTGAGACAAAGCACAAATAGTAACATTTGTCAAGAAAAAACAGCAAAACACTGTTTCTTTGTTTCTTGTCTTCAGCTGTGTAAATTTCTGGTGACTTGATGGGAGGGTGTTAAAATAAACAAAATAAAAGAGATAATGCAGAAAAGACCTGTAGTCATTTGTCACAAGCATCAGTGAGAGAGCTGTGACAGCAAAGTATTTGTCATCCTGGCTATTCAATTACTTATGCATCTACAGACAAATTATATCAAGACACATACAAATGGCACTTTAAAATTCAAAGCTTTCACTTTTTTGCAGTGTAGGAGGGAATAAACTCTCCATGGGTTTTGTTACCTGAAGGATTAAGTGACTTGAGATACAAGTTGTATAATCAGAGGTAATTTAGCCATGGTCAAATAGTGTTTACAGGGTGAAGGTTTTCTGAACTGTTTGATGCCCAGTTCCCTGGATACCAACAGGAAATAACGGGTTCCTTGAGCACTATGAAACCTAGATCTTGGATAAGGTACAGCTAAACATGCTGGATATACTGATAAAGAAAGGGACACACCTCAGAAAGATTCAGGGAACCAAATGCAGGAGCCTCAACTGTCTGCCTAAACCATAGGTATCTTCAAAGCAGTCTTCAGACTATAAATGCTGGATGGCTGTTACTATCCTGAAGCACAGGAAATCCTCTGCAACAGTGTCCTTCTTATTTTCCTCTGTTCAACTCACTCAGCCTGGCTGTGTCCTGCTTGCAGCCAGGAGTGTTAATATATTGTGATAGAGATTTTTTTTACTGATACATACAGTCTTCTCGAGAAGGGCAAACCTGCACCATGATAGGACTGTGATCTTGAAAGGTAAATTAACTTCACCCTGAGACCTGATCTGAATAAACCTCATGTGCATTCATTGGTGCTTACAGGATAGCAGTCTGGATGAAGCAGAGTAGAAGGGCAGAAAATAGTAATCAGTTTCACCATGGATATAACAAGATAACTTTCTTTTTCTCTAATTAATTTTCATGATTTTATTTTTTTTGTAATAAAGGGTAAATGACATGTTTTGTCCCCATTTCTAGACAGCAAGTGATTTGCAAAACACATTTTCTAAGGCACATTCCTTGGTTGTCCACATAAGATATTTCAGCCTGATTTCTTCACACTGACTATGTCACAGTGTTTTTAACTGCTGATTAAAAAGGACCTTGACAACCCACTGACCTATACTAGCTTGCTGTCTTACTTATGGAGTAACTGTGGCTTCAACTCTACCGGGAAGAGAACAGACCAGCCACAAAACTACCCTGTGTTTCAAGAGCAGGCTTGCTCTTTCAGTGCCCGGCTCTTTTTTCCCCAGTTGAAGAGCTCTGTATTTTCCTCTGAAGCCTTGTTGCAGAGGGAACAAAAGGAGTGCAGAGAAAAAAGAGAAACAAAGCACTTAGATTTCTTAATTTCTTTTTATTTACCTGCCTTCTGTAACTCCTGCACTTTTTCCGTCTAATCTCTTAGAAGTATGATTTTCCTATAGAATGGTTAAAAACAGACAAAAAACCCCCACCCAAACCCTCTTTCCAAAGTTTCAAAGTGAAAAGAAAGAAATACGAATCACTAAGCAAGGGTTGGGTTTTTTTTTTCATTATTCTGTGTTCTTTCATATTACTGCGCCTTTAAAATAGCAAAACTGTGCAAGGTCCTTAAGACAAGTTAGAGGTTAAACTGAGCTAATCAGCACAGTTTATGCATCCCCTCTCATATTGTTGTAATTATCGCTTAGGAGGGATGTGGACATTTTTAGACTCTATCAGAGGAACAAGACTTTTTTTTTCTCTCAGTAGTTTTATTTTTCATATCCTAATCTGAAAGGGTTTGAAAGTAAACTGGCACTGGATCATCAGCTCTCTGTGGAGCATTCACAGTTCACAGAAAAGCTGTGACAGATAAGAACACATTGCTGTGTATAAAAGCACATTGAGTGAAGTCATGCCTCCTGCAATCCTTCGCAAGAAATCTCTGTTGCTAAACAAATATCATGTCATAAACTAAAGCTTCAATGCATTAAAGAGACCAGCAACAGAAAGGAAAAGCTGTGAAATTGCAGGAGGTAGCTGTTGGAAGGTCAACAAAGCTAAAAATAAATGGTGTCTAACGCCTGGTCCATTTCACCATGAAACAGAAATAAAGTGCAAGTGCTGACTATCTCAGGAAGCAGGAATTCGTGAGGAAGCCCTTTTCCTACCTATGTACATATAACAATTAAAAAGCATATAAGTCATAACACAGTAGTCCATTAATCAAGATCAGTCAAGCAACGAATATTCACAAGAATTCACAACACACTGCTGAACATCGGTGATGGTTATAACGTATATTCTCCAACATCACAATTTAATCTGAAGGGTGTGTGGAATTGTATTATCAAACCAGTATATTTTGAAGTGAATAGGTTTTTAATTTCAGCTAATAACTTCACAAATCTCAGGCATCCCAACAGAGAAATAGAAATCTTGACCAAAAGGAACCGATGACAAGAGTCCCAATCACTTCAAAACAGATCTGTTCACAGAGAACATTGGAGACATGATTTATGAAAACTATTTAAGCAAGGAGGGGAACAGCAAAGTGCACAGGCTAATTAGGAAGTACAAAGGAAAGGAAAAGGGAGAACAGGATGTTAAGATATAACAAGGAATGCCTTGTTACAGCGCTTCGAGGATGTGTAGGCGCCTAGCACAGGAGACAAAGCACGATTTCAGCCCTTGCACTGAAGAAAGAAGTACCTGCACCTTCACAGTGACTTCTGAATCAACTCCGTTACTGATCACAAGCCTGACTGAATCCCAGTTGCGAGGCAGCAAAAGCTACCATAGCTGCTTAGGAGAGACAGATAGAGGGACAGTGAAGTCCTCCAGGCTCATGATGAGAATGCTTGTTTTCCTGATGCTTTGTGGCCCAGAGAAGGGTGGTACCTGAGCAGACGTTGGGCATTAGGATGGATCCTCTAGCTGCCCCACTTCTGCCAAACCTTCCTTGTTCTGGAACTAGGGAGAAACAACTGGACCCAAATCTAGCACTTCCCAGTGGTCACTGTAAACAAATAAGTAGCATGTGCAGCTGCTCTCCACACCAGTCACAGTTTCGAGACTTTGGTGTGCCGTAGCCAGTCACCAATGACTGATCTGGAAGTGAAGAGTAGGAACCACTGGTTTAGTTCACAGGTATCAAACCAAACCCCTGACACCCTCAAAAATACCTTGAAAGAATTCGATTACTTTGCAGAAAGCATCCCAGGATGCAGCCTCTGTAGGCACACAATCCATCAGTCTTGAAAGACATCTCTATTTCCCTGACACAGTCAGGCACTTGAAAAGAGGCTGCAAAATCAGTTACACTGCCAGAACTGAATTATCCATAGTGCTTCTTCAGGTTTCTGTTACCTGTGAGTGGTTTATAATTACTCTTCCCTCATGCCAACCTAATAAAAACTTTGGTGGCTGTTCCACTCAACTCAGCTCCCCTCACAGAGGCAAAGCTCAGGAGTAACCATGGAAGAGGGAACACAGCGAACAGTCAGCCTGGGGCTACTTTATGCAGCAGCTATTTTACACAGGGGGAAGCGAGGAAGAAGCAATACAATACAAAGGCTAGAAAGTGGCAGATAACAGTCTGATACTAGTGTGTTTGGTGGCCCTCTCAGATGCACTGGTAAATACACATGTATGTGCTCAGTTTGTGAGGCCTGCAGTGCATCTTTTTAACTAAGGAAAAGAAAGCCCTTTCTCCCCAAAAGTGAATCCAGATATGTAATAACAATATATTAGAAAGAGAGTGAAAACTTGCATCTAGGCTTCTCAATCCACCTCTTGAGAACTTATTTTTAAAGTGTTCAACATTATGACCGTGAAGTTCCCCAGTCTATTTGTTTTTCTTAAATGTACATTAGTTTGTGCGTATGAGACTTGTCTGGCTACTGGAGGTTCGGGTGTACCTATCTTACAACAGCACCAAACAGACAGCAGAAACATTCTGTTCACAAGTCTTTACCGTTTTATTCTATTGTAGAAGGTGTTGTCATGAACCTTTATATGTAATAATCTGGAGCCCTAACAAGCAAGAATTAAAAGCATTACCATTAGAGACATAAATTACCAACCTCTCTTTCCCAGCTGCACTCATATGACCAAAATATTCTGTTCTAATAAACAAGTTAGTGGTGTGTAAATTGTTTTACAAGGCACTGAAGGTGAAAAAAGTGTAATTTAGTTGGGCTCACACAGCTAAACAACAGCTATGTTATAGCGACATTATAATCTCCCCAAAGCATTATGGGATAACATGAAATCATTCTTCTGCAAGAGAAGGATAAATAACACTTTCATTAAAATATCTTCTCCTGTATTGGGCAGGTCAAACCAGTTACTAGTGTTAATGATCTAGACTCAGGAAAAGGAGACAGTTTAAGAACACCCAAAGAACAGGTGTCCCACTCAGAGTCTTCTATTTTTGTTTGGGTTTTTTTTCACATAAGTTTCTTTTTCACTGCAAGCTGCAGAGCCCTGCACCTTGACTCCCCCTATGTTTCAAGGAAGCCTTATCATATGCAAAGTCAAAGTCAGTAGCGTAAGGGAGAGAGAACAGGAGAGCTGGTGAGTGCTGCCAGTGTCCATACGAGCATGACTGGACCGTCTGTGGCCCCGGGGCTGGGGTTCAACTGTGATGTAGCCATTAATGATGCGGATCCGGGGAGGAGGGTCGGTGGCACTGCAAGGCAAGACAAGAACGTCAGTCCAGACCCAGCCCACAACTGCCCAGTGCCCACAGAGCAGGAGGTCATCAGCTTCTGTGCCCACTGTCAGTTTTCTGGGCTCCTAAGAATGGTCTCTCATACTAGGACTATGCCTTTCAATGGCAGAGTGCTGCTTCATCCCTTCCTTACACAAATGGGCAGCTCCGACTTCAGCCCACGTGGATTAGGGTGCCCAGCTGAACTGCGAAGCAGTCTTGAGGGGGAATGGGGAAGAGATTCAGGAGGCTGCATCTCAGGTCCACCGAGCCAGCCTCCCCACTGCTCCCACACAGGCAGTCAGGAGGGTAAGACAATTGTACTCCTAGTGCCTTACAGTTAAGCAGAAAATAAGTAAGAACCAAAAAAGCTTTGTTGCAGAGGAGTGTCACTGCAGTGACACTTGCTGAACACAGCAGGAGTGAGGCATCTGCTTTCAGCTGAATCAATCCATCTTCTCCAGCCATGCTTCAGTATGTGCATCTTAGCATGGACCTAACTAGTTCCTATACTGCATGTTCCCTTCCACAGGTCAGGAATTACAGGGTGGTTGCATGACATGCTTTAAGGACAGAAAGAGCTGTTTCCAGAAATGCATTCTAGAGTCACTGGGAGAAGATCACCACATCCCAGAGTATCGCCCAGTGCTGAGGACTCCGAGGTGGTGATGAACAAGAACTGAGTCAGAGCCTAGATGATGCTGAACTCCCATTATGGCAACACATGATGGAGGAGAGAAATTTGTATGCTCCAGGCTACTAATACCAACTGTCCTGAACTGAGGAAGCTCCCACACCATGGCAGGTCAAGAGTCAAAAGGGTCAGATACCACAAAGGTGTTGCTCTCTTTGGCAAAGCTTGAAAGCCATGCTCGACCCCACAGCTATAAGGCTGACATATACCCCGGGGCCTCATGGTGCTGTGTGAGCCAGAAGACAAATCTGGCCAAAATTAAAAGCAAATCTACCTGCCAAATACAAAAGCAGAGTAATTTCTCCTCCACCCACTCCCTATTCTTGCTTTATTTTGGCCATCTGCATTAAGCAAAAATGGTTTGGGCAACTGAAGGCAATTAGTATGTTTTATTAAAACACTTACTGGTCCATACCCAAAGGTGCCACAGAAGGTTTGAACAATAACTGAAGAGAAGCCAGCTGGCAGCATATCAAAGAAATACAGCTGATAGCTGATGCATACAGGATGCATACAACCAAAGCAATGCTGCCAAGCCCACTGCAAGACTGTATGAAATTACTTCCGCTGTGCTTTTCACATTGCCGGGCTCACAGAATAGTCCACGCACAAGAAACCTGGTAGGTTTACCTGTGCCTGGGCAGGCGGGGGGACGCGCAGCGCAAGGGCTGAGACTGCCGGTGAGACGAGCCCTGCACACCGTGTGAGCTTGCGCCGTGTTTCCGTGGGGACACGTCGCGGCTGTGCCACGAGGTGGGGCTGTCAGCCCGGCCCACGGCTGACCAGGCAGCCCGCAGCGGCGCGGCAGGGAGAGGAGGGTCGTGATCCACCCCCTTTACAGACATGGGTGGGGGCCGTGCGTGGATAACAGCCACTTCTCACCAAAGAAGGAAAGTAAAGGAAGCATTTGGTGCTCCCATATTTATGCAGTAGTTTCCCAAGATGTCATCATTAGCTTTGCTTTTACCTCACTATTGCCTTGCAGTAGCTGCAATCCAGTATGCAGCCCTAATGTACCTCCAGCTTTGCCACAGCAGCACATCCTCCCAACTTCCCTCTTCTGAAGGCACTGATGCCGCAAGTGCATGCATATGTCAGATCAGGATGCTCACTGACTTCCCTGAGCTTGATGAGGACAGCTGTGTGTGAAAAACTACATGTGTCAGAGTGCATGCAGGATGAGATCTTGGGATCATAAAGACTCCAGATCATCCCTTAGCATTTCAACTCGACAGATTGTCAACAGACACCCCAAAAAATGGTTCACAAACAGCTTTTGTGAACTGTAAAGTAAATGATAAACTAAAAGTCAAAACCAAATCTGATCAATATTTGCATTTGCTGTACTGGTGAATCTTGAACTGTGTGTAGGTCCATCTGTGGGCATGCAAACCCCCATATGCATTTATTTCCCTTTCTCTCCAGACTACTCACACTCAGGTTGGAAGGAGGAGCAGAGACAGGGCACAAAACTACTCTATTAAAGAAGAATGTGAGTTTGGTCTAAAAAGTCTGACAATGGCTGAATGCTTGGAACAGAACAACAGCTGCTGCACGTGCCTGGAGCCAGCCTGCGCAATGTATTACTCAAACCAGTGGCACAGCTGGGACCCAGCGACATGACAAGAGGGGCACAGGAGAACTCGGATATACTCAGTATCTTGGGGAACAGGACAAATATTCTTCAGAGGAAAAAAAAAAAGAATGTAGAGGCTTAATTTCAAAAACTGCAAGCTCTTCTCCATCATCCCAACCTGTCTGGTTATTCAAAGTACCACAAAAATAAAATGCTTTCAGCCTGAGTATGGCAGAGACACAGAGGGACACAGTACAAAAAAGAGCAGACTCAGGCCTGAGTGTTATCTGACAGGAGGTCATCACTAAGGTACACCTTCGGCCACAGGCCTATAGCAACTACAGCTACTGAGGAACAAGTTGGCTTTTTTTGCAGGCTGCTGTAGTTCTCGTAGGCGAGTAAACTCTTCAGGATGATAACAAGGGGGTTTGTGTGAACCTTTGCCTCACAACACACTCCATTTTTATACTAACTCCATCATCCATTAGGTTGTTATCCCCCTTTCCAAATCTTCAGTAATGCCATGGGGCTCACATAATTTTTAAGACTGGAAGAACACAGAGACTGGAAATACTGCATAAATACTGTCGAAATGCAAGGAGCACATATGCCAGATATGACATTTTCTACACATGCAGCAGGTCTTGGATAAAGGTCCAAGGCTTTGGTATGTACCATCTACCACTGAATGCAGCTGCCTGTGATAAAGAGGACCACCATATGCTCACAACCCCTCAAGACCAAATGCAAAATGGTGTAGACAAGGCTTCCACTTGTATTATGCTGAATTTTCCAGAAACCTAACCTAATGCAGAAGAAGCTATTTTGTTACTAAAAGCACAAACAGCCTTGAGTAAATATTTCAGCAAGAACCACAGTGAGGGAGAATGTCAGATCCTGCCATCAGTGTATATCTAGCGCTTGCAGAAGCTTGACATACTGGATTAAGCAGTCCAAGTTAAAGTCCAGTTTGCATGACAAACCCTCCTCCCTCCCCAGCCATCAGCTACCTTTCCTCAAGGCGAACCCAGAGGTCGTTAAACTGTCTCAATCTTTGCTTCTTTTGCTGCTTCTTCTTCTTTTTGTACTTCCTGTCTACCTTCTCCAGCACATCAATACTGTCAGGGAGCAGCAGGTGAGGCAGGAGCTCTTCTTCCTCCTCCTCCTTCTCCTTCGGGGGATGCAGTGGCAGTGGGAGCTCCTGGGACACAACGTAGGGACCATGTGCCAGTGATGATGATGAAAAGGCTAACAAGGTTTTGGCGTGTTTTCTGCTGGAAGAAGGAGGGAACACAGACAATATTTGAAAGGGCTTCTGAGGCAGAATCCTGGTACAGATACCATCAAGGCACAAATAAACCACATGTTTCTCCCCGACATTGGCTGGATGCTTATTTCTCTGCCTTGTATTCCTGCTCCCTCTTCTTTGAGTCAATTTTCTGATCAAAATAGTTCTCTTTAATGAAAAAAGATTTGGAAAAGAGGTAATCTGGAACTGAAATGCAGTCTGGCTCAGGCTGGAATAACTCCTGAGAATAACATTGCATTATTGTGTCTAGAAAGAGCCAAAAAAGGAATCGCCCTTAAAGTCAGAGAAGGTCGAACTACACTCCTCTAGTCTGGTGCACTGCAGAATACAGACCAGATTATTCCTTTCAGCAACTCCTGCCCAGAGCCAACTAACTTGGAAGGCAGGGGAAAGGTGCAGGGACAGGACAACCAAGGCACACTAGCTGAAGGAGCCAGTCCTAGATCAACAGCTCCCACTAGTGGAGAAAAGTAATGAGCTAGTCCACAGACTAGCTCATGACTGCAGAAATGCATCTTCAGATTATGGTCTTTGAAGTGAATGCCTCAATATACCATAAGCAACCCTTTGGGCCATCTAGTCTGCAGCAGATTAGCCGTGGGAGTGCCAAGTTCACCATTCTCTCATCTTTTCTTTCATGAAGCCAGATTGTACAGAGCAGGGAATGCATAGCCTTTATAAAACACTGGGTGAGGAGACACGTCCGATACATAAAAGACCAGAGGTCAGATCACTTTTGTGGCATTGACTTCTAATCCACGTATTCACTGTCTCCATGCTGATCTGCAAAAGGAGATAATGCTGTTTTGCCACTCAGATAAGCACACCAAGAAGCATGAAATGGTGGTTTTAAAGGGGTGTATCAGACAAGTATTGAGGTCCACATGGAGGGGAGAAGGCTGAGCGATTGCAGCTCTCTCTCTGCTCACAATACAGAAGTGAGCTTTGCACACATAGCAAGTAATAAGGAGTAGGAGTCAGGCCTTCAGGTTTCTAGCTGCACAGATCCTGTATTAGACTGGCAGCGTTATCCAGATTTCAAAGCAGCTCTAGCAAGATACTGTTGTGAGCCTATGTGCGTGCACAAACTCTCTCACAAGGCAATTCTTGGAAGCCCAAAGGACCACTGTCGAGCCCCAGGAAAAGCTCTAAGGGTATTCTTACCCAGCTTTGTGCAAAGATGATGTATTGAAAAAACAATCAATCTGCTCCACCCTGATTACTCAAGCTCTGATCCATTATACTTGGAGCAAGCAACATCTCCTCGTCTATACACCAGGCAGGCAGGCTGCAGTCTCCTATCCACTCATGGCTTTGCTGGCCTACACTTCTCCTCATTGCTTGGAACAAAGTGATTCCCCCTCTTTACTTGTTCATGAGCAACTTGGACAAACTTAATTCACTCTGTGGATCCAGAGAGCACAGTACAAATATCTGGCTGATCTTTATGTTTACTTCATGAAGAGAAGAGATGCAGGAGTCTTCTGTAACTAGACAAAATTGAAGACTGGCTTGGGTTGAAATTCAGAAAGGTAACAGAGGACCACAGAGAACTGTGCAGAAACCTCGTTTCTATCAGTGAAATCTTCCCTGAACCATAGTGTATTTCCTTTCTCCGTTGCAATGGCATAGAAAGGAAGAGGTCCAGAAAGAGACATGTTTCAGTGAGGCTGCAGTTTTCAAGCTAGTTTTCAAGCTAGCCCGTCACTGTGGGCATATCTCTTTGATGGAGAATAAAGAGGGTCCATCCTAGAGAAGAAGAAATGAAGCTGTAAACTGGAATATGAGGGAGAGAGTAGATGGAAAATGAAGAGAATTTTATCTTATTTCCTGCAAGGAAAGTCACAGGCTGATCATGCAGTACACTTTATGTGACAGAGAGTGGCACAAATGGCTCTAGGGCTATCAATCTCTTTCAAAATCCTTGTGATTCTCACTCTCACTATTGTCTCTGAACCTTTCAGCTCTCCTGCACAACATCTTCACATCATCCACTCTTTAACAGCCTTACAGGGTGACCCCCCTGCCAGTTGTCTCCAGTGACCCGATCTGGTTTTTCTGAAGGTCCTCTGCTTGTGTTTCCCTTTTCCCCAATGTCTCTTCACTGTGCCTGTTCCTTAATTGTGACAGTCACAGAATGGGCGCCAGCCCCCCTCTGTAGATTATACTGCCTTGCTGCCTGCTCCCCTACCAAACCCATGGCCATATTATGCTGAAGCTCAACACTGCCAAAGGCACAGCCAAGATTATCCCCAAGCTGCATGGCCAGTCCTTTATTCTGACTCCTGCAACCTCAAAACACTATTAATAACATACACTCATATGCATAACCTCCTTTGCAACATTTCCTGCAAGCAATTCTTCCAGAGACTGTCCAGGAAAGGCACACAGATGTAAAAGCACGTCCTTCGTCCCCAAGGCCAATTCCCGCTTCCAGCACAGCAGCTAAGGAAGGAGTCAGGAAGCACCTTAATTACAACTGTGATTATGTGATTAATATTTTACAATATATATATGCATTCTAAAATCAGAAACAAGAGTTAAAGCCCAAAATAAGACAGTAGGAGCCTGACTGAACTTGTGGCACTATTTATAAACTGTCCTTTGCACTACTGCATGGTTGGAGCACCTCTTTTGCCTTCCTTGCTTTGCTGATACCACAAACAAGCAGCCCTCAGACTCCAGACGCCACTACTAGCACTCATCCCCTTCCCCTGCAGATGGGCAGGACACCTATCTGCAGGTGAAATTGTGTGACTGCACCTGGCAGTTTGCCCGTTACAGAAAAATATGCTTAATGATCCCTCATCTTTCTTCGTTCACAGATACACAAGATACCTCAGAAGGGTCTTTGGGTTTAGCCTGAGCACATGAAGCAGCGGACTGTGCTGCTATTCCACAATGTCACGTTGCAGGGAAGGGAGACAACTGCAGAATTCCTCATCCTCTTGTTTTAGGTCTCAACTAAGATCCCCTACTGTATCTGGCAGTAGAACAGCCACCTGAATGTTCTCAGTTCAACCACTTCCAGTTCTTTCCTCTCTGAATTTTGTCCTGTGAAATAGTCGGTGATACTGACTGGACTGAGTGTAGCACTGCTGTCTAGGACAGTAGCTGGATATGGTTTTATTGACACAGACTGGCCTGGTATTTGTTACTAGAACAAGCCCAGGATAGCAATCATCCAACCCCCAAGACTCTGACATACTCTTCTCTACAGGTTTTCCCTCACCCCAAATGCTCTTCTCCTTTAGAACTCAAATTTTTCTTGAAACTTGTTTCATATTTTTAAATCTCTTTTAAAATCATCCAGAAATGGAAACACCTTTTCTCAAAGAAAACACTAAAGTGCCATCTTATTTAGCTTTTTCACCCAGCTTTAAAAGACTCCAGGAAAGATGTTCTGTCCAGTAGCCCTAATGAAATGTTTGAGATGCAACCAATGTCAAACTGAGGGTTTTCAAGGCACAAGAGTCACTGGCTGAACAATGAACACCTATGATGTGGTCAGAAAACTGGGTGCCAGACTACCCTGAGTATCATTGACACCTGCCTCTCTGATGGGTGAGATCTAGCTCTCCTTTCCACAGTTGTCTGCCCCTGATTTCCTTACAGCTATACCTTTACGGAGCAGTGTTGGGTCTTCTTTATTCTCAAGTATGTCTTAAGCTATCTTCCTTTAAGCTTTAACAAGCTGCTATGGCTGTTTTTAGGAATATCTAAGCTAAGAATGTTCTGGGGGATAAAAAACACCACCACAGAAATTTCAGTTCAGGCAGCTTTTTGATTATCATATAAACACTGTTACACTGGATTGTCTAATGTGACTTAAGTGTTAAGGATCATTAAGTCTTGTGCTTAAGCATAGGGAGTTTCTCCATGCCAAACTACCTGCCCATTGGTGGCAACAGGGTTAGGGGTTGCATTCATGTGCTCCTGAGGATGAGTCTTGGCTCGATTTGTTTCAGTGCACATGAAGTTAATGATACATGTCCATGTCAGGAATTCTAGCAAAACATGAGCTGCCGGAGTTTGAATCTCATGGTCTGAAAACAGCAGCAAACATGGTGCAAAGAGAAAGGTGAGTATGACTCAACCAGAATATGAGAAAAACATCTGTTACTATTTTGTACCACAAAATAAGAACTCTGCACAAGGGGTGATCATCCTTCCTGAGACCCCATCTCAGAAATGTGGGGGAGAAGGGTGGAGAAGTAAGCAGTGAGGGACAGCCTGTCTGATGCCCGGCAAAGGGGATAAAAGGGAAAAAGTACCATATCTGGGATAAAACCTTTCTTCCACTGTGGTCTTTTAGCAGTGAATCTAAGAAAGAGTGGGGATATCCAAGAGGCACAAGAGCATGGGATTCCAAGAGTCTGGAGAAGGGGGAGACAAGGATTGCAGACCCTAGGATGGTGGCAAGTCAAGACTTACCTAGGAAGCGGTAAGTCAAGAGCACATGTAATTCTCAGCAGAGCATGGAGGAGATTATTTGGCATTCTCTAGTTACTGAAAACATGGAGATGGATAAAGGCATCCAGTGAGACATAAAAAGTAAGGGTGTATCCCAAAGGACAGCTGCAAGATGAACCAGAATATTGGCTTAAACCAGATGAACCAGTATTTTGGCTTAAAAATGCAGAAAAGAGCAGGGGACATGAGAGCAACAAGTCATGGGGACAGCTTGCAAAGAGGCTTGGTGGACTCTAGTCAGTCAGATTCCAGGCTGAGAGAAATTAGAAAGAATTAAAAATTGCAGTGTAAAAGAATGAAAGTGTTAAAAGGCAGGGCAGTTAAACACTTGAAGGAAGGAGGAGGTTGGAACCCTATATGGTATAAGACAGCATCCAGATATGATGAACCAAGCATGCATACTCTACGGTTGTTGTTTTAAGAGTTAAAAACTAACTGGGGAAAAATATTTTTATTTTATAAATAAACCCCAACGTACCAAAACAAAAACCAACCAACCAAAAAAAAAAAAAAGAAAACCAAAAAAACCCCACAAAACCCTAGAAACAAAACACCAAAAAACCAAATCCAAAACAAATAAAATCCTGTTTCTAAACTGCCTCATGGAAGAGAAAAGCAAATTGCTGGTGGGGAGGAAAGACAGAGCCCAGCTCACTGTTAGGGATAGTTCCAGCTGCCCCTAGCTCTTCACGATTGTTTACCCATCCTCCCAATGGCTGCTCACTAGATAAAAGCACGCTTTACTTGTTGATGGCTTGTCCAGCTGGAGTGTGTTCTACCTCGTACCCTTCTCTCCTCAAAACATCAATCACTGTGTTGTTGCCCATGAAGTGACCTGCAGTTAAGAGAAAAATTACATCAGAACTCAACCAGCACAGGGAAAGAGAGAAAAGAACAACAAAGTCCTTCGTCATCATAGGAGGCATGCCACACTCAGGGCAGGTAGTGTTTCATCACTTACCACCAACATGCACCAGAAACAGAAGATCTCTAACAAATGATTGCTTAACTTGCCCCAGGTCACTTCAGTTACCACATTCTGCCTCTCTAAATGCAAATGTGACTAAAATTACTCTGGTCCCACAGGTTGTTGCATTATCTGGCCACTCTTGATTTCTTGGAGCAATAAGAAATACAGTTGAGAGACACTTGTTCAGAAGCAGCACCGAGTCTACAACTGGTGGCAGTGCAAACCAGGTCAGAATCTGACCACAGTGCGTGCATCATTTTAACATACTCTGGCATCATAAAGGCACTATCTGAGATGTCAGCCAACATCATTAACAATTTTTAAATTATGAAGAATCATCCAACTGCAGAGAATGGAAAATAGCTCTGAAAGCCAAAGACTTAGATCAACCCCTTTCATTCCTTTGTATAAGCCATCGGGGACAGAAACACCACTTCAGTTGTATTGACAAAATTTTTGAGTGGACTTAACCTAGCTTACGTCTGCCCCAATTTTGTGATTTATGTCTCTACTCCATTTTCAGAAAGATGTGGTGGCTGGTTAGCCCATAATTCAGTATCATAGTGAGTAAACGACTACTCAAAGGATGCAGGAGTTATTTCTGGAGGACTGTATGCTCTGCACACTGATCTGCATGCTCACTGATTTCCACCATCACTCTGACACCTTATTAAACACGGCTGCTGAGAAGCAGATGGACAACAGAGGCCTTGTACAGTCCCTCATAGATTTAGCTTTCTTGAAAACATTTGTTCATTAAACAGCCTACATTAATTAAAATTAGGCTTTGAGAAATAGTCTTATTAGAGAGCTCCCTTGCCTCTCTAGGTGTAAGCAGTTCTAAAACTGATAAATAACTTCAGAAAAAAAACTGTTTTCTGCTAATATTCTTCATAAGTACATGGCAATAAAACCACCAGAAGGATCCTAGTAGCAAGGAGATAGAAAGGGAAGTCCAATGGTAATGAGATTAACAGGGGACTATACCAAACAGATCTATGATTTTTCACTCCAAAATAGATCCAATGAATTGGAGCACAAAATTCCAGTTTCTCGTGCCATAACACCAAGGGGCTTATGAACTACCAGATTAAGGCATGACAGTGGGATGGTATCATTTGAGCACAGACATTTATCAAGATCAAGGTTCCCTGAGAGCCTAAGAATGCAAACAATCCAGCTCAAATGAAACTTTTCAACCAAACGCTGCAAGGCATGCTCACGGGGTATCATATTTTCTCACCAAGTAGCTGATTTTCTCGCAGCCTAACTTTTGCCTTCAGAAAGAGTAAAGTTAATGGGCCATTACGTGGACCTAAATTAGCACAGTTGGTATCTGTTTTTTGCCAGTGGTCCAGGCCCAGGTGCAGTTAAATGAGAATTTTCTCATGTCAGCAAAAAGACCAGCTGCATCAGGGAACAGGAATGACTGCAATTAAACATTTTAACTGAGTAAAATTAGCCACTGGAAGGCCAACAGAAAGTTTATAAGGTGCCAGACCCTATAGACCTATCTCCCACCTTTTACAAAGAGGAAATGTATGTGCAAAGGGAATGAGGATTCACTCTTCCTCCCCTGCTTCTAGACAGTAGAGAAAGGAGTGCTTCCCAAAGGTGATCCACCCCTTGTAACAAGGATGAGGTAGGACAGCTTAGAGTCTTAGAAAGTGCATCTCTATTAATGAGGATAGGGGCAGTGTATATAGCAAGTTCAGACTAGGTATCCGTCTCATGCGGGCAATGTTGGATGAGCTGAGTCCCACCCTCAGCAGTGAAAAGCCAAGGCTCTGAACTAATATTTTCCTAATCCAAGACCTTCAGGAGGAAAGGAACAAGACAAAGATAAGCAATCTATAGTAGTAAAATAATTTTCTTCATGTCAGTTTAAGAGCTTACAGTTTCATGCATTTCAGGAGTGAGCTACTGAATAGCTGCTCACATCACACGACCAAACATACTACCCCCTGTCAATCTTCAGTTATGCTTGCTCAGAGCAGTGACTGAGACTAGTGTGTGGGAAATTACTGTAGCACATGGATGAATCCCATTTCAATCAGCCATCCTGCTTGAGCGATTTCCTGAAGCTGGGCCTTAATCTTCTTTTTAATTTGATGGAGTGATAAGAATACCTTTTATATGACAATCACGTGTACAGCCTTCTACAGGAAGCCTTTGCTCACTGTTGTCAATGCAATGAGTGCTGTCTGCATGGGAAAGAAAAATGATGTGCTAATACTTTGCAAAAGAGAACAGACCAAATGAATAGACAAGTGTGAAACAGATGCATACAAATACAAACAGGCTTGTGATACTAGATTGTTCAGAAGACATAATCAACCAGGAACCACTCAGGCTAGGCATATAAAAGAATCAAGAGATGTCAGTGTTCACTACACAAATGGTACACCATGTGTGCTTCATGAGACAGAGCTGGTCTAAGGCCCAGAGGACCTACAGGCTCAACCTGAGCTAGGTGTAAAATGAAAAAAGACAGAAGGGTGAGGGTTTGAGGTACAGGACCCCACCAGGAGCCTCTCTAGAGTCAGCACTTCTGTCTCTTTCCTGGGAACTGCCACAGAGAGAGCCTGGTGGTGTGTGAGAGACCTGATCATCGAAAGCAACTGTAAGAAACATGAGCAAGATTCACTCTCCAAGGTTTAAGATCAAGCAGCTATGCTGCAAGGGACACTTAGCCCAAAGTCACATGACAGGGAGTAGGCCTCTTTCACCTGTTTTCTACTTTAGCCTAACACACTTAAACGCCTCCCAAAAGAAAAGCCCTGGGCCCTGCCCCATCAAAAAGCCTTCTCTTTTCTTTCTGTACGCAGCCCTGCGTTATCTTCACACCACTAGGTGAAGAGATGCCTCTGCGAGGTCAATTTACTCTGGCAGGGGGTGGGGAGCGATGAATCTCTATTCTTCTGTGTTCAAGCTCAAAGAGAAACTAAGAAGCTGTCGTGTGCGCCAGCTCAGCCATGCACTCTACTGGAGAGTAAGTAAGACACCAGCCTTTAACCTGCACTGAAAAGAGATGGCATGCAGGGACCGCAACAGGCAATATGCTCAAACAATGATGTTTGACTAATATGCACTTGTAGACTAGTCCACACATTTGGAAATGCATCGATAGCACCTGACGTTCCTCGGTAGCAGTACCCAATCCTGCAGAATACAGGCTACTACTGTTGCCATGAAATCCATGTCCCCTGCTTGCAGCTTTTGTTGCCAGTGCACACAGAGGCATTCTCACCTAGGTAACTGTGCTAGGACTGTGGGTTTCAGCAAAGGCTCCTGAACATGAATTTGAGCCGTCATGAGGCTGAAAATTTTCTGCATCTAGCGAAATGGACAAGGAAATGCTGCTTAACAGAAGTTCTGCTTCTGTTCTTTTTTCATATGAAGAAAGATTGTGAGACTGTGGAAAACTATGTCACTCTCTGAATTTCAACAAAATCCACAATTCCAAGCTGACACACAAATTGTCTTGGCCTTCTCTTTAGAGTCATTTAAAAGGAAACTCCCAAGCCCACATAATTCTTCATGTCTGTTGTGTTTTCCTTAGTAGAAAAAGAGCACTTCCCATGTGCCTTAGAAGCATGCCAGGACCTCACCACCTACAAATGTCCCAAGACAATGAATCACTGGACATACACGTGAAGAAACAAAACTGTTTATTAGGAAACCTGATCTGGAGTGCTGACCTCCAAGAAGTGGTGGGAACAGCTACAGTACATGATTGTAACAGTGCAACCACAAAATGGCACAAATAATTCTAGCCTCAGGGGAGATCAGAAAGGATGTTTATCTCTGGTTGGGGTGGAAGTGCTCAGGACTTCTGGTGCCAGAGACTCTATGGGTCACTGAAACAAATATTTTCAAGAATGCTTTAGATATACAGAACTTACAATTATTTGGAAAATTCCTGGAAATGCCCATGGCAATGGTCATCTGCTACAATTTTTTTACACTGCTTCCAAGTATTATATAGATAAATTCATATAACATGCTCCAGAAAGGTGAATATGACACCTATAGATGGTTGGATTAGTGTTACTGGCCTGTAACAAAGCCATGACATGAGGAGGTTTATTATGCTACCCATGAAAAAAAGAGAAAGTTCAGCAAAAATTATCACTTAACTGTGAGGTACAAAGGACAGTTCATCCCTCTCTATGTGCCTCCCAAGATTGGGTTCTTCTCGTACCCCTTCAGTAATCAAAGTATTCTCCAATAGCAGTCTGTGAGCCCAATAAACCCATGGAGAAGGGTTCAAAACTGCCAGTGCTCCCTGAAAGGATGCAAACACAAGCATGAGAGATTCCTGATGGCCTGGAGAGCAGGGACATGCATGGCCCAAGTCAATCCCACAGGTATCTGCAATGAAAAACTGAAAGTTCAGTGTGTGGAAGATCCAGCCAATAATCTAGAGATGCAGAGTACTGTCTCAAACAATTTCACTGGATGGAAGCCAAACTGCAAAACAGACATCCTATTCCTCCTACAGGTCCAGAACACTTTAGGGTTCATCAGTCCCTGAGGTGGACAAAGACATCATATTGACATCAGTGCCTGATGATGCTGAGTTCCTGGAAGACACAGCTCTTGGGACACAATGACTAAGAATGGAGACACTGAAAGTACTCATATGGTACTCCCATCCACAGTGTCCCCACAGGCAAGAACTCTTACAGAGGAATTTTCTTCATCCCACTGCATGGTCTCTTATTCCCTGAAATGAACTAAAGGAGTGAAATAGAAGCAAACCTGTGGAAAAAAAGGATGCTTCTCCTTATCCTGAAATCCCTACTTAGTTTAACCTTTTGGCACAAGGCTAGGAGACAGCTCATGCTCTGTGACATTAAGAGACAGGCAAAGTCATTTTTCACACATATCACAAAGTGACCTCACCCTGCTCTCATATGGTGAGCAGAGAAAGATAACTCTAACCATGTCTTACTGGTGAAGCTTGGAAGCCATATGGGAGGCAGTCATACCACAGCAAGCACATAAACAGCCCTCAGCTTTATGTAACCAAGTTATTACCAAACCCTGTTTACAAAAGATCCTGTGCAAAACTGCAGAGGAATTCCTATACAATCTGGCAACACCAGCAGTGGCAACATTCCCAGCTGAGCACCGTTGAAGAAACCTATACTTGGTGATTTCATGTGAAATTCGCGGACAAATTTCATGACTTTGCCTCACGCATGCACACAGGTATACTTTTAAAGTACATGTTGGGATGCAGAACATGGAGTCATTTTACCCAGTTAGTGAAGTTATGAAGGAAAAGAAAGCTAGACAAAATATTTAATATGACCCAAAGCAAAAGAAGCAAAGTGGGTGATGCGATCAACTAAGTTGCAGATTAGTTGCCTTTAGATGCATGCTTTCTGTACACACTGTTGAAGAGAAAGATTCTGCTTTCAAACATGAGCATGTGCACCCATGTGACGTGAGCTCACACTTCCCTTCTCCCAGAATCAGAAGAAGGAAGTCCTGTGGAGTTACACTAGACAATCTAAACAACATATGGGAAACAAGGGTCATTGATAAAGTAGCTAGGTTTTACGATTTGCCACCTAAGTTGAAACAGTTTCTGAAACAGGAAACGTGTAACACTAAATCTAATAAAAATCTACTTGCTCCTAACAGTATTTCCAAATCAGGAAAAGCTCAGGTACTAGAACACAAACTAAAAGACCAAGATCATAGTCCCAGGAATTCCCATTTTTACCTTTGAACAAAGTCAAATCTCCTGATAATGACACAAATTAAAGCCAGATAAATATTTTCCACCTATTATAAGGCCAAGTTTGTATCAGTTACAATAAGGCAAAAGTTTACAACCCCATTTTGTAAAAACTGAGTTACAAGAAACTGCTTCTGTTCAGCCAGCCTTAGCCACTAGGGCTCCATCTGCACTGGCATTTACTGAGAGTTTTCCACTGTTAAAGCCTTCGGCTCATTAGGGAAGGCAACTCTCAGGTAGGTGACAGTGCTAGAAGCCACTGTTATGTTAGCAGTAAGGGAAGGAAATACCAGTGCTATGCTTGAGCTGCAGGATTCGCAGGCACCTCTGCCACTGGACCTGCTCCCATTCCACACCACTGCTTCTTTTCCAAAGGTATTAAGGACTTGAAAACCCACTAGCTTCGAACATATTTTACAAGATAAAAGTTTTCCTACTGTAGCTGCCCAATAATGGTAGCAGTGGGTTAACCCCAGCACTGATAAGAAGCTGAAGATTACCAGACTGTCAGTACCTGAGCAGAAACAGCATGCGGTTATTTGACCTGGCTGATTTTGGCAGTTGCATTAATATGATGGAACAGAAGTTTCTGCCACTAATGCAGAAATGCAAAGCTTTGCTCATTTCATGTGTCAGAGGTGTCAGAAGGAGTGCCCTTCATGTGAACCCTGGGGCTCTGGATGTGGGTCCTGCCTCCACACAACATTATCTATCCCCTTCAGGGGTTGTTGTCCTAATAAATCCAGTCATTAGCATTCTGCAGACTCAAAGAGGCTACTAAGGAAAACAGGCTCAAAGCTGCTGGGTTGTTTCTGGCATTCTCAAATTACAGAGGTACAGGCACACCTTCAGGGACTCAGCCTTTCCTCCCACCCAAAGAGACAAAAATTATGCTGCATTCCAGAGACAAGAGAAGCAAGCAGGCAATCAGCCTTTGTGTCCAAGGGAGAAGTGAGCTGGCCTCACAAGACTCATTTAATCTGTTCTATCACTATGTTATCTTCCTGTCCCCTTCCTCCACTGCCCCCTTTTCGTACACTTCTAGATCTGCCAAGATTCAGCTTCTTGTGGATTTTTTATTAGCTTCCTCATTACACTTTTGAAATCCTTTATACAAGGCACAGATAAATTTATGTTCCCTGTGTACACCCACATCTCCAGTCCTAATTGTACTGATGGCAGGGACAAAGTTTCCATGCTGAGTTCTGAATTCCTGCTGAATTTCAAGGATAAACTTTTGTCCCATTTACCTGGGCAACTTTCGTATTCCCATGGGAGGTTTTTATTTGGTTTTATTCTACAGGTGTAAACATCTACACAAGACAACAGAGATATCCTGGGCTTAGAACTGCTGATTATTTCTACAAACAATGGTGGCAGGTCCTTTCTCCAATCTTTTATTTTTCAGAGATAATAAATCTTGTGCCCCTTGCATAATTTCCCATCAAAAAATGCCAGATGCAACAGCACATTTCAAGCAGTAACAGTGAACAGTTCTACCTGGAAGCAGCACCACCTAACACACCATTCAGGACAGAGACTCAGCACAATTCCAGTTTCTCTTGCCCTTTTTTTTTTTTTTTTTTATGTAGGGTGCAAGTGAAAAGGCACCAGACATGCCTGTGGATCCAGTGTATTTGGCACGTAAGGCTGACACATAAGTGACTAGTCTCCCACAGCCCAAAGACTGCCTCAAAACCTAGAGAAGTTGGAGGAAGCCATTTGGAGGACTACAGCAGACTCTGGGATAACCATAGGTGTTCTCTCTTCTCCTTGTCCAGGTGGGTAAGATGATAGGTTACATTGCCAGCCCAGACAGGGTCAATTATGCCTCTATTTGGATTGTCAAGTTATTTTTCTGCTTGTTTTTGGATCACACATCAAACATCTGAGAGTTAATTTTAGTTTAGTGAGTATCAGTTGACTCAGCTGCTGGGAGGACAACAGTGAAGATCTGGCACTCCTAGATGGATTGCTAATTTGGATATTGGTTCATCAGTCTGTTCATAACAATTCTCTCTTGAAATTCTTGTGGGGGGCAGGCAGGTAAAGACGGGGGGAAAAAACCAACCAGTCCCTGGAGGTTTGAACCCGTATAGTCTGAGTAATGCTAAATAAACACGTTCCGTATTTCCTTTAGTAATTAGAAGAAATAGTAGCTGCAGAAGTTTTCGCCATCATCTTTCTTTTCTTAGTGTTAATGGTGGCTTGCCAACATCCACTATAATTTAAAGTCTCAGAACAATGTTTTTTCAGGAGCAGCAAGGAAAAAAAAAGCTCTGAGAGAAAAAGGAATTTGCCAGTGTTTATAAGATTAAGAGGACCGGCTTCTGAGGTTCTCATATCAGCCAGTGTCTTGATGAAGTCAGTCATTTCATATTCACAGGGATGTAAGGCACCTTAAATCCCTCTGTACTTCTTATTCATGAGCTGGCTCTTCTGGAGTTTGTCAGCTGTTCAAAGAGGCAGAAGAGACTGGAGGGAATTTTAACTTGGCTCCTAGAAACTCTGGCTTTACCTGAGGCCTTGCCTGTCATAATAAAGTCAGACTCTCATGCCATTAAGTATTCTTCCTCTTGCATAAAAAACCAACATGCTTTCCCCCCTCCCCCCCTTATTCTTTATTCTTATTATTTAATTATTCCTATTTATTCTTTTCTTATTCTTTAGCCACTTCAACAGAAACGATAAGTAAGCTAAAGCAAACAAGCCATGCTCATCCTGGAATAAAAGTGACCGTGCACAAGTAAAGCCATCTAGAGTTGAATCTGCTGAAAAACATCAAGGGAAACAAGGAATGCTTCTACTGATACCTAAGCAATAAAATGTAGACTAGATAAATGTCACCCCAGTGCTGAAGAGGTAGGAGACCTGATGACAAAGAGTATAGAAAAGGCCAAGTACTCAGTGCCATTGTCACTTTCTCTACTGGTAAAACCAGCTTTCAGGTACCTCAGGTTCCTATGACTAGGAAGAAAGTCCAGGGCAAAGAAGGTTCACCCTGGGTGAAGAAGGATAGGGTTAATGAACGTTCAAACAGACCAGACATGTACAAGTTCTGATAGGATACACCCAGAGGAACTGTGGGAACTTGCCAGTGTCACTGCAAGGCCACTCTTCATTGTCTTTAAAAGGTCATGGCAATTGGGCAAGGTCCCTGGGGACTGGAAGAAAGCAAGGATCACTCCTATCTTCAAGAAGGGCAAGAAGAATAATCTGGGGAACTACAAACTGGTCAGCCACACTCTATTCCTGGGGAAGGTGATGAAGCAAATTTTCCAAATGTGTCTGGGACAAGAAGATGATTGGGAGTGGTCAGGATGGATTTATGATGAGGTAATCTTGGCTTATGAAGTTCAGAAAACCCAGTCCTGTACCTGGGCAGGAGTAGATCCTGGCATGAGGATAGGCTGGACACCAACTGGCTGAAGAGCAGCTTGGCATAAAAGGATGTGGTGTCCTGGTAGTTATCAAGTTGACTTTGAGCCAACAATGTGCCTATGTGGCAAAGGTGGCTGATGTTCCCCTGGGCTCCGTTAGGAGGAGCATGGCCAGCAGATTAAGGGAGGTGATCCTTGCCTTTTGCTCAGCCCTGGTGACATATATTTGGGCCAATGTCTAACTCTGAGCTCCCCAGTTCAAAAGAGATGTGGACATACAGGACAGAGTCCAGCAAAGGGCCATAAAGATGATGAACAATTAGAGCATCTGTCATAGAAGGAGAAGCTGAAAGAGCTGGGACTGTTCAGCCTGGAGAAGAGAAGGCTCAGAGAGTATAATCAATATCTCCTTTATAGAAGGTTGTGAAATAGATGGAACAGAACTTTTCTCAGTGGTGCTTCATGAAAGGGCAAATGGCAACAAACAAACTGATGTACAGGAAAACTCACTTAAACATAAGAAAAAGCTTCTTTACTGTGTGGTTAAACACTAGAATAGGTTACTCAGAGAGGTTCTGAAGCCTCCACCCTTGTAGATACAAAGAACCTTACCAGACTCACTCCTAGGAAAACTGCTCCATATAAGCCCACTCTGAGCAAGGGGCTGGCCCAGATGATCTCCAGAGGTGCCTGTCAGCCTCAGATACTCCATGGTTTAGTGAAGGTTTATCCAGTAGGCAGCACACTTCTAGTACATGTACAAGACGTAAAACTCCACAATACAGCAGGACAATGCAGCCTTCTCTATGTCAATGTGCACCTCTTAGACAAACAAAAAACCTATAGTGTTACCTAACCAGTTAGTTAGGTAAGCTATGGAATCACATGTGCTTGACTTTGGTTTAGCATTCAGATCCTGTATGCCCCTTGTGCAGTTCAGAGAAATTAAAAATGCATAGAGAAGGAAGACTGCTTGTGAAAGATTATAGCTGGCTTTGAGATTTCACTGGCAACAGGGAGTAGGACTGGCTTGTAACTCTAGTGCTATTATACAAAAAGGCCTGTCCACAATTAGGATAAAATACTTAGTAAACCTAGTGGAATGCTGCTGGCATTACCATCTCTCTTTTCCCATACTTTCCTCTAATTCCCTCAGACTTATTTTGGCTTGAAATTTTTCATGTTTGCATGTTGGCCAGAAGCAAAGATTTTTTGATAGTTTCAGCAAGATCTGCTGTTTTTTAGCTCTCCACTTTTGTGCAAGCTTAAATTACTTCCCAAAAAAACTAGTTCTAAAAATGAGCTCTGACTGTGACACATATTGAACAGAATATAGGAGGAGTTCGTCTGATCTGTTAAAATGTAGTGAAAGCACAAAATATGCAGGATCTAACAATCAAATTTATTACAGTCCAAATCAGCACATGTAATTCCATGTAAGAAATGGACATCTGTAGCCATGCAACTGTATTAAGACCTGCAAAGAGACAGGAGCTTATTTTGCACAATGTATTACACATCTCTAAATCACATTGATCTACTTTGATTATAAAATAAATCATCAATCGTTTATGATTTTCCCCCATTTAAAATAAAAATACAACTAGTTGTTTAAATAACAAGAGGGGGTATTTGTAATACCACAGTAACCCACAAAACATGACCTTGTTTGAATATAATTGATGATAAAACTGTTTTTTTCAGTGGTGTTTGGCTAGTGGAAAAAAATGAACTTTCCTTAGAAAAAGCCAAGCCCTTTCAAAAATAAAAAACATGGGGTGAAAAAATCTGGAAAGAAACGACTCAAAGTCCTCTCCTTCTTAGAACCTGGAGACTCTTCGATATCCTACTACCATTTTAACACAACATAGTCCTGATAACTGGCAGTTTATAAAACTGATAAATGGCAGTTTATCAGCCATTCCTGGAAGATACTTTATCACTGATGGCCAGAAAATGGAAAACCACAATGCTGTGATGATTATTCCTGTTCCCATAGCCTTTGTTTTTCTCCTCCTCTCCTACAGGTCATTCTAACCTGCCTTATGTAAGCACTTTCCTGGAACCAATTTCCAGTAATTAACAGCAGTACAATACTTTAGCAATGCTCAAAACTGAGGACATTTGTTCATCTTCATTGCTTAGCATAAAAACAAATCTTCCACAGAATTATCGCATACACCAATCTGTATAAGCAAAATGCTACATTAGCTTGCTGGAAAACAATAAAATCTGCACTCGTAATGTGCACTCAGAAGACCTCAGAACTGTTTTCTGCGTTATATTATGTGATGTTACTTGTCATTTAGACAATTAAGAAAAGAAAAGAAACTCCCATGCAGTAAACAAATGTATAATGAGAAATAGTGCTGCTAAAAGTGGGAGGCTAGCAAAGAGCATGAGAACAGAGCCCGAACTGCTATCCAAGACAATTAGAGGCAATTTCAAAGTTAATTTAGAGTCCCCAGATAAAAAAGGGAACTTGTCTGGACTGAAAATTATGATGGAAAAGCACAAGAAGAGCATGCCTGGTACTTAGAGATCAAGCCATGTGCACATAAGCCACAGATCAAGGTTGTTCATATTGGCCTAAGGCTCCAGGCAGTGATGCACTACAGCACTGCTGGGCAAATCCTAACTCTGCTCTACAAGAAGAGATCATCAGGGGAAAAAGAAAGGGGCAACTGGAAAAAGGAAAATAAGAGGAAGGAGGAAAGCAAGAATCTAGAAAGTCTGGCACAGGTTTTAAGACTGTCATGAACGTTGAGAACAAGAGAATTGGGGAAGACAGAGATGTGTCCTGCTCCTGCAGTGCTTCTGGGCTCTGGGCAGAGCTGTGCATACTAATGACAATGAAGACAGTCTGGGGCAGAAGAATGGCAAGAGAAGGAATTTGATGGGACAGGAGACAAATGACACAGAAGAACCTTAAAGACATACGATTTGTTCAATGCAGCTGCTGGTAGGCAGTGTGTGTATGGAGGGAGAGGAAAAGGCTCTCTTTTCTCAAAGGATCCTGCTTCCGGGACAGGACAGACTCAGAGTGATGCTTGCATCCACATCCGTCCATTTGCATGGACTGCTCATTACTCAGCTGCGAATAATTTTCTGGAGCTCAAACATCTGTGACTAGCCTCCTGTCAGAAAACTGGCTACCTGCAACTGATGCAACTGGCACTCAGAATTGACATATGCACTGGTCAGGAACATCAGTCCAGCAATAACAAGTGCAACCAGAACATCAGCAGTGCAGTGAAGCAAAGCCCTGGTCTTAGCTTACAGACAAACATGACAAAAATCTACATAATCTGAGCCTGCTTCACTGCCCTTCATGGCAGAGAGTAGCACAGAGCAATGATGCTGCAGGAAGATAGCACATTACAATCTTCACGCATGCCTGAACAGACATTCTCAGTCACCTTTCATTACCTCCCTGCCCTCACACACAGCACCCTAGTTATGATAACTTTGTAACCACAACTCTCTGCTGCAAGTGAGGAGACTCACACAGACTTCAAATACCAATGCTTTTAGAGTGTTTAGGTAAATACTTTCTTTGCCTTGTCTAGATCTTCCATCCTCACTAAAGCAGTAGCCACTAAGACCAGAAAACACCACATGGATCCTGACATGAGTTTCAGTTCTTCCACTTTCCTAGGGCCCATACAGTTCATGGTGGAGGGGATACTATACTTCTCTGGGAATTAGCACCTGTCTTTTCAAACACTGATCCTCACTTCCCTTCCCTGGAGCTAGAACAAAGAATAGAAATCTTGGCAAACCAATCCTGTTTACACCTTCCATCCAGCCCTAGTCTGAAGTGTGGGTGTTAACCTCACTGAGTTGGTTAACACACAACTGCTGCTGGACGTGCCTACAGATTCCTGCTGGCTACTACCAGGCAGAAAATTGTCAGTTCCAAAACTGGGCCCAATGCTCTGCTCCAAAACAGTGGCAGACACAATTTCCTTGTAGTGGAAGCACAGTGAAAGGAAAGATGCTGCAGCAGGAAGAAAAAAGGTGAAAGTGCCTTTCCTCTCCCCTGGCGTTTAATGAGCCTCTTAGATTCACACAATTTGGCATGTTATTCTTTTGGATATGTTCTTGAAAGGTTTTTTCAAGCACTGGTGCAACCTCTGACTTGCTACCTTTCATCTCAGTTCCCTGTTTCTCCTACCCTCGGTTGGCAACACCATAAACAAGTATGTCCTTTTGTGAATGCATTGTAGCTCGTTTAGTATCTTTGGCTAACCATATATCAAATAAGTTTGTAACTAATAAATATTGCAATCAATGCATACACTTGTGAGCTCTTTGATCCTGAAATAAAACAGTCTCCTACACTGAAAAAGCTTTTCTACTAAGGTACAACGATAAGGGCAAAGCTGTGTTCTGTGCCCACCATGGTAGAAGTACTGACCCTTCTTTAAACTGAAACAAGCACTTGTAGAAAACTTCTAAAAGATGTGGGAAGAATGTATTCAGGTTGAAGGGCACCTCAATCACATACCAGCTCCAAATGCAAAGAAGAAACTCTTGTCTGGGTACTCTTCCAGCAGGTCCTTCACCCTCCTGCCCATTCTCTCATTTCGTTTATAGATGAGCTCCTGACGGAAATAGCTGTCTATCTCCTGGGCAGTAATACGTTCATGGGCTGGAAGCGTAGCATTAATGAAATTTGGGACCTAGACAGAGAAAAAAAAATGTCTTCATGAAAGGGGCATTTATTTCGCAGGCAGCCATCATGCACAGGCATTTTGCTCCATCACTGAATGTGCTGATTGCTTTGTCCCTCAAGGCACATCCAGTAGAACAAAACCCAAACAAAGATCAGAAATGACTCAGCAAACTTCTAATAATGCATAGTGCTTCATTTCTCTTAACGTATCATTTCATAAGCCACCCAGCTGAAATTTTTTTTATGCAAAGTCAACAAATACTCTCAATTTACCACACTGTAGATCCAAAATCCTGATTTCTTGACTGAAGAGAGTAAATATTTGCCCCTGGCTATCTTTAGCTACATACCTCTTCCTTAAATTGCCATAGGTATGACATAACTATAACGATAATTACACTCTTCTAAGAGAGTTTGACTGTTATCCCAGCCCTCAGGCTGTCAAAGAACTGTGCAATTTGAACTAGTTAACAAAAACATTCCCAAACTTTCCAAAAGAAGGAGGGCCAGATTTTGTCAGGAAAGAAAGTATTACCACCTCCAGTTCCCCTGTCCGCAAGGTATCTTTTAAAATACTGGCTTTTCCCCT
Organism: Strigops habroptila; assembly: GCF_004027225.2. Taxonomy (NCBI): domain Eukaryota; kingdom Metazoa; phylum Chordata; class Aves; order Psittaciformes; family Psittacidae; genus Strigops; species Strigops habroptila. The sequence continues at coordinate 49,648,466 of NC_044302.2, forward strand.
GGGGTCCCCAAGGCGGCTGTGGCTGCACACTATCATGACCTCCTGCTAATGGAGAGAAAGACAGGCCTGGAGTTGCAGCCATCCTGGCTTTCTAGCAAGTAGCTTTGGGCATTGCAGCTATGGGGACCTCTAAGGAAAGGGCTTGCAAGCAGTGGTTTCTGGGGAGCAGAGCCACTAAACCAGGTGCTTTCCCTTGCAAGACTGCAGCAGCAGAAGCAGCTCTGGAGCCACTCAGAGACTATTACCAACTGTTTTGAAAGAGTTCTTAGCCCGCACTGGGTCATCTACAGGGCAAACATGGGATCAAACACAATTTAAAGAGAAGTTCTGCTTAAAAACACAGGCTGATAGTGCGTCGCAGACTACTACTACTCAGCTCCACTGCGAGGGATAGTACTCCACAGTGGAGCCCCTCGTGAAAGTGAAGGGCAGTTGCTCCCTCAGAGACATGCATGTCTTAGCAAGAGCTGTTCTCTCCAAGGACCTCAAGGCAATGCCAGCTGTCTGCAGTCTGTAACACCTCAGCAGAATAGTGAAGCACCAACCGTATGCTCTTCTGGTGCTGACCTCCTTTGAGAAGCCCTTTGAAATCAATGAATGATGTACACAGCGTAAGAGCTAAACAATGTTAATGACCAGGTTGCCTGCACCTGCAGGCTGAAGGGTCGGCAGGACAGGAAAGTAACAGCATGCGATCAAAGCTCAGTGGCAGAGAAGCAAGGGTTAGTACGACAGTATTTCCAGCTCTGCAGCACTAAACCATATATATCAAAAGGCCATAGAAAAATGCTTATTCAGCCGGGAAAGCCCAGGTACCAACATCCACTTGTTCAGCTCTGTGAGGCTAGAGCCTGTTTCCATTGATGTGGATGAAATGTCAGACAGCACCTCGTGACAACAACAGAGAGACCTGATGTCTCAGTCTGAGGTTAGCTAATCTAACAGCCCAAACAGGCCAAATTGGTCTCTGCTGGGCATTTTCTCGAGGTTTAAAGATCAGAGCGTTGCATTCCACTGTGCTGCTTAGGAAACTGTCTCCATAAACCAAGTCTGTGAGGCCGCAGAAGGTTTTCTTTTCCTTAACATTCAGTCTAAATGTATCTTTTCCTTGTTTCACTCCATTTCTCTCCTTTGGGCCTTGCCCACGCTACACAGTCATACTGATAGGGGACATTAAAAGCTTGCAACTTGCCCAGCCTTACACAAGTGTCCAAGTCATAAGTACATTTCTCTGTCGCTATTTGAACAAAAAAGCCTGCTGCTGCTCTCTGTTGGCACTAAGTTTGCTCGTATCTAAGCTAGCATAATTCCACAGGATCCTTAAAAAAATAAAGGATTAACTCATAGAGCTTTGACACTAAAGCAAACATGGCACTTGTCCAAAAAGGAAAGCCAGGCGCGCCTTGGCTGCTTCTGTGCAGCAAGACAGGTGTGAGGTGACGCAGACTCTTGGGACAGGAGGTGCAGGAAAGCAGATGTGTAGGGAACCAGCAACATGGCCTTCACACTTGCCTGCAAAGGGCCTGCCTGAGAAGAGATGAGCATGAGACAGGGGTTAGCGCTATGGGGACATGTGCGTAGTACAAGGGCTGCGGTGGCAGGACTCACTTGAGAAGTGTCATGGTTGAAGATGATGGAGCTGAGGTCTCCACAGTTGTAATGCTTGATAAGGTCTTCTGTCGTATAGGGGATCTGGAAACTGCCTGCTCGGAGGCTCTCCTGCTGCAAGAGAGTCTGATTCAAAGCAAAGACCACCTGAGGAAGGGGGAGAGGGAGGAAAAGACAGAGTTCCTGGTGAGTTCTCATCTCGCCCCTTGAATAGGTGACAGATACAGAGCCACCTGCCAAATGCTCTCTGAAGCTGCTCATGCTCCAGTTCACTCATTGCCAACCATGCCTCCAGGTCTGCAGGTACTCACAGCTCAGGCCTGCTCATAGGGAACTGACTCACCACACATAACTACAGGAGGTTTTTCCCACGATATGATTAATACAGAGGATTCAAAGGGGCAGCCTGAAATGGGGGCAATCTTGTTCCCCCAGATGACAGTTTGCTGACCACCACAGAGCCCTAGGGCCTGATTGGTTCCCATCTCCACAGCTTCTCATGGCTTCTCCTTGTTAGCCCTTTCTTCCTCATCTGCAAGGAACACTAATTGCTATCATTTCCTCCTCTGTGTCTCCTTCTCCCACATACCCTATTTGTTTCCAGCAGGAATGGCTCACCGGAGCAGGCTGGGGAAGGATAGTGGCTGCCATCCTCCCTCCAGCAAAGTCTGAGGTGAGCGGCCCAGCACTCTCCACCAGCTGACTGCCTGCTGCGCTCCCTCCTCCTTGACATTCGCCTGGGAATGCAAACACTCCTGTTCCCTTTGCCTCCAGCTGAACCACAGTGGATGCCACAGCTTCTACCCCCAGGGAGCCTCTCCCTTGACCAGAAAGGGAGAAGATCAGCAGAGGTCTCTTGCAGGTGTTGCTGCTTCCTCACCTCCAGCACAGTATGGCTCTCCCAGGGCAGCGGCCTCAGGGCCTGACCCAGACAGAGCTGCCAATCCAGCTGCCTCCCTCCTGGGGCAATGCACATCCCATGAGGATGACTGCCACGTAAAAGGCACAGGAGAGCAGCTTGCAGCAACACTAGACAGGGGTCTCTGGAGCCAAACAGGCAACACAGCATCTCTTTACCTCCCCCTTGCTACTCCAGCCACTGCACCAGGTGGCCACTGAGCCCCAGAAAGGCAGGGAGCCAAGGAAGGATTCAGGGCAGAAACTGCCCAGGCTGAGCATGGGATGCCAGCAGGCACACTGGTGGGGTGCAGAGCTGGCTACTCACCCGCAAAAGCAGCAGCTTTCCATCAACATGTGGCAAGTAAAACACTGCAATCTCTCCTGAACACAAGCTACTGCTGGTTTGCACTCCATAGACAACTGTAACAAACCTTCCTACTACTTCCTGGCTTGCTTTCTTTATTTGTAAAGGAAGTAAGACGAGAGATACTGCTGGGGTCTTGAAACATTTCAGAAATTACATTTTGAGAAGGTTATTTTCCAAGCTTTGGGACTCCCTGCAGCCTGATGAAGGCTCCTGCATATTTGCCTCAAACACCATCTAAAGCATTCTGGAACTGGAGGTATTCACCAACACCATGTAACTCACGCATGAGTAAGCATACTCTCAAAGTATTAAGATCATGTGAACCAAATTTTGGGATTACAGGACAGAGCAGATGTGGGAATGACCAGGGGCAATTTGCCCTTCCCAAGCACAACAATCCATCTCCTACAGAAAGGTTCAGGTCCTACCAAACTTGAAGTTAGCTCCTCACTACAGCTAGAGCTGCCTGTCTGGATCCAAAACACTGTGTATTTAACCGAATATGAAATCACATAACTTAGCATTAGTTCTGGAAGGGTGCTCACGAACAGCAACATTCGCTCCCATCTCATGTTTTTAAAAAAGGCAAGAATTCACTTTATTGGTAAAACTGTACCTGATTAGAAAAATACCTCCAGGTATTTTTCACTCACTCAGGTAAGTCACATCAAACTAACCAGTGGCTGTCTTGCAAAGGAACTCTGTTTAATTTGGAAGTAAATTAAACAAAAAAAAATTGAAACTACTTTATGTCTGAACAAAAGTTTGCATGTAGGCTGGGGTTTATTGCACTCTGAAGCCATCATTTGCTATTTGTTTGGCTCTACCTTCCACACAGAGAAGCTCTAATGGATGTTAATGACCAGACGAGATTTACTGAGAGACAAGCCAAATCCGTGCTGAAAATGTGGGATTTCTACAGCCAGGACTGCTAGGTTATGCCAGGAAAATCTTTTATGTACAATCAGTTCAGCCAAAAACACTTTCATGGAAATGGCTTATTTTGTAAGTTATTTGACTAGCACTGGAGCATCCGCTGGGACAATTTACCATTAAACCAATATGGCCCTTTCCAGACTCAGCAGCCTCTGAAACACTGACCAGACAGTCCCTGTCCACAGAGCAAGAATAACACCTGTGATGGTCTCCTAAGCTGGTCAGGTAGTGCTGCCTCAATGTAGAGGAAGTACATCAAAGAGGTTTTGCAATCTTCACCATTTGATTTTCATCTGAACACAAATCAGTGGAGGGTAACCAGTTCCTGTGGAGAAAACACCAGCTTGCTCAGTGAGACATGAGAACAAAGAAAATCTTCCTCTCTCTGCTGTACTTCCACAGCCCGTACTCCTGCTGTCACTTGCTCTGCATGCTGCCCTCTGCTCCATGCACATCTCTTCCCACCTGTGCTTCAGGTGAAGCATATTCAGTCTCTTCTCCAAACAGGCCTGGCCCAGTTCTTAGCAGCCAGGTCAAGCCACACAGGCATCTTCCTTCCTTGTGCCAACCCACTGGCCTTAGGAAATTAGCACACAGTAAACTACAAATGGATCAAGAAGTCTGTCTCAAGAGTGTGGCTTAAAACTGCAATTACTACCTGCAGTTACAGAGGATTACCACACACATTTACACAGGAATAGAGGCAACTTGCCCCTCCTCCCTTCATATCTCTAATCTTACTGTTGGCATGCCACAAAGCTGTCCTGGTGAGACAGCTTTGGCAGGGAGTTTGTGAACTGCATGGGCTGTTTTTCTTTGGCATGGTGAATTTCAGAGGGCTGTTCCCTGCCAGATCAGACTTCCCCATGAGCAATGTTTTTCTCCATCTGGATCTAGACCTGCATCCTATCACTGTACATAGCTAGCACCTGAGAAGGAGGTCACACAAGAACCGCCTGAAGCCTACTCAGAGAGACGACTTTCACCTTGGCACTATGAGGGACTGAGGTGGTCTCAGATCCTTTGATGACAGCAGCAGCAGCTCAAATACCTCTGCACTATTCAAAACCACCGTCCAAGGACTGGGAGCAAGAAAAGTCAGGATACAAAATGGGCAGAATTCAAAAGAGCATCAATGTCCTCGACAATTCACCCTCGCTAATGAGTTATGGTAGTTTTGCATAGCTGGACGACAGGAGATGCTGTTGCCAAAAATACTCTCCACATCAGCTGGACTCAACAGAATGGAGGCATCTGCTGGAGAGGGATCATGGCACACCTACTGAACAACTACACAGGATTACGATTTGGCGTCAGTGTATGTGTAGAGCCTCTCAAGGGAATGTGATAGCTGTATCTCTCCATTTCTGTAACTTCTTGGGGGAATTGTAACTCCCCAGCAGAAAGAGAAGAGGTGTGGGGGTAAAGAGGGAGGAGGTCTTTGCAGAACCAGGTGTTGCTTAAAGCTGTGCCCTGGTGAGAAGGTTATCTTCGGTAAATAGTAATGGATAGACACTGTCAGAATCTCAAGAGAAGGAAGATTCCTAACCTACTGTTCTTAAAGGATTTAGTTTGCTGAGGTGGGTCTTGGTCAGAAGTTGATAACTCTTACCTGTCATTATTTCTCAAAGAAAACATTAGACTAGGTGCAAAGCGATACTTTAGGAAAACCACAGCCAAACTCTGCAGATCAAATCCCAGTCTTGTTTACCAGATGTGAAAGGCTGTAAGAAAGTCAACACAGCATGAGAAGCAGGGACGAGATGAGCAGCTGTTCTGCAACTGCTGTATTTGCTTGGCACAAACACTGCTTGCCTTCTTAGCTCCACATTCAATCCTGCAGTCCTTTCATTTCTAGTAAGTCCAAGAAGTAAAGAAGACAACAGAAAAGAATGAAAGGTTTAAAGGGAAATTTTAAGTTTTGCTTAAAAATCAAAACCAAGAATTTGCACTGAGCTGTGCTCCTCCAACAGGTAGTACAGAAAGTATTCATCAGTCTTCCAAGTATCTCTTGCATTAAGCTGTTCTACTAATACCAAAATCTTTCCTGTGCTGAGATCCATAGTAATCACATTCATCCTCCCTGCAAAACTACTTTTTCTTACTTCACACCCCCCCACCCCCCAGCAGCTCTAACTCTACTCTGCTCCATTAAGTGTATTCATACTGGCATCAAAGCGTCTCCTGAAAAGATGTATTTGGAGAACAAAAGTAACAAGTTTATTAGAAAGGGATTTTTTCCTCCCACCTCCCACTTCCACTGTGATCTCTCTGTATTCCTCCAACCCTCTCCCTTTTTGTACTGTGGAAAAAATCGATTAAGCTCTCTTGGTATACATATTGCTGCAAGCCTCATTCTCCTCCTGGAGATTTCTTCAGCTGTCAGGAGACACTTCTCCCCTTTGCTAGCATTGTTGGAGTGGCCTGCTAGGCTAAGGGGTGGGGAAAAGGGGGTTAGAGTCCGGCAGATGCCTTTTTTGTCAAAGACAAAAGACCCCCTGCCACACTCTCCACTTTTCAGCACTTTCATCCACATTGGATCAAAGTGCTGTTCTGCATATGAAAGGAACCTGGCATTATGTGCCTCAAATTAGCCTATCGCCATTCCGCTAGCCTCCAAGTCTTCCCAACAAAAGCGCTCACATCTGTTCCATCATTTGCCTCATCTTCTGTTTGTTTTTTTTTTTTTTCCTCCTCTCTGCTCTCAGTTTTTGAGGGCCATTCAGCTCCTTGAATTATAGTCTGGGGGAGCATCTTCCTTGCTCTGGGATCGCTCAGCCAGACAATTTGCTTTTAATTGTCTTAAGGAATCACAGGCAGCTTTTGGGCCATTCCCAGTGACTAACTGCATCCATTACAGCTTCCATTCAGCCTCTTGAGCCAATTCTTTCCCTCATCCTTCTCAAAAGCGTGTTTCTCTCCTTGCTCTTCACCTGGAGGAGACCATTGCTTCTCTGGGCCAGCGAACACCACTGCCCCAAATCAAAGTGAGCCTCAAATCAAAGGCATCATGACTATGAAAGTCAATAATCCTCCTTTGTCATGGTAATGGTCAAGTGCTGAGAAGAAAGCGATATTCCTCACTCCAATGTGACTCAGCTCCTTAGATGTCCAGTGCTTGCACCTCAGCTGCCTTCAAGGCAGCAGGTTGAGACTAGAATTCTCAGAGCCTGGAAACCTGAACCCATCTGAATGAATGGTGATGAAACCTGAACCTGAGCCACAAGGAATCCTGCAAACACCAGCCTGCACACACAGGCAGAAGTAGTTCAATTTTGACAGGGGCTGAGGGTACCAGCAGGAGATTTAACTCATCATCTGCAGCCTCCAGACTAGCCAAAGGCACTTTCAGGGCTGTTGCAGCAGAAGAGATGTTCCCTCTGGCCCCTGCAATAAGCTTTTATAAAGAAGAGAGAAAAAGGAAGCAACTTCCCAAACTTGGATGACTTTTGTGAGAAAGATTGGATTCAGGTGATGAGAAGAGACATGTTATCCAAGGAACTCACACAGAGGACAAGAGATGAACAGTACAAGTTACTGAAACAAACAGAAAAGGAAACTATTCTAGGCTACCTGCCAGCTACAGTTTTCCCATGGGCTTAGTTTTATTTATGGCTTTTGTCTGAAAAGCCAGCATGCAAGTAAAGGGAGCACGTCTTCCCTAGCACTATAATCCAAGGCACTTAGATGACACTCTGCATCAAAGGAGGCACAAAGATGCTGGCAGAGGCAGTGGCAGTGAAGAATTTGGTCTTTGGTCTGCTGACAACAAACTCACCTGGTGCCAGATTCTTGAAGTGTATTTTTCCAGAACCAAACAAAAAGACACTCTGAAATTTTTGATTGTTATCTGAGATTTATATAGAAATACACAAGCCAACCCTTCACTAACACCCCTATAGGGTGTTTTTTAAATACATGAAACGATGCAAATGCTACCCCAAAATTAGTATACACGAAAAATAAAGTCTGCAATAAGAAACTTGTGTCAAAATCCAATACACAGAAGAAATGATCTCTTTTATTAATGAGCTCCTACAAATTCCTCACTTTACCACACCAGAAAAAATTCTGCCCTGCTGGTATTTCTGACCAGTCTTCATCTTTAACCTTTCCAACTAGAAACAATTCTTGAGACAAAGTTGCCTCTTTACAACAGGACATCTAATACTTGCTGCCCTGCAGCGTATCATTCTCAAATAGCCAAGCAACACACTTTTACCACAGTCATTAACAGTGAGGAACTCCACCAGACTGGCTCCTGTCCCAGCTCAATGGCAGCTCAACCCAGCCCTTCCCAAAGACTACACACAATAGAATGCCACGATACACAATGCAGCCCCATGTTGGTGTGTTTTTCCACCACACGCTACCAATATTCTGTTTCTAAATTGGCTCTCATTTGAGTTTCAAAGCAGCTCTAGCTCCAAATCTACCCTTCCTTTCCAGTAGTTACTCTTATCCCAGTGGCATTAACTTGCTTTTTCACTCAAGCTCATCTTTGGTTTTTTTGCCTCCTTACATATGAGCAGGACAGGGAACTCAGTGAAGACAGAGAAATGTCAATATTACTTCTTCCCCAATTTTTCCAGACACAGCAATATTTCAGCTTGGAAGGAAAGCCCACAAAAGCCCTGCTGGTGTAGGAATCTTCCTAGACATTGCCCTAAGAACACTCATCCAAAAAATCACTCATCAACCAATACCAGACATGAGATGCTCTCAACAATGCTAGTCTTCTAGGCTCTGCACCATCCAAACAAATAAACATAAACCTACTAGGACAACACAGATTTCCTGTTCAGAACATGTCATACTTCTTATGTTGTAAACACACTTGATGTTGAAAGTTAATTCACATCCACATCAAACAACGTTTTGTTAGGGAACCTTACATAGAACAACATCTGTTCATGACAGATAAAACAAGGAATGAGATCACTATGCCTCAGAACAGCATTTCAAACTCTTGTATAAATCCAAAAAAACCTGAAATGGGGTCAAACCTCCAGAACCTGCTGAGCAATTTGGAATTTATTAAATAGGAAACTTGTATTTCCCAAGAGGTTTCAGAAGTCCCTGGAAGTTTTGCACATCAACCCCACTGTGATCTCTGTAACCCCAGAGGAGATCTATAAACTACTGTGATTACAGAGGTGAATTCCAAGGTTAGAGAACATTAAAGCCTTTTGTCATGTGCGTGCACATTACTGTCCAAAAAATTCAGTCATAACCAGGTACAGACTTCCAGCTGAGTGGTGCTGCAATTAAGGATAATGCTCTTGCTAGCATCTCATTTTATTGTTTCTACACTTAGAAGTAGGATTTCATACCATAATGAGCTGTTTCTGATACATTGGCTGAAGCCTCTTTTCCTACTGCACAGAGCTGAGCTCTATATAAATTCCCTTCCTTTACCATGCCAAGCCCCTTATTCCAGACTTTGTCTTCCCCTTCTGCTTGTTTGTGTGTGACCTGTTTGCATTCAACTTGATTGCATGACTAGCCAAATAAGCCCCAGAATCAGTGAAAGCGCCCTTGCTGGGCTAGAGATCAAACAAGATCAGCCAAAACTCACCCAGTTAAACACTCCCAGTTTTTTGCTGGACCGAAGGTGGGGAGGAGAAGGATGAGGTCCGTTCCTGATGTTCACATTCTAGGTGCTCATACTTATACGCTAACTGCCATCACATTTGTTTTTTATAACTAGGCTGTCCGTACCTCCCAGAATCAACAGCAATAGGTGTCAATGTTTCAATATCAAATTCAAGTTGCAATGGTGACATATCAGATTATTCTAAAAAGACAGTATAGATGATCTATCAGGTGACGAGAAGCATTGAGGAAAGAGGTACTTCCACACCCATCTTTAAATGGTTAAAGTGAGATCCAAGGGAGACAACTTATTCCTTCGGTATGCCCCCTGGTCAGTGTCAAAGCTTAGTACCAAACCCATTACCCAAATCCTCTGCAACTCCCTTGTACAATCCCTTCCTGGAGACTTTTCAGGTGAAGTGGACAGCAGTGAAGCTGACAAGTGTCCTGCTTGTCTAATATGTACCAAAGGAAAGTGTGAGTTTACAAACAAAAAAATAGCAGCAGCACTGGTTGAGAGGTGTAAACCTGAGTCATACACCAGGCCCACAGCTAGTATATGTAATTGCGTATATGTTCCTGAGCATTTCAAATCAAGTAAACCAAGAATTGAAGGCTGTACGCACTGGCAAATAACTCCCTTGTTCCCTATCCTTGGCTATGGAAACTAACAAACCATTGCAGCTTTGGGACATGGGACACCCCTCCAGGTTCTCTTTTTACAACAAAGACAATCACATAAATGCCGACCCAAAACATAATTCCCTTGTGAGTCTGTCTGCTAGACACCCAGCCTCTGCTCAGATTATATTACCCCTCTTCAGAGGCCCTTAAAAATATTATTAGAACTTCTATTTTTCATCTAGGAAGGAACATACAGACAATTTTACTTATGGCTCAGTTAATCCAGCCCTATGTTTTTGGTTTACTCAGCAATCATGTAATTCTGCTTTGGAGGCCATCAAAGTTCCGTCAATACAATCTTTTATCTTGAATGACCTCCTAATACTCAAAAGACACTGGACCAACCCTCAGTACACTATGTAAAGGATATATTTGGTGCACCTCAGTATTTATTTAAATTCTGGTCAGACAGACCAGTCATCCAAGGATGATAGACCATGAAATGACTGTACATTTTAAAAGCCATCATCAAAAAACAGACCCAAGCAATCATGAAATAAAAATAATTAACACTTTAAGCCTAGCATAATTTTCCTCTGTCAGTGGAATTGTTGCAACAGCACTGCACAAGGTCGCGTGCAATTCTCCAGCACCAGAAAAGGCTAATTCAATTTCAATTTAAAATAGCTGAAAAACACTGTTTGGTGTAAGTGCTGCCATGCTTGACCTTTTGTTACATTTCAAAATTATTTTAATGCAAACTTTCTGCTTAACAATTTCCAAGGACATGCTTTTATCTTGTTAATGATTTTTACTACATTTGCCTAGTCCAGTTTTCTTGTATCTCACTTTTCCCCATGAATGTTCAAAAAGGCTGGCCAGAAGTTCATGGTAACCTTGTGCTAGTTCCTTCAGAAACCTTGTCTGTGTGTCCTGCTGTTTTCGAAATAGTTACTTTTACCAGGCATCTTCTCATCCCCCTCTTATCAAGAACTTGCTGGTTAAATCAACAACAGTTCTATTCTTTTCCTGATGGTCCATAACAGCACTGGCTTTTAACTAAAATGTTTGCTTGCTTCAGCCTTTCTGAAATCCTGAAGAGCTTCTCTATTATTTCCCTTTCCTACCTCCACAGCTTTTGCTCCTCTGCTGCAAAATGGTGCGATGAATATTTCTGCAGAAATCTGGCCACCAGAAAATCGATTTTAAAACACTTTTTGCCCACTGCATTTTCTTATTACACTCATTAGACTCCCTAGCTTTACCTACTTTAGAAGCAAATCCTTTGTTTAACAGCCAAATAAAAAGAGCTGGATTCAAATGAGCACAAATCTGTACAGACAATTTCCTTCATTTGGAAAGGAACATAAGCACAAAGCATCAGCTGCAGCAGTAACTGTTTTGGTTAAACCCAGTAAGTCCTCTGAAGCTTTTTGATGGTTTTGAGCGGCAGCTAGACATCTACAAGCTACTTGAGTGGGGTGGGAGGAGGTAGTAGCAGGGAAGTCCCATGTCTGCTTCTGTAAACTTTTTTTTACAGTCTTCTAAATTCCTAACTGCTGACACAAGAAAATACCTCTAGCTTTTGTCATGAGGTATTCATCCTCAGCCCTGACCTCTCTAAAAAACACATAATGGAGAATGGTGTGTTTTTAAAAGATGTTGGCAAGCACTACAGCAAACACAAAAGAGGCCTTTGCAGAAAGCACACACTCTAGAGGGGAGAAAAACCAAGGAACCCAAATGCTACCATGGTTCCCTTTCGTAAAGAGTAACTGGATGTATGCACCAAGCAGGCCGAAAAGAGCTCACCAGAACTACCAGAAACTTGGACCATGGGCTGGCTGCTGGCACTAAAGATACAAGCTGCAAAGGTCTTCCTCGTCCTCCTCTGGAGAGGATCTCAGGCACACTGCTGCAGCTGTCTAGGATAGAGCTCCCAAAACGTTTGCTACTCCTCATTCCAATTTACACCAAACATGGACTTTAGCTAGTACCACTCTGTGTAACATGTACCACCCTGTGCTACTAGCCATAGCTGTATCACTGCCTGCAGAGTCCCTAGTCACACACAGCTTGTGACCTCTGCAACACTGCAAAAAGTCAGATACAGCAATCCAAACACTCTGTTCAGGATCACTGCACAAACTAGTACAGCTGAGTGCACTAAAACATCATAATCCTTCCACATTTCATTTTATTCTCAGTACGTTCTAACACTATTTAATACATATTTCCTATCCAGCAAAAGCTTACGGGATTTACTACATTAATGGCATGAATGTGCAATTACAATTCATTTGCAACATTTTTACAAATTTGGATCTCAAGACCGTGGTATCTCTGGAGCTTCCAAACCAAAAGGACACTGAAATCAAAGGACTTTTTACACTTACAAACAGGCAATATGTTTAAGCAAGCTAATTGATGAGGTCTTCCCAGCACAGGGGCTCTCACTGTAAACTGAATGTGCCTTTCTGCTACGGAGTTCAAAATAACAAAACTGATTGTGAACTCTTGGTTCTCTATCTCCATACATAGAGATTTATTATGACAAATACATTTTGTTGTTGTTCTTGTTGTTGTTTGTAATTCCAAGGTCAAAAGGGTCTTCAGAACTTCTTTGGAAACAGAGCAATATTTCACAGCAATTATGGTAAAATTAAAGGATAATCTCAGATGGATCAAATGAGAATATGGGAAGCAAAAAATCAAAATCAATAAGACAAATAAATCTGGGGAATTATTTGGAAGGTAGCCATGCTATCACACAGGATTTGTGGGTGGCAGGGCACTGGAAAATTTGTCAATTTGTCAACATGATGATTTTGCAAAAGGCAGTTTCCAAGAATGTAATCGCAAACACTGAAGTAATTTACCTGTCCTATCCAGCCCTGTTAGAGGTGTCTGCCAGACTCTTGCATCCAATTTTGGACACTGCTGAGACAGAAACTAATTCAGAGTCCAGTGGGGAAAAGGAAGACTGTTCAGAGGTTTGAAAACATAAGCTACAGGAAAGGATGAAGAAACTAGCTTAATTCAGAAAAGAGAAGCCTGAGGGAAGGAGACAAGTGTCACCACAGTTCACACTGCCTACAAAAAGTGGTTAACAAAGGGAAAGCCCATCAAGTTGTAGTCCGCAGCTTGGGGATGACAAGAAGATATCAGTTCAACTTGCAGTAGCAAGTATTATAGCTATGCGTGGAAGCTAAGATGGGAAGGAATGAAGTAGGAATAGATTCTTTGAGGTCACTGTACGGTCTTCACCACTCAGTCAGGAATTTTAATAACTGCCCACTGCAGGCACTTAATTGGTCCTTCAGTTTCAATTTTATTAAATTAATTAATCAGTTTATTTTATAAACCTACTTAACATACGAAGTGTCCTTGTTAAATTACCTGTTAATTTACTTACTGAACAGAAACCATTTATGCATATCCACAGAGCTCACAGGCTACTCATCTCGTTCCTATAGCACAGACAGATTCACAGCATATTTCTAGCAGTCAGAAAAGGTTACTAAACACCAGACTGCAGCCAAGGGATGACATCAGTCTCTGCCACGCATGGGTCCCATCCACAAGTCTTCATGGCAGAGGAAAAGAAAACAAACAAAAAACCAAGTCACACAAGAAAAGTTATGACTTTCCAGTACTCCAATCTTTCCTGATAAACCATCTCTCTGCCAAACCCTGCCCGTGTCTTTCTCAGATCCTCTTCACACATCTGGCCTCCCATCATGCCCCTGCTCCACCTTAGCATGCTCATGTGCACACACACACTCCATTTGGCCACAAACCTGTAGTGCTGAGAGAAGTCCGCAGGCCGTTTCAGACGCATTGTTACAGAGCAGATGAGGCTGCTCCCCAGCACAGGACAGCTCCAACAGAGACAAATGTAGCACATTCACCTTTCCTCTGGGATTCAGACATGGTAGGCAACGCACCCAGCACTGACAGCCAGCCTAATGCTGCTGAGGCAGAACAGCAGCTGCAAGACCTCACCCACACTAGCAAGCTTAGACATTTATGCACACACACACAAAGCCACAACTGCAGCAGCATCAGCAGCACCAGAAGCTGCATCTCTGGTACAGGCTGCCTGAGGTTTTTACTTGAAGACAGTTAAAAAGCAGGATGACAATGTGTGCCCCAAGAAAGCGCCTGGATGCTAGTGCTGCCATGTAGCATGGAACCAGGGCAGCAGGTTGAACAGCAGAAGGAATAACAGTAACCAGCAGTTTGCCCACATTTTGCCATGTTACCACAAAGCCAGCTCCCACACGCAAGAAACTCAGTGGCCAGAAGCTTGACACTGTCAGAAGCAATCAGCAGGATGCAGAAGGAGAGGCTCCTTCAGGAGAGGGGTGGCAGGAGAGGCTGCAAAGCAGAAGCAAAAGCCAAGTTTGAATCTTGGTAGAGGATGGGAATTGCAGCCAAGGTGTTGCAGCATGCCTAGTCTTACCACGTGTGCATGTTTCCCTTGACTAGAATGGCACCAGCTGCTCTTACCTTCGCCTAAATCATAAAAGTTCACATAATTATGGGAGACAAAAGCAGACGAAAAAGATCCTGTGACGCAGCATTTACTCAGACCTCAAATTCTCCAGAAAATTGTTGGAACTTCCAAATATACCCAGAAGTCTTCTTCCAGTGTAGAAGATAAATTTCATATTGCCCTCCTCAGCACTGACTTTCAGGGCAATTCACAGGTTGATTCTCTTCTTTCCCTACTGCCTTACATAACCAATGACTTGAAAGCCCAGAAGAATCTGTATACAACAGCTGGATCGTTTAATGAGCGCCAAGATAGCAAGCAAAAACATGTTCTAGGAAGTGCTGGGCAGAACGAAATCAAAGCTATTAATGTGCAGAACAAGCCCAGGAAATCAGCACATGGCATATCTAGCCAGCTTTCTGAAAGACACAGTGAGGTTTTTCAAAACTGGTTCTCCAAAGTCAATCTGTGAGTAAGTATTAATTGATTAAGTGATTATATATCTGCATATAAAGAGACTGCACATAGAAAATCCTGTTCCTCTTTCAGCCCAATTCAAATCTTTGGAAGTCAGTAAACCCAAAAACAAAATTTAACTTTCACAAACAAATATAATGGGATAACAATCTAAAAATAAGTCATTTTAGAACTACCAAAAGGATTTTCAGCTATGTCAAAGCCCTTCTAGGTCTCCAGTTCTCAGAAAATTGAGATTACAGCCATACACTGCAATTCAAAAAGGGAGATCTTTCCATAGCCTGGCAAATTCTAGTGGAAAAAGAAACCTTTTCTCACCCACTTTTACTTGTAATATTAAAATCCATAGCTGAAAATATATGATTCCTTGGCCTGGGGCTATGAACAATCTAGAGAGAATAAGCTACCAGGACTGTGCTGAAGGACCATTTAAGCTGCAGAACTCAAGATTATAGCTTGTCTTCTCCCATTCAGGCTCCATCCTGTTCTGTTTCCTGCAAGGACAATGCTACATCATAACATAAAGTGTGAACTCTATGTGCAAAACGTTCACATTTCCCTCGATCTGAGTTACATCAATCCCCTATTTTCAAAAGCTAAAACCAACCCCACCACTCAGGATCACTGGAAGATGTTTGTTCGCACCTGTCTTTGTCTATCCTGCTCTCTCTGCTGTAAGCAAAATCCATGGAAAAGATACTCCACAAAGCATTTGGAAAGCAAGCCACAACCTTTACCTCTGCTTTAGGCCAAAAAGCATGCTGACGCTTTTCCTTTACATCCTTGTTACATAGCAACAAGGCTGAGAGCAAAGCCAGATCAACAACAAGCAAAGAATCTTCTCACCCCCAGAAATCTGAGCAGATACATTGCACTTCCCTAACTGCTGGAAAAATGACTTGTTCACAGCTCCTTCTCCAGTGACACTGATGTAACAATACAGGCAAAGTAACTGTCAGGAGATTCAGACCTAACATCCTCTTACAAACTGTGTCACTGGAAAGAACAAGGGTGCTTTAAATAGCTCCTTCAAAAATCCAGAACCATAGAGATTTTTTTCTGTCCCAGACAGCCCTAATGAGCAAAGATTTTTCAGATGCAGAGGACATAGGAGTCCAAATCCCATTAAGACTAATTGGACTTGTTCTTATAATCCACTTAGCACTTCCTAGAATCTGCTTCAGCCAACACTATCTACTTATCTGGCAAACATCACATAGGGGAGCAAAGGGTGCAAGTTCTGCCTTCACACTGCAAGAAGCCTATAGGAAAATGTACAGGAACTTCAGAAGCACTTTCAAGTTACTTCTCAGGAGACTTCTGCACTGATTTGCCAGATGGTGTTCAGCACATGCTGCCAAATGCTCCTCTCTTCAGCTTTGCATCTGCTAGAGCACCAGCAGTCACTGGCATTACTCCCTGCACTCAGCACAAACCCACAAACATGAACCACAGGCTTGAACTGAAAGTTACCATGACCCAGCGTCACTCATTTAACCACAGGAGACAAAGCACTCAGGAACATTAGGTTCAGACCATATAGAAGCATCTGGCAGATGCCCCCTGAATCTGAAGGGACTTACTCTGCTGCTATTACTCAACATGCCCATAGGTGACAGAAGAGTGACATACTGTTCCAGTGTCCAACATAATTCAATTTACACTGATCAGAGCCCTGAAAATAAAGAAATTCTGAGACATCATCTACCCCCCCTCCCCGCCCTTGAATTATGTAGAGAGCCACTATGGTGCAGCACTATGTTCTAAAGGAATTATGTTTTAGAAGATAATTTCCTCAAACACGACAATCTAATTCCTCCTAGAGGAACAAAGATCTATTAAGAGGCAAAACACAGTTAAGACATGCTACAGCAGAGTCTTTGCAATGCCGGTCCACTGTCATTCCTAATAAAATTTGTACTTAAATTAAACAAACATAAATCAACAAAATCCAACTTCACTAAATCATTTAACAGGAAAACATTTTTTAAAATAGAAAACATCACAAACAAGAGCAGCATCACCTGAGGTTATCACACACATTAAGAGAATAGTGAAAAGAGTAAGCAAAACAACCCTACTCTAGTATTTCCTTTTCTCCTAGGCAATTATTTGGCTGTTGCTTACAGAACAGATTTTGTACCCATCCACAAAAACACATCTGTTGTAATCCTGAAGCATGTTTCTACTTTTTGCCATTCCAAAAAGACATTCTTAGCTCCTGAAAGAAAACATGTGAAATCTATTTTATTACAATATCATTACTGCATATGAAAAATCTAGACTTATTGGGGGGCTAAATCCACCTTTATTCAAAGCAGAGAGACTACCTCACATGTCTCCTCAGCTTCCTCTGCAGTAAAAACAATCTCTAAAAAAGCTACTGGAATAGATTTGTTACTACTCAGGAAACCAGATTCTCAAGCTAGGAAGGATCAGCTTCTCAGGAGTCCTTAAAAAACTGAACCTAGAATGTGACTAAAGCATGTGTACAGGGTATACTTTATTTTGGAAAGCCGACAGCAGAAGCAGCATACTACCACCCCCTCTGTTCCTGTGAACTCCTTTACTACTGTTGTTTCCCAGTACTGGAATAGTGTATTCATTGCAACATCTTCATAATGGCTCTGCACAGCACTGTTAATCCTGATGTCATACAATGAACAGAAGGCACAGAAAAGGCAGTAGCAGGGCTGGGAATTAAAGTCAGGTCTTCCTATTGTAAGGTTTCAGTCTGGAGATACCGAGCACTCTTTCTATCACATACCATGCCATGGCATCCTGCAAAGGAAAAGAATTCTTTTGCCAAAAAAAAAAAAACCAAACCAACCAAACCAAACACCAACCAATCAAACCTCAAACAGTCCTAGAAATTGTCTCTTTCAAACCATTAAGACTACATCTAACAGTTTTGCGGGTTTTGGTTTTTTTTTTTCAAACTGAGGACTCCCTGGCCTTTCACTAAAACTGTTGGTAGAAGAAAGTCCACCTCAAATTCTCAGAGCAAACCTAGTCAAAGCCCTCCACAGAACTGCCAATGAGGAACTACAGTGCAGCCACAGAGCTGGCTCAGAGAACATGCATAGGTGAGATGGGGAGCGTACTACATCATGTTGTCATCCTGAACAAGACAGATGGAAGTCCACAGGAGCACAACAGCAATGGCTTCCCCTCTAGCCCACAGGACCTCTTTGCAGAAACTTGCCTCCAGCCACCCTTTGCAAGTAAGGCTCTCCATCTCCTTGTCTTGATTACCAAAGTCTGCCTCTACTCTAAATCTTGTCTTGCAAGCTCTGCCTTTGTGCTCAGCCTCCTTTTGTTTTGGTGGCAACTCTCTGGTACATGTCAGAAGTAATCACTCTGCGGAGACAAACACAGAGAGAGGTAATGGAGACCATGCAGTCGGCTGTCCCAACAAACAGAGAATGCGTTTGGAGCATCTGATCGTTCCTCTCACACTTCCCATATCCAAGTCCTACAACATCCAAGCATATGTGCTCTATGCTCTTCTCTTTTCAAGGGAAGATGCATTTTGTATAGGTAGGGCACTTGCAAAGCATGCTAGTCTTCAGTGCAGGGCCCAGGACAGCCTAGATTATGCGTGAACACTTAAGAGGGATATGTCAGCATGCTGTTCCTCCGAACCTATTACAGTGCGCTAATTATTCAGTAGAACGTGTTATACTCCGATTCACTCCTTTAGGGGACTGCATCTTGTTCAACTCTCCTTCCTGTCTAACCCAGAACAAGATGCTAGCCAGGCTTTGGCTGCATGCATCAGCTGTGCTACCAGCTCACCTGCTGCTCAGACTTCAAAGCCTACTTGCTGCTCTTCTGCAACCACATTATGCCCCAGCTGCCTAGTGAAATGCTACACTGCTTGCCTGCAGCAGAAAAAGTAAAAACTACAAAACAGCAACCTAGGAGGGTACTGAACCTGGAAGATGTTTAAGAAGAGGCAAACATTCATTTAATTCAGCTGGCATAATTCCCATGCTTGGACATGTTTGAACAGGTAACACTATTTATCAGCAGGTCCAGATCAGCAGCCACAAAAATCACATTACGAAGAAGATGGTTGAATGGAAATTCTCTCGTAGGTGCAGTCCCAAGCCAGCCCCTTTTCCTGGGCTGCTTCTCATTTCTAGTGAAGTTTTCCACTTCTAATTTGAAAGATTGAAGGACATATCAGATGAAGGGCTCAGTCTGTTACACACCTCATTCTCCTGTAGAAGATAAAATGATCTATTTTAACAGTACACCATTGATGAGAGTATATCTGGCTCTTCCTCTGATCCCTTCTTCCTTCCTTGCTTCTGACTGCATACTGCTGCATGCATTTTCCACCATGCTGTCTCTGGATCCTTCTCTGATTTGAAAGCCACTGAAATGTGGCTCTTTACAAGAGCAGCAATATGGCTAGATAGGTGCAAGGTTTTCTGAGTAATGCAATCCCTAGATTTGGGAATAACAAGCCACCAAGAACTCTATAGGCTATAACTGCTAGATGACCCTGGTAGCCAGTGGTATGCTGCCTCCTGCAGTTGCCTGCTGTACCCAAATACTGTCTTTTGCCCAGACCTACTCTCAGGAGTCTTCTGCAACTAAAAAATCCACTACATGTTTTGCACCTCCAAACCCAGACTGCTTTTGGTATTTGGCTCTGGAAAGATTATCTGTTCTTGCCTTGCTAATGTAGGCTAGCTTCCTCTCATTCTTAGAGGACAGTGAAACAAATCAATTCCTTCATCTCTGTGACTACCTGATAGCATCTTCTCTGTGCTAACCAAGTTCAACAGAATAGCTGTAATGCAGTCATCATCCCTCAGCAATCATCCCTCCCCAAACGTACCTCTAGCTCAGGTATCCTATGTCTCGGATAGCCAGAAAATGAGAGATCATGCAGGTGGAAGTGAATTTATGCATGTTGTGTTTCTTATGTTCATTTCTTAAGTACCCCATGGATGAAATCTAGGTAGAACCATGACTCCTAATTTTTATAATTAAGCAGTGAATGCAAAGCTGTTATTGAAGAATCAGGCTGAGCTGGGACAGCGGGAACTGCTCTGTTCACTCTCTGTCTAGGAATTTCATGTTTCACTGCTCACTGGAAAGCACATTAAGTGAATAAAATTTGTCTTGTTGCACAATTTGCAGTGGTAAACCCTCCTAGCCCAGGAGAGGGGAACTGATCTAGAAAGCGGAACAGGAGCATCGCTTGACACATCTGATTAGATGGAGTGCAGAACTGCATGTTAAATTCAACAGAGTCCACAGAGTAGCAAACTGCAAATCAGGGACAGCCAGACAAGACAAGAGAATGGAAAGGTGAGAAAGACTTTTGCCAACTACACAGTAAGAGGACTCTGCTATCATAGGCCACACCATTAATAATTATTGATGCAACTAGGCAATCATTGGCACACTTCTCCAGCCAGCTTCCTGTACAGCATTATAAGCTTGCACTCAAATACAGACCATAATGGGCTACGCCTGTGTCTATTTCTGCTGTATGGGCTGTTTTTCAACACCACAACTGTACTGCTTGATCCCAACACACCCTTCTCTTGAACCCTTGAATCTAGACAGCCCTGCCTAGCCACAAAGTAGCACAAGAAGGCATTGTCTAGCAGAGCCACGTGGTATTCTCACTGTCTCACTAGGACAAGTTGTGAGGCTCTCCAAGGGGGCCCTCAAAAGACCTGGACATCTGAAACTTTAAGGGATAAATGAAGAGTGATGGAGAACATCAAGCACCTATCTCATGAGCAGTGTATCTAACTCTGCAGTTAAGCATTGCTTTCTCTGGTTGCCACTTCATTTGCCAGATGATGCACAGCACAAGTGACTCATCTCTGCAACACTTCAGCAGCAGAGCCTGGTGTAAGCAAAGACCAGAGACCTTGAAGAGCTTTGGGGCCAAATTCTGCAAGCTTACACGTTACTTGAAAATCAGATAGAAACAGCATGAGCAGATATTCTGAAGCGTAAACACCTAAGTGCAATCAGAACTCTACAGGGCATGTGAACTCCAATCACGTAGCCTGGAGAGGTAGAAGGGAAAGCAGTGATGCCAAGACTAAAAGCTGGTCTCATGTGCACCCTCTCTCACTTACTTCATGACTCTGCGATACCTCTGAGGCTTAGTAGTCTCTGTCCTTGAGAAATTTGACCTCAGCCTTCTCCACTCATGCACCACCATTTCACAACCCATCTTCCCATGGCTGCTCATGCTGTGCAGTTTCGAAGTTTAACCGAGCAATCCCTTTGCTGCTTGACTCATGCTGGGACAGAGCTGTTTCCTATCACAGTTCTGCTGTTGCTCACTAAGATGGCAGTTGTCATCTTCCTGGTAGGAGCTAAGGTTGAGAAATGGATTGGCTTCAACACCAATATCTGTGACACCTAGAGACTTTACCAGATTTTCATTCCTGTGAGTATTAGCAACAAGGTAGTACCTTAATTTTCCACTGCCACTCTTCTTAGAAATCACAGTAGAGATAAGTCACAACTGCTTCTATCCAAATCTGTCTGAGGCAAGTACAGTTTCTGCCTTCATTAAAGGTAAATGCAGTACAGTTCTCAGAAAGATGCTTTCCCAACAGCATTAACTCTCATCTATTAAAGCCCATCAATAAAATCCTTTGCTGGAACCTTCTGTGACCAAGATAAAGTCACCTCTAAGGACTGAAGTGGATGGAGGAAAACGACTTGGCCAGGGCAAATACAATTGGACACAGAGTAAGTTATCCACAGGAAGTTTGAAAGCCCTGCATAACACTTACAATACCTAAGGTGAAGACTCATGCATTGGTGGGACTCCAAGTTTCCATTACATGACGTGTGTCTAGATTCTGAATGATAAATTGGCCAGTTTCTAGGGAAGCCAAGCTGGATTAAGAAACAGTAGGAACAGAAAACAAACTTGAGTTCAAGCGGACCAGACGTGCCAAAGCACACAGTCACACTCTGGCAATGCAGACGCAGGCATTTGCAAGCAGAAATACTGGGGCTGAAGAAGATCATGCTTAATCAGGTGCAAGATCCCAGTTTCAAAGCCGATGGATTGAAGGAAGAGAGGGAAGAAGTGAGAGAAGTAGGTGTGCTTTAGCAAAAACTTACAGACAGGCCCTGAAGAGAAGCACTGTGTTTTCCGCCTGGGATAAAAAGGCAATGCAGACAACCCCTGGCTCATTGCAGAAGTCCTTGAAAAAGGTAGGTGAGCACAGAAACCAGGAACCTCAGCTGGGGCGGAAGTAAAAAGCAAATGCAGCAGCACTAGAGCAACTGCCTTGTTCTCAGCCTTGCATCAAATTACATTTTTGCTCCCTCTACCAGGTTCAAGTTTATAAGTGTCTGTGCGGCTCCCACCACTGCAGACCCTGGGAAGCTCTTTAAGCCTCTGTGGGATGGCATTGTCTATGTAGAGCACATGCCCTGGTGAACCCTTTTCACCTGGTCTTCTGTTTCCCAGCTGGAGGAAAGAGAATTCCTTTTTGCTGCACAAGGAGCTATCAGTGAGTGGAAACCTAAGCCTTATCCCACCCCTCCCCACATCCTCTTGATGCCTCGCTGCAGCTCTGGCTGTGCAACTGCAGAGCACACGGATGTATGAATCCAACCAGGAACACAGTCCTGCACAGAGGGCATTTTCCATGTAGTGTGTAACAAGGTTGTGGGAGGTGGGTGGGAATCTGAGCTTCCTTCTCAATCATATCTGGCAGGTAGGACCACCATCTGGTGCACACACGCTGAGCACAAGAGCACAGTGGTGAGACCTGCTGCCCCAGCTCTGCAACTGTCTGCCAGGACATCATGCATGCTTGCACCTGGTGCTGGAGGAGAAAGCCTCCAACAGACACTGACCCCCAGGAGGTCTATGGAGTTCCAGCACAGAGCTTGGCATTGATTGTCTTGCAGAGCTGATGTCTGTCACCCACTGGTCCAGGAAAGTTGCTGCCTTTGCTTTTAAACCCAAGACCTGATGGAGGCCAAAGTGCTTCGTTGGAGTCAGTCCTCAGACACTCCACCAGTTCACATTAGATCTGTCTAACTGTCTTGGGAATAAATGTGTTTGTGTATTCCCAGAAAAAAAGAAATAAGAGGAAAAAAAAAAAAATGGCCAAATGTTGATATTAAACTGGAAAAAAGAGCCTGTCAGGAATACAGTTAAAACTCACTTCTAGCTCTGCCCCTTTATGCTTACACCAAAAAACAGCATGAGCCCTGTATTTTGGGGGAAAAGATAAAAGTCTGCTCATCCTTAAGGGGAACTGGACTGATTTTCCCAATGCCTGTGGAGTTCAGAGGTAATGGGTAAAGTGACAGCAGTAGGATCATACATATTGTCAGGGCATCAGACAAGCCAGACCTGACTGTTTCTAGAGAATCAAGTCCTTGATGTGGGATGAAGTACAGAAAAACAGTCTGAAATTGAGTCAAATCCCATCCTTTTGCCTCACCCCTTCTCCTGCTGCACACACACCCTGGGAGCTGGTGCTGAGCATACAACCATGTGAGCAGAAAGTGACATTGCATTTGGCTTCTGCATCAGCAGCAAAGTCCGTCCCAGACTGAATTTAAGTGAAGATGACGAGAGAGGAAGAAGACGACAATGCAAGACGAGGGAAAGTAGAACTGAGAATAAAGCTATTTTCTTAATGCTATATCTTGACCACATAAACTGGAGCAAGAATGAAATTTTAGGGACAGTGGGGACAAGCTGATTAACCTGAAACAGCAGGAAGACAGGAGGGTCACTTGCAACAGTTATCTAATGACCTGAGATTATCTGGGTTGGTTCTAGCCCATGTCATTCAGTCCCTATTCAAAACTCAGGTACTGTATGCATGGGTACCCATATAAACACTAGAAAGAGAGAGTTGAGTGTGGAAAAACTTGTATATTTCTAAAAAACCCAATCAATCTATGCTGATTTGCCATCACTGAGCATTTGAACGAGTAAGTAGTTTTCAGGATGTAAGACAATGTGACAAGGGCATGTGACTACAGAACTAGTACCCTGCAATGTTACACTACAGAAATGCGTACAACATGCTTGATACACGGAATTGGTGCTTTCCCTAGATGTGACCCATCTCTGGAAAGCAGTGTGCAGTGAGGGATAAAATGTGAAGCTCAGTCCCACCACCTGCAGAGGGGAGCATCTGTAAACTCAGTGTACACCAGCTGGCCTTCCAGAGAGAGGTATTCTCCATAAGGCCAACAGCCATGTTTGTATAGAGAACTAACATCAGAATTTATTCCTAGACTTTTCCCCATTTCTTCCAAAGGGACTGGAAATTCAATGATATCTTCAGGAAATCCTTTCCTGACTTTCACAAGCTCTGCATCAAGAAACAACAGCTCACTTTTCACAAAATCCATTCAGACAAGGCTATAGGTATCTTTCAAATTTCCCTCGTCTACCTGCTTCACCTTTGGCCAACTTGGTCAGCATGCAGAGGGAGCTCTTTGCCAGGCTCTGAGCTTCACCAAGACTAGTCGCAGAGGGAAAAAAACCCCATATTCCCTTCAAAACCACAGTCACCAGCACTGGGCTCAGCAAAAAGTCTGCAAGGTGGATCCTTCCAGAGAGACATCCCTAGCAGAAGAATATATACAAGCATCAATTATAGACCAGCACACATGTCTTAAAGACAATGATGTCTGTTAACACCTCTGTCTCCTGTCTCACAGTCACATAGACTCTAATCCACTTAGGTTCCTGAGCTGCCAAAGGACATAATTCCTCTACATTTTAGATGTCTGCTTAGTTATTGCATGTGCATAATCACACATGATAGCATTGGAAAAAAAAAACCAGTGCTTTCTCTCAAGGACTTTCCCCAGTAAGTCCATAAGCTGACTGGGAAGCTACAAAAATATTATGCAGCCACAGGCAATGGGCTGCTGTGCAGGTGACCTGGCTTCCCTAATCCACCATGACAGGGAACGGGTATGTTTTAGACAGGTTTTCAAAACACCGTAAAGTCTTTGAAAAGCTACCAGCTTGAAAATTGCCTGAGTAAGGCAACGCATTTGGCCAGGTTCCCAATCCTCACTCAACATGGGGCGGACAGAAGAGACGTTCCCACCTATCCACAATGTTATCTGTAACAGTGGCACCACAATGACATTTTGGAAACAGTTTTGCAAGAATGGTAATGAGCTCCAACTCTTGCTTTGGCCAGTTGGCCAGGACTCACTGCAGCCTGAAAATTTTAGCTTTTAATGTCAAAATGGACTAGCCCAAAATAACAACCAAATTTTAGGCAAAGGAAACTGGATTGTTCCCAGAACATTCATTACAATGCTACTGTGCAGACATGCTGTAGCTTTCCCAGACAGTATGAACAATTTGTCTCACAAAATCACACTGGTCTGACAAGGCCAGTTTCCTATTCAAGGGAAACTGGCTAGCATCATTTTGCCTTCTCCCACCTCTTTACCAGCTGAGAACCTATCATGCCTTTTTATACTCTGAGCAACCTGAAGTTTGGGTAGCTTGACAAGTTATCCACTGTCCCAGAATAATACTGATACAGTATTCCTTCCACTCCCCTGAAGTTTTTTTGAGCACCCATATTGATGATTCAAAGAGCTCCTTGGCTTAGTCTCTAAATATTCTGGACTGTATGTTAACCACTGTTAATGTTTTGTACATTTTGTATGAAAAATAAAAAAAAAAAAAAAGACAGCATTTTTCCTAACTACTGAAAATAATTTCTTACTGGAGCAGAAAACATTCCCTTATGACAAAGTTATGAATACAGAGTGTTCTCCTTTCCAAACATCACGAAACAGTTACCGGTTATTTCTGCCCTTTCTTTTTCATAAGCAGCAATTTTGCAACCCTGTTCAAGATGGAGCCTGTACCACTGCTAGGATTTCATGAATCCCTGATACATTTGAAGAATCCCTTCTTATTGTTCCAAACCCACTGGCCAAAGGCTCTTCATTGGTATGCTTCATTTCTCTCATCAGTTGTCTGCATTTTCTCATAGGTTACTTGTCCACGTTGCTTCCTCTGTTTTTCCATTTATTGTATTTTGGGTTTTTTTATTGCTGCTTTCATCTCCTCTGTTAACCAAAACAGATTTTTTTTTTTTTTTTTTTTTTTTACTAACTAAAGAATTCATCTTTGCAAATGCAGAATTGTGGTTTCTCAGGGACCTAATATAGGATTCTTGAACAACTCCCTGTTATCATTCACATCTTTATGCTTAAATTCTTCCTCCCACTTTATTTGGCCTATAATTATTTTCAGTTTGGGGAAATTGCGCCACTTTAAAGTGCCAATCATACATATTATTGGTTGGGACTATATGTTCCCTTTTCATATAGGAGATTAAGTTCAGTCACAATTCCTTGTACCAAGGCAAACATCGTGTTTAGTTCAGTGATTAATTCATTTTTATTAACTGGATGCGGTCTGAAATTGCATGACTCCAAGCCAGCTGTAATACCTTCTAGATAATGTTATTCAACTATGTGTTATAGGTGAATAGGTTTCTTGCAGTGCTACAAAAACATACCTGAAATCCCTAATTTTTCTCCTTCATCTGTTCTGGTAGTTTCAAGGAGCTGCTCACCCAGGCATTGTGCAATACTGGTAACAAGTACTTCTGTCCCTTGTGTTGTTCATCAGCTACAACCTTAAGCTTTCCATGTCTTGACTTACCAACAGCTTCACAGCAAATAAAATGACATCTGGTGTCAACTTCTCCTCTTCATTTCATCCTTCCTAGAATGCATGGCTGTAGCTACTTTATTTTTAAACATTCCAAATATGCAACTCATCCCACTGGACTCCAGCTGTAACAATAGCCTATTTATCTTAATAACCAGGCTTATAAATTTACACAAACTTGTGATCAAATTACCCTAGCCTAACAAGTTACTGTAGACTGGCTGAGCAGCAGAGACTGTCCAGGAGCCTAGACTTAAGCTATACAGTATGAACTGTTTCAGCAGTAATGCTTCCGTCAGCAGCTCCCAACCACTCCTTACATACCTGCATTTTGAAGGGTCAAGCCTTTATGCAGGCACTTGGGAAACTGAAAATGCACTTGGGAAACTGTAAATGCAGTGCCCGTGCAATTTCTTGAAATATTCAAGCTGTCATAGAGCATGGACTGGTGAGAGCTTGGGAGCAAGCAGCCAGACTGGGAGGAATGGGTCTGCTTGCTCACTTCTCACCAATGCAAAACTGAAAGGTATGGTACCTGTCTACCAAGTCTCAAGGAGAATATAGGTACACCTCACCTCTGTATATCTGCAGCTGCTTGAGTACAGAAATCTCAGCCTTAGAAGTTCTCAGAGAGAATTTTACCAGACATACCAACAATGACAGGACTTTAGTTCCTCTCCTAAATAGCTACAGAGGAATTTGGTATGTTTTCACTTTGGGAGATACCCTGAAACTCCATGGGCAGGAACTTCCCAGGAATGGAAGTCTGGGGGAATTTTCGTATGGCTATAGATATGAGATAGCACAAAGCTGAGGTTAATCACTGCACACAGGTGGTCAAACTGCTGCACATTCTCAGCAGAATAGGTTGCTTTGGCCAAAATAAGGCAACCTCTATCAGTCTGGCACTGGCTAAGGGCATGTCTTCCCTGCTGGGACAGCCCTGGTCAAGCAGGTTAGCAACCACAGTGTCAAGACTTCCCAAAGCTGCACAGCCCTGAGACGTCTAGTGAAAGACCTGGGAGAGTTAGTTTTGTGCTGATTCTGTGCAACTGTGGAAAGCTAAGCTGCTTTATCCCTCTCTCTGCTACTGGATTCTGACATAACTTACCTGCCCTTCTGGATGTGCAGCAGAGGGGTAGAACTGTAGGAAAAGACCAGTGGACTTTGAGCACCTGAGACATTTAGCCAGCTCCCCACTGAAAAAAAAAAAAGTAGAAGAGAAGTCCAGAGCAACAACAAAACCTGCTTTTCATCCTGGCTCTTCAGGTGTACCAGGGAGCCAGGACTCAATGGCTTGATGAAA
The DNA here is from genome assembly GCF_004027225.2 of Strigops habroptila. Lineage (NCBI taxonomy): Eukaryota > Metazoa > Chordata > Aves > Psittaciformes > Psittacidae > Strigops > Strigops habroptila. The sequence continues at coordinate 49,676,469 of NC_044302.2, forward strand.
GGTTTGCAGGCGGAGAGGCAGGAAGATGCTTAGGACAATGTCCAGACACAAGCTCAAATTTTGACAGCAGTTACAATCTTTAAGCAGTTAATCCAGGACACCCAGGAAAGGTAAAGCTTTTATTTGAAAAAACTGAAAATTTGGCCTACACTGAATCAGAGAAATCCAGGGCTCAGTAGGACAGTCCTCAACAACATCCTGTGCTGGGACACATTCAGCAGCACATCACTGTAGGCCTGCAGCAATCCTGGTAGCTCAGAGCTTCTGGTGTTATTTATGTAATTCGTTACCACAAGAAGTCCAAACACTTCCTCTGAGCTTGCAGGAAGCTCTTCAAAATGCCCCAAGGTGCCAGGGAAGCAAAGCAAGGGAGCTGTAGTGATGCAGTCCCGTGCTGCCTTGCCTCAAGAGTGAGTGAAAATAGGCTTGAGCCACGCTCAGAGTGGACTCCTTGCTCAGGCAAGTGGAGCACACCATGAAACTCATCTCCTTGGTGGGAGTAGGATGGCTCATCCTGTGTGACAACTCAGTAAGCCAAGTGCCACTTCTGAAATGTGGAGGGGGCTAAGTGTGCTTGGGGCACTTTCAAGACTGCAACAAGGCATGAGCCACACGTCCCAGTGGGATGTCTCACTACAGCTATTGCAAATGGCTGGTGTGATGATACCTCACCACCAGACATACCCATCAAGTAGCACTGGGGATAGAAATTGCAGGTTTATTTGCAACGAGTTGATGCACAGTTGCAAACCCAATTAATTTGAGCTTTGACAGCCTAACTGCCCATAAAGTCATATAAATATTTTTCCCACATGGTACTGTTTGGGGGACACAAGGGGAGTGGGACACACTAATAAATTATAAGTAATCCACACAGAAACTAAGGGATTGAGGAAATAAGCCAAAAAACAGGCCCTAGCACTGAGCCCACTGATGATACTGCCTCTGTGCAAAAAGAACCATGCTCAGAAAGCAAACCAGATCAAAATAAAACCACATACTGCCATTAAAAATAGCAGTAGAACTGCCATTAAAAAAAACAGAATTGCCATTAAAAAAAAAAAAAAAAAAAGAAAATATTTGCTAGAACATTCCTGTAATGCGTTTACCAGACCCTTCGTGTAAGTAAAGTCTGAAACAACGTATTCCTTTTTTTTGCCAAAGATTAATTTGAGTTCTGGCCAAAGTTAGCAATTCTGCTAATCTTGTTAGAACAGAGTAAAGGGACTGAGAAATGCACAAGGCCAGCTACCTAAATCTTCCCTTACACAGTTAAATGACAGTATTGTGATCACAGTAAACTGCAAACCAAACACTGTTAAACATTTGGTTTTAATTGACAGGACTGTTCTAAAGTCGCATGGATGGATCCCTTCATAAACCTCTCTCTGGTTTCAGACTGCTCAGCCAACTGCTCCCCACGTGCTTGTGTGTTCACATTTGACATCTGCACACTCAAAAAAAAGATGAGCCTCATGAAAAGGAAGGAAATGTGGATGTCTAAGTGCGCCAGTAGGGACACTGCCAAGCTTAGGCTGGCTGACCTGTTCCTTATCAACTTCCAAGCCAACTTCCTGCTCTCAGTGAGCCAATGGAGCTTGAAAGCTATTGTGTCTGAGCACCAACTTTGACTGCCACTTGTCTCAGGCTGAGGCTCTGAGCACCCACCCTGCATGCTCCAGGAGACTGGGCAGATGCACTGAAACACAGAGCATAACCCAGGCTGTAGGCGCTGCATGCAGGACCACCACAGGCACCAGGGTCAGGCCTTGGAGGAAAAGGGCTGTTGCACTCTGAGAGCACCATTTCACCTGGCAACGCGGCAGGAAGAGCTGCCTCTTTCCAAGGGCATAGAACACGCAGGGATGATGGCAATACAGAATAACACTAATACAGAAGCCCAGCCTGCCCTGGCATCAATCTTCTGAAAGCGAGAAGGATGACCAGGAGGAAGCACAGCAGGCAACCAGTGACCAGTGCTCTCAGCAGAGCCTGGCACCAGGCAAGTCCTGCACAGAAGCCCAGAACCCTCTCTCCAGTGATGGCAGAACACCTGTGGAGTGGCTCTTTCCCTGGCACCTCCCCTCAATTCAACCTGTCAGGGGCTGAGGGATGTCTTGAGCCAGAGATGGCACTTGGGACATGTATGAGACTCCCTGGTGAGACTAGGCTTCATCCATCTGTCTAATCCCTTTGTTCACATGTCTTGGTGTATGCGCATCCTTCATCCAGGCATGCTGGAACTGAATGATGTCTTGTGTAGACGTACATCTACCTGGTAAGCCTGCTGCCTGATAATTTTACTGAGGGACCCAATATTTCCTCTGTTATCAAAAACAATTAAGAATTGTTCCTACTGCCCTCTTTCTGCATTAGGACAGAAAAAGCAATAGACATCTTAAAATTGTGCTTCAGCCTCATCCTACTTTCAGTCAACCTTTCCAAACTAGCTAATAAAAGCCTTCAAGAAGATTATAGGAAATATAGGCTTATACAAAAATGCAAGTCAACAAGGATAATGGAAAACATATCCTGTCAAAAAAATTGTGGTAGCTTTTTGCAAGCTTTCAAGCTTACTCAGTAAATGCAATAGCATCAGGGAGCAGACTTCTGAAAAGTGTATGGCAACAGGAATTTAGAGAACTACAAACCAAACACATTACACGCTGAAGACATAGGAAACAGAAATGGTAGTTAGTAGGCCTGAAAATGTAAATGACAATGAGAAACAATTGTGTAAACTACTAAGACCTCTGCTGGGAAAGTTCTTTACCGTACAGCATTTGACATACATGTCAACAACACAGAAGGCAAAAAAACCCCAACAAACTCAACTCTATCATTAATGGGTTTTGCAGATAAAACAAAGGTCAGGGAGCAAAGAATTTAGGAGGAAAGAGCAGAGGTGCTGTGTAATCTGTATCTCTTCTTAAAACAAACACAGTCTGCTGGCTTGCAGTGCATCTTCACCACAGAGCAGACAGGGACTGTATGACAAGAGTAACACTCTCTCTTTCCTGGGAAACAGTGAGGGTAAAAAGGACTTCGCATCCCCCAAGCATGAGCTCTCAGAAAAATCACTCTGCTGAAAGAACCATAGACAAACTGCACAAACATGGGAAGATGAGGAAGTGACAATACCACTGCACCAAGCATATGTGTGACTGCCACAATGCATGACAGATGCTGCTAGGCCTTGGAAGAGCTGAAGGGACAGTTAAAACTCAGAAAATGTGCCCCACTGGGAACAGCTCAGCAGGTTCCCTTTGTTTCATTTAACAAAAAGAACATTGAAAGACAAACTGACTGCAGTTGCAGTACCTGCACAAAGTAGAGAAAGTTGATAGCAGAGGCTCTTCGGTGGAATACAAACCTTCACAAAATCAAACCATTGAAAGCTGAAGCTGGCCGCTATTTTTGGTCTGAACATGTCCAGCTTTGTTGAAGAAAAATAAAAATTAGTCTTCAGAAACACTGCCATGAGATAGAAACTCTGTCACTGGGATGCGGAAGCCAAGTGAGATCCCCATGGACCTGGCAATCCAGCCTGGTCCGAAAAGGAACAGTCCTACAGCTGCTGCATGGGACGGTGACGGCACTGCAGTCCCGTTCTTAGATCAAGAAAGGAAGTTGTTTTCTACGGCTTTGCAGGCATGTGCCTTTAGGCTGTCCAGTCTGGTTGCAACCTTGCTGTCCAAGGGAAAAGCTGGCAACTACATTCCCATGCTTAAGGTTCAGTGGTCTTTAGTGGCTGGTAAGTGGTGAGCCCTTAGGATTAGGCATCAGACAGAGACACAGCATCAAGCCACCCTGACCGATCACTCTAAGTCTGCACATGACCTGAGAATGTGCAGACCACAGCTTAGCACAGAGGGACCTGACTGCCTGACAAGCTGAGCAACACAAGTCCAGATCTCCTCCCTGCTCCACACTCATTACTGTTGGTTGAATTGCTCCAAAAAGCATCCAGTCCAGAGCTTCCTTCTTCTCCCTTGAGCAGCCTCCAGTGCCCAGGACTCCTTAGCCTGCTGACAGGGCAGTGCTCTTCTGCAGCAGCAGTACTCTTCACCCAAAGCTAAAGGACTTCAAGTGTCATGGAAAGACACTTGGCACTGTCTGCCAAACAGCCCACCAGCCTAGTGCTGACTTGCCAGAGGATAGTGGGGTAACCAAGTCAGGAGCGCTCTCAGAGCAGCATACACAACTCATCACCCAGCCCTCACTAACTGGGAAAAGAGGAAGGTGTATTGGCATGCTCACACTATAACACTGGGAGCTAGCCACAGGCAAGGAGCCATCTGTGGGAGCTGCGAGGAGAGACAAAGCCATGTTTACTACCTGACATCTTCTGTTTCTGCTATGTAATATGCTAGGCAAAAGGCATTTTTAGTGGAAAAATCCACCTAGTTGATAGGCGTGCAGACTGCAAATGAAAGGAGCTTACAATGGCACGTGACCAATGCAAACTGGTGCCACAGCAAAATCCATGGTTTGGGATTTCAAAGCCCTACCGCAGAGTTCAGGCTTTTTGAAACAGTCTCCACCCCTCTGAATGAAGAGACAGCAGATCAGAATTCCCCTTTTACTCTCACCAAGGGAAGAACGCTGAACTCCCCCGTAGTTAATAAGATCTTAATTAAACTCTAATTATGACAATAGAAATGCGAAGCCTTAGCTATTTTGGTTCCCGCCAGCCACTATTCTCTGTCCCTGATGTCTAGACATGGAGGCTGCAGGTGTGCCTACATACAAACTGAAAACAAAACCAAGCTTGGGCCACAGACTCCAGCAGCCAAAGATGCAAACAGGATCAATTAAGTTGTTTCAGCTCCAGTTCATGTGCAGAACACCCTGATGTTCCCATCACCTGAGGAGGAAGGGATGCCATCCAGATGGACCTAGACAAACTCGTGAGGTGGGCTGATGCCAACCTTATGAAGTTTAACCAAACCAAGTGCAAGGTCAGGGCACCTGCGTGCACCTGCGTGCAACCAAGTGCACCTGCGTCGGGGCAATCCCAGGCACAGCTACAGGTTGGGAGGAGAAGAGCTTCAGAGCAGCCCTGCGGAGGACTTGGGGTGTTGGTTGATGAGAAGCTTAACATGAGCCAGCAGTGTGCGCTCGCAGCCCAGAAAGCCAACCGTATCCTGGGCTGCATTAAAAGAAGCGTGACCAGCAGGTCGAAGGAGGTGATCCTGCCCCTCTACTCTGCTCTCGTGAGACCTCACTTGGAGTACTGTGTACAGTTCTGGTGTCCTCAACATAAAAAGGACATGGAGGTGTGGGAGCAAGTCCAGAGGAGGGCCACAAGGATGATAAGGGGCCTGGAGCACCTCCTGTATGAAGACAGGCTGAGAAAGTTGGGACTGTTCACGCTGGAGAAGAGAAGGCTGCGTGAAGACCTCATAGCAGCCTTCCAGTATCTGAAGGGGGTCTATAAGGATGCTGGGGAGGGACTCTTCCTTAGGGACTGTAGTGGCAATGGCTTCAAACTTAAACAGAGGAAGTTTAGATTAGATATAAGGAAGAAGTTCTTTACAGTGAGGGTGGTGAAACACTGGAATGGGTTCCCCAGGGAGGTTGTGGATGCTCCATCCCTGAGGTGTTCAAGGCCAGGCTGGACAGCGCCTTGGGCCACATGGTTTAGTGTGAGGTGTCCCTGCCCATGGCAGGGGGGTTGGAACTAGATGATCTTAAGGTCCTTTCCAACCCTAACTACTCTATGATTCTATGTAGATGCTCAGGTAGAAACAGAGAGCTGTGGAAAGGTCTAGATGCAGGAAAGCCACGGGAGAAAACAATTCTCAAATCAAAAAAAGCTAATAGAGTTTTCTATCAAGCACAGCTTGTTTACAAGTGAATGGCACAGCACTGGCCAAGGCTGGCTCATTTTCTGAGCCAATACCAAATTGATGTTCATGACAGCACAGCTGGAGCCAACAGGAAAGCTGAACAGGCTTTAGGCTGGAGCACTAATACCTCCAATCCAGCAAACATGTAGGCACATGCATAACTTGAAAGGAACAGCTGGGAGGTCTGAGGGACTGACTCCAGTGTTGGAAGTCCGCAGCAGCAGATTGTGTATAGCTACACAGCCTTTTATCTGCTGGAAGCCCAGGTGATTCTAGGAATGAGGCCTGCATCCTTACAGGGCATTGCAACAAGAAAGGCACTACCCATCAAAGAAGGTGGGGTGGGGGGGAAAGGTCTTTAAAACAAACTAGGATAGAAGCATTAGTGGCCCCTTGAAAGAGAAACGGAGGGTCAAAACACTAGAAAGAGCTAAAATGACAACTGCAAACTGCAGACTAGGTTTGCAAACCATCCGGTTGTAAAGAGAAAGGTTCAAAAGGGAAGATGGCAATCAGGAATGGAAGCAGGAGGCTGTTGGCAAATAGATTTGTCAGAAATACCTGGGCAAAACAGGTGTGGGTACATTTTGGTAGGGATTGACACTTTTGCAGGGTGGCCAGAAGCCTTTTGCTGTGGGAGCGATCAAGCCAAAGAAGTCATGAAGTGGCTATTGCAGGAACTTATCCCAAGAGTTGGGGTGCCTACGGGAATAGCTTTGACTTGAGGTCCACATTTGATTGCGGAAGTGCTCCAGGGCGTTAGTAAAATGCTGGGAATTACTTGGCACTTCCATACGCCTTGGAGGCCCCAATCCAGTAGCAAAGGAGAAAGAATGAATGAATCAACCAGTGAAAAGACAGATTAGTCAAACAGGTCAGGAAACTAATTTGCAATGGCCTCAGGCACTCCCACTGGCCCTTTTGCCACCAGGAGAGCTGAATCAGAAGCACGGCTACACTCCACTAGGGTGAAGAAAGCCCCACCATGGTGGGAAATTGTCAATGGGGATACAAGAAGAGCTCAAAATTGACTCTGAACTGGGTCTAATTTTGCATCTCCTTTTCAAATGTGGGGAGAATGGATATCTCTGACTCTGCTGGGGGGAAAAAAAAAAAAGAAAACTGAAAAACCAACCACAAACCATTTCTTGCACAGGATTAGACCATTCCGTATGGTTTTGCGCCCCCTTTTTCCCCAGCAGGAGTTTGTAAGCTGTCCCTGTGTGTTCGCCCACTTGAAAGGCAGACACAGAAGTGGTCTGATACTGGACGTTACCAGATAGCAGCACAATACCAAAGGAAATAATTTTCAAAGAGCCTATTTCAGTGTCTTTCTTTGGTTTATATTAAACACATAATTAACTCAACTGTCTGAACAAACTGAGAAGAAGGCTCTGCAATCAAAGATCTACAGAATTGTCAACCATGAGAGGTCACAAGTCAGGTTCTGAAGCAACCATGAAATTGCCTTAGAAACAAAACACCTGCCTCTGGTTCTCCCTTTCCTCCCGCTGCATGTATTGGAAATCTAGTAGTGGGCAGAAGCAAGGGTGTCAATCTGTGGTGCAGTAGCAGCTCCAGACCTGTTCCCACAAGGCACAGCATGCTCTGTCCCCTGAAAATGAGCAGGTGCAGGAGGAGCTGCAGTTCGCATGATGGACTTGCACGTCTCCACCCACCTTGAGGTAATCGCAGGCTCTGATCTTCCTGACCAGGAGAAAGTTTCTCCTGCAGTTCTGGTTACCCTGACCACCTCAGCTAGGCTTTCACAACAAGTATCATCAGGCTGGGCAACTCTGGATGTTGCAGCTCTATGTCCCCCACCCCATGCAGCTTCCTGGCTCATTTGCAGATATTTATTCCAACATCAAAACAGCACAGCTACAGCACCTCTTTTAAGAAAGATGTGTGAAGGCCTAAAGTAAGTGTTAACAGTTGCATGAGCTTAACAGGGACATAATTTGTAACCTATATTTCTCAGCCTCCCTACCACTTTCTTACAGTGGAGAAAGCACATCCAAACCCTCCCTTACACCCTGGTTTCTACCATACTAAACCAGAGGAGTAGTGTCAGCAGAAGGAAAAATACATGCAATAATGTTAATAACATCTCAACCAGATAAGAGGTATAAGAGATGAGACTTCCCAACTCATTCCTAGATTGGTTGTGAGCAAGCAGCAACAGCACAAAGACTTAAAGCACAGTTACTCAAAAGACTGGAGATGCGAATAAAGCTGCCCATTTCCAAACAAGGGAAGAGAGGAGTGCAGATGCCCTGCCTGCATTTAAGGACTGCCGTTCTATTCCCTGCACTGTGCTCCTCCACCAAGACTGGACTGGGATAGCAGCTCTTCTGACATCTGCTCTGAACCACTGTCCCTGCTTTTGCTGGGCTGCACCTCCCATTCTGCCCCTTCCCTTCTAGCAAGTGACTGCACCAGGTAAGGCCATGCTTCACGATGCAGGGGAAAGGTTCAGGCATCAGCTGAAACTCCCTTGCCCCATAACCAAAGGCCCTCCCACCTTTGGGTAGCAGGGCATGCTGCAATAGCAGGTCTCACCTATTCCTAAGCAAACACCACTTCCTCTCCCCAAACTAGTGCGTCGCTGCAAAAGAGGTACCCCAGGCCAGAGAGCAACTTTACGTCTGCTTGTGGTCCCACCAGACAGGTAGACAGACACAGCGACAGATGCTGCTCCCTTGTGTATTTAGTTCAGAGAGGACCACCCCATCCAATACATGGACAACACAAAGGCTGTTCTACTTGCCTGGTGTGACACTGCATGAACAATGGCGCTAAACTCCATCTGGTTGCAAACACAAAGGCACTCGCAAAAGGGACTGCACTAGCCTGTGGAGGTCCCTGCAGGAAGCTGTCCTGATGCTTGCCTGCTCCCCAAAGAAGGAAAACAGGAAAAAACCCTTCCCCCACCCAAAGAAAAATCCCCTAAAAAACCCACCAACACCCCAAAGAAACAAACAAAACAAAACAAACACCCCCCCCACAAAAAACAACAACAAAAAACAAACCCAAAACAAACAAAACCCTAAAACAAACAAACACCAAAACGAAACCCCACTTTTCCCAGTGCAGAGGATGTCCTCAGTGCTTACTTCTCAGCTTTCTATACTTCACAGTGCCTCTACTTGCCCCAAGTGATCACACCTTACTTAGCTATTATTCTTACCTAGCTATTACAAAAGTCAGTTTAGACACTCAGGCCCAGCCTGCCCTGGGCTCCTGCAGGGCACCTGAGCCAGGGTCAGAGAGCAGACATGCAAAAAAGTGCAGCGCCTCTTAGGGTGGACCTTGCCCAAGGAAGAGGACAGGGGTCTCCCCAGGCCAGGTCTAAATGAACTCAGGACATGACCTTAGCTCCTACAGCTAGCAAACTGTCCTGAGGGCACGGGCAAAGGCATGGGCTGCATGGAGCAAACACGAGTGTCTGGGTAGAGCACACTTACCCCACGCCTCAGCCCATGCTCTCGCTGCTGTGACATCCACCTGAGCAGCCAGGCTGGCACCCTGCACACCACTCCATCTCACCTGGGAGAAGTTCAGCCCATTGAGTGGGTGGCACTGCTCCTCCACTCTCTCCACCGCACCCGTTTGCTTCCTCAGCCGCTCCGCTTCCTGGGCGAGGTACAGATCCAGGACAGGGACACCTCGTGACTTAATGTCTATCTCCGTCAGAGAGTTCACCATCAGCATCACCCACACTGGCCTCTTCCGCTCCCAGTTGCCAGCAATGGCGTTGAAGAGGTAATCTGCGTACAGTCCTTTGCCCCGCTGGTCTGGGGTCATCCAGGACGGCATCATGAGCTTGACGTACTCCAGGTGCCGCTTGAGCCGGCGGTAGATGTCAAGGGGCAGCACGTCCTGGAGGTTCTCCCCCTGTGGCAGGAGCTGGCAGCTGGTGAGAGCTGAGATGGTGTAGGGGTCAGTAAGGTCCAGCTCGAAGTACACAATGTGGCTCTGTTGGAAGGCCTTCTTGGAGTTCTCTGGGATGAAATCCCAGACACGTGTGTACGGGACATGGATGGTGCCAAAGAAGTAAGATGGGGGATCTCTCTTGATGGTCCACAGGAAGGAGTTCAGCTCACTTTGCTAGGGGAGAGGGAGACACAGCTGAGTGAGTACAGACATTTATACTGGACCACTGCAGTACAGGCCTTAAGGAAAACATGTTGCCAAGGTCACCTGGCTCAGCAGCTTGCCAGCATGGACTTTTCCTAAAGTGCCTTTGCTCACACAGAGTTCTCTTTAACCATCCTTCTTCCCAGGTCCTGAGGTCAAAATTCAATTTTCATCAACTAAAAACACAGTAAGACTGGCCTTGGCTTTCTCCTCTGAAAGGTAACACTAGGTCTTCTCAACACTAACACCACCACAGCTCATCACCCGGTTATCTGCCAAAACCAGCAGCAGAGCACAGCCCAAGCAGGCCATGCTCCAGGTAAGACGCTTATCGAACTTCCACCTTTTATCGACATCAGAAGCTGCCATCACATTGCTGTAGCAGAGCAGGACATCAGGGTTTCAATCACCTTCGCCTTGATGCCTCTCACCTCAGCATAGCAAGCACCTTTAATCAAAGAAACAGCTGTGACACTTAGTCAGAGGGTGCTACAGCATCTCAGGAGAACTTTCCAGTCTAAGCGAGACACCAAACAAATGTGTAGCACAAAACACAGCTGGCAGGCAGGCTTCCTGGAGCAGGTAGAAATACAGTTGTACAGGGATGTAGCATATGGCAGACACGCAGACAGTCAAGACCCCTTACAGCCCAGTTCTCCACTTTCTTAAGGAGCACAGAAGCACATGCAGTACCTTGGAAAATAAGGGAAAAAATTCTGCAGACCAAACACAGCCTGTGGTTCCAGGACATACTCCTTTAGACACAGAGGAGGAAAAAGCTTCTTTCTTTGAATTAGCTTTTTTAATCTTTCAAAAACCACAACCATCACAAAGTCAGAATTAGACCTCAAGTTTGTTTCACTGCAAAATGTGCCTCACAACATCCCCAGGATTACCAGAGTACAGGGCTATGGTCAAACCCTAAGCAATCCCACAGGGCAGGAGGGCAGATACGGCAAAATGGATCCTGCTTGCAGCCAAGTCATTTTAGACCAGCAGCAGGCATGAACTCCATCACCTACAGCATGCACCCCACTGATGCCATGGTCCTCACTGGAGTGATGAACACAAACTGTTGTATTTGTCTGCACAGACAGGAAGAGGTAGCCTCTGCATGCCTAAATAAGAGGACAGGATTCCTGATGCACTCAAAACATCTGGTCAGCCTTTAGCCAGAAGATAACTCTAACCTCAGCTCTGAGGCTAAGCGTGCATGCGTGCTGATCTAAGAAGCCTACCCAACTGCCAAATGCAGAACAGTCTGCTTGGAGGAATTTATTGGAAGCACACTGCCTATAAATTTCTGATACTAAAGACCCAGGGTCAGAAAGGTTAATCTTAAAAGACTGCTCTGCAATGGCTCATCCCAGACAACCTTCTCCAGCAGCTCTCTACGTCAAACCCAGGGCAAGATGAGGCAGCACTTCAGCAAAGCGCTACCACAAGTCCAGCTTACCAGCACAGACTGACAAACCAAGTATACTCTAAAGGGCTCTTCAGACACATTGAGTATCTGAAGGACGCTTCACGCCTTGGTAACACCATGCTACCACTCTGGATCCTATAGCACAGCCCTGGAATGCACTTCTGAATAACAGACCATAAAAACTCTCCTGAAGACCATGGGAAGAAGGGAGAACAAACATGATGCAGCACCCAGATAGAAAAAAAATTACAGGGCAAAAGATGAGTATGAATCTGACACAGACCCAGGAAAAACACTTGGAAATGAATACACAAAGTGGGAAATGAGACCGGGCTCACTCCTGTCATTACTCAGGAGGGAAAAATGGAAAGACACACCACCTGGTAAGAAATTAACTGAAGCAGCGGTCAGCCAGCTTCCAGGAGGAAGGAGCAGAACTGCTGCTTGCTATCTATAAGCAAGCAAAAAGACAAGACACCTAGGACAGGCACTAGGTCGGGAGGTCAGCGCTCCTTCACTTTGCACAAGTCTGATCATGTATGAGGCAGTGCACAAGAAAACCACAACTGGAAGGCTTTGTAAGCAACAAGTGGTCGCCGGCCAGCTTAAAACTTCAGTTCAGCTCCTGAATAAACCTGGCCGGAAGGCTCCAGACTAGACAAATGGTACTAGGCTTTAATGTGAATCATCAGTGCTGCTCCTGACTACTGCACACAGCCCAGCTAGTAAGATTATTGGCATCGCACCCCTACTTTTTTTTCCCTCTGTAAATTCCCCCAGTTTTCACAATTGGATACTGAAAGCAGAGTAATACTGCCAGCTATTAGTGGTACCACTAAGGAAATCACACACGCCATCAGGCACAGAGTAAATAAAGTCTCCCTTTAAAGAGCCTGCAGCATGGGCAGAGGAAGTAGGATGAGACCTAGCAAAGCTTCTCAAACAGTCCTGGAGTCTGAGACCTTACAAAACAGAGTGGCTGGGCACTCTTGCTGACACTTCCACACCAACAAGAGCAGTCATGAACTTGGCAACCCATCCCAAGAGCCATTCAGACCTCGCATCTCAGAATTGCTTGGAGCCAGCATGAGGGGGTCAGACAACAGGTCTCAGTTTACCGCCATTTATGGGAAACCTCCCATCAATCAGACCCTGCAGATCCAGTTTCCAGACACTTTCAGTCAGGTATAATCCCCAGGTCATGCTACAACAGAAGCTGACAAAGCTCACTTTCCATGCAAAAGGCGGCATTACAGCTGTTTGAGACATGCTAGTGTCCCAAACACTCCTTTGACATCTCCTTTTCCATCAAGAGGCAGAACACTGTTCCAACACTGCTTTACCTCCATGCCAGACCCCTGCAAACAGCCTGCTACTGCCTTCCATGAGAGGGGATGGGGCAAAGTCCTTGGTGTGCCTGAGCAGGTCTGTTCTTCCCCTGCTGTACCTTCTGGCACTGTCTTGTCTCTTGTCACCTCCTGGCGCTCACACATGTTTCACTGCAGCTGCAGAGAGGGAAAAGCAAGGGTATAATTTCTCCCCAAGACCGTAAAAGGGAATCTGTTAAACAATGTTCTAGGTGGCTGTGAGACAGCACAGGAGCAGCGCCGAGGCTTGTTCAGCACTGCAGTATGCGCTGTCACTGGCAGCGCCTCTCTCACCTCGCTTCCCTGAGTGCATACAGTAGTTAAATGTGCTACAACCCAATTTTCCATTGCAGTAGGATCCTTTTACACAGCTGTTACACCAGGAAGAGGTGCTTTAAAGCTAGCACAAATTACAGTCAGAGTGGTGTCTGGAGGCTTAAGAGAGCTGGGTTGTATTGCTCCAGGAATTTCACTTTCAGCAGCATAACAACAAAAAGTGAGGTTCACTTATATATAGATCAAGATTAATATATATCAAGATTAATATTTCTTTCTCCACTGTCCAGTTTACAGGTGGTACTCACTGCATTACTCATGATGGGAAAAACTAGGAGCAAGGGGAAAAAAAAATGGAGGAGCAGCCTAACGAAGAGAGCGGGAGTCATGTAAGAGAACACAGGTCTCTCTCCCAGTTTGCTGCCACACCAAGATCTGGGGCAGTGTCACAGTAGCTGTACCAGACCTCCTTTGTACCTCAAGTTTAACCTCCCACTACACAGTGCCAGATCAAAGTTCTTCTGGATGCTCAGTGCTATAGCGCAGTGCCTTCTCCCCTACCTCACCCCACCAAGTGAAAAAGAGCTGGCTGTGAACTGATTAAGGATATCAGCCCAGCCAAAAAAACTGCTTGGAACAAAAAAGGAGAAAGGCTTTGCCTCAGCCAGCATGGGAATGAGGAAGAAGGAGAAGGAGCTGCTCAAGCTGACACTGTTACAGAGACAATGCACTGGGACCTATGGGATTTAATCTCTAATGTGAGACTGGGAAGCAAGCCTCCCTTCCCAACAAGGGCTCTACAGGGGACAAACTCCACTGCCTGCCCAGAGATGCAATGGGGACACAAAAGGCCAGACAATGCTTTCCCAAGATGAGGGGACAGTAGTCTCAGGCACTGCCAAAATCATCAAAAAGCATGATGCACATCAAGAGTTTTCCTTCAGGAGTTGAGGAAGGGTCTAGGCAAGAACAAAAAAGTCTTGAAGACAGGGAGAGTAAAGTCATGTATTGCAGACCAGTAGCTGAAACCAGAGCTCATATCCCAACACCTGCTCTCAAATCACGTACCTGGTTGTCCACTGGTGGCACTGGAAACTCCCATGACCTCCTGCCTTCCTTCTACCTGCTTCAGCAAAACACAGGCTCTAACTGAGAGGTAGTTTCATTATCTTTCCAATAGGTTTATTTAAAAAAAAAAAACCTACAAACAAACAAACAAACAAAAAAACCCCACAACCCTCAGATTCTGTTCATTTTAACTATCTGCAGCAGATTGCTTTTCCAGCATGATTTATAGATCAACCATAGGATGTAACCTGTAGTCTTCAAATACACAAATACTACTGCATTTGTCAGACATCATACATAGTTTCAGGTGAGGCAGTAATGATTCTGCTGGAAGAGTGGTGCCAAAGAGGATCAGAGAAAGCGTCATCTTTCTTCTGAGAAACAAGCTCAAATTGGGCTGAATGATGTACTGTCAAGAGTAAAATTATGGTAAACATACAGAAAATAATGCAGCAAAAACCAGGAGGAACAAAGAATGCAACTAGTGGCAGCGCTCTGTCTAGAAGAAAAGCATGGGAGTTTAAAAACAAACAAACAAACAAATCGATGAGAGAAGGTTGTGGTGATATTGGGAACGGAGTCTCAGAGGGGAAGGAAAACTGCTGTCCAAAAACTGAGCAACTGGATGTGAACTCCAGACATGGGAAACCTACACCTGCTCTGCTTCTTTCTACATCATTTCTGCTTCCTCCCGTCTTCTGTCCGTCTCATCTATGCAGACTATACATTTTCCAGCACAAAGTGTGTAACTCATTGTACAGGCAGGTGCCCTCTGTGGCTTCAGTGTCTTTCAGGACCCCTAACCCTCATACGCACCACTTGGCCCCACAACCACATCTCCCAAACCTCAGACCAGGATTGCATTGTTTCTCAATCTGCAATATTATTTTTTTTTTCTTTTTTCCTCCTGCTTGCTACAGAAGCAGAGTGTGTGGCATGCAGTATTTCAGCCAAGCAGGCAGCCCTATAACCTTCCCTATATGGCTTTCTCCCTCCTTCTTATCTATCCTGGCGTTCTATCTTGTCATGTTCATTTATACCTAATTCAGGCAAAGATTGTGCCTTTACTTGCCACGTAAGGTGCCCCATGCATCTACAGTAATGCACACAGAAATGCTAGGCACGTTTTTAATAGTCATTCTCTTGAGCTTTTGCCCACTTGCATTAACTGGCACTCTCAAACTCAGCTTAAGACTGTAAGCAGAACTGGCCTGGGGATAAATACTGCACTGGCTACAACTATCAAAAGAACACACATTCGGTCTCCATTTGACAGAAGGAAAAAAAAAAATAAAACCTCTAACTAAAAAGCCAAGGGTTTGGAGCAGACAGATCACTTGCTCTGCCGAAGTGCATGTATGGGGAAAGGTAGCGATTTAAATTAATTGGCCCCTTATCAGAAACAATGCATCATAAAACATTAACCAGCTACAACCACAAACATTCAGCTGTGAATCCCTGGATTCTGGCTTTAAATTTACCAGTACACTCTAATATTAAACAAAATAAAAGCATCACCAGCACACATTACTTAGTAACTGGAATATAACCCAAAGAATTCCAGCATGCTTTATTTCAGATTAACTCTTTTCAAAGCCTTTTTTTTTTTCCTATATATATATATACATACATAACAAAAAAACAAAAAAAAGGATGATGGGACATATTATTGGTTGCAGCTTTAACTATAATTTGGAGTGATGATGAGAAAGCCCTCTGAAGTACTGTATGTTCATTCCTTAAAATAGCAGCTTCTCTCTCTCAGGCACTGATGCACATATTTCTTTCATGACAGAAGCTTTAGGCAACTTGACAAAAAGAAGAAAGGTATACCTGTAATCTAGAGACATAAGAGATACCATAAAGAATTAAGATAAAAACCAACAAAAAAGCCTTCCCTGATGATGCAGGGCCAAGGAGGAATATTTTTCCCCAAGAGCTTGGTGTAAATGTTAGTAAGGAGGCACCCAACACATTTGCAAATAAGGCAGACGCTGCCATTCCTAGACGGCTTACCACCACCATCCTAATGATTCTAGGAAACAGCCTGCCAATACCAGAACTACAGGTGGTCTCCCATTTTAATGGGAGAGTAATCAGCAGATAATGAGATACCATTAACACATTTCACATCCAGATTTGCTGGTAACTGGCAGAAGTCCAGTCAATGCCTCTTGAGGAAAACTCCCTGTGTGTCCCACCAAACCGGTGAACTACACATTCTGCAAGGACCTCTGCTGCTCAGGCTATCAGGGACTGTCCCCTTCTTCCTTCTTGCTCTCACTAGCTCCTTGCAATTTATTTGCATCAGCTCACACACTTTTGCACTTCATGCCCTCAAGGGGAAGAGGGCACTCACTCCAGAGGCTTGACCTAGCTTTATGGCAGTGTGATGGCTGGCCACCTATAAATCCAGTTGACAAACTGGTTCCAGGCAGAAGCAAACTGGTAAGGCACCATCCCTCCCAGCAGAGTTAAGCTCTGTCTAACTCAAGCTCAGGCAGACACCTCCAGTGAGGCACATACGTAGCTTGGCATAAGGTTGAATTGGCAGTGCCCTGAATTCTATGAGATACCTCAGACTCTACTTCTGCATCGGGGGCAGCATGCTCAGCTGAAGGCAGCAAAGTCCCTAGACCAGAAGCTATATGTAGATGTGTGTGCCGGTGAGAGAAATGTCACAGAACAAACCTTCTTCACAGTTGCAAAGCTTTCTCACACCTACCCTTCAGTGAGCTCACTGTGGCTTTGGCACCTTCCCAGTGCAGCAAGTCTGCACTTACTTCTAAGGGCTTCCAGTTCTCTTAACAGATGTGCTGGAGGAGGTAACCCTGCCTGCGGCAGGAGATGAACATAAATGGTGAGACATATGTCCTAGGAGCCTCTCGGGTGCACAGCACCTCCGATCAGGCTGCTTCTAGGTCCAAGCAGATGCCAACAGACTGCACACATGGTATGTTAACACTAACAGAATGCATCAGAACAAAGTAAGTTCCTCTGAAACTTCAACAATAATTGTTTTTTAATCAATGTCTGATTTTTAATGGAAATGACACCCTACTTACAAGCTCCACAGTGGCCAGAACATCACCCCTAACCTGCAATGGGGACTCTCAGCTGTGCTTCCCACCCTCCAGAGCCAGGCCAGCCCACGCTGCTCCTGGTTAGTACAGCCAGGCTGGTGAAGGTAAGAGGACGAGGGAAACCTGACACAACTTAGAACTGTCCTTCCACTTCAGGGGCACGGCCATTTGCTGGTCTGAACCTGCTCCATCACGCCGGCGTTCAGCAGCAAGGCAAGGGGGTATACCCTCGCTCTACCTCCAGCGAGGGATGCAGGCAGCGAGTCAGTCCAGGAGAGCCCGTGCCGCTGGGAGCGGCGTAGCTAGTCCCGCACGGCGCAGCAAAGGGTCTTCCTGGGGGCTCACCCCGGGGTCTTCCCCCTCCGTCAGGACCCAGCGGTGATCGCCCCACCTGGCGCACAGCCCTAGAGACCACCCGACCCGTCCCGTCCCGTCCCGCCCCGTTCCGCTCCCGCCGCAGACCGGATAGGGCCGCTCCCCGAGGGAAAGAGACCGCCGTGCGCCCCGGTCCCGACCCGGACCCCCCACACACACAGAGGCAGCTCCCACGCTGCCGGCCCCGCAGGCCAGTGCGGTGCGGCGCGGCGCGGCGGGCGGCAGAGCCCCCCCGCGCCAGCGCTTACCTTTCCGCGGAGCGGGCAGGCGGCGGGGCCGCGGCTCTGGCGCGCTGTGGCCAGCAGGAGGAGGGAGCCCGACAGCAGGCAGAGCCAGCCGCGGCGCACCATCCCGCTCGTTCCCACTTGGCACAAGTTGGGACGGCTTCCGTTTTCTTCTTCTATTATTTTTTTTTCCTTCTTCTCCTTCCACACTTCCCCTTTTTCTTTCCCCCTATTCTTGCTTTTATTCCCCCTTTGCCCCTTTTTCTTTATTTTTTTTTTCCTCCCCCTATATTTGGTGGTTTGGTTTTTTTTTTTGGACAGTCGACCCAATACCACAGCCCTCGCAGGAGCGGCCCCGTCCCCTGGCCAAGCCCTCCCGCCGCTGCCCCCTCCTCTTAAAGGGTCCCGTGCCGGGCGGAGGGGGACTCGGGGGGAGGAAGGGGAGGGCGCGGGGCCCGCCGCGCCGGGGGCGGGCAGTGGGGCGGCAGAGGGGGGGGTCCTTCGGGCCCCACCGCCTCCTCCCGGCTGAGGCAGAAGCTGCATAGCGGCGAGGCCCGGGCTGGCCCCGTGGTGCTGGGGTGGTTGCGCTCGCCGCCCGGCAGCCCCCGGCGCACCCCTCTGCACCCGGGGCCCGAGGAAGGGAGCCCAGCGACCACGTCCCCTGCCTGCCCTCTGCCCTGCCTGCCTCTGCTTCCCTCCTCCTGCCTGCCCCCTGCCCTGCCTGCCGGTCTCTGCCCAGCCTGCAGCTCTCCTGAACTACGTAGAAAACTGCTGTGTTTTCTCCTCAAGTCTCTTTATTGTCTGTCAGCTTCGGGCTGAGGAGCTATTTTGACTCATTCTTGTCTTCTTGTTTCAAGAAGTCCTGTGCCAAAACTGTGTGTCCACTGCTGGTACACTCTTAAGATCAAAAATGCACCAGAGACATATTACCAACTTTAATTGTAAAATTCAGCCATATTTGCTAAGGAGATTGGTATTTAAAACTTCGCGAAAGTACATAGTGCTAGTAAGTCTGAAAAATACTGAACATGGCCAGAAATGTGCCAGTATTTACGCTGTTGCAAATTCAAAGAACGAACTTCCATAGCCTTCAAGCTATTCGTAATAGGATCTTACTGACATTTTTAACATGGCATGTATAATTCACATAGAGCAAAACCGTTAATACCTTTAGGGCTTAAGCCAAGAAAACCTTCAAAGTTAAAATACTAACTCTCTATTGCCCACACAGTGTATGGTGCTATTGCATGGTACATTCCCTCCTGCACCATCCCCAGTTGTTTTAATTAAGGACTTCCAAATGCAGAAGAAACCAAAACCTGTTAAAGGCATAAATAAAATGATAACGGGGTCAAACACAGGGGGAAAAGTTACGCTACTCTGTGAACTGGCATCTACTAGTTTAAGTAGCAGAATAAGGTGCTGCTCTTCTGCAGACCGTCCTCCAAAACGCATTTCTCCATCTTCTCTCAGCATTCAGTAACAGAATTTTTACCATTTCTACTTTAGTAGTTGCTGTTATGCTCACTTTCTGGTGGGAAGAATGGAGGTGCTTCTGCCTTTTCTTTTTCAACAGCTGGTGGACCTGACCTGCCCCTGGGCTGGGTACACTGTGTGAACAAAGATGGTCTTAAAAGGCTGCTATTAATTTCTTGATAATGTTGCTCTGTGTGTGGAAATACCATGCACAAAGCAACAGGCAAGTTGCAGACCAACTGCTTCAGGCTCTTTGCTGACTCAAATTGTGATTGTTTATTTAGCTTTAGCCTGTTCTTACTTTTAAACTCATCTTTTGCAATGCCAGAGATTCAAATATCTGTCCCTAAGATTAAATTTAACCCTAAGGTTAAACTGTGGTTCAGAGTCAATGGCAAACTTCCCACCAACTTGAAGAAATTGTCATTTTTTACGTTTGGTCGGATAGCCTAGTTTTGCGATGCAGAGTGACTGCTTGTAGAAGAAGGTTTCCAGAAGCAAAACCCTTCGCTGTCTTGCCTTGTCTTATATGCATTACAATATTTCTGAATACATTGGATTTTGAGGAGAATGACATTGGTAATATATGTAATGCATCTTTTTTTGTTAGGTCATGCCAACCATTTAGAACAAAAAGCATTACCTGACAAATAATATGGCATTTGTGCTATATACAGCATTTATTATCCCTAACTATTTTAATTGGTATGCATTTTTGGGCATGGAAGCCAGATAGCATTCATACAATATCTAGATCAAGCTATAGGGAACAAGAATAAATCTTTCATAGCATAGAGATGTGCGGCCAGACTAAATTCCTACTCTCTGTATGACCGATTTTAGTCGCTTTAGGTTCTAAAGTAGGAAAATACATAACAACACTTTCTGAAACACACAGCTCACAGGCATACAGGCAATGCAGATTAAGATGCTTCTTGACTTTACTTTTGGTCTGGTGGGAAATGCATTCTTTGTGGTGAATTGTTAGTGGAAAATAGGGAACGAGGAAGGACAAGGGGAATGTTTGACAGAGACATTCAAACTAATTTATACTTTCACTGCAATGTTTCAGTAGAAAGCCACATCCTAGACCTATCAACAGAAACCTAAGAGATAAAACCAACATTTTTATTTAATAAAGTTCTGTTCATAGAGTGGCTGGGATTTGTTTATCCCAGTCCCTTGCAAAAGTATTTGAGTAGGACTTCAGCATGTGCATAAGGCTAAGCATGTGCTTATGTACATTGCATAGAAAGGATAAACTGCAGCACACGCCTAAATGCTTTTCTGATCAGGGCCTTAGGCCCCAGAGAGTCTGTGACCTGAGTTGTCTGGTTGGTAGTTAATTCAAGATAAGTGAAAGGGCAGGCTCCACAGCCATGTCTCTTACAATGGCAGAGTTTAAGCAGCTGTCATACAGTTGCTCACACTTACATGTCAAGCTTTTAGGTATGCCTACAGGTGGGACCAAGTAATGACCTGGGCTATGTGTGAAAAATAGCTAAGGTTTGTTTTTTGGGGCTTTTTTTTGTCAGCTGATGTTTAACGTTAGTCAGTTTCCCAGGCCATAAGAGTGGTTATATGGAAATAGTTGAGAGTCTGTCAGAGGCAAAAGCCTCCTCAAGTGGGTGTTACTGCTGACAGATCTGCAGAGGATCACAGTCCAAAACTCCTGCATATGCTGATTTAAATGGCATGTGTCCATTTGCACACATGGCACAGGGCACGTACAGTGCACGAGCTCCTAACGGACCTCCAGCTTGCCCATGGTGCCTTTGCTACCTAATGTTAACAATGTCAGGAAATGGGAATGGGAAAGTAAGCCACCTTGTACAGCCAAACACAGCAAGCCTTGAGTGAAAGAAGCTGCCACAAAAGAGATTTGCACAGACTTCTGGACAGAATTATATTCACACTCCAGTAACCGCCAGGTCAGCTGAGATTTACCTACTATCAAACAGGATTTGGCTGGTTTTGAATTCAACATAGATTTTAAACATAATAAAAGTTAAACACAAGGATTTATCACATTAAAATTATGAAAAAATATAAAGCAGATAGTAAAGGAGGCAAAGGAGCTTTCTTCATCAAGTTGAGAAAAAGTACTCTATCTATCTGCATTTGAAAGGAAGTTTGCTTAGGATTGATGTGGACTTCAGAGATTCAGGAACACAGAGCCCCACTTATGCCTCTAGATAAAAAGGGTTAGTGAACTTTGTAGTATGTTACTGTATGAAAGTGTTAGGTCAGCTGGAAGGGAAATATGGGGAATATATTACAAAATGAAGTGGTTACATGTAATTATCAAGTATAGTCAGCCAGAAGCCAAAAATAAAGAGTAAAGAGTGGAATTCTGTTCTCTAAACGCATCTTACTAATAGTAATCTCAATTTGAATGGAGAGAGAAAGCTAAACAAAAATAAATCTCTTAGGCATTGAAAGGAGGTGAAGAGAAAGTACATGACCAGAACAGGGAGCTCTGAATTGCACCAGGCCCCAGCACTTTAGAAATAAAAGGGAGGATCATTTGAAGCCAGGCTGGAAAAAGTTAAAGGGCAGCTTACAAACCTCTTTCCCCAGTCTGAAAATAGTCTTTATAAGAGTGCTATCAAAACCCGAACTGTTTAAAAGGTGAGAATAAAATGCTAACAAAATGGTAAAAATAATGTGAATTATTCAGCTACTAGTTCATAATGTTATGAGGAAAAAATTAAAAGCATTGTCAAAATAAGTGTCATTAATGTGTTATTTTATTGAATTCAGTAAATAGGGACCCCATATCTCATGCATATAGGAAGTACTATATACCTCGAGGTGTTTTAAAGAGGCGGCTCAGTTACATTGTTAATCATACTGCAACTAGAGAAGCAGAAACAGACCGAAGCTCCATGGCGAAGCACAAATAGTCTGAGTGAAATTAACTGATTTTGTCCACCAGAAGGTATGTTCCATCTCAATCAGTCCATCGCTAACCCTCGCATCTGACGCATTAGTGCTGCTCTGTGTTGAGCATGGCTGCACCATGAAATCTCAAGTAAGCAAGTTGGCCAAACCTGCTCTGCAGCACTGGAAGGGAAATGTAGGTCCCTGCAGGCTAGTCCGTCTCTCTCTCTGGGAACTGTCACTAACCTGTACATGGCCCTCAGCCCTGCTGGCTGAAAAACACCTGCTTAGATGTTGAAAAGGAGAGATACAACAGTCTCTCTTCTCTTCCAACTTCCTTCTCAAGCTCTTCATGGGGTAGGAGGAAAGATGCAGGAGCCATCAGCCCTGGAAACCCAGGTGGATCCTGGTCCTGCACGCAGAGGCATCTACCTGGGAAGCAGCTGGAAAGCCTGAGCCCCTCAGGAGGTATCCACAAGGTGTAAAACCTCCAGTTTACATAGGTAGATTTCTGATGTCATCCAGGAAATATCTGGATATCTGGAAATATCTGGAAGAACAACTTCACTGTGGAACAAGTGAAGAAAATCTAGACCAGGTAGAAATGCATTGAATTCAGCTTATTCATTAAACTACCACAATCTTTTTCAGGACATCTTTGGGGGAGAAAACCTATCCTGATTTTTTACCAGCTGTAATTAAAGACTTCCACAAAGAGGGGAGTTTTTTTTCCGAGAGAAAACATTTTGTCCTGGTTTTCTAACTGGCTTTAAGAAAAATTAGCAAAACTGTCAGGGTTGAAGACAGTGTAGCCAACACTTGAACTTCTTACAAAATGTTGTCTTTGCAGTATATAAAGTCCGTTTTTTTTTTTTTTTTTTTTTTATATAAACAGATGCATACATGGTGAACATCTCCCTGCAGTCACTAAGGCAGAACAGACCTACAGAATGCATCATGGAAGTGAAGTTCCAGTGCAAGGGAAACTGCACGATTTTGATACAAACTTCAGCGGGGCAGGATTTTTCCATGGGGTGATGGAGCCCAGGTCAGGCATTTACTGCACCACAGAATTGTCTGTCGTGCATGCCCATTCAGGCCTGACTTCTGAGAAGCACTCAACTGTATCCTTGTATGGCACTAAGCCACTGGGTGATCCTGCTGGGTTATTTGCTATATAAATATGCACAGCAAATGACAGTCCCTGACTCAACGCATTTAGTGCTCAGGTCCCTCAAAGATGTGCGTAGGCAGTTTGTTTCACACACTGTAAAATGTCCCAGGAAAATTAAAGACAGCATACTGAAAATGTTTCATACAATTTAGGAGATCACATATCTGGATATGGGCCTGTCAGTGATTATCCTTTACTTGACTGTAAAGGTTCTTCTTTTTTGTCAGCCCAGCAGTGCAGCAGAGCTTAAATTAAGTTTCTATTCTAGCTCTATTTCACTGCTAATTTTCCTTTAGTCAGCACTTGCTTTGCTTTCAGCCAACTGGGAATTTTCTTTCTCCACCAAATATTGAGGAAAATTATTTCACTTTCTCATTGGGGTAAAAAAAAAAAAAAAAAAATGGAGAACTGGGGGGACAATAAATGTACTGTCTACTTGTTCCCAGAAATGGCACAACTCTAGCTTGACAATTTTTAATGCCAAATCTATTTGCTGAAACAGCATTTGGGATTGGGGAGGGGGTTTAATAGCAGCCCTTTAGTCATGACTATTGCACCTAGCTTCACAGAACAGGTAATCTCAAAGAGCTGGAAGAATGTTCAACCCTTACGAGGTAGGGTGACCATTTCTGCTGGAAATGCTGTGTAACTTTCTTAGCCAGTCTAGATTTGATTTGCTCCCTCTCCACTAAGAGCTCTGTCCAGGACTTCAGTGACCATAGGATTGCTCTCAAAATCCTGTGTTAAAGATGTGCTTCAAACAGAGGCCAAATTACCTCCTCTGTGCCCTCTATCATGATGTAAACCAAATTTTTTCATCATTGTAGTGTCTTTCAAGTAAGTGAGTTGCCAGGGACATGAAAGCAGCAGGAGTATGTTCAAGCTCCAGACCAGGAGAGTTCTTGGATGCATACTTAACTTCAAGCATTTGGACACTAGCACAGCTGAAACAGATCTCTACTTTGAGGCTGAGGTCTAGCCAAATACACTGCTGTGTGGAAAATAAACCCAAACGAGAACAATCAAAGGAAACTGAACCCTCCATTGCTCTATGTAGTTAATACTGAATACATGTAAAACCATTTAGGAGGAAAGTTCCTTAGGAGATAGTTCTTCTCCAAGCTATCTCCCCATCAGGTGAAGGACCTGGTACTGAGCCTTCTGTACCATGCCATTAGCAAGCCAGAACCTGGTACCAAACCATTAACAAGCCAGCCCGTTCTTCCCTTGACCCACAGCCCATGCACTGAAGCTACTCCACTCTCTTCCTTTGACTTGCAATGGTCGACAGGACTTCTACCTAGGTGCCATGACTATCTGTAACTATTTTAAACCAAAGCCTCATTTTTTAAACCTCAAAGGCATTTGCTAGGATGAGCCATAAACTTTCACACTTGAAGGTGAGATTCTGGATGGAATAGCCTAATTCTAACATATGAAGCAGAAGGACCTGTGCACCTCATCTGCCCTCCTTTCAGCCAGCCAGGGACACATCCCATACCTGGAAAACACAAGGTCCAAAGCAAGACTTCCATGAATCCCCCAGACCTTTTCATTTCCACAGCTGAAAAGTAGTTGAGCTAGCTGCTACACCCTTATCCTCCCCAACCACGGGGTTGGCTTTTATCAGTGATAGAAGCTCACCCATAGGCTTATCTCGTCTGCTTTCTTGAAACTGCGCACAAAGGGTCAGAGCTACTTTCCTGACTCTGGCTGCACAGGACTGCAGCCCAAGTGTGTGCCCTTGCACAGGCAGGATCTGCACAAGATACTGAATGGGATTTTAAAGAGCACTCAACATTGAATCCAGTCTTCTTTCTCTGCAGATGAAGGGATTTGGGATATACTGTTCTTTGCTCCTACTCCTCTATTGATCTGTAAAGACATTCTGACCAGAAGATGGCATCGTGATTTCTGTGGGTGTACTCTAAAGGATAGGACCATACTTTTCCTAGACACATAGGCTGGTGTCTTCACTGTTATCCATCTTCATTAAATTCAGGCCACTTTACTGGGCTTCAGGCTTCAGTAGGTGCCACAATATCTGTTAGACATGATGAACCATCTGTCCCTGGGTCCTCCTGCTCAATAGCTGCCAACATCATAGGCCAATAGCAGGGCAATATATAGACTCCACACAAAGCATGCATACTGCTTCCAAGCATTTTGTACCATAGTGAGCCAGCTCTGTACACAAGGCAAGAGAGCCATATGTGCGAATAAAACCATCTGGGTTCAGCACAGGAAGCTATATTACCCAGTTCTACTAGAAGGAGCAAGAGAATTACTAGGTCTTTCTGGACTCTCACTTTCTGGTCCTATTTGACTGATTTACAGATGCCAGACAGTTCAGTATAGAGCATTAAGAAAAGTTACAGATAGCACTTTAAATCCAGTTAGAGAATTTTTTTTTTCTTTTTTTAACTCTGCTGTCTTCTTGACTGTGGGTCTTTCCATTGTCAAGCAATTTGACAACAAAGCAAGAATGATGGGTATCTAGATGTGTAAGGCTGTCTCTGGACAGGGACAGCAACGAGATGGAGTGACAGTCATGTAACTGCAGTGGAGAGAAAATGTTTTAATATCATCAGTACAGAGACTGTGTTCTAAAGATAGCAAGATTTTTGGGAGAAATGGCATCAAAGACAATAGCATTTCCTAACTGTCTAAAAATGTAATAAAATATCTTCAGCTGAATGCCAAGTCTTGTAAGATATATCCTGGTCATTCTCAGGCCAGAAGATCATCGAGATGGGCAAATGAGGGTGGGAAGAGTTTACATCATTTCTTCAAATGTTTGACTGTGAATAACTTGTTAAAACTGAACAAAATTTTCATTACCTGTCCTGTAAAGTTAGGCCTCTGAATGGCTGTTGCCTGAATGAGAATCCAGACAAATGCACCCTAGCAGAATTTCAGTTCCTGATTAAGAAAGGGTAAAGAGCCCAACATACCCATCCTGCATTCTGGGACTAGGGTACAAGAGTTTTTCTGAATGCCAAAAATAACCTTTGACACCAGAACATGGGTTTATTCACCACCTGTTTTACCCCATGGCTGCTGTGCACACCGGTTCAGCAGCCTTGCTGCCTCTGCCATGCCTCCAGTCTTTGCATTGCCTTGTTATTTATTGCATCACTCACATGATTGCTTTCCTGGACCTACCTGGCAAAGGAGAAGTTTCCTGCCTGTTTGCACTTAGCACACCCCCAAGATGCTCTGCTGATAAGGACTTCTTTCTCCCAGGCTCTTGCTTCTTCATCCTGCTTAGCAGTGCTACCAGAATGCCAACCCGGCCTGGCAGGGCTTGTGAATTTGGGCTCAGTGCCTTGCACACACAGCAAAATCACTTCTAGCCCCAGGCTGGCTGCTTAGGGCTCCCAGAAGTGTCTACTCACTGGTGGAATTTGACTGCAGACTGACTAAACTGCAGTGGATACTGAAGCATCAGTTATATATACAAGGGGTTTTCCTAACCATATGCTTACCTCAAGTCAAGTCAATCTTTCCCACTAAGATAATAACTTCTAAAAAAACCCCATCATCACTTAAAGGATAGACCTCTGATGGGGGGTGGCAGGTAGGGCACAGAGAGACAGGACAGTGCCTTGAGAGGGGAGCGTGGAAGATGCCACCACTCTAGTTTTGATGGTGAATCATAGGTGTGTCAGAATAGCAAAAGGAGACTATGTGTCCCACATCCCCCATGACAAATCCCTCTGCGAGGTGGTGATGTTAAAAACAAGAGGGGTAACTCTGCAGTGACAATTCCAGGCCTGTGCTAAAAGTCATCCTGCAAGGAAACTGCCTCCATGTGCTCATGAGGAGCAGCTAATATGCCTGTAGTGGAGACCATAAGGTTCAGTTTTGCAGGGACATGTTCTTCCTGTGCTGGCACCCGGACGGTTCTAAAAGTGGCCTACAGGCTGTAACTCTAAACGCAGGGAGGAGATCACACTTCCTCATGAAACATGCCTCTGGGCCTCCATAAATTACAGAGACACCCTCAGTAAAGGCTGGAGGGCTGGCTATTTGTTCTTCCTGGAGAACTCAGGCCGGCGTTGATTCATGATGCTAAGTATATATATACTAAGGATAGAAGTACTCTTTCAGTGCATTTGTGTGAGACAGCAACAGGGCATGGGCCTCGCAGATATTAAAAACGTGGCAGGACCTCTCCTGAGCAAAAGGGTTGATAATCCTTGGCCAAACCCCAGTGGAGGAAATGGGATAATTTACACCCTATTTCCTGGGATTCTCCTCATCGCTACTGTGGACACAATTATACCTTGTCACTTCCTGCCTGGGGGTCAAGTCATCCTGACTTTAATGCACCCTTCTTGTTTCCCAGTATCCACCCAGGGGTGAGTTTCTTGCTGGACTCCAGCAGATTTCCATGGACCTGCTTTGTCAGATCCCCTTCAAGAAAATTTCCATGTTTACTCAGCTAACTAGCTCAAGAACCTGTTCACCTAAATATTTGCCTTTTACCCTAGCTACATCACCAGATGTGATCAAGCGATCACCTCCTGCAAAATACTGTACTTGAAATCAACATTGCTGAATTACTACCTGATCCAAGTCTATATTGAGGTGTTTCTCACAAATAGACTAGCTTCAGGTTACATCAAGATGTCCTCTTAAACTGAATACACAAAGACATGAGGGCATTTCAGTCTTAGAAAGCTTTTTATGCTTGGCTTAAATAAAACAAGAGTAAATCCAGAAAAGTAAATCCATCTAGTCTGACTTGAACACTCTTCTGTTCCTTCATACAGAAATTCCCACTGCTATATTTAGTATTCTGGCCGTTATACCTAGTTTGCCAGGTGAATTAGTTCCTACCTCTAAAGGCACATCACTCCTGCAACCTGCAAGAAGATGGGCCAGTGCTATTTGAAATCTATTGACAATTGCGTTTTCCCAGCTATTCGTGACATGTTGTACACTGGAGTAGTGGAAGACAGGTGGATCCCTGCATGTCTCAAGTTTTCCTGTGTCTTTTCCCAAAAGAACTGAAGAAAGCTGCTGCTTTCAAAGTTCTTGAAGACAGAAGGCTGCTCCTCTGCCTACCTTTCTGTGACGGCTGCTTCACAAAAAGCACTGTGGATTTCTGGATTCTTCTTCATTCAAGTGAGACATTGTGCAGAGCTGCTTGCAGGCTGTGTGGTCGCTTTCTCTGAAGCTGGATTTCACTGCTGAGCAGAGATTCTTTTTCCATCCCTGGTCCCAGTTCAGAGAACATGTATGTACAGCAAAGTTAGAGCATTATTTTTTACCTCTCAGAGACAGCCTGAAACTTCTTTCCCACCTACATGAGAAAACTCTCTGCCCTAATTCAAGCATTTCCCCAAGCAAACCTAGCTAGGAAGAGGAGGGGGCAGGCCTACTGGAGCTCACATAGTTTCACTGGAGCTAGTAATGCCCATTTCATTTAACAAGGATAAGGACCAAGAAAAAAAATCCTCTGATTTCAGGAATAAATTTTTGGCTGAGAGGAATAATATTCTGACACTACCTCTGTGTTGTGACACACAGCATGGTCCAGAGGCTCACAGTAGCTCACATGGGAAGGTTGACCTTGAGTTGGTAAAAGCTAGGTGAGACAAACTCTCTGCCTTATGTCGGTAAGCATTCCAGTGTCTTCCCAGCATTCCCCCAGGGGAACTGGCATTTTTTAATGCCAAAATTACTATGTAATAACTATAGTACCAAAAAGTTCCCCGCCTTGTTAAAAACTATGGCTACATCTTCACAAGTGTGAACAACACAGGTGAGTGCAGCAGAGATCAGTTACCACTGGAGATATGGGACAATCCATGCTCCAGTAATCAGCTCAGCAGCAGTAAGAGGGCTTTTCTTCAGCCAAAGTCACCACACTTCTCCACGTGCGCTCTTGCATGTCTTACAGCCATAAAGCCTCTGCTAAGTCTGGGACATGGTTAGCTTAAAGGTAGTTCCTAAATATCAACAGTAAGAACAAAGGATCTCAGGTAGGATCTTGCTATGCAACTGGTTATGCAGAGGCTTAGGTTGACCCTGGCACCAGAATCCCAAGTTAGTTCTGTTATGGCAGCAGAAAGGAGAAAACCCACCCAAAATGGCATTTGTATCTCACGTAATATGTGTTCTGAGGCCAAATTCACTTTTGGATCAGCTTCAGAAACTCCATGTCTTCAGATGCTTTGTATTGTTCTTCTCAGTGCCTGTTCTCTTCCTCAAGAGTAGATTATTGTTGCTGGAAAAGATCCCAGAATCTCTCACAGAGCCAAGGTTGACCTCCATAGGCAGCAAACTGTCCCAGCAGTAATGTTGCTCATCTTGATTTCAAGTGTCGCATGCTCAAAAAAGTGAGTAGGATTCAGACTGGGCAGACACTGGAAAAATGCCCCTATGTCTATGAGTACATTGAGAGAATGAATCATTCAATATTAGGAGCTGGTTTTGGGTCCGGCCTCCAAAAATTCCCTCCAAATGAAGCATAGTGAGAGCCATCTCTGAGGCCTGGATTACAATCTTCCATTTGCCGTTTCCACCTAGCCAGTTGCTGGACATTTCATCATTACTTATTCTTTAAATCAGTAAGAGGCAGGATTTCAAAATCCATATGGTCAGTCACACTGCTGTTTGTTACCAACGGACTGTAAGCATCTGGAGCACATTTACCCCTGCATAGTGGAAAGGAAACATTCTTGCTGGCTTTTTATTTTGTTTATACTGCAGAAGTACCTAGTTCTAAAACAAAAGTGACCAAATCTTTGTTTGTGTTTCAAGTTTAATAGATAGTAACAGGTTTTTACTACCGCTTATTATTTGGGGACATAACCAGTTCTGTTACTCTTCTACTTTTATGTGATTTATTAGATCTGAGCTGGGCACACTTTCAGCAATCTCACCTTTGTCATGTACCAGTCGAACCAGGCATAAAGGACAGAAGCAAAAGAAATATGTCTGTGTTTTCCTGATAGAAAATGCTGGAATGCATTCCTTCTTTGTTTACAAGGACAGCATTGCAAAACCACATCATTCACCAAGAGATGTTGCCCAGTGCACTGGCCTGTAAAGTTGTGTTAGGTCTAGATAACCCCATATCAACTTTCCAGTGCCTGTTTTAACACGGTCATTAAATGTGGGTAGTTGCTAATGTGCTTTCATGCCTCTAACAGGAGGGAGCTGCCCAAGAGTAAGCACCACTACTAATACAGTATTATGGCTAAGGCATTTCATTGCTTCATGCCACTGAGCTGGTGGACCCTGCTCACAATACCCAGGTGAAGAGCATGCTCGCATCACACTAGCCTGAAGACATCCCCTCACTTATTGTCATGAATCACCTACTGGCAATGGAAGGATCTCTGGAGTTCATGTAGTCCAACCCCCTGGTCCAGAAGAGCCAACTTAGAGCCAGTTGCCCAGGACTGTGTCCAGACGGCTTTTGAAGATCTCCAAGGAGGGAGACTCCACCACCTCTCTGGGCAACCTGTGCCAGCGCTCAGTCACCCTCACAATGTAAAATGAATTCCCAATGCACAAAGGGAGCCTCCTGTGTTTCAGTTTGTGCCCACTGCCCCGGATCCTGTTACTCTGCACCACTGGAAAGAGACTAGCTCTGACTTATTCACACCTCCTTTCAGGAGATGAGATATTTATACACATTGATGAGATCCATGCTTTTCTCCTACTTTGTGTCTTTCTATTGTTTGGGTTTTTTGGGGCAGATTTTTTTTTTTTTTTTTTTTTTTTTGATGTAGAAAGACCTTTCTTCCTCCAAATGACATGGTACAGATAAAACAGCCCATGCACACTTACCTGAGCCACAGCCTTTAATGAGAAGATTTCCTTTCCCGTATAGACATCTATGATCTCATGCAGGGGATGCCTACAGAAGAGGTGATTCATCTGCTAGGCCAACAAGCTGCTGAATGACTGCTCTGCTCCTACCAGGTTTGAAAGGCAGTCTGAAAAGCATTTATCCAGACATCACAGTCATACTGGGAAGTTTGAACTATCACACTAACAAGCTTTCCTTGAGTTGCAGAAGGAAGACCATTAAAAGGACGATGGCTGTGATTTTAAACTGTGTGGCAGATCCCCTCTGTCAGTTATAATAGCCAGAAAGCCCCACAAGGCTGTTAGAGCAAGCCTTCACCTCTCTCCGTCTCAGAAATGCTGGGGTTTTACCAATACCGCCTGTGCAGAAAGACTCTGTTCCCATTGCTTTCAGAGCAGCATAAGGAACTAGAGCATGACTTGATCTCAGCAGAGGGTTGTTTGCTGGCTCTCCAGATATGGCGCATCAACAGCAGTTGAAGTCAGAAAGATGTCAGTATAAAGCTGTCACCTTCTAACTTACTACCTGCTGCCTGGGTAATAACATCTGCCTGAAGACCTCACAGCAACATGCTGCTATCACTTCCCATGGTGATGCAGAAGCAATGGAGAGGTAAGTGAATGAGACAGATTTTTATTTTGTCCTCTCATCACTGTTAGGTGACCTTCTTCTGAAATGAGAATGGCTGAATGCTTCACTACTTACTGGAAGGACAGAGACCAGCCCCAGGCCCAGGCTGAATTTGCAGTACTGAATGATACAGTGGTTGCTGTACTAGATATACAAAGTCATAAGCCAGGATGCCTTGCTTTGCATATCACATTAAAAAATAAAAATTCATCTTCTTAATCATCATCATGCATGTCTGCACTTCCAGAGGTCACTAAAAAACAGCCAGAAGAGCAAAAGTATTTCTGATGAAGACTGCAATAATTGCCTCTGCACATTACCCAGGAAAGAGGGCAGTAGGAAGTAACGAGGAGTGGGGGTGATCAGTGTAAAAGCAATCACAGATTAGCAAGAAAATATGACTTCATCTTCAAACAACAAACTCTAGTATACAGCTGTGTTTGATTTGACATGATCTAAAAGCCAAAGGAGAAGACACCTAAAAAGGTTCAAATCTCTGTTACAGAAACACACTCAAAATCCTCCCCCGTTTTCCTGCTGAGATTTCAAAGCAGTATCTGGAAGATTTCATGACATGTTTCATTTATGCTTTTGGTGATGGTAATCACAGGTACTGTTATTCTTGCCTGGGACAGCTATGTTCCCGCCTTATTGAAATGCAGGCTTTCATTCTCCTATCCATATTCAGCACCATAACTGCTCCACGTCAGAAACACAACTGCAAAAATGTAAACAAAGGAACAAAAAGGTAGAGCTAAAAATATGGAGGGGTGAGAGGGAACAACTCTTACTGTGCTGTATAGTTTCTCTTTTCCTACTAGTTGGTTACCCAGCCCAATCAAGTGCAAGTCAATCAAATGATATCTGATGTGTTTTGCAGATGGATCAGCAGCGATGCATATCTGCTGCACAGATGTTTCAACTTGGATTTGCTAGCAATCCAGCAATCAGACAGAATCCTGATGCTGATCATTCACAGATGTTGCAAAAAGAAACTCCTCTATCCACTGCAAATAAATTTATACTTTTTACTTTTGGTCATCCACAGCAGCAGTCTCCTATGGAAATCAAAGTGAGACTTTCAGCTAAGATGGTGGAGTTTTGCAGGTGGCTGCATTGTAGGTATTGCTCCTTTGAAAGGAAAATCCCTGAAGCCATTTTTGAAGCAAGGGAACTTTGCTTTTGCTCAAAAGGCACATTTGACTATCACAAGCACTAAGGGATGTGTTTGAAATCAAAGTCACAGCTGCTAAACTGGTTTCGTCATTCAGGAGGAAGATTCAACCAGCCTACCAAAGGGCTGTGTAGTAAAGGGGCAGCTACACTCAGGGCTGCAGCTGCAGCGTCACACACCATCAGCCTGGCAGCAGCAATAAAATCACTAAACTCTAACTTAGTGTTGACAATATATGTACCATCAGTTCTGGTACCTGAAAAATCATGGGACAGGCCTGAAAATATCAGATAGAAAAATAACTAAAGGTGGAATTTGTTTTGTATGGTTTTGAGTTCTTGATGAATCCAGTTTTCACATTCCTCTTTGTGATTACAGCTGTAATCAGTGCCTGCTTTATGAAAATTGAGGTTGTCACCAGGGACTATGTGACTCTGGGCTTGGGAAGACAATATGTAAACTAACTATCCAAAGTCCTCTCTACCTCCATGAGAGAGATCAAATCCTGCACCAACAAGTTTCTGAAAGCAGGAAAACCTCATCAAAACTGTTTGCCTGTGGCATGGAACAATGATATTCACTAGCTGCAGGGAGGGTAATTGTCTCAGGAACCTCAAACAGCATGCGTTCTACACCGTTTGTGCTCCCCAACTGGTAAGCTGCTGGCCTTCCCTTGTGCCCACAACACTCTCGTAGCAGGCTCTGAAAGATGTAAATTCAACTCTTGCCCTTCCTGGCTTGCAAGGGTCAAAGCAGCCAGCATTGGTCCTCACTGAAAAGCCAGCGTGTCATTCAGAGAAGTGATCCATCTTGCCCTTACTCCTTCTAACATGCAGTACAGCTGTTTCAGATAGATATTTCTCAAAGACAAACCTGCCATTCCTGACACAACTGGGCATATCCAAAGGCCACCATCAGCTGAACTGCAACTCATCTTTAGCCCTGCATTACCTGTATTTATGCTGCCATGTAGAAATTAAACCATTACAGAGAGCTGTTGGATTACCCCCTCTTGGCAAGGACCATGTCATCTGATATCTTTTTCCTGGACTTCTCAACAGCATTTGAACATTTACTGATCATCAGACTTCACCTATTTATCACAGACATGTCCCAGAGGACAAGGCAAAGCACTCCTTCCTTATGACACATACTCAAAGCATGGTGATGAGAAACTTGATCTCCACCACTTGGTCCTTTACATCTAATTCCTGCTTAGTGATCTCCATTTAATGGCCTCTTTTCAAGTCTAGCCTATGATAATGTACATACAAAGGTAAAGACCGCAAAAAGTACATGCGAGAGTGAGGGCATGTGGGAGAAAAGTGAAACAGGAGGACACAAAATAAGAGGGGATTTCTTAGTCTGCCTGGTTTCCACACACACCTATGATCTCCCAGCAGGAGATGAAAACACCAATCCCATGTGCATACTGGGTAGTGCTCTTGGCTTGGCAAACCTCAGATAAATGCATCCCTGCAGGATTGTCCCCACCAGGTCCTTCCAGCTTGTGCTGCTTCCACAGACCTCTGCAGAAGTCATGTATTAGGGTCTGGGGTCTGAGCAAATGTCACCCCCACAGTAACAGTTAAAACAGATCCATTTCCAAATTGTTGCACCTGGTAGGAGACAGGTTGATGTCATGCATCATTCTGCAAGCATGGAGCTGTCATCCCAGAAGGAAAGTGGGCATTTTTTAACTGTCAGATCTGAAAAGCACTTTGAGCTTTACCCTCCCTTGGCCTTTATTTGCTGCAGTCCCCAAATATGCAGAGTAGCCAGCAAGGGTTTTCATGAGCTGAAAAGTTAGCCATGGGTACGAGTGCTTTGCTGAGACAGAGTTGAGAGCCTGACCCCATGATACTTCTGTCTTTTGCCACTGGATTCCTCAGGATTCCTATAACCAACCTAGGCTGCTAAACCCACATGGGGAGGGTAAGCAAGCAGCAAACAGCTGTTTTGCCCTATTCAAGATACAGACTGTGCACACGGAAACTCTTTCTCAGAAGATGGAGGTGCTGCAGGCAGTAGCAGCTTCAGGAAGGAAGCATGGGACATGTCATCAGCAGTGCCATCATCACACTGGCAACAGCCGGTGTGCAGTGACAGGCAATGCTGCTCTCAGTACCAAAGAAGAAGGATGGGAAAGATCCTTGGAAGCCATTTTGCAGTTGCAAGAGGAACTTACTGGAACTTTACAGATGTATATAGCTCCTCTTTGCTACCAGTGACACTAGAGGGCAGAAAGGACCACCAGCTGGCCTGAAGATGGGGGAAGTGGCAGAGACAATGGTGCATGGGGAGAGCTATGGGTTGACAGGAGCAAGCACTCAGTGGAAGAAGGGGGGCTTCTCATGAAGGTGGAGTTTCGTAGCCAAGTATCTTCATATCCTAAGGAGACCATAAGCCACGCATTGAAAAAAGGCATATTTGCCACTTGAACATAATGCTTATGAATTGGTCCTGCAATGCTGGTAACCTGAATTTCAATTTCCAAGACCCCCAGTTCACCCAGTCCTGCCTGAAATCACATCCTGAGGTCTCCAGGGTGCTCTGAGCATGGCCAACTAGGGAATGGACAGGGCTGCGTGGGGCTCCAACAGAAGGTGTCATGTGGAGAAGGGGCAGGGAAAGCTTTAAGCTGTGTTTTCCCCGCTTTCTATTATGCAAATGTGCAGAGGTATCAGCAGGCACAGCATAATTTACAGGTACAGCATGGAAAGGTTGCTAGTCTGACACAACTTCACATGGGCTTGTGAGTGGTGTTTCTGGTGCCATCTGGACAGCAGACAGATGTCACCAGCCTCCCTTCTAAACTGTTGTATCATATCCAGCACTTGTTGTGCTGATGTGCTGATGTGCTGATATGTTGTATCATATCCAGAAGGGAGAACACTTCCGAGATGTGTATTATTTTACTGTCAGCCTACTGTTCCTTTGATTAAGGAAGTCCTACATGTCCCTTTCTGTGCAACTCAAATACAGGATTTATATTATTGTTGCACTCTCTCTTCATCACTTTCCACTAAGTGGTGCCAGCTGTGAGCCAGTTCCAGAGAAGCCTTGTCCGTCTGAGAGGGCACAGGTGACACCCAAAGGCAGCAGCGGGAGGGAGTGTGTGCAACCTGTGCCATCATTTGCCATGACAGAGTATGTTGTTGAAACAGCAGGTCATGTACTCACTCTCCTCTCCACTTGATACCCCTTGTGCCACCAGATGAGGAGGCTCTTGTGGCGAAAAGCCTGGCCTGTGCATGTGTGGGCAGCACACGGTGACCCCCATCCATGGCAGAGCAGAGCTCACTCTCCAATGAGGTCACATTCAGCAAAAGCCTGCATGAAAGCAGCATCAAAGGTCACATCTCTTACAGAGTCAAGACAAGTAAGGGAGATGAATACCATGCTTCCGGAGCAGGCAGCACTAGCCAGCAAGGGCATACGGTCCACGAGGCCTGGGGATGCACAGTTAATTAGTCTTTTAAGTTAGGGCACAAGGGCTTTGTTAGCACGTGCTTATAACCAGGCTGCTGCTGAAAAGCACTGTTGCCTGCCACACTGGCAGGGCTTCAGTCTACTTGTAAAATTCAGCCTGTACTGGGCTGAATTAGATCCTTGGCCCGAAAACACTTGAAACCAGTACAAGTCTCTACATTGCTCCTGATACTTTATACCATATTTTTCAAAGCTGATCCACTCTCCTCCAGCAACATTTAGTAAAAGTTGTTTCTCACAGAGGGGAAGGAGGAGGCAATGTCCCCCTCGTTCCCCAGCAAATCCTCCAGGGATACAAAGAAACAAACAAATGTCAGCAGCTAAGTATTACCACTACCTCTGTGAGGCAACTCACCCAAGTCCAGCTCTCTTGGATCACAAAAAAAGGACAAAAAAAATCTCATCTGCTTATTTCATCTGGTACTAGAGGAGAGTTTGACTTCTCCCCTCCCAAAGCACTCTTTCAAGGGCTATTTGTAAAGAAAGCTCCATGGTAATAAATCTCCTTGGAGCCACTTGCACGCACAGCCTTCACGTTAATGTACCATGACAAACTTTTCCCTTTCCTTTTAGCAAATAAAGGGTGAAGGTGTAATAAACTGGAGTTTCTGAGGTCACTGGCTGACAGGGCAAGGGATATGACATATGCTTTACCTTGCTTTAAGCCCCAATTCTGAAGCCTGTGGGGACATTTTTGTTCAGTGCTGGGCTCACTCACGCTGCCCTCCTAAGTCTTCTTACTCTCCTTTGAGTGGGATGCTGGACACTGGTGCTAATCAGGAGCAACTTTGTTAGAGCCAGTGAAATTATTTTTATGAATGTGAAAGCTACATAAACAAGACTTGCACCAGCCCTCAAACATCAGAAGTAAACCACTTCTAGCAGAAAAAAAAGCCCCTTCTATTTTTTTTTTTCTCTGAGACTACTTATCCTCTTGAAAGAAAGCACTCAAACTATTCAGACATTTTTTCACTTAAAATTCTATCTAAAGAGGCTTTGTGACATACAGACTGACATCATGGTTAAGCAGTAAATAATTTTAAATGTCATGTCCCAACTTGCTCTACCCAGCCTTCTCTCCCCCTTGACTTCCTCTTGCCCTGTCCCCTCTCCTTCTTACACATGATTTTCAGAAAAACAGTATATTTCCACTTCCTAAGGCTGAGAACATTACATCTCTTCACCAAAACAACATTTCTTCCCAGCTCTTCCTTTTAAGGGGGCACTTTTAAAACCTTCTCAAAGTCAAGGATTAAGAATAGGAAGAACATTAATGGGGCTTATGCACACATGAGTATGCATTTGGGCATTCATAAGAATGGGCTACAAGTTTCAGTATTTTTTAAGAAAAGCAGTCTCATATAAAAATCCCTAAAGTTCTCAGAAAAGCCTGGCACCATGGGAATTGAGATAACACTGCCTTCTTCCCATTAAGCATCTATTCACATTGAACAGAGGCAAAAGAGTTCCAAAGGCAATTTTCCTACAGATGCTTTTGGCTTCTTCCAGAAACAGTAGCATTTCAGGTTGGGATTTCAAGGTAAGTAATTTTGAAAGGGCTTTTTTCCCACGTATACTTAAAAAAGACACAAGACTGAAAGATTTATACATCAGGAGGCTTCTCAGTTTTTATCTGGACTGTTGAATGTACGATGCTTTTCTCAGAAAGAGTGAAAAAGCCTCTTGGAGTCAAAGAAATTTAATGTGGTTTTTCATTTTCTTTTTCTTACCCAAACACAGCCTCTTTGTCATCAGAGTCATATTTCAGGCATGTAAGAGCATCAAGGACAGAGAGCTGGATTTAAAAAAGCAGCCTAACAAGCCCACGAAACAGAGAGCAGAAGGATGAATGGTCCATCTTTGAACAAGAGCCCATTAATGAGGAAATCCAGCTTTAAGGTCTTGTTCTGGTGAAGGGACACTAAATATGGCAAAAACCCCACTCACCCCAGCTCACAGCAGAGCGTGTTAGAAAGGGCTGCTCTCAAGTTCCTCCATTACAGGACTGCATTTCACTTAAATAGAAGTTTGCTAAACTAGGGTCTGGAGTGCATCTTCATGCCTCCATACACTATATGCCTTGCAAATCCAATCAGGATCCAAATCATATATTAATCTGTGTTCTGAAAATGTCTCAGGTCTATTCGGCAGGGCATTTAAGCGTTTATATGGCCCTAATGAATTTCTGTGCCTAAGCCAACCTGATTAATTTACGACTTTTTATGGAGAGCAAAACAGAGAGCTGCAGCTCTACTACAGCAAACAGCTTGTCTAAAATAATTTCCGGAGATAGCATTTAGAATATTAGTAATTAATTGCTTTCTTGCTTGTTAGACAAAAGCTGTTAGCAATAAATGGAGCCAGGGAGGGAGGCTTCAAACATTGCAAAGAGACGAAGTTATAGCTCAGAAGGGATTTTTCTAAGGCATTGATCATAGCTCTCCCACAGAAATCAGAGATGAAACTCCCACTGAATTAAATGGGGACAGACTTAAGTCAGCATTAAATGGCTTGTTAAGGTTTCTATCTACCTACGGATCTGACAAAATGGTAGTATGCTGCAGCAAATCCTGACTCAATGTTTGGCTATGTGTATTACGTACCAGAAAACACGTATTTCGCTGAACAGCAAAGAGAAATTGCTGTTCAGAAGGACATGGGGACTGCTGAGCAGTCTGAGTCAATCTGTTTCATAAGCAAAACTATGGACACATCCAGTTTTCCAGGTATTTGGGCAAGGGGGCTCCAAAAGGTCTCTCCTCAGACTCCAGAGCTCTCCGCTCCTCAAATTTAGGCACTGAGGCAAAGGTTAGTGTCAAAACTGTGCTTTCTAAGAGTGTTCTCCCTTTTCAGACAGTTATTCGAAGCTTTTTGAAAAACACCTTGGGTAAAAATACAACAGAGAATGTCTCCAAAAGCTCCTTCGCAAGCTCAGTGCTTTCCCCTGCAACCAGCCCTCCATAACACCCTGCATCTGTCTGTCACAGCTGCAAGACGTTTTATCTCCACTCTGCCACAGCAGGATTAATATTTTCTTCCCCCAGGTCAAAAAGCCAGAAGCAGTACTTTCTGGTCCTTTCATGTGCTCTTGCATGAGTAATTTGTTAATTTGTGGTGGAGAGATGCCACACCAGACTCCGCTAGAAATTTCTACACGGACAGGCTGAATTCAGATCCTGACTTATAATGATGCCAACGAGAATGGTTTCTGCCTCCTGTGCATGAACATCTTGCTGCAAAGATGCTAGATAAAGCCTGAAGGGAGTCTGACTGATTGCACTAGATTAGATTCCATGGTCTCGTCTGTGAGAAAAACAGAAGTAAAAATCTCGACTCCCAGTAGATGGCACCATCTGTTCCACGGAATTTTTTCTGTGGTTAGTGCGACCGCAGCTGAGCTCACAGGCAGCTGAGCCTGCAAAGCAAGAGATTAGCGGACCTAGAAGCGTGAGCTCTGGCCTTTGCTGGAAACTGGCATGAGAGAACAGCAAACCCAGATCCACACAGTGATACCACAC
Source organism: Strigops habroptila (assembly GCF_004027225.2). NCBI lineage: Eukaryota > Metazoa > Chordata > Aves > Psittaciformes > Psittacidae > Strigops > Strigops habroptila. Next base: position 49,716,458 of record NC_044302.2, read on the forward strand.
CCTTGAAAGAATGATGATGTACCAGCTTTTAAAACATCCTAGCCATAAAAAAGGTAATGACATGCAAGGGCAGCTGTCCCCTGTGTACCACATGGATGGCTGCATGGGCAGGGCTCTGTCCTGTCCTCTTCAAACCCACTTCACGCAGATCAGTTCTTTGTCTGGGGCCACCACAGGCTGCATTGGCCCTTTGGTGGTGAGATGAAGTTATGGCCCCAGGCAGTGCAAGGCAGCATGCTCCTTAGCAGAATTTCCTTGCCTGCAAGCTGGCAGGGAAATGTGTGATGCCATCAAGGCACCAGCAGCCCTGTCTCTCACTGCCTGGAAGTCCAGTGCCTATTCAGAGCCAACAGCTCCCATCTTCCTTGGGGAGGTGTTAATAGACACACACACATAAAAGCTGTAATGGTTATTTTCCATAAGGATTTAAAAATTCAACATAGTCATTGTATCAATTTATTCAGGAGACTGACAGTTGTCTAAACACACAGCAGGCTGAGAAAAATGGTTTTTCTCTCAAAGAATAAATTATTCCTTGCTAATTAATTACAGGGGAAATGAGAACATGCACAAGTGTTTAAGAAAAAAAAAGCCAGGCTAAGCAGGAAGGCTGGTATTGTTGAAATGTGGTGTCCCAAGGGATTAGGGCACCATTTTCAGCTCAGACACACGTCCTGTGTGACCTTGGGCAATGCACACAGCCTCTCTGAGGCTTTTGTTAGTGCCATTTTACATCACAGGGGTCAGAGGTGGGGGTACATGACATACCACAGCCAGTCTGTGCATGTGCTGATTTGCACATGGTGTGTCTAGTGCCTCCCAAACAATTGCAATAGTCTGTTCTTGTCCTTCCTGTTCCAAAGCAGGCCTGAATTTGTGAATGGCTGCAGTCCATCTCCTTAACAGTACTGGTCAAAACAAGCATACATTTGCTCTTCTCTTGACACTAAACCCAGTTCAGATTCTCTATCTTCCTGTTTAAAATGTCATTTAGGAATATTTTTAAGAGTCTAGAAAGCCCCCTTCATCAGCCAGTTGTGAGAGACTGAACCGAAATCAGACTCCACCGTTCATTGTCTCAAAGATTGGAATGAGAAGCTGAGCTGGGATTCCACCATTCCATTGTCTCAGAGATGGGTGGGAGGAGTTGAGGTAAGACTCCAGCTCCATTGCATGGGAGAATGGTGTCAGAAGCTGAACTGGGACTCCACCATCCATTGCCTGAGAGATGGGTGGGAAGAGCTGAGACTCTTCTCTCCAGTATGTAGAGGATTGGTTTGAGGATTTGCTGTCCATTATCCCAAGAATTGCTGCAGGCATGTACAGCTGAAAAGCTGGCTGCAAAACCAGCAAAACTGTCCACCAGGACCAGTAGTATGTGACATTAAGAACAGAGGTAGTCTCCCCAACTCATTATAAAAGGAGGGGAAAAGGTGATCGCCTAAAAGCACGCCTTCCAGAGGACAATTCCAGAAGGACACCTCTGTGAGAACACTCTCCATGAGGACAAGTCCAGAAGGACACCTCCACAAGGACACCCACCTCTGATGGCTACTATGGACTCTTGGGGACACTCTGCTCTGACACCGACTATGGACCCTGAAGGACTGCCACTTCCTCCGACAACGACAAGGGATCCCCAGGACACAGCTGGATCCACAGTGCTGACTGTCTCTCTCTCTCTGCATCCCGAATTCTTGCTTCATTTCTACCTTTTTTCCGATCTGCCCTATCTCTATCCTCTTTTTTATAATAATTTCCCTCTTTATAGTAATTGTCTTTTTGTAATAAACTGATTGATGGATTATGGTACTTGACCTCGTTTGCGTCTTAATTTCGCTCTTGGGATCACAATGGAAACAGGTCCGACACTAGGGTTTTCTCCAGTCAGACCCAGACACCAGTTTGATCTATGAAGGGGACAATCTAATAGTAGCTGCTCAGCAGTGGCAGTTTGTGATATGGCATGGAGGGCAAGAAGGCCCAACTATAAGAAGGGGTCAAACAGGCTGATAGCAGAGATGCCAGAGACAGAAGGACTCCTTGCAAGGGAGTGAAGTTTCCTTTGGTGATGAGATAAGAAACAGCCTCAGCATTGTCTTCTAGCCATTGGAGAAGAAGAGCAGTCAGGGGCTATCCTTTGGCAGCAGTGCTGGGCTGAGGTGCCCCATGCAACTGTTCTTGGGACTGGTGATGGTGCAAGTGTATATAAGGAATGTGATTGCGATGCATTTTTCAGACTCCCTGTAGAAACCCTCATTGCTACAGGACTCCGCCCTGTGCATTGCTCATTAAATTTTTCACTTGTATTTAAGCATAAATGTGTTGCCTCAAGGTGTGCCATAAAAATTCCCCTACATCTACCATGATAATTCTTTTTCCAAAGAGTTATCCGATCCTGGCTTGTCAGAAATCATAGAATCATAGAATCATAGAATAGTAAGGGCTGAAAAGGACCTTAAGATCATCTAGTTCCAACCCCCCTGCCATGGGCAGGGACACCTCGCACTAAACCATGTGGCCCAAGGCTCTGTCCAATCTGGCCTTGAACACCTCCAGGGATGGAGCATCCATAACCTTCCTGGGCAACCCATCCCAGTGCTTCACCGCTCTCACCGTAAAGAACTTCTTCTTCATATCTAACCTGAACTTCCCCTGTTTAAGTTTGAAGCCATTACCCCTTGTCCTACCACTACAGTCCCTAAGGAAGAGTCCTTCCCCAGCATCCTTATAGACCCCCTTCAGATACTGGAAGGCTGCTATGAGGTCTTCACGCAGCCTTCTCTTCTCCAGGCTGAACAGCCCCAACTTTCTCAGCCTGTCTTCATACGGGAGGTGCTCCAGCCCCCTGATCATCCTCATGGCCTCCTCTGGACTTGCTCCCACACCTCCATGTCCTTTTTATGTTGAGGACACCAGAACTGTACACAGTACTCCAAGTGAGGTCTCACGAGAGCAGAGTAGAGGGGCAGGATCACTTCCTTCGACCTGCTGGTCACACTTCTTTTGATGCAGTCCAGGATACGGTTGGCTTTCTGGGCTGCGAGCGCACACTGCTGGCTCATGTTAAGCTTCTCATCCACCAACACCCCCACGTCCTTCTCCGCAGGGCTGCTCTGAATCTCTTCTCCTCCCAACCTGTAGCAGTGCCTGGGATTGCCCCGACCCAGGTGTAGGACCTTATACTTGGTTTGGTTAAACTTCATAAGGTTGGCACCGGCCCACCTCACAAACTTGTCAAGGTCCCTCTGGATGGCATCTCTTCCCTTCAGGGTATCAACCGAACCACACAGCTTGGTGTTGTCGGCAAACTTGCTGAGGGCGCGCTTCATCCCACTGTCCATGTCGCCGGCAAAAATGTTGAATAGGACCGGTCCCAACACCGATCCCTGAGGGACATCATTTGTTACAGTTTTCCAACTGGACATCAAGCTGTTTACCACAACTCTTTGCATGCGCCCATCGAGCCAGTTCTTTATCCACTGAATGGTCCATCTGTCAAATTGATGTCTGTCCAATTTAGAGACAAGAATGTCATGCGGGAAGACAAGGATGTTGTGCGGGAAAATAAAAGGCAAACTCACAAGGCTGATGCAAAGTTCTGGACATATGTGCAAAACGTGGTAACAACAAGTCATCTTCAACTGTGAAGGAAAAGAGTTACTTGCCCTTTCCCAAGCGGAAAGAGCTCATGTCTCACGTGATGATGTGCAGGACGATTGATAACCTCTACAAGTACAGAACAGTGTCTTATCAAGTCCAGCTCTTGTCTGACTTTCTCTCTCACACCTGGAAACTTTAAAACCTTCTCTAAGGAAGCTTTAATACGAGAATGTTGGTGGTATATAGCATGAATTAATTCCCTTGCCTACCTGTGGTGATCACCGGGCCTCCAAGCACAGACTCATGACTTGCTAATACCATACTGGCCAGCAGAGATGACATGTTTGCTGTTAAACACACAGAAGAATTTCATCTAGCAATAGTATTTTCCTTAGAGGCTAGATTACAGCTGAATTTTTTTAAGGACTGTCCAATTCCATTTTAAAGCCCTCAAGTATTGGTGAGTCCCACACCTGCTCTGCTGCAGTATCCAATTACCCTCACAGCCAGATGCTTGCTGAGACCAGTGCCTGCTCCCTGTCTGCTGAGGGAAGGTTCTTGGCTGGGAGTAGACTTCTGGTGGAAAATCTCATTTCCAGGAGACAAGAAGTCAATAACATATTTTAGAAAAGTAACCTGGCTTCAGCTGCATCATTTTTGCCTATGCCTTTGGAGCAGTTACTGGGTTCCCCTGCTTTGTTTCTGATGATGGGAGCCATATTTGCATTGACAGCCTTGTCGTGGTTTGAGCCCAGCCGGTAACTCAGAACCACACAGCTGCTCGCTCACTCTCCCCCTTCCTCCCCCCTCTCCCGGAGGGATGGGGAGGAGAATCGGAAGAATGTAACTCCCACGGGTTGAGATAAGAGCAGTCCCGCAACTAAGGTATAATACAAAACCACTACTGCTACCACCAATGGTAATAATGATTAGTGAAATAACAAGGGGAGAGGATACAATTGCTCACCACCCACCGACCGATACCCAGCCCGACCCGAGCAGTGATCTGGGCCTTCCGGGTAACTCCCCCCGGTTTATATACTGGGCATGACGTGCTGTGGTATGGAATACCCCTTTGGCTAGTTTGGGTCAGGTGTCCTGTCTCTGCTTCCTCCCGGCTTCCCCTCCTCCCTGGCAAAGCATGAGACTGAGAAAGTCCTTGGTTGGAATAAACATTACTTAGCAACGACTAAAAACATCGGTGTTATCAGCGTTGTTCCCAGGCTGAAAGTCAAAAAACACAGCACTGCCCCAGCTACTAAGAAGGAGAAAAATGACTGCTATAGCTGAACCCAGGACAAGCCTGCATCTGGTCTTATTGAATATTTGCAGAATGCCTCCATTTTAATATGAATCTCTCCAACCATCCAGCAATTATTCCTCTAATTTCACAGCTTGCATGAAGGCAGTTGAATGTTTGCTGGAGCTGAAACTGCAATTTATGCAATGTTGGTTTCCCAGAAGGTCAGGCTGCTGTACTTTTCCCCCTGCCCTTCTTCCAGTCCACAAACAGCTCTTTTCAGTCCTTGTCCTTCTAAGTCTGGATTTATTTCCATACGGGGACTGGCGTCTTTTCCATATACAGTAGCTCATGCCATCTCCCACCATTACACCATCTTATAGGTCACTCCTTCAAACGGCAAGGCAGACTTTTTTGTATAGAAGCTTGCCCACCTCATCCAGCTACCAGTCCAGGATCAAAACTTTACCTTGGATAAACAATGGAAAGCCTGAGCCCAGGTCTCTGCTAGAGGGACATGATGACATCCATCAGCCCCCAGATCCTGCTTGATCTGCTGAGCCCTGATGGGGAAAGATGAGAGGCAGCAGGACAGTAAGAACATTTTTTGGTGAAAGCTGGGGACAAAGTGGCATTGCTCCCAGCATCTCCTGCCTTCTCAGTTTGCATATCCTTTCTGTAGAGGCAATCCGAGCCAGAGTTTTCACAAATCTGTGTATCTCAAAAGGCAGATATAACCTCCTTCTACATTATGTGAAGCCTGCAGTAGCCTGCCATTTTCACCCTAACATGCCTCTGCCCCTTGTTGTGACAGCTACACCAAGCCTATCTTTGCATACAGACACTAGTCATGCTTCATTTCAGGGTGGTTTACACACCTGGTTTGCAGGTTTTTGCGTCTGGGGGACCTGCGTTGCAGTACCCACCCAAGGATTTTCTGAGCAGTTAAGAGCCCTGTGGTAAATGCTGAAATTCAGCATGGTCATTTTCTGCATGCTAGTTTCAATGGACATTGCCATTTTTTTCTCCTCAGCTCATCCCTCCCTTTGTCCTGCTTATATTACTGTTCACTAAGGACTGGTTCTTTCCTTACCCCATTTGTATCTTCTCACAGCACAATAAGCCTCATGCTGTTTGCATTCTCATTCTATGTCCAATGTCATTTTCCATTCGATGACAATGAGGATTCTCTCACCTTTGTTTTGTCTATAGCTTTATACCTTTCCCTCTGACTGCGGAGTACCCATGTGCTATCACTCCCTACCCTTCCTACTTTTGAAACTCTAACGAAGTTCTGGGCCTGAACTCAGTCCAGCTCAATTACCACCAGATGGGGCCATACCTGCCCTAGAACTCCAGCAGCTCCGAGTGGCCAAGTTTGCTCTCACTAGCAAAGGAGAAGGGGAAGTTCAGGATAGCCAACTGCCTTCTAACCCCTGAAGTACAGCCACGATAGTACAGAGGGGCTGGGCTTCCTGGTACAAGAAAAACTGGTCTGGTACTCCTTTCAGCTACACAAACTACATAAGCATTTACCTCCTCTGGTTTGGGCTGTGATCTACCTCAGGTGTAAGAAAGAAGATGCTTATCCATGTCCATGACTTCGTGTCACCGTTTCACCCCAAACAGAATTTATGCTGTGCTACAAGCCTCCCCTTTCCTGACTTTGCTTAATGGGTATGTATCAGATGGCAAGACAGAGCCAGCCCGTTGATTCCTTTTGATCATGTTTGACTGCTTTCTCAGAAGATGAGAAAGTTATATGTACTCTGGAGGACAGGTCAGAACTGAGAATGAATGCAACCTGGCTTTGTAAGAAGATGTCACGTCTAGTAAAGTAAAATAACTTTTAACTTATTGGTTCTAGCCTTTAATGGGCCTTCTAACATGTGATGAGAATGCAGAGGGGAGGACAAAATTTATTATTTCAAAAAGCTACAGCAACAAAATATCCAAGAGAAGGGGAAAATGGTAAAAACCATTGGAAAAGTCACTTCAGTCTTGGGAGGGGACATGCGGTAATAAAACTGCAACAAAGAAAAGTAAACCCTTACCAGCATAAATTAAAAAATAGATAAATAAATCAAGGCAAAGATAACAAAAAAACAGCCTAAGTTGAAGTTGGTAGCTAAAGATTCCAAGACCTCCAACTGTTGTTTCTTGCATGGGCTAAGGTTCCAGCCAAAGTAAAGTCCAGCACCACGAAAGGGGGAGAAGGAAAGTATGGAAAAATTCTCTGTCAAGGTATCTGCTATCTAAAACCACAGGACCAGTAGAGGATTTTTATCTATGTTTTCCTGACAAGAAACTGGAGCATCAAGCAACAATGTGGTTTGGCCAAGATGATACAGAGAAAGCATCTAACACTTATGAAATAAGCCATTTAACTGTTGGCTTAAAATATGATTTTGAGATAAGGAGAAGGTTCAAGAATCATGGAGCTATGCCAGTAGAAACTATGAGAATAACTACAAAGATCCAGCCCATAATATGTCTTCCTAACACTGTTTTCAGCTAATGCAGATGTGAAGATCCCATTCTTTCTTACTGTCAAGTTAGTGCAGGCTTATAGTGGCTCTCCTTTTCTCTGGAGAGGCTTTGAAATTACTGAGCCATCTGTCTGCTGCCATCTGTTGTTGCCTTGGAAATGAATTTGTCAGGTCAGTTGGAAACAGGTTTCAAATAAACCACTGCTCTGACAGATAATGCACAACTGCACTTGGTGGTGTCACCCTCCCATCACAGTGCATCTGCCTCCCAAGAATTCCCAACTGGTGCCTGCTTCTTCCGTGAGGAAAGCATTCTCCTTCTCCAGCAGGACCACTGCTGCTTGTGCGCAACTCCCACACTCAGTGGGGCCGCTTGGAACTTTGTATCCCACGCACGTGCACTTCCCTGTGGCCTTCTCTCTGCCATCCACCTGGAGATTACAAACAAGCACATCTCATACTCCAACTCTGTGTGCAAAGGCCAGGCAGGTCCCTCCAGCTCTCCTCCAAAGCAAAGGCAGACATACTGCCAGAGCCAGAGTGCCTCTGCAGCCAGGGTGGCCAGAAGACAGACCAAGAGTGCTGTGTAGTGGGGCACAGACCACATCTGTGCCCACTGTGAGCCTACTGTGAGCCAACAGGGTACTGTCCTCGGGGACACTTCTGGGGAAAGAAGAGTCGAGCTCTCTGGTGGAATCAACCATGTCCCTTCCTCCCCAGCCCCTAGTTACAAAGCCATTCTGCAATTCCTCCAGCACTATTGGACTCCTCTCTTGTCTCCATTTTCCAGTTCTGCAAGCATTTTCCTTGGGGAAGATGGAAAAAGGGTCATTGAACAACACATGCTACTGTTCCAGGCAAATGCCTGGTCTGCATTACATGTCTGCCTATCCATGCAAATAAGCAACAGTATATTTAGATAACTGGGACTCACAGAGGACATGAAAATCTGCTTGGGAAGATGTGTAGGTTGGAATGGGTTCGCTCAAGGCTTCACGCTATCTCAGAGCATCACCAGCAGCACTCATGCTACCTTGTAAGCTTGGAGTCAAGCTCTGCACACCCTTGCTGCCTAAAACTACCTACACCTCTCAAATTCACTTGATGGTGAGTGGCACGATCAATCTGTGTCCATATAGCATAAGGAACATGGAATCATGTGCAAGTTAAGCCCTCAGGAAAGCACCCCTTTACTGTATTTGTAGGTCCATACCAAATATTTCTTTTGTATACACATCCTTTGCTGTCACATAGCTACTGCATTTTGTCTCATATAGTGGTTAGATTCACAAAAATGGTTGTCAGAAGGGAAACTTTCTGTATTTCCTTTGGGCACAGATTAAACCACACAGAAAGTCTGAATTGGAAGGTAGCCTTAGGTACAGTCTTAAACAGAGCAGCAGGTAAAGAGCCACTGCCTGGAAGATGGGTAACTGTTGGTCCTTTCTCTCCAGTTGTATTGCTTCACTGTTACCCAACAAAAATCCAGTGTGCTTGGGCTCCACTACATTGGCTGTGAAAGAAGAAAAAGAAGAACCATTCTCTGTGCCAGTGTTCCACCTGTTCTTCCCTGCTTGCAGCAAGAGGACAGGAATCTTCCCTCAGTAACCTTTGAATGGACACGGGATCTGAACATAAAAGGCAGCAGCACTGATCAAGGGGGTACATATTACTGCTTTTGCTCAGAAATCAAGTCCTAGACACAATCCCACAATGCTGCAGATGCAGAAGGGCCATCTGAGGTGATCACATAAAAATATTAACTTCATATTTCCTGCAGAGGAGAGCAGAGTGGAGCAGACGATTCCCAGTGAATAATATGAGCATAATATTTTCTGGAGGGCCACATTACCTGACCTGCAGCTCACTTCCCCAGCACTGGCAGAAGGATTCCTAAGGGAGAGGTGCTTTTCCACAGGAACGTGTGGAAAGGAGACACTGCCTTTTATGCAGAGCTAATAAAACTGCATTCCTTGATTTCCCCCGGAACTACATGAGTGTTTGCCTTAGTGCTGAAGAGCCACAGGCCACTATATTCCTTCACTGTATGACTTTGGAGTTTTTGGGAAAGAAAACCCATTTTACTTGAAATACAAAATAGGTGAAGTCAAATAGGTTCCAGTAGATAGTACAGCTTATGCTGCTGTTACCCAGAAAAGAGTGGGTATTTATAAAGAAAATGTGAGTGCTATCCACCTGAAGCCATTTTATGATATAGATGAAGAGCTGCATTGCTCGCTTGTGTATACTGATGAAGCTTTGTGGGAGTGAGTGAAGCAGCACTAGTTTCGCACTCACCGCCAACACAGAAGAGCACCTCTCTGCTTCAAACTTTATTACCCATCTCATTTTTTTAAGCAAAATAGTTTCCTCCCCTCGTAAAACATCCCTTGTCTGCTACTGAATTGTTCTGCATCCTCTGTGATTTGCCATGGCTCCTTTTCTTCAATACACAACTCAGTTCCTTCCATTTCTTATTCCCCTAGTAGCTGACAAACCTTTATTTAATTTGCTATTGACACAACATGCCAATATTTCTTGATGCTTTGATGCTTCCAAACAAGTGTCCTGCCCTTCTAAGTAAGTATCACTGCATGTCTTTCTTTTTATTTGGTCTGATCTTTTGTTTGTATTGCCCCCCTGAGATACTTTTTAGAACAGCTTTACAAGCTGTCACAGTGTGGAAAATCTGTCTCCCAGAGAAAGGCTCAAGAAGCTCTTAGGGTTTACCTTACACAAGAGAAGATAGTGACTCTGTCACAGTTGCAAGCTATGTACTTTGGGACCGGACTTCCAGCATCTGAGGACTTGTTAATCCAACCCTGCCCCAGAAGCCCCTTCCACCGCCAAAGCCCAAACCCACAAGCTCTCCCAGCCTCCTCCACACACCCTGCAAATCAATAAGCTTGAACCTGAATTCAGAGAACAGGGAACAAATACGTAACTGCTATAATTAGTCACTGGGACAGTGGCCGTGGCATACAGAAGAGTCTCTGTGTCTCAAAGATTTTAGGACAAAGCTGGGGGTTTCAAAGGTGCCCCCACTCAGGCAGGAGGCAAGGGCTTCCTGTGGGATTTCCCAAGTACACTTCTGTAGCCTGAGCTGTGCAAGTCCAAGAGACAAAAGAATCAGTCCCTTACAGTGGCCTGCTGAATGACATCTCTACACTTGCCTTCAATGGCGTTTGTTTCCTTGGCTATGGACACCCAGCAGTGCAAAATCCATTGTTCCTATGCTCAGAGCTTTCTACCCTGCATCAGATGGTAAGCAAAAGGGCTATTTTCAATGATTAGACAGTAGCTAAAGAGTTCCTCACCCAAATGTGAATGAGGTTGGCTGGCAGTATCAATAGGCCAGAGCAAACGTCCCAGCTCTCAAAGAGTTACCCATCTGCAGTGACAAACTTCAGGAGGAATTTCAGCTGAGACATGCTTTATGGTAGTTTTTTTCTATTCCACAATTTGCAATGTCAATTGAAAGCCAGAGATGACAGTGATGTTGGGCTGAACAGCTCAGAGGTATAATTGGATATGAAATGAGAATTGATTTTGATGTAAAAGGATAACTCAGCCACATGCCCTCATATATTCACTGTGCTCTCACCCTCTCCCCAGATCTCTTTATTGTTGCCTTTTATAGAGGAGCTGAATCAGAGCTCCATCTTCTTTATTGTATCTGGGCACTGATTGCTTTGATCATGTTGAAGTGCAGTATTGCACTAATGATCGCTAAACCCCACCTTTGATGTTGGATGTGAATGTACTGCTTTGACAGCGGAGAGAACGTAAATGCTTTTGTTTTCTGATTATTGTCTGTCATGTTTAGAAACAACAACAGCAAGACAGGGGAAGAAAGTACGAATACTTAATGGAATGAAAAATTCCACTGCTGCCTGACTCCCAGCATCAACTGTCAGGCAGTTTCTGCAGGGGCAAGGCTGAATGCTTGTCTCCATGCTGAATTGCAGAGAAAAGGCTCAACTGAGATACATGCAGCATGTATCTCTGGGGAGCATGTCCAGCACACTGGTGTGATGGCCACCGCAAAGGCGAAGCATAGTAGTTCCACCAGGGAGGCACATACTGAGTTGGCTGCACCCTCCCCTGTGGTACTGATGGGTGTGGAAAAAGCCAGCAGCTAAGGGTCTTGCCCCACTGCTCCCCAGCACAGGTAGGCATTGCCTGGACATGGCCCAGCTCTTTCCAAACTGCCTGTTTTGCTGTAATCTGTCTTTGCATTTACACTGTGCTTAACCCCATTGTACCTAACTGCTTTACAGTGCAAGAAAGTCTACTCTGTGCTTAGATCGGTCACCAGTGAAAAACGGAATTGTTGCAAAAGCATTCATTGCTTCCACGTACTTAAATAATCCCGATGGATGGAGTTCCAGAAGGCATAGCAATATAGTCCTTGGATCCTACAGAACCAGCAAAGTCTGCACTGTGAATGGCTTACCTGTTGTAGCTCTTTCCTCTGGCTATTAGCCCTGCAGTCTACTGATCACATTTACCACAGCTGATGTCTGACGTGAGCCTCTGTTTCTTCTATGTCCTCTGGTCCTGGAACCTTTGTAGTTTAGTTACAGACGGCTACAAGGAGAAATGGTGTTTTGGATGGCTTTTGGTGACTGAGAGCTCATGCTCCATGCAGTGTGGCCTGAGCATTTTCTACAGCCCTAGCCAGCCAAACAAGCTCAGCATCTCACCAAACCATAAAAATCCTTATTTTGGAAAGTAAGGGCCCATTTTCCTACTTGTACCAGGAGCCCAGTCCATAATCTCGTTGCTGTAGATTTACTTGTATTGCCAGGACCATATGAACTGTGGTGTCCATGTCAAACAGGTCTTTGAAGTTAACTGTGACTCAGACTTTCCCTGCCACTGCCCAGCTGTTTCTTGCAATGGGGGAAGGATGTTTGCCACAAAACCCAATGTGGTCATGGTGCAGCAGTCAGTCACTTTCGAGAAAGCAAAGCCTTGTCATATGAAAGTGAAGGGAGGCAACAATAAAAACCAAGTGAAAGATCTAGTCTGCCTGACAGCAGATAATTTTAAATGTGCTTCACCTCATTTGGTTATTTCATTTTCCTGAGTCGTTTCATATCATACACACCAACTTTTAGATTTGCCATCTCAAATAACTTCTTTCAAAGCCGTCTTGATGATGGGTAGTACTGGTGTTCCCATATGCCTATAAATATTTAACACTAGAAAATTGTTAACTTTTTCCTAAAGATATATTTAGAGAGACATTGGCAACGGCTGGGGTTTGGGTTTGTTTTTTTTCCCATCTATTTTAAGAAGAGTAGTTTTGCTTCACTAATATATTTACAACATCAAATACCAAGAATGGTTTTTGTGCTGTCCTTTCCTTGGGATGACATTCAACATGTACTTCAAACCAATATATACATGTTACATGTGTTATGTGCTCATATTACAGCAGCCTGCACCTTTCAGGCAGAATATTTCCATAACTTAATTATACCAGTTTTTAAAAAATAAATATTTTCAGAAGAGAAACATTGATTTCAGTGGCACTAAATCATGCAGAATCACAGTCTGGCTGGGGTCAGAAGAGACCTCTGGAGGTCATCTTGTCCAACCCCTTGATAAAGCAAGGCCACCAAGAGGTTGCGCAGGAACACGTCCAAATGGCATTTGAATATCTCCAAGGAGAGGGATGCCATCATTCCTCTGAGCAACCTGTGCCAGTGCTTAGTTACCCTCACAGCGAAAAAGGGTTTCCAGATGTTCAGGAGGAATGTCCCATATTTCAGTTTGTGCCCACTGTCTCTGGTCCTGTCACTGAGCACCACTGAAAAGAGTCTGGCTCCAACATCTTTGCAGCCTCCCTTCAGGTCTTCATATGCGTTGATGCCATGGTGGTGTCCAGAAGACCTGAGTCCAATCTCTAGAGAAAAGATGTAGGGAACTCTGCTTTCCAATGGCTCTTGCAAGACTTAGAGCTGCTTATTCTGTACAGACGGTTAGAATAATATAAGCTTAACAGGTATTGGAGATTGGCAGGATTGCTTCAGATTCTGCACAAGCAACTTTGAAACCTGAGATTGGGCAGTACCTTTGGGCAAGGATACGCATCCCCTATCCAGGTGTTCTTCATTCCAGGAGGCCCCCTCAGAAGCCCTCTTGCTCTTTAGCTCCCTTACCCGCAAGAGTTAGCACTCCTACAAGCATCTCTGCTCTCATGGTCTACAATCTTTCCCAGCAGACTGCAAACATGCTGCACCTCCTACCACTAACTACTACCCTGGGCTTCTAGTTTTATACCACAGGGCAGAGTGGAGGCTGAATGGTAAAAAAAAGAATACCACATACTAGGAAGAGGTCAGAGGCACTTAGGCTTACGGATGATTCACCTGCAGGGCTCCCTGGCCCTTGTCTTTCCAAGAGACTGCTGTCTTCCAAGAGACATGCTGTGACCACCATATTCCTACAAACCTTGGGCTTCATCATGGAAGCTCCAACTTTACAAGGTGCCTGGAAGTCCACAAATGACATATTGAAGCAAAGATTATCAAGTCAGGCCCAGAACAATATTCTACTCACTATATGCTGCGTGTGTCTCCCTTGTGTCCCTGTACAAGCAACACTGCCCACTTAACTCCCTGAAGTTTTCAGATTTCTATTACTCCATGCCAGCCATTTCTAACACAGCACATCGGGCAAAGTGTCCCTTCATCCACCTCTTCAAAGGTGTCCTTAAAAATGTGAGGGGACCACTTTGAACATGGAGGTGTCTTCAAAGGAGAAAGAGTCCATAAAGGAAAGCTGGAGGGAAGAACATTATAGGCTTTTATTTGGTACAGGGTGGTGGTTCAACACAACTTCAGTGTCCATGTTTCTGTTAGTATCACCATGGACTCAGAGAACCTCGCGCAAATAGAAGAAGTACAAGAGGATATGTGATGACTCTGAAGTTACAATTCATCTGCAAGTACATGGTAGCCAAAAAGCCATTTTATGCATGCAACTAGGGACAGAAGAAAGAGTTGTCTGTGACGGAGGGTGGTCGCAAGGACTAGGTATACATGTAGTATATGTATACCTATATATGTATACCTATATGTATATAGTTGAGGCAGGAAAAAACAGGGCTTCAAACAGCTGGGACAGCTCACCACCCTTGTGCTGAAGAAACTCAAATTTACCATACTCTGTAGCATCAGACACATCATCAAGGTTGAAAGTTGATAATGCTTTAGAAATATTATGTGCTCTATGGAAAGGATTGAAATGTGAAAACCACATCAGACAGACATAAGTTTAGCATGTTTAAAGCTGGGCAGTATGATTAAAAACTTAAGGAATTTTTGTGTAGATTCAGCCAATGTTATTCTACAAACAGAAGGGGTGAGCTACTGGAATTTATTCCAACTTCTGTCTCAAGAGAAAACATTGCCATTAAAGGTCCAGCTACAGACATGGCTTTTGCTCAGTAGACATGACTACAAGTCAGATGTTTTTACAGCCTCTAGTGACAGATGCGTTTCTAGTGAATTTGCAGCTCAGGAAGTACAAAAGAAATACCTGTGAAGCATGGTAATCCATGCTTCTGTGAAGGAAAGATTATCTCCCATTGGACAAAGGCTCAGAAAAAAAAGTTTTGCCAAAAGTCACAAAAATAAATAGTAAAAATAGTGTACCAAAGGAAAAAACTTAATCTTGATTTCCAGAGGCAGTCTTCCCCAGTGAAATCATTATAAGATTCATATTGCTCTTCCAGTCTTGTACAAAAGGAACCCATATCCTTTCTCAGCAAGTGAAAAAGGGTACAAGAAGTGAAAAGAGTGGGGAGCAATTCAGAGGGCATAGTTTCCAGAAGAATACCATTCAGCTGCAAAGGCTTCTGGCAAAAACTCTGAGAACAATTAGAAGTTGAGAAGCATTAAAACAAGAGACTCTTGGGGCATAAAGGGAGGGAGAGATTGATCAACATCCTCAAAGTGCAACCATGGGAAAATCTGATTTCTGAGTTGGCAAAGGCGTAGGCACAAAGGCCTCTTGGGCAGAGGCTGGAAGTTGAATTGAGGTAAATTTGAACCAGAAATGTGGTGAAAGCTGTTCAAGAGACAACAGATAACACAACCATTGGGATGGTCTAGGAAAGAGTGGTCCAGCTCAGTGCTGGGAAAAATCAATTCTAATGTCTGAAAAGCAATATCATACTATCAGTAAAAGATCTGATAAAATTGTGTAAGAAGTCCTTGGTGCTCATCAGAAGGAACAGTATCATTGCGCAGAGTGGGCTGCATGAAGTGATAATCTTTCAGAGGAAAGCTCATTTACCAAGCCAGACACCAGGCAAGGCAGCTTCTGCTCCTTGTTTCTTCAGAAGTGTCAATAAGTCCAAACTGTGTTCAGCTCCCACCCATAAAATGGAAGCGACAGCAGAGACCCACCTTCCTGCAAGACCAGGAGTACAGAAGCATCAAGATCTTCTTTATACTACAGAAAGGAGGAGGGGGGAGAAATCAAAGAACCTTTGATAAGTAGGACATCAAAATGATCCCCCATCCCTGCCTTTGGAGTCGTGAGGAATCAGTCTGTGGGCTGTACTACGCATAAGGTCTGAACCAAAATCTTCTGAGAGATTCAAAATAGCAGAGCCCTGGTTTCTTTTGAAGAACAAAATAGCTTCGTTTCCTCCTATATACCAGTGAAAAAACCCTTGATTTTGGATTCATGCTTTAGTTTTACTAGTGCCTCAAGGGCAATGCACTCTTAAACCCCATGGCTAGAAGCTGGTATTATCCATATCTGTTTTTAGAAATGGCCAAGGCTGAGGAATTGATTTCTTTAAAAAAGAAAAAAAAAAAAAAAAAAGGTCTAGTCTTTGACTGCAAAAGTATCCAAGTTTCTACTTGCACTCAAGGTAAGTAATATCTAGCTGTCTTCCCAGTGTTGAAAAGTTCCATGCCACTAGAAAGGATGGAAATTTAGCCTTCCAGTTTTAAAGCACACCAGATTCACTTGACCATATAATTTTTAGTTTGAACTTCAGTTCTGCTTTACATTTATCAGCTTCATTTAATTTTTTAAGCAGCTTCAGGAAGGAGTGGAGTGTGAAGTGCTGTTATAGTGCTAACTTGTTGGCATGTTACTGTTCACATCAACGTCTGGCTGATCTGTCATCTGTTAACCCAACACCAGATGTTGTTAAGCCTAGTTTAGCTGTAGCAGAGATGTAATGCATATGTCTTGTCATCTTGTTTCTGCTGCTTAAAGCTAGTAAGCCATTAATAATGCAGCAGTTATCTCGTCTGTTGTTGGCCTCCTTGACAGTTAGAAATACTTTGTTACATCTCCAAGAATAAAACTAAGTAACAATGGTGTACTGCCGTAGGGCCTCCCAGATGGTTTCAAACACAAATTAAGGCTCACCAGAAGTAAAAAATACAGAAAAAAATGCGTGTTCCCCAATGTCCAGTAAGGATGTTCCAGAGAATGGTTTTTGCCACTTAGTGCTACAATCACCACCTGCACCAGTGCATGAATAGAGTAGTTCCAAGCACAGAGAAAATAACTAGTGGATGGATGTGGGGGGAAACACAAGTTGCACATATCTGGCTGGAGACAGTTCACGTTTCAGAAAAAAAATGAGTGACTCAACATTTCCATTAGCCCTCTGAATGGAAGGCTGAAAATAGATTTGGTATTACAGCTTTTCTTCAGAGCCCACAGAGCTCACTGATGGTGCCGTACTAATTGGAGAAATCTGACAAGTTGTTTTGTCCCGTGCTAGACAGAAGGACTGCAGAGTGGTCAGTCCAGAGGAGATGTCGGCAGTGAGCAAGTGCTCCCTAGTACTGGGAACGTGCAGCAGTTAACACCCTTGTAAGGTGATGAGGTGTGTTTAAGGCTAAAAACAGTGTGGTCCTGATGATGCCTAGAGTGTCTATTGGCTCTGAGTGTCTTTTCAAGGGCCTGTAAGATTTCAGTCTGCCATTTTCTCACACACATTGTCTATCTTACCAGGTGGCAGCCAGTGAAATGTGATAAGACTGTTTAGATTGGTTTAATTTGCCCAGGCATGCAGTCATTGACCCTAAGTGTTTATTCTGGGACAATACAAACTCAGCATTTTCAAAATTTCCTACTGCTCCTGCGCAGACGGTCTCCATAATAAAGCCTTTGTTACTTGTAAACCTAAGTGTTTCAAACCCATCAACGTTTAAAGTCTTCAAAGACATCTCACTGCGCATAGAGAAGTTTCATTCCTCCTGATGCAAAGAACTGCCACAGCTACCTCCACAAGGGACAAAAATCAAGACTGAAATGGCAGATGCAAGTAGCACAGCAAAGGGACATCATTACTTGGAACAGGCCAAAACTAAGGTTTTAGGAAAAACAAGATTACCCTAGTCCACAGGACATCACCTGAAGATGCATTAAAGCTTGAGGCATGAAATTCAGAAGTCTTGAAACTCCTGCTTAGACATTCCATGTGAAATCCCCATAGCAGCTGGAAAGCCCTGCAATGGGCCTGATTTTCCAACAGCACTTGGCAAGCTCTTATTCTATGCTCTGAGACATGGACGCGAGATCTCAGGGAAGGGTACCATACCATCTGAGGAGCCCAGGCTGGACCCTAAGGGAACCAAAAGCTGCAGGTCCCAGAGGAGGCCGAGAGCCAGACAGCGGGCTGGCCAGCAGGGGACCGTGGTAAAACTAAACCAACAGTGCCCTCGAGTGTTGGAAATAAAAATCGCCTATCAGTTGAGTACGTTCCACCTCTTCCTGCTCCCTGCTCCAAGACGTCTGGGCCATGGCAGCGCCAGAAAGCCAAACAAAAAAAAAAAAAAAATAAATAAAGGCAAAAGATGTAATGGACAGTAAAAGATGAAGCCCATTGAAGAACTGAGTTCTCACTAGCTTTGCAAGCTAATCATGACCCCTTCCCTTCACAGCAGTTGATGCTCTTTTGGCCCTGTGTTTGCATAGAAACAAAAGGTCACAAGACTGGACTTCCTACCCATATTTGAACTAAACCCCAAATTTGTCTTCCTTAGCCCAGGAAGATGTCCCGTGAGCTTCCCAGTGGCTGGTACATCACAGTTTACACATGAGATGGATTGTCCCCCACCTTGCATTCAGCGGGGACCACTACGAGCGGACCATTATAAACATTAGCAAAATCTTTCTTTTTACGTTGGCTTGCAGTGGCAGTGTGGCACATTAGAGCTACACAGAGATGCATCGCACAAACCAAGAATAGTATAGGAAAGTCATTGTCACAATGACACTCTCAAGACAAAAAAAGGTGTGTGGTTTTTTTGGTTGTTTTTTTTTGTTTGTTTGTTTTTTTTAATCTAAGAAAACAGAAAAAAGGTCCATCAGAGCCCTTGTAAGGGACTGTGTAGCCTTTTCTTACATGCCCCTTTAGCAGTCAGTCCAAGCTGCTAGCTGTATGTCCCAGTGAGCTTGGGCATAGACTGGGAGGTCCTGGGTGAGTAACAAATAAGGAGAAGGAAGAAATTCTTATAAATTATAGAAGTTTGTATATACTCCTTTTGTATATAGTAATTTTCTTTCTTGATTTTTTTTTTTTTTTTAACCTAAAACAACAAACAACTAAATTTTAGCTACATTGTACAGCTGTCATGCATTTATGGATCTGTGCAGTGGGAACTTAGATCTCCAAGTGAGGACTTAGTCTCCAAGCTCCCAAAGATGTGCATATGGCAGCTTAGGTCAGAAGTGAGATGGAGCATGTTGCAAAAAGTTCCATGGTCTTTTATACATGCTCCTGACTATATTTTCTTCTTCCCGCATACGGCAGCTAAGCATTTTTCTCTTGAGATTTTTATCTTGATAATGAACAGCCTGTGCTGTTCTTGATTTTTACTTTTTTCTTTCAAACCTTCATTGTAATGTACAAGCATGTACACACACACATACAAAATATTCTTCCACATATTTCCTGTAAAATCTTCTTTTGAGTGCTCCACCAGCCAAAAAGCATTAGTGTTGCCCCTGCACCCTGCGATTTCACACTTACTGCAACCTTACCTCAAAAGACACGAGCTGGACTTGGCCCATGAAGCATTCAAACCACAATTGGAAGGCAAAAATGATTCATGCGCCTACTTCCACAATCTAGAGTCAGGATCAGCCAGAGGTGGTCTGAGGTGAGTGTTTAATGTTTGGAGTCTTGTTCCAACATTATCAGTATTAATGAACTTTTCTCCAGGGCAGCTGTTCACCTGCCTAAAAAGATTCAGAAATCAGGTGCAAGATTTTCTTAACTCCCTCCTCTATCCACTGAGAACAAATGAAATAACAGAGACATCAGGAAACTCTGAGCTTCCTCCGCTAAGAAGTAGTTTCCTTCTACTCTTTGCTTTTCAGTTGGAAATGAAACACGGTGACTTTCGCGGAAGCAGTTGCACCATGTGCCAGAGGCAGCCTCAGTGCATGAGTCATGAGCTACAAAAATCAGACTTTCAGATCCGCCCTCAAAAGACAGTGTGCAGAGCTGAGAACAAGGAAGATGAGGAAAGAGGAACATCTGCACAAAACTTTAAGCAAAAGTCCATGCAGTCAGGGGAAAAAGACCAAAACCTCAGCTCAACATAAAGCATCCCAAAACATTAATGAACTAGTGTAAACATGGGACTTTGCATCTTTTACTGTTTCTGCACCTACTATCAGCAAAACTTCGGTGGGTTGAGGCTGTGTTATCCTTGTCTGTCTTGAGTACTGGGTTTTCAAAGCATGGATGCCTTCCATTTCATTTCACTTCATAACAGAAGAATGAATCTTCTAACTTGTATGATGGTTTAGCCTATATTCCTGCAGAAAACAAGCTGAACAGTTTCACCTGGGCACGTGTTCTCTCAATTAATATAGTTAATATATAACATGTGCTTCACTTGAGTGTATTTTAAGATGTAACATCTACTCTTTCAAAATTATTTTCTGTTGTCATGGGAGCTATGACTGTTCACTTAACCACTGTCTTCATGGAAAAAAAAGAAAAAAAAGGAGCAATTAGTCTGTCTCTGTGTTAACCACTAAATAGGCTTATTTCTTTCTGTTATCATGCTGCAACACAAAGACAGCTTCACAATTGCCAAATTCAGTCACTGCAGATTACCAGCTTTTCTATGGTCTTTGTTCTGTCACGTTAATGTTCACTAGAAGAGGCATAGTTTCTCACAAGCAATTAAAAGTATCATTCGCAGAAGAAAAGCTGTCATCTGGGGATAAAATGGCAGGTCAGGCAGGCAATTGCAGCACTCTATTTGTTCTCTTCAGTGCTTTTCAAATTCTGTCTTTCTGAAGAGCTTTTAGAACACAGACATCAACCTCTCATTTTTCTCTTCGTTAAAGAGTGGGATTTTCAAGAGAGCTCAGTATGGACCTAATTCTCCTCCTACTCATCCCAAGGGTAAAACACTCCGTGGTTTTGGTGGCAGCAGGGTAAAGCAAGTTCCTGTGCACTGAAATCCCACTTGCTGATATTCTCTCAAGGGAAAAACAGCTAATTCCAGGGATAAGAAGACTTTATTGATTATAAGTGAAACAACACGGACTCCAGCAGTGCAGGGATCTTCAGGCTGCTCCCCAGAGGCACAGGCCAAGCCAGGCCTGGAACATCAACGTGCTGGAATAAAACATCTGCTTTGTTCTGTCCTAGCTCTCGATGACCAGCTGTAGTCCCTTCTGCTGAGATGGGACAAAATGCTGGTCAGATTTTCTCAAGCCCTGAAAGATTTAGGAGCACAAATTCCCCAGGAATCTGTAGGTGAGATTTAAAACACATCTATAGCAAATTTGCAGGGCTGATCTAACTAACTTTTCCAGGTGACAGTGCTATTACATAGCAAAGGAAAAATCTAAAAATGTAAAGAGGTAGAAATCTTAATAATGGACGGTGTGCATCTCTGGAGACATAACATGCTCTGCTTTTCTGGTAGAAAACCAGACTTCATTCACAGCTTTGCTGATGCAGAGCCACTTGTATCTCAGCTGCCTAGGTAATGTAATTTACATGAAAATACTGAACTGTTCTCTGCTGGACCAGGCAGAGGACTGTGGAGGTAGCCTGATGAATAAACACAGGCACATAAGTGGAGCTCAAGGTGGGAAGAAAGAAGAGCTGAGATCACTAAATAGGTGAGAGGCACCTCAAATCCTACTAAATCACAACAGTAAATATGTGCATAACCATTACAGAGACCCTGGCCACAGGACACTAAGAAGGGGAGGCCATAGTGTCAGCCACAGAGCTGGGGACATGAGGAGGGAACACGCAGGGCCAGGGGTGAACAGGTTAGGTCCTCCTAGGTGAGGAACTGTGCAGTAAAGGATGCTGCCAAGTAAGTCAGGATGGATGGCAACTTAGTTGTGGTGGTACTTCAGCTGATGAATAGACAGTCAGTAGTGTCCTCACACGCTGTAGCAGAAGGCACTGATGTTTGGGGAAGCTGCTGCAAGAAGAAGAATAGAGCACCAGTGAGTTCAGATCCTTTAGACCTATATTCAATCCAGACTAACATAGTGCCTCCTAGGTGGTCAGCACTGACACTTCACAAAGTCAGTGCAGAGGGATAAAGGAGTAAGCTACTTCATGGGGAGATTTCTGGAGCACATCTGGAGCACCACGGTCTAGGCCTAAGCTGCTCTGGATGCACCTCCACTGACACAGAGCACTTATGTAGAGGTTTTAACCTGCAATAGGCTGTAGGACTCTGAGGTCTCCTCAAAAATCAGTAGAAACCACAAATACAGCTTTGTGACATAATCCAAACTGCAGGACTGTTTCTCATATCCCTATGTGTACTGCCCAAAATACATAGAAGCCCTCACACCTATTTAATAGAAGCTGTTGCTGACACTGAAAAGACCCTTGGCACCTCCTGCTCCTGAAAATCTTTGCTATTCAGTGTTTCCTCTTCAAGGTAGAAGTGTTCAAATAGTAGCACTTAGAGTGAAAGCCGTTGTTGATATCTTCCCCTCCCTTGGTTGTCTTCCCATTGCGCCTAACAGCACCATCTTCCCTGCGTTTACAGGCACAAAATGCAGAAGCAGCTAGACTTGGACAACTAAAGCCATTCAGCACTTCTCTGGCCACCACCACTGATGCTTTGGCAGCTGGTATCACATTCCTGCCTGCAGTGCCATGGTGCTGACCTCCTCGTTTTCCAAAGTAATCCCAACGCTATCAGTCACATCCACCCCATTTCAAAACAAATTCTTTTTTAAACTTCCCCCTCCTCTTCCCCCATGTTTCTAGTGTTTACAACCTAGAGCAAGGTCTTCTAAAAGAAGGAACATGAAGCCCAGATTCAGAACTGTGAGATGCTTCAAGTTCAGTTGATGGCAAGGTTTAGCCACCTATGCTGACAAAATGGGTCAGAAAAATTACTTTCAAGTTCCAGTTAGCAGCAGGTATCAAAAGAATGCTCTTGGGTCCATGTTGTGCAAATTCAAAGGAAAGCACAAAGGCACAACACATGTGGCATACAGAAAAGTTCATTGGGACTGGGTCGTCACTCGTCTCATCATGTGTTTTGTTACAAAGACATAACCAATGAATGGGTGAAACCAGCCAATCTTTCTTGCCATCCTAAATCAAACACTCATACTTCAAAGACAAAACTTTTGAAGTTTGACATGTAAATCAAAAGCGTAATAACTGGGAAAATCATCCATTCATTTACTTCTGTGAATGCTAAATCACATCTTTCAGTATAAGTCAACCAAATTATTAAGGCTGCAAAGCCTCCTGCAACTGCTGAAAGTTTCTTGCTTCCTGCAATGAGAAGCATGATAACAGTAACACTGAAATAAAAAGAAGTCACAAAACTTGATCTAATACATGATTTGGAATTGAAGAAATAGTTGAAGATATTAAAAAGGTGATACACCTCAGGCATTGCTTCCTACAGGGAGATAATACAAGTGAGTTCAGGATTTGCACAGCTAGTTTATCTGGGAAAAAAGCTTTGGAAGAACATTAGTAAGTGAGTTAAGGAGGGTTTCAATATGGTGCTACTCATACATAATGATTTCATTATTAAGGTTTACTGTATTAGACACCAGTTTGTAAATGCATGACTTTGTTAAAGCACACCCAGTATAGATACGAATGTATTCATCTTTGGACAATGAAAAAAGGAACAAACAAGTGAAGTTAGCTCTTCTTACTGAGGGAATGTTGGGCAGAAAAATACCTTTTTCCTCAAATGCAATCAGAAAGTTTTAGAGCAGGGTGGTTTGGTTTTATTTTCTCAGACACTCTAAAAACTGTGTGTCACCTGGAAACACAGGTGCAGAACCGCTTTCTTTCCTGAGATTTCCCATGGCTTAATGGCCTGGAAGGACCATAAGAATTTTCAGCAAACATGTCAAAACTGAGGCTTTCCTCACCGTCCTCCAACTCTCTGTTTCTCAGACAGGAGAAGATCCTGACACACTGAAAACCCAGGGCCAGTTTATGACTGAAAATTAGCTGTCAGGACCTGAATCTTGCAACAGGAAAAATATAGGGATGCTTGTCAGAGCCCAAATGGCACTTTCTGGGCCCCAATGGCCCACAAGCACTTAAAACAAGCAATGGGAATGGGTCCCTATGAAAATCATTAGTAGAGACGACAATTCTGGCTCCAATCTGGCAGCTGAGCAATTACTTCAGTGATCCAGTGATGAGGGATTCACACTTGAATTCACAATTCACACATGCTTCTCTGAATGTTAACTTTCAACCACTTCAATGGAGAAGAAATACTGTCCTATCATGTATCCTGAAGACAACCTGTGACTGAAACAGCCTTGAGGCAACTCAAAGAATTTCAGAAGAGCAATCTCAACCATTTCTTTGAAAGTGATGAACCAAATCCCAAAATACTGGGCTGTAACAGCTTTTCATGATGTTTCAAATTCAGAGTAATCTCTGAATATTTATATCATCAAGAGATTGAAGTTAGCTGCACATTGGTTGAAATATGTGAAATTTCAAAAAATGTTAACTTCCACTGGGAAGTGAGATGTCCATGAAACAAAAGGGGAAAAAAAAGAAAACTGCCTTAAAGGATTTTGACACCTCCCTCCAACTGAAATGAATGCATGCTAATTCTCCAGCTGTCCTATATTCCTTTGAAAATTCTGAGCCATAAATACTTGGACTAGTGGCCTCACAATATGATTAGCTCCCACAATATCTTGCAGCAAAGAGCACCACAGGCTCTACCCCTCACAAGCAGTTTTAAAGGTGCTCCAGTGGGGCCTCCCTTGTCTGATCTGGAAGGAGATTAAGAAGGTGGCAGCATGTACAGCCTGAAATCTGATTAAATTTTATACTATTATCAATCACCTTTCTTCTTTTTTTTTCTTCATTTTATAGAGTTGCAAGTCCTCAACATGCACCCTTTTTATTCTATTCCCCAAACTTGTATATAAATTGAAAAAGCAAATACTAGAAGTAGTAAACTGGCTGCAAGCCCTTCAGCAGCATACAATGAGCAGTGGAACAGCACAAAATGAACCAAGAGAGGCAACTTCGCAGGAAGAGAGAAAACTAGAAGATAAAGATGATGCTAAAGTTAGGAAGAGCAGAAGTTAAGAGGAGGTTTATTGTTCAAAAAGGTAACAAGGGAGTTTGTGTCTTCCATTTGGCCCATGCCTTTGAGATGCTTCTAGTGGATCAGACATTTCACAATTTCCTTTCTATTCCTCCATGGCGAGATTGCAGGGAGTGAGGGGGAGGGAGAGGTGTGTCCCCAAACCTTTCTCTGTGTTTGCAGTGCACTAAGAGGAGGTGAGATCCACACTGGCAGCTCAAGGAAGCCAAGACAAAACTATGAAAGCAGATGGTGAAGTCTTCAGGTCTGTCAACAGTAGGTCATGTAACATACTTTTTCTCTACTACTCCTGTCCCACTCCTCCATTCGTACTACTTGCAAAGTATTGCCACTGATTCTACTTTAGGTCCTTCTCAGTGTATCAGAGTGATTTTTTAGAAAATCTTTTCTTCCCAGTTAGGTTTTTTGTGCCCCTTTTCTTGTTATTTTCTGAATTTCATTAATTTTTGTGTCTGAGGCTTTCGCTCAGACTATTACTAGAAGGCATTCTATGGAGCAAATAGTTTTAGCTGGTGGAAATCAGTCTGTCTTCTGATTTGTGCCTCCTGGAGACTAAAATACCATGTAATACTCTGGATTCACTTCCGTTATCCCATATTGCTAACAGGAATTTTTCTCTATTGAATAAAGAAACTTGAAATATTTCAGAACTAACAAAGAATTACATGTGGTTTAGCTGCACGGTTAAATCACTATGTTGATTCAAAAAGGCCATTAAAAAGCCTGCAAGAATATTAACTGAACTCTTTTAATCTTTTGCAAAATAAATTATTCATCTCCCCACAGCTCAATTCATCCAGACATAAGCCCTAGAAAAATACTTTGGAGAAGGGGGGAAATCCCTGAAATCCCAGTATCCAAGGAACTTGTGCATGATGGAGTGGAAGTATGAGCACAGTTTCATAAACACATGTTTATGAAAACGTAATTGCGGAGCACAACTAATGAAACCTTCTATGGCACGGGCTGAAGAGCTCAAAAGAAGAGGGCAGGGGGAAAAAAGCTTCACCTCTCACTTTTTTTGCTTAGAGGGGAAAAAAAGTGAGTCAGCACCATCTCCAGGCAGCAGGATACCTTGCCAGAGCAAAAAGCAGAGTCTGACACTCAGCAGGCTACCTGGAAATATACAAGCTCTGACAGGCTACCTTTTGCCACAGTATTGTGCTGTTCTTATGAATAATGATCATCTTGCAGCACTCCAGATGATCAGACCAACACACAGATAGCTGCCTGGCCTATGCCAGACAAATGCTTCTACCCACTGCTCTTCTCACCTGGGAAGCGCCGTTTGCTTTATCAGACTGCATCTGTAATCGACATAAACTGAAGTCAGTGCTTTTGGTGAGCCAGTTCTCACCTTTGTGATTCACTGTCTGGGCTTTGCTGTGAGAAAAACAGCCCAGCTCACCGAGTGAAAGGGGCTATTTAGGGAGAGGGGGTTTTTCGAAATATGCAAGGGCAGAAAAGAGCTAAATGAGAGTGGACTTCAAAAATGCTCTTTGCAGAATATCACATGATTTTTGGCCAGGAGTAGCAGATAGGAGCAATGGTAACAAAACCAGAGCTGCAGTGGAGAGTGTAATAAGGAGAGAAATTAAATATTGATCATACCTTGTGTCAAGAAGAGAAAAAAAGAGTGAGAGGAAAGAAATCGAGTGAAGAGGGGACATATTTTACATAGCTAAAATCCTTTTGTAGCTGCAATTGGGAGACTCAAAAGCAGCTTTTCATTCAGAGCAGGGATGCAGGAGGGATTGCCTGTCAATCTCACACTGTTCAGAGCCAGGGGCACAAGAGTTCTGCTGGACTGGATTAGACCAGATGCCTCATCCTTCCTGCTTTCAACTAAGGACACATTTGCTATCTTATTGTGAGAGGACAGAGGCTTTGAACAGCTCGCACCAGCAGCATATGAGGGAAAGACTCTTTTTGACCCCCAAAAAGGTACACAGTGCACAGTGAGATTACTCTCTCAGCTTCTGCAAACAGTTGTTGGACCACATGTGCCCCAAATCCCACCTCAGGGAATGCAGTCCTGCCCACTCTCGTGGGCAGTGACAATCTGCCAGACAGCTTCAGTAGCAGCAGGATTATGGAGATGACAGGAGAAAACCTAGCAAGTTCTGCATGTGCCTCCTAGAGACTGGAGCATTTTTTAAAATTCCTCTTCTTCCCACAGCGACACTAATGAATAGAGGGGGCTGCTGAACCTGTGGCAAAGCTTCTGAGCTATCAGATTCTTAAAATACATACCACAAGCAGTAAAGAGAGGAGACAAAACTTGTTGAGAGTATGCTAAGAGTCACAAGCCCCATGTTTTCTGCTTATCTCCATACTAGGTACGTTCTCCTGTGCAATGGGAAGGGAGAGTGGGCTGGGCATTTGTCCAGCTGATGTAAATTGCCACAGTTTCACTTGCTTCAGTGGTGCTCCCGTGGCACTGGCAGCAGATCTGGCCACTGCCAACACCACCAGCATGGGCCTGGGTCTAGGTTGAAGCAGGGTTTACACCATGGCTTCTCCAGAGCTGCCCAGCTGACTGCAAGGGAATGGAACTGATTTATAGTAGCTGAGGTCATAACCTACTCCTTAAGGGAGCTCTTTAAAGCACCGAGAGTCTTGTGAGGAAGTTCACTGCCCCTGACCAACCTGTATCCCAGCTGTACGTACATATTTGTGTGTGTATAGGCAGACAGACACATAGGAAATTTTAAGAAATAATACATCTGCTAAAATACAATTTCACCTAGTTCGAGTTTATGAGATCTGGCCAGGAGCTGAATTCCAACTGATGTGGTCTTGAATTCCATGTGAAGACAATGGGATAACACAAAACTCATGTCTCATCAATCCGACTAACATTGCTCCTGTTTGGACTGAGCACGGATTTCTGAGGGTCCTTGGTAAACATCAGTATTGATTAAGCAGAAGTGAAAGAGACGTTTAAGCAGTAAAACTTGACACAGTGTTACTGTATAAAACACTGCAATGTTTCTATATTGTGTTCTTAGAAAAAGCAAGCAGTTCTTTCTCAGTAATCTTATCTTATTGGCTTCAGCATATTCATAACATTTCAAATAAATAGGTAATGTCCACAGAAACCTTCTTGTGGAAGGTGGATCTTAAATGTAGTAAGCTGAAAGAACTAAATTAGGGTAGGTGTCCAGCTTTTCTGCTTCCAGTCACCTGAGACAAATGCTTCTGAACTTTGCTGGATATAGTGCTTCCTCCCAAGCAAAGAGATAATGCCGTTCTTCGTACCGCTTGGCCAGGATTTCCCAAACCATGAGGACTTTGTGGAGCTTGAAGGAGCAAACCAGGTTGGGAACCACAACTTTCCACCGCCTCTGGTGCAGGCATAAATTAACAGAAGGTGCTAAAATCTCCAGGAAATGGGATTGGAGGGCAAATTGTTACAGACAGTAAAAGCATAACTGTCACATGACAGGAGAGACACAGTCCAGTGAGATAATGTTATGCTCACAGCTTGACTACCAGTTGCCCCGGAGTATCATGCTGCTTAACATTGTTCTGGGAGGATGCTTCAGCTTTTCTCCCAGAAATGCACACTGAGCATTATACCTGTACAATTGCATGCAGAGTTTCACAGCAGAGTTCAACATCAGCCTGCCAATGGCAACCTCAGACTCAATCCCTCATTAGTGCTGCTGCTTGCCTTCCCTCAAGCAGGGGCTGTTTGTGCTAGGTGTCTGGCAGGGATGAGGCAACCTAAGCTGTAGGAAGGAGAGTTGTGCTCAGCATGGAAAGGGCCCACACGAACATTTAAATCACAGGCAGGAGATTTGACCGTTCAGACAACCCTCTGTGATCTACCTCCAGACATGACAAGCTGAATTTCTTTTTGTCTCTCCAGCCTCACAGGGAGATGCCCAGGAAGAAAGTTTCTCTATTCTTTGGTACATGGTTGGTTATTTCCACCCTCCCTTCTTGGTCACTGCAGTCTCAGTCTTCCTCCTGTGAGGTCATCCCTGCATGAGGCTGGAAACCATTTTGATCCCTGTGACTCCTCTAGGCCAGTCCTTGCAAGACTCTTTAAAAAGTCTGGCTCCACCCTGCATTTCCATCTTCTGGAGCTCACAGATCTTACAGTCCAACCAACTTCATGCACCCACTGGCATCCACTGTTCACCATATCCCTTGTGGAGCTTCTCCTGCTTCTGACTGGATTTTTCTGCTGGCAGCAGGATTTCAGTTGCAGTGTTGATATGCCATTGTGGAAGTGTTTCTCATTAGCTCTTTCACTGATAATGAACCAACTGGGCTGACCTATGGATATACCATCGATGGACTAACTGGTGGCCACATTGCCAGTGCTGTGAAAATTCCCCTGTCTGGGACTGTTTCCAGGGAAAGCAGTTGGGAACATGCCTTTTCACACAGAAAAATTTCTTACTAAGAGAAGCCAGAGCTACCTGTACCATATGGCAGCCTTTTTCCTTGAAGGTAACTGACTTAATTTCAGACTTTTCCTGGGAGTAGAAAGAAAGGTTTTTACAAAGTCCATTTTGTTTTCTAGTGACAGGAGTAATGGCTGGCTTTTGCATCTCTCTTTGGAGCTATCCCTCAGGTTAAATGCCTCAGGAGTTTTCTAAAATGCTTTTGAAGTTCATTCTAAGCTTTAAAAAAAGCTTTAAATTGTATTGTCAGTCCCTATAAAGGCTATTTCCTTTTTACTGCACTATATTAACTCTGCAGTGACATTGTTAATCTGACAGTTCATCTTCTGCCCCAGCATGTCTCAAAGAAAGAGGTTCTGAACTTGGTCTTTGGTGACTTAAAAACCCTTTGTGACTAAGGAGTACAATGTCTTCTGCAGTTCCCTGGTTAGAAGAAAGGACAGTTGTCCAGTTGTTCTTGACTCACTGTCACTGACGCCAGATATCCCAAGCTTACAGCCTTCAGGCATGGACAATTTTTGTTTCAATCAACATCAATGCCAGCACTGGATACAAAGAAATGAATCACAGCTCAAACCCTAGGCAATTGATCTAGGCAGTGGCAGCTCCATGTAAGTTAGCTCAAGTGTAGGCCATGGAAGAAGAAGTTCTCCAGTGCATCTTGTACAGGTTCTGACTACCAGTCAGCTCTTGAGGAGGCAATCTCTCTGTTTTGGCTGGAATGAGATGCTTAGAAGGATATCCTCCACCTATCCTCTAGCCCAACGAGTACTAAAAGCTATAGAGCACAGCAGCTTCCTAGTTAACATTCAGACGTGTTTTCCCTGCTCAGAAAAACATGCCAAACACTGTCAGAATGAAGTCTCCAAACTGGGCACAGCTTCCTGTTGATGGAAGCTTTGTCTGACAATATGAACCCTGTATTGTTAACCCTCCAGAAGGGCTCGAATGGTACTTGGTACTGTATAGAGGTAGTGAGCTATATATCTAGGGTAATGAAAGGTCAGGAAAATGTAAAAAAAGAATACTTTGAAACACGTAATGTCATTTGTCACTATTTCAAAAGATGATGTCTTTATCTTTGTCAAGCACCTTTTCATGTTGTCTTTTCAAGACATTCTATACAGAGCATTTGTTCTTCCTATAGATAAATTCATACACCTAAACACATAGTTCTGTATGATCGATTTCTATTCAACAGTGGCAGATGAAGAACAGCATAAAGATGTCACTATCGGTACTGAGCATTGCTAATAAAGGTAAATTGTATGCAATTTTATCACCTGTAGTTGTACAACGTGTGTAATGACTGTGATAGAATTCATGAGAGCACATGGATACTAAACACCATGCTTTAAAACTGAACTGAATCTCCTGTAAGTGATCAGGATGAACCTTGTGCTAGGCAGATTACCTGAGAAGCCCCTGCATTTTTCTTCACAGCTTACAGCAGTGGCAACTGTCACAAGGAAACTCCAAGGGAAGCTGGACTGTCCGCTAACAGTAAGCATGGAAATTTCTACTTTCCAGAGCCCTGGCATTGCACTGCAGCAGTCTTGTATGATGATTCCTCAGTGCTCAGCACAAAGCACTGAGAAAGCAGCCATCTGTCATACCTGTAAATGCAGTTTCTGAGACCGTGGTGTGCAAATGGCAGAAGAACAGCATCTTCCCAGTCCTGCAACTGTACCATGCTGCCTTCAGTCTACCCTCAAAGTGAAATATCACATCCAAAGGTAAGCTGTGGGTATCACAGGTATGTTGTGCTCTTCACAAACAGGACAGGAAAAGGTACCAGCAGCCACTTTGGATTTGTCCTTAGACTTTTCCTTCTGCAAATGGGACATGGGTGTAGGGGGTGGGGTGATGTTAACACCAACCTCTTCCCTTTTGTCATTCAAGCCATTCACTAGAATCCTTCCTGGACATAAGGCAAGTAGGTTAAGGAATTGATCTGGGACACTGAATGAGCTCTTAATTCCTGCCCCTCACCATTTTACCCTGTTTGAAATTATATGCTAAACTCAGCTTGACCATACCATATATTGAGTGTTGAGCATTTGTGCCTACAAATATTAGGATTCCATTTATTTTTCTATTTGCTAACGTAGAGACACACACTTGTAAAGGACCATTTCTAGGTTTATATATTTACAGACAGTTCGTCTCCATTTATAGTGAATTGTTTTAGCAATTGCTTTAGAAAAAGCTACAAAAATATGGAATAATTAGGATGGAATCCTCTAAAGCTGAAATATATATAAGGAAGGGCTGGTAGAAAATTCTTGCGCCTTCTCCTGCCACCATGCTTGCATCACCTGTATGATTTTTGGTCTCCTCAGGTAGCTTGGGATAATCCAGTTATGTGATACTGATAAAGTTCTGCCATATCCCTTACTTCTCAGAAATATGCTAGAGGAATTTTTCTAATTGAAGAAGAGACCTGGAAAGAATGGACTACAGTACGAGTCTAACGTCTGGAGCTAACTCTGAGGATGCGAAGTTGCTCCTGTTGCTCTCACTCCTGCTGTTGACTGAAATCAGTCTGTTAGCAGCAAAGCAAGGCAGAAACAGTGAATTTGCACCCAAAACTAGTGTGCTTGTCTCAGGAGTCAGAAAAGTACACCTCCTTGGGTAAATAGTAAGTACAAAGAAATGAGGGAAAGTAAACTGCAACGTTCATTTTACCCTCCTGCCTCTATAAATAAAGAGCTGTGAGAAAATCTGTGATGTGAGATAATCTGTGATTTGAGTCCTTGCACTATCACTGGCACAGGGAAGTGTCTTCTAGGACATCATACAGACTGAGTGACAGTGCATGAGGGGCCCTGAAGTAACAGCCATGTATGGCACCCAATGCCAGGCAGGGGCATTGCGATCCGTATTAGACAGGCACCATCCTTAACTTCCATCATCCAACATTCAGGGAGGTTCCCAGACATCTCCATGCTTACTCTAGGCTAGCAGCAGCACAGGGGCTGGTGAGGCTAAGTGCCCTCAGAGAGGCAGGAAGTCCTTCCAGACAGGCTCAGACAGTGCTCATATGGCAGCAACAGAAAAGAAATGATAGCTATTTGCAAATGATGTGCAACTGTAGGAAAGTTGAGTCAAGCAAATAAGTTTTGTATTTAGCTCTATATGGCAGGATTGATATCCAGCTCCCACTGCTTCTCTCGGCTGCTACCTCTGATCTCTGGAAGGAGTGCCTGCTCCTTCAGCAAAGGTTTTATTATACTTTGCAAGACAATGTCCCTCAGGGAGCTGTACCAACTTCACAGAGCCATTAGACAATGAAGAAATAGACTTTGGACAATGAATTCACTGGGCTGTTGGTGAATCAAGACAGCAGTATCATGGTTCCGCTACAATTGGCAGTTCTGGCGGATTAATATAACTTATGTCATGGGTTTATCAGGAGGCTGTAAACATACACAAAAGAAGACAAAGCACCAAGCTCCTCACTGACCTGTCTGCTGTCAGTGAAGATCAGCCAGTCAGCAGGCAGAATCTGTGGTTAGCAGATGGTGTTAACTGGGTCTCTCAACAGGTTGCAACATAAATATGTAATGGACAAAGCAGGTTCCAAAGGTGTGAAAAGGCATACAAAATAGCTAAAATCATTTAGCGAAACAGTATCAGCGTCAAGAGCAAAAGTCATAACCCCTATGCCTCACTGAATCAGACTGCCAAGTCCTATAAATCCTCTCACTGCTCACCAGCTTCTCCTGTGTCTATCTGAATGCAGCAGTATAAACTGCAATGTATCTTTCAGTTTAAGAGTATCTTGATGGAAACCTCCTTGTAGAAATATATGGAAGAGTTTTATTTTTACTTTCAAGTACCAACACCTAGCTAGAAACATACGTTGTTTGCTTAATACATGTGGTTTCTGTTATGTGCATTTAGACTGGAGAATTACTTACGTAGGAGCTGTTCCATGGCTAGTCTGCAGGCAACTACCTCCCAGTTAGGTGCAATCTGCACAAGTAAGTTCTAGGTCTTTTCTCTTCTATAATTTTCCTGAGATATAAGACAAGTTGAGGCAACTATTTAGATTATCTTCAACACTGAATTTGACTTGAAATCAGAGTCCTCCTTTTCCAGGAAAACCATTTCTGGCTCAGGCTTACCATTTGCTCACTTTCTGCAGGTCTGACCTACCTATTCTCTAAAATATGCAATCAGGTCTTTGACGCAAACCACTTCTGGCATTATGAAAGCCTATTATTGCTGTGAAAATAAGATGTGCCTGTTGTGACTCTTGATTTAAATGGCAAGATTTAATTTTTGTAATTTATTATAACTTGTTATTTAGCTGTTGACCAGATTCACAATTTCTGCTGAAGAATTAAAAATATGTTGTCTTTCATAGGCGTGAGTGTTTACATAGTGGACACCCATGGCTGTACATGAGACTTGCTCACCTTGACCCCACATGACTCTTCAGTCTTCGCAGAATCATAGAATGGTTTGGGTTGGAAAGGACCATAAAGATCATCTAGTTCCAACCCCGCTGCTGCGGGCAGTGACACCTTCCGCTAGACCAGGTAGCTCCAAGCCCCATCCAACCCGGCCTCGAACACTGCCAGGGAAGCAGCAGCCACAGCTTCTCTGGACAGGTGCCTCACCACCCCCATAGTAAAGAATTTCTTCCTAATCTCTAATCTAAATCTACCCTCTTTCAGTTAAAGCCATCACCCTCTCCAGATTTCTTTTAGGCCCCGTTTAGGTACTGAAAGGCTGGTCTCAGGTCTTCCTGGAAGCTTCTCTTCTCCAGGCTAAACAACCAGAGGTGTTTCAGCCTGTCTTCATAGGAGAGTTGCTCTAGACCTCTGACCATCTTCATGGCCCTCCTCTGGACTCACTCCAACAGGTCCATGTCCTTCTTATGTTGGAAGACCCAGATCTGAATGCAGTATTGCAAGTGGGGTCTCACAAGAACGGAGTAGAGAGGGAGAATCAGCTCCCTTGATCTGCTGGTCAGGCTCCTTTTAATGCAGCCCAGGGCACGGCTGGTTTTCTGGGCTGCATGTGCACACTGCCAGCTCATGTTGACTCATCATCATGGTCATCAACCATGATGAGTCCTTCTCCTCAGAGGTGCTCTCAATCCAGTCCCTGCCCAGCCTGTGCTTGTGCTTGGCATTGCCCAGACCCAGGTACAGGACCTTGCACTTGGCTTTGTTGAACTTCATGAGGTTGGCATTGGTCCACCTCTCAAGCCTGTCAAGGTCTCTCTGGATGGCATCGCTTCCCTCCAGCATTACACAGCTTGGTGTTGCTGGCAAACTTGCTGAGCGTGCTCTGAATCCCACTGTCCATGTCTCCAACATTGATGTTGAACAGGATTGGTCACAACACCAATGCCTAAGGGACACCACTCGTCACTGGTCTCCACTTGGACATTGAGCAGCAGCTCTTTGAGTGTGACCATCCAGCCAATTCCTTACTGAGTGGTCCTTCTGCCAAATCCATGCCTCCCTAATTTAGAGACAAGGATGTTGTGTGGGACAGTATCAAATGCGTTGCACAAGTCCAGTTAGGTTACATCAGTTGCTCTTCCACTATGCATCAATGCTGTCACCCCGTCATAGAGGGCCACTAAATTTTTCAGTCATGATTTGCCCTTGGTGAAGCCATGTTGGCTGCCAGCAATCGCTTTGTTATTTTCCATGCACCTTAGCATAGTTTCCAGGACAATCTGCTCTATGATCTTCCAACATATCAAGATAAAATTGACTGGTCTGTAGTTCCCTAGGTCCTTCTTTTTTCGTTTTTGAAAACGGGGGTTATGTTTCCCCTTTTCCAGTCAGTGGGAACTTCACTGGAGTTCCATGACTTCTCAAATATGACAGATAACGGCTTGGCAACTTTCTCTGGCAGTTTCCTGAGTGCCTGTGAACCCATCTTGTCAGGTCTTGTGCACCTCCAGGTTGCTTAGATGGTTTCTCCTACAGTGGTTAATTAATTTTCCCAGTCCCTGCCTTTGGGAGCACCCACCCAGTGCTTTTCTCAGTCTCCTCATGCACTAAAGTTCTCTTGAATACTGTATTTTCTCTGCCCTTCACAAATGCAGTCTGAGTTTCTACACTTTCCAGGGCAGATGAGAGCTTCCTATGACTGAATGGTTAAGAAACCAAGGGAGGTCCTTGACCTCCTCCTGCCTGCCTTGCACTGAAGCACAGACTAGATGTTCCTTGAATGAAGTCACCGATGGTTCCAGTAAGGCCCTCCACTGTTTTCTTTTAGTGGTGTCAGATCTACCTTTTTTAAATGCTAGTGGCACTTTCATCAGCCACTTGGAAACTACAGTTGTAGCATTGGATGTTGGACTTCTCTCTGAAGGTTTGTTGTGGGTTTCACAGTTTCCATTTTCTGTGACTCTGTAGTTTTGTTAAAGACCTCCTAGAGCCATAAAAAACTATAGAATTATTAGACAGCTCCTTTGGAGATGTAAAAAGACCCAGATACAGTAGGCTTGATTCTTAATTCATTTTCACAGCATTTAAATAGGAGTAATTGCACTGACTTCCTTGGCACTCTTCCTGATTTGCACAGTTGTAAATGTGAGAAGAACCAGGTCCTGCTTTTTAATTACTATTGCAATTATCCATCAAATTTTCTCATGTAATAAGTCATTTGAGATTGTCCTGGGGAGGCTTTGGGATGAAAGTGATAATGAAGATCAAAGGAAGAGGCATGCACTTGTCATAAAGCAGGGCTTTCAGATTGAGGTCTCCCAGCATTTAGAGTGCCATCTCCTGGACCTTCCTGATGCAGCATTGTCTCCAGGAGTGGAGACATGGGTTGGTGAGAAACAGCATCTAAACATAATTCTAAGAGATAAAACACGTAGCATCTAAGGAGAAAACACTGCTTGCTTCACAACCTGTCTACAAATATGTCCCCTATATAGAAATCCCTGCTCTGTACCTGGGCCCAGAGGTAGCATGCTGGTGGTGGGGATGCATGACCCAGTACTACCTGTCTCTTTGTGATGTGATGGATGGCCTCACACATCTGGGCTAAAGCACTGGCTGCACAGGTAGTTTAGATGGGCTGTTGTTTCCAGCACATATACTATGTCTGCAGTAGAGTGGATACAGAGGAGAAAAGAGGCAATAACTTGGATGAGAGCAAAATCAAATGTTTGACTTCTGATTTCACTAAAGCAGAGAACAAGTGCCTTGAAGTTAGGTTCTGCTGCCCAGTCTGAAGATTAGCCTTTGTCATTCAGGGGATTTGTCCTTCTATGGCAAAGAGGAGAGCCTAGTGCTGGGATAGTACAGCCTGTCTTGGGAGTTGCATTTAAATGTTGACCCAGATAGCCTGTTCCCACAAAGGCTTGATGAGGATGGAGTTTTCACTGAAACTGTCTTAGGTGCTGCAGGAAATCTAAGGCTTGAAGATCCCTCAGGAGCTCATTCAATTTACTTCCCAGGGAATATCAGTTCAACGTGTTTGTTAAACCCTTTTCTAGAAACCTCCAAGGAAATGGCCAGCACTCTTTTATTTTCCTCTTTTCTTTCTTTTTTTCTTTTTATCCCCCCCCCCCCAAACAAAGAATCCAAAGTCCTTTGTGTTTTCTGTATCTCTTATCTCCCTGGTACCTCTTTTGTAGATTCTATCCAATGTTTCGTCAGGTGGGGAGGCCAAGCCTTGAAATTCTAATCATGCTAAAACTGAATACAAAGGACAATCCTGTCTCTGCTGTCTTAACACACACAACTCCACCTTCTTGTATTGCTGGCAAGGAAGCTTAGTACTTTTAAAAGAACAACATCTACCTGCTATATTATTTTGTCCTGTGTGTTATATCTGAAAGTCCTGCCTACAGCTAGTCCTGCTCAAGACCCAGCTGTTCTTCATTTTCTGCTTGTGCATACACTCCTTATTCCTTTGTGTAGGAGTGTTGCTATTAGGTATATAGGAGCAAAGTACTGAAAGAAAAGCAATGCACCCCATGAAACTGGCTCTGCCTCAGATGATAGAGAAAACATGTCACTCTATGCATTTGCCTCTGCCTTGAAGGGAGAGACTCCTCTGTTCATTACACCATCTCCCTGTTCTCACATAACAGTCAGAGGGTAACTCAACAGAAAGCAAATGCCTCTCTGCTGATGGGTACTGACTTCACCGAATTGTCTTTGCTCAGACTGTCCAAAGCAAATGGACATGTCATGGTTTAACCCCAGCTGGCAGTTAAGAGCCACGCAGCTGCTCGCTCAGTCCCTTCCTCTCCTTCCCACTTCCAGTGGGATGGGGAGGAGAATCAGAAACAGGTGAAAAATCAGGTTGACATAAGAACAATTTAATAATTGCAATAAAGTAAAACATGCCAACAGCAACAACAGTAATAATAATAGGAAAAAGAGAGTAAGGAATAAAACCCAAGACAAGTGATACAGAATGCAACTGTTCACCACTCACTGACCGATGTCCAGCCTGTCCCTGAGCAGCAACTCGCACCTCCCAGTTTTTATACTGATCATGACATTCTGTGGTATAGAATATCCCTTTGGCCAGTTCAGTCAGCTGTGCTGTCTCTGCTCCCTCCCAGCTTCTTGTGCCCTTCCTCACTGGCAGAGCATGAGAGACTGAAAAGTCCTTGATCAGCGTAAGCACTACTTAGCAACAACTAAAACATCAGTGTGATACCAGCATTGTTCTCAGACTAAAGCCAAAACACAGCACTGCACCAGCTACTAGGAAAAAAAAAAAAAAGAGGCCTGGAAGAGCCACACATTCAAAATTATAACAAATCTTGAGATGATTACCAAGCACATGATAAATTATTTGCTAGATGACACATCCATTGCATTTGGGTTCTCCATTATCCTCTGCAATGAAATTACACTTGAATGGCTAATGCAGAGTAACAGCTTCCCTTTAGTCTGTTTCCTAGAAATTAATGCAGTCAGCTAATGAATCAGGTGCTACTTCACATGGCAAGAGATAACATAATGTATGCAATAACAAGAAATCCTAAAGCAGAATCAGAGTCATTGTAATACTGAAGTAGCCACACTGATGTTATGTTATTATGGTAATTGACTGCTTGGGTTAACTTTCAGATATGCCTTATTCTTTCCTAGTTGCTTCCAAAACTTTTCAGACATGGTGGAAAACTGGTCTCTGAGCTTACATGTCATTTCATTGACATGTAATTCAAATTTCTGAAATGGAGAGGAATGAAAAACTTACTTTCTTCCATTAATTATACTCAGGCCAACTGGAAAACTGAATATTTGATCTGAGGTGTATAATAAGGAATGGCAGAGGGACAAAGCCCGTCATCTGCAATGTAAATGAATACTTACTGTTGAACAGATACTTTCTATACCTTTTTTGTGGTACTTCAGCAGATGTTGTTAAGTAGGTTAACAGAAATCTGAAGAAAACAAATCTGAAGAAAGCATTCAATGGAGATGTCACCATGAAGAAGTTGATGCTCAGAAACATAGAATGGCAACCCTTTGGTGACTTACAATAACATAAATGCCTATTACTTGTCCTAAACAGGAGGATGTTCATCTCAGTTTCAAAATGTGTAAGACAAAGCTGTACTTCATGTGCACAAAGAACAGCTACAGGAGGAAACAGAGTGGAGAGACTGCTGCAAACCATTTTCCTCCTACAGAAAAACCAAGCCCTTTGTCTGGAATGACAGAGCCCTTATGGGGAATTATTGTCCTGTAGCAGTTCTCTAAGCTATATTTGGCAATTCTTGTAGAGGTATTGAATAACCTGAAAGGAATTGCACAGACCCATTGCCTTGGAGAGCAATGACAAGGTAAGTTTAATATTAACATTTATCCAAAATGTAAGTTCTATTAAAATAGTGCAATAAGTATCTTGCAGAGTTTTCTAAAGAAATAATTACATAGAAAAAGCATAGAAAACAAAAATCTTCATAGTAAAGAGTAAAGTTTTCAGAATGTCACTGCGACTCATGCCGTCTTCTACAACATAAATGGAGGGCGGGCCACCCCCTGCAGATAGTGGAAAAGAAAAACCCTCCAAATCACATAAAATCGTAAGAGTATTTTGCAAAGAGAAGGAGAAAAAGATGTTCTTTACCATGGTGGGTAGAAAAAAAGTCACAGGTTTAGTACTTTAACAGAAAAAAAATTTTAAGACTCTAGAAAAAACGTCTTCCTAGGAGTTGATGTAGGGTCCTTGAAAACAAGTTGTACATCAAGTTACACCTTACTTTTGTCAGCATATATGTAACTAGATTTGATCCTGACCTATTGCATAGGGTATTCTGGGTGACTATTCAGGTCCCATCCTATGACACGAAAGCGCACTTGCCTTTAGTTCAGCCCCAAGGAACTTCTGAGCTTCTTGACAACTGTTGCTGTGTTCACTGTTCATCCTTAGCTGCCTCCAGAGCATAATGTTATGACAAGTGATAGTGGTCTGAGGAATCAAAATGCATCACCTTGTTTCACACACTGTCTCATGACAGAAAACTTAAACCTGACAGAATTATGTGACACTGTGCTCCTGTGATGCTTGCTGTGCTACACTGCTTTTCCTTGTATTAGCTGTAATTCTGCCTCGACAGAATTCCCATGAATTTGGCAAGGGGCAAGGCAGGCCACATTTGGCATTGAAGAGCCCAGCAGTGAGGCAGTGCTGCCTAGACAGGCATCCAAATGGAGCCGAATTGCATGCTGTTAGCTGATAATAGCAGTGGTCCACAGAGCCTTTTCACATGCACAGCAAAACTGTTGGTGAAGTAGCTGAGTGTCAGATGACAGCAGTGAGGATTGAACAGCCAGTAGCATGATGTCACAGGTCGCAAATATGGGTGCATAAGTATAAGGGCGTTTGAAAGACTGTAATTGATTTATTGAACGGTCAGGCAGAAGCCTGAGAGTTGCTAGCCACCAGCAGGACCAACTGGTTGTAAATTTGGTAGCAGTTGGACTAAAGAAAAGAGGCACATTCTAAGTTATCCAATGAATAGAGAGAAATGAGGCATCATCCATGGTGCTCCTGCACATAACAGGAAAATCCAGTGCTAGGGTCTCCAGCTCCAGAAAGGAAAGCTGTTACAAAAATAGAAATGCTCCCAGGAAGAGGTAGTCTTGGAAATATGGGAGCTGGGAAAGAAAGAGGTGAAGATCCTGGCTGGAAGATCCTGAAAGTGGTAGAGGATCCTGAAGATTAGAGAGTTGATTGGGCAAAAACACAGGGAAATGACCAGGGACCTTGGCTGCTGATGCCCAAGTTGGGTAATTGTGAGCAGTGGCACAGCACAAACCATCATGACTTTCTGCCCAAGCATCCTGGGCCAGCAGCAACCTTGCTGCACAGAGGGAAATTGAGATGTTACAGATGTAATGCCAGGAGAGCAAGTAACAAGTGTGTAAAATATCAAGGGTAAAAGCTATAATCTCTGTCTTTTTTAAATAAACTCCAGCATCCAGAGCCACTACAGGTTGCCATTACCTCTATCTCATCTGTGACATGTGACACCACAGTAGACTCCTGCACCTTTGCTGAGGGCAGTTCCTAGTTGCAATAAAGGAGGCCTGAAGTTATGCACCACAGCTGAAGGCTTGATACAGGAGTAGGCTCCTTGCTGGCTGCCCACTGAGCCCACAAAGCCTAAACTGCAGTGACAAATTCCAGAATCCTCCTTTTATTCTACCTTACTGGTGGAATGAAAGTATCATCATGGAAGAAATGAAGGAGGGAGGGGAGGGGAGGGGAGGAGAGGGGAGAGGAGAGGAGAGGAGAGGAGAGAAAGATGAATAGCGGGTTAATATGGTATGAGAAAGCTTAATGTTAATGCATTTATTATCAAACGCAGGATGCTCATGTCTATACTTGTCTGTACTGCATTGTAGTGAGATGTGATCAAGAGTGTCTCAAGTGTACACTAAGATCCCATACTCAAAAGAAATTACTAATACTTCCTCATCACAAATGAAAGACAAACACTAATCCTCTATTTTGAAACCAAGATACAATGTATGCAACATTCTGAAGTGGTATTTGTTTATGGTTCCTAGCAGCTAAATGACCCTTCAAACAATAAAAATAATCTATCCACCCCTCTGGAAGAAATGTTGCATTAGGACAAGCTTGAGACACTAAAGTGAAAATAAAAGAGCCCTGTAGAAAAGAGAATCAAAGGCGGTATTACAAGCTTGTGTACAGTTTTCAAAGCAAGGACTGCTTTTAAGCCATAGATACAGTAATAGCTCTATAGACAAGAGCATAGAACAGGTAGAACAGTTAGCATCTACTAAACAGAAAACTGCATCTGTGCTTACCTGGGCATGTCTCTGATGAGGGTACCACTTACCTGGAGTATACCTGCCATCTAAGGGCAGTGCTGAGCAGGGGTCTGCCAGGCTTCTTGTAGCACCCTGACCGGTACAGAAGTTTGATATTTCTGCTCTGATACTCCTATGTATTCATGCAAAGACCCTCTAGAGGACCTCGTACCTTTGTCTCACTTGCGTCATGAAGTAAGCATCAATGAAAACAGAAAGATCTGGTGTATATGTCTTTCATGTCCTCAGAAATATTGGAGTGGCCTGCCATTGCATCCTCCGCTCTCACAGTGCATCCCTTGGGAAGGGCTTTCTTACAGGCAGCAGGGCAAAGGAAGTTTTGCCACTTGCTGGTGCTGAATGCTTTGGTCTGCAGCACAAGCACAGCTGCATGGGCAACTCAGAAAGTCTGTTGGTTTTCCAGGCACAATATTGCCTTCACATTTTGCTTACACAGCTGACTTTAGCAGAAGGTCCAAAAACAATCGTTTCCTTTTTTTTTTTTTTTTTTTAAATCTTGTATGTAAGAGAGTTACCCTTTAAACACAGTGGAAGATTTGTGTGGAGCTGCTACTGCAGGGGAGGGCTGTACAGCCTATGATAAAAATACAGTCCCCCAATCACTGTGTATGTCATGGTTTGAGCCCAGCCGGTAACTCAGAACCACACAGCCGCTCGCTCACTCCCCCCCTTTTTCCCCCCGCTCCCGGAGGGATGGGGAGGAGAATCGGAAGAATGTAACTCCCACGGGTTGAGATAAGAGCAGTCCTGCAACTAAAGTATAATACAAAACCACTACTGCTACCACCAATGATAATAATGATTAGTGAAATAACAAGTGGAGAGGATACAATTGCTCACCACCCACCGACCGATACCCAGCCCGACCCGAGCAGTGATCTGGGCCTTCCGGGTAACTCCCCCCGGTTTATATATTGGGCAT
The DNA here is from genome assembly GCF_004027225.2 of Strigops habroptila. NCBI lineage: Eukaryota > Metazoa > Chordata > Aves > Psittaciformes > Psittacidae > Strigops > Strigops habroptila. The sequence continues at coordinate 49,759,053 of NC_044302.2, forward strand.
GACGTGCTGTGGTATGGAATACCCCTTTGGCTAGTTTGGGTCAGGTGTCCTGTCTCTGCTTCCTCCCGGCTTCCCCTCCTCCCTGGCAAAGCATGAGACTGAGAAAGTCCTTGGTTGGAATAAACATTACTTAGCAACAACTAAAAACATCGGTGTTATCAGCGTTGTTCCCAGGCTGAAAGTTAAAAAACACAGCACTGCCCCAGCTACTAAGAAGGAGAAAAATGACTGCTATAGCTGAACCCAGGACAGTGTAGTTGAAAACCTTGATTATCTAAACCCTGGCTAACTGGAGCTCCCAGGCTGCTGAGGAAAAACACAAACAAATCCTACAATTAAGCAAAACAAAACAAAACCAAAACCAAACAAACCAAAACCAACCTAACAAAAAAACCCAAACAACAAAAAAACACCTTTTCACTGCAGTTACAAGGCTATCTGAGCTTTGGCTTGTAGCGTTTGCAGACTCAGCAGGCTCATGTTTATCTGAGTCACGAGAATCTGAAATAAATTTTGTATTCAGATAATTAAAGTTACATTGCATAACTGAACCAGTTAAAGACCAAAGGAAGGGGAAGGGAAAACGGCTTCAACATGGTGATGCTGAGAGAAAATTCCTCACTTAGTCACCCTTTATACTCCTTTTTAAAAATTAAACCATTTATAAGCAGGGTGCGGAGTAGCAAAAGCAACCACATTATTTGTATACCTGTCTAAATATAGTATTGATACACATTTCTCTTGAACATTTTATTTGATGGTAACAGCATACCTTTGCTAAGAAACAAAAGAAACAATTTCTCATGCAATGACTGTGTGATGAATGCTTAGCTACAACAAAGATCTGGTCCTGATAACCAAGTTGAATCATTTTAAGGTATGACCATAGCATACACAACATATCTGAGGTTTAAGTTTTTAGAACTTGCTCTCAGTGCCGCACACAAACAAAAAAAAAAAAAGAAAAAAACCACACAGAAAAATGCCCTCAAAACCAAAAAACCCCAAAACCAAAACCAAAAACCAAAACCAAACTAAACAAAAAAAAAAAAAAAAAAACCAACAACAAACAAACCCAAAACCAAACCCGAAATTAACCCAACACAAAGAACCCCAAACAAATAAAAAACCCCAACATCCAGAACAAAATTTCCAAAACTTCCAAATGGGTGAAAGGCTGCCAAGAAACGGAGGCATCATCTGGAAGGAATATAGAGAGGGCTTGCGTTGCATCAACCTTCTGGTGCCATCAGGGAGAGGGGAGGGTGGGTGCTCCGATATGGGGCTGGCTGCATATGGATGATATTGCAGACTTCGCAAGGCTCTTCAAACAGGCCTTGCTCTGAGGACACCCTCAGACTTACTCCCACTCTTCTCTGCTGTTGCCAATCACACAGGCCATCCTCCTGATCTCAACAGTGCTGCCTGCAGGAACTGAGGACATGCAGGAGGAGACACCGTTGTCTTCCAATGCCAGTGACATTCTCTGTTTAAAAGCCTGATGAGAAGAAATGCAGGTCTTCACCTGTGCTTCCACCAGTACCGAAGGAAGCTGGTGTGGCCAAATGTCTGTTGAAACCGAAATTAGTGGAAATATCAGAAAACTGTACAGCTTTGAAAGCTCTGCTGGCATTTTTTAGTGGCAGTCATAGAATCATAGAATCATAGAATGGTTACGGTTGAAAAGGACCTTGAGAACATCTAGTTCCAGCCCCCCTGCTATGCGCAGGGACACCTCACACTAGACCAAGTCACCCAAGGCTCTGTCCAGCCTGGCCTTGAACACTGCCAGGGATGGAGCATTCACCACTTCCTTGGACAACCTGTTCCAGTGCCTCACCACCCTCACGGTAAAGAACTTCTTCCTTATATCTAACCTAAACTTCCCCTGTTTAAGTTTAAACTCATTGCCCCTTGTCCTATCATTACAGTCCCTAATGAAGAGTCGCTCTCCAGCACCCTCGTGGCCTGGAATGCCACTGCTTACATGCAGGCTGGTACCAGTGTGATAGAGCAGGGATGCTTTCACATGTGATAAGTCCCACTTCGCTTTGCAAGTCCAGTTCTGTTGAAAAGCCAGACTGACCTGAGCATACAACTTACTGCAGATGCTATTCTGCAAGTGGGAAACATCAGGAATCCAGAGCTGTTGAGCCTGAAATCCACTTATCAGCTGGTCCTACTTCATAAGGCAGTAATTGTGATGCAGTTGGTGGGTGGCCAAGTTCTTGCCCATGGCTTGTTAACAGCTAAAGAGGCCACAGAAGAAGGTTTCAGAAAGAAGACTATCTACATCTTCAAGGTGGAGGGAGAGAGAATGTATAAGGGATATCTTTATAAATTATGTCCTGGATTTAGATTCACAGGAGCATAAGATTGAGAGTAGGAAGTGGAGACTGAAGGAGGTTTTAATACCTTGCACAGAGCCATAACCACCTAATGCTCTGTCACAGAAATTCAGCAAAAATAGATGTAAGCTTCATTCCTTGTTTGCTAAGCGTTGCCAAGGAAGTGGAAAATTTGAGGAAATAACATTTCAGTCGGGGACAGGAGAGGGGTTGCCATTCTGAACTTGCAGTGTGGTAAAAGAGGGTGACCAGATTGGCTTGCACATTTGGGGTATACACTGCTAGCTGGGCCTTTGCAAGGCACTGTGCAAGCACGGGATCTGCTAGACCCTGCTCCCTCCTAGCAACAGATGGGAAAACAAAACACTGGCTAGAAAATGGCTTCTGCCCAGAAAGGGATCAAACATTGGCTGTGGCAGTCATATTTGCAGAACAGTGCTGAAATAAGTTCAGAGCAAATGAGAGGCAGCATACTGTGCCATTCTGGGTTTCTTTTGCAGGACTCTGATTTACTGGTGCTTCTGTGGACAAGAAATTTCATATATGTCACTTCCAGCCTTTCCTTTGACACCCTTCACTTCTGAGGGCTGTAATATCCAGTGGAACCCCTGACATGCTGTTCCCCAGGCAACACGTGTCTCCAGACACAGTTCTCAGCCAGCAGAGAACAGTTCACCAGCCTCAGGCAGGGAGAAGCATCTGCTGCTGCTGCACTCACATGGGCAGGAGGTGCAGTGGATCTCAGCATAGCCTTTCATGACTAGGTCTCTCTTCTAGACTAGCACAAGCACATGTGGCAAGGAGAAATACTTGGATGAAAATCCTGGCCTTGCTGAAACCAGCTGTATCCTGGGCATTACCTTACCCAAGCAGCATGCCCCTCCCTCCCCCTGCCCCACATAATCCTTTGACCATTTAAGCAAACTACTAAAGGCGAATCTATTTGGCCCTTTTTCATAGAAAAGTACCAGCCTGTGTCATCTCTACAGATGTTATAACTGCCCAGCTATTGCAAATGAAGTTCAGTCAAGCAGAACTCCTTTCTCTGGGAAAACCTGTCAAAAGAGCTCTTCATTCCCAGGTTAAGTGCTCCACTTACTCTTCATTGCAAGCTCTGCACAGGCAATACATATGTGCTGAAGTCAGAAAAGAGTCACACCAACCTCTCACATCCTTTCCCTCACATTCATGGATGAGGGTCTTCACACACCCTCCTTGACTTCAGAGGCACTGGGCAAAGATAGAGAAAACTACTAAGGGTTTGAGGCTCTCACCCTTGCAATGTACACAACTTGCAGTGCAGATTTTGTATGCCATCCCAATCCAAAACAAGCTAGTCAAGGCCTACATTTTGGACATTGCCCAAGGAAGGCACTCACTGGACCACTGAGGAGATTCTGGCTCTCTTTTCTTTACCCCTGGTGTCAGGTGTTGCATACACATTCACAAGATCCTCCTGAACCTTGTCTTCTTCAGGCTAAACATCCCAGCTCTGACAGCCTCTCATTGTATGTTGAATGCTCCAGTACTTCAGTCATTTTTGTGGCTTCTCAAAGGACTCACTCCAGTATGTCCGTGTCTCCCTTCCATTGGGTAGCCAAGCAATGGACACATCACCCCAGATGTGTCTCATTAGAGGGGAGCAGAGAGGAACTTATGACCCACTGACAGCACTATGATTAATGGAGCCCAGGATGGCCATCTTTCCTGCAAGGGCACATTTCGTCTGACATGTGGTGTCCACCAGGACTCCTAGATACTTCTTTGCCAAGCCACTTTCCAGTCAGCCAACCCCCAGTCTGTCCTAGTGCCTATGGTTATTACTTCCTACGTGCAAGATTTGGACCTTCCTTTTGTTGAGCTGTAGGAGGTTATTGCCAGCTTATTTTTCCAGTCTGTTGAGGTCCCTCTGAATAGCAGCACAGCCCTCTGGTTCACCAGCCACTCCTCCCAGTTTCTGATGCTTGAACTACTCCTCCCACTTCTTGCAGACAGTGTACTCTGCACCATTCTCTATACCATTCTCAAGCTCATTACTGAACATGTTAAACTGTATTGGCCTCAATTTTAATCCCAGGAGTCAGTCACTAGTGACTAGCCCTCCAGCAAGGCTGTGAGTCACTGGTCACAATCCTCTGAGCCTGGCAACTCAGATATTACAGGAGACGATGCAGAAAGCCTAATCATACTCAAGAGAAACAAGATACCCTGGTTTGCCCTCATTTTTAATCGGAAAAAGCAACGAAGTGGGTGAGGTATGATTTCAACTTTGTAAATCCATGCTAATCACTCCCAGACACTTTCTTGTCCCTCATATGTTTGGTAGTGGTTTCCAGGATTAGATGCTCCACCATCTTCCTGGAAATAAATGTGAAGCTGATTGGCCTCACACTGATCCTCTTTCTTGCCCTTGAAGACAGAAAGGACACTGGTTTTCTTCCAGTCTTCAGGAACCTCCCCCAGTCACCATGGCCTTTCAGAGATAATCAACAGTGACCTCACATGGCATCGTCTCAGCATCTGTGGGTGCAACTCATAAGGGACAATGGACTTCTTCATTTCCACTCTGTTTTCCCATTCCCTAAAGTGGTCCTCCTCCACCAAGGATAAACCATCCTTGCACTATGTGTACCCACTGGTTTCAGGGACCTGAAATTGCTGAAGGTCAGCCATACCTACATGCTGAAGGCAAAGGCAAAGAAGCTATTCAGTATCTCAGCCTTCTTTATGTCCATTAAGACCATGTCCCCATTCCAACTCAATGGTGTGTCCAAATCTTTCACAGTTTCCCTTTGCTGCTAATGCACTTGTAAAAGCTTTCATTTTGCCTTTCATCTGCCTTGACAGATTTAATTCTATGTAGGTTTTGGCTTTCCTAACCCTGTTCCTACATGCTCCCATGGTGTCCCAGGTCACCTGCCCCTGCTTCCACCTCCTGAGTGCTTCTTTTTTGTGGTTAAGATTTGCAAGTAGCTCTTTGTCTATCTGTGCAGGCACCCTGTCATCTTTGTTTTCCTGCTTGTTAGTTGGAGTCTTGAGTTTCTTGAGTTTGGAGGAGGTGATCTTTGAAAATTCCACAGCTCTTCTGGACCCTTTTGCTCTTCAGGACCATATATTATGAGCTTCTCCCAGGCAGTTTTGATTAGCAAATCAGCACAACTGAGGTATAACCTGCTGGCAGAATCAGGATTAGGCAAAATGTGTTCAGCTTGTCTGATGCTATTTTTTAAGAAGTACCTTTCAGACTCACACATGCCTAGCACATTTAGGCCTTAAAAAGATAAAGACATATTTACTTACTTTTCATCCATATCAATTCTTTTTTTAACCCTCTAACCCAGATCTAATGAATAGTGTCACAAATTCCCTTCCTTCCCTTTCACTAGTCACATCCCTTTCTGAAGGTGCCACATCACCAGGGTGGGTCCTCTGCTCACTCCAAATGAAGAGATGATGAATAAGGCACCCATAAGGCCATTCAGGGTTCTTCCTGCCAGCAATGCTGGTGTTCCTAGAAAGGGATTACAGCTCCCAAAGTGACGTAAATCCCAGGGTCAAAATGAAAACTCCGAACAGACTTGTCCGTGTTAACCAGTTATGTTTTGCTTTTAACACAGCTTGCATTTGCCAGCAAGCAAAACATGAGTTTACTCTGTGGTTTCACATTGTACCTGTGATGTAACACAGTACTGGGGATTTCCTGGGAGTGGAGCTGTGACCTCCATCAGCTGGGGTGAGTAGGGAATCTTCCTTATCACCTGGTATCTCTATCAACCCAGCTCCTGCCATGCCAGAGCACACTCTCCACACAGGGTTGTTAAATACCAAATGGAAAACAAAATATCAGGTATTTCTAGTGCAAGTATTTCTGCAGCAAGAGAAAGCAAATGAACCAGGAAAATGAACCAGGAGGCTCTAAGGCCTTTAGCTGAGGACAAACAACTCCCTCTTTTAAGCTTCCAAAACAGTGTTTATCTGCACTTGAACTCTGCAACTCAAAATGGTACTGCAGGCATGAAAGGGACAAAGCAGCACAAATAACCCTCAATCAGCCAACAAGCTGCCTTCCTATATTGGTTTATCATTCTCCCAGCAGCTCCTTTATTTTTTTTTCCTAGGGAGAACAGAGCTTCACTTACAGGGGACTCATTCTCAAAGCTTAAGCAACAAAAGCACTACATCCACTTGATTAGTAACCTGTGTACAAACTGATGAAGAAATTCCTAGCTCATCTGGCTTGGCTTTGTCACTGGTTATTTAACATGATAGAGGGGCAGTGTCTCAGGCATCAGTGGGTTTTCTCTAGGATGGCTCAATCCCATATCTTCACCACTGCAGTTCAGGAAGAGTCAATTCATTTGCTGGTGGCAGTGAAAGGCTTTTTTTCTGCCCTTCTGTGACCTATTCAAGGAGGTCAAAACCCATGCCATAGCCTGGAGACAGTCACTGCCACTCACACCAGAGATCAGCATTATTATTGCCTGCCAGTACTATGGTAACTATCTGATTCTAATACTTACTAATTAAAATGTCCTCTACTGTAAAGTTAAAGTGTTTTGCTATGCTGTAACCAGTGCTGATAATGGTTTACTCTTTCATGGTATAGTTCATTTGCTATGCACTTTCTGTAGCACCACAAAAAGTGCCGCTTACATTTAATTAATTCAGAGAAAGTGGCAAGAGGATAAGAAACTGAGCTGCTGAACTGAAATATATGGTGTGAGGCAGGGACAAACCAGAAAGTAAGCTGTAGCAAATTCATATCTCTCGGGCATTTGCTTTTCCCAAATGCTACAGAACTGATGTCTGAATTCAGATGCAGCAGGATGGTGCAGCTACATGGCAGAAACCTACAGCTGTATGTACAGAAACCCACTAACAGAAGCCTACACGAGCCATAGCTAACCCTGCCTCACTGCAGGAGGTTCAGGTAATAGTGCATATTGAAATGAAGAGCTCTGCCCTTTCTGCTCTCACCTTCACCTGCAATTCCTTGGCTGCACAGAGCTATCCACCTGATGGCTGCAGCCATTGAGAAGGGGCACCACTGGTGGATGCTGTATCATCACCTGATTACTGATCATTATTAAAACCAACATGTTCCTTCTTCAGAGTTCACTTCTTTCCATTCTTTTTATTTTACCTATAATCCTGGGATGTCTGTGTGATGTGGTCATGGAGAATTGGACCCAAATCAAAGGCCTCCAAGGAAGTGGAGGGATATTGAACGAGAACAGTGTCCAATCTCAAGCAGAATGCTGCTTCCCAAGGACAAAGGGCAGCAGCAGGATGCATGGATGCAGCTCACATCCACAGGTGGGCAGTCGCGAGGTGAAGATCAGTAATAGAGCTAAAGACACAGCTCAGACCAGCATCGCGATGGGCTTTAAAAAAAAGCAGGCTCATCCTAAGAATGATCTATGCTGCGTGTCCGGAAGGCAATGGAGTTGCTGTGAGCCCGTCTTACAAAGAGCTGAGCGTCATACAGGTTTTTGTACTGGAAACATGGCTAAGGGCTCACTGAGGCTGCCAAAGAGCAAATCCAGTTCAGTGCTACTGAAGAACCTCTGGGATGTGTTTAATGTAAAGAAGAGCTACTTTTCTCTCCTGTTTTACTTGGTTGGGTTTTCCTTCTTATGGTAAAGCCAAGCTTTTTCCTGCACTACAAAAAAAGAACAAGCAAAACCAACAAAAAAAAACCCACCAAAAAAACCAGACAATCAATTTAAAAATAGAAACTGCAGTCCTATTCTTTTAGGGGAACTTTGCCTAGAATGTACTATTTTAGTATTGATTTTTTTTATTTTTGATTTATTATTGATTTATTATTTTTGATAGGTTAAGATATATGATTTTGGAGCTTTTTATTTTTGTCTCGTATGTTCAGCAGTGAAGGTAGAGATGAATCACGCTACCCACTGGTAATTCTTTGTCTTCAATCACAGAAGCATTTAGTACCTGTGATGGTTACTACTTTCTTGTAGAAGGGTCAGAACTCAGAACCTGCTAAATGTACAAAGTGCTGGGAAGTTGCCTTGTATGACCCAGCACAAAGCAAAAACCTCTCCCAATTCCTGTGTTCCTTTTAGGGGAAGCTAAATTTAATTCTAAAGCATATTTAGGTAACACTGAGAACAGTACAGCCAGTCAGACACTTAGAAAACAAAATCAGAATATAAACAGCAATGGACCAAGTTTCACAACACACTACAAAGAAACACAAATATCTGATGCTTGACAGAAGCATCAAAGAACTACAAGCTGAAGGTGCCTTTTCAAATAATCAGTTTGTCAGGCCAGAAAAGGCAGCGTCTGGAACTGGTCCTATAGTTCTAGTGTTCTGCCTGCACCAAGGCCAGCTCAGAGCGCGGGGTGGGGGGCATGGCTATTCTTTGCCACAGCACCCTTCCTGGCTGATGAATTGTCTCGTGATACTTGTTGCATTCTGCATGTTGGATCCCATCACAGTAATGCACACAGCCAATTTTGAAAAAAGATGTCTCATGGAGAAAGTATTTCCTGAAATATTTTTTAGTATTTAGCTGAATTTGTCTTTACTTTCTCCTTCCCTGCTTCTGCTTTTGCTTTTGACCAGAAGTAACTTTTATCATTAGAATCAATGTAAGCCATCAGCTACAAACCCTGCCAACAAACCTTCATGCAGCGAGCATCAGCCTTGTACAACAAAATGATGTACAACAAGCCTGCTGCCTGATTGCCTGCTTGCTATTACAAGCCTTGCCACACACAGAGCTTCCTGGACAACCACCCATTTCATACAGTTGTCACAGTTTGGGCTGGGAGGAATTGTCAGAGTAAAATAAGAAGCAGAAAATACACAGAAACCAGAGCTGTGGATACCCAGCATGACAGTGCACTGAGGGCAGACTGAGGTCAGACCACACCACCAAAACAAGCCCCCCTGTTGCCGTCTGCATTCTCCCCTGCAGTGACGTAGCCAAGACAACCCAAGACAACATATCCCAAGGATAAACTCTATATCAGTCCATTGCACCCCCATAGAGGATTCAGCTCTTCATGGACTGATGGGACAAGGAGGAAAGCAGAACTTCATTCATCCGCTTAATTGGTATGACATCTATGCAGAGTACTGTCCATAAAACACTTTCATCATCATGTCTGCTGTCTAGGGATCTTATCAATGTACTAAAAATATTTTGAGTACATTTAACAAGTGCATTGAACTTAATTAGGATTATTTAACACTAAAAAATATAAAACAGCTGAAATCTTTACCTCAAGACTTTTATGTAGCTCTGAAAGGCAATATCCAGCTGAGACCACATTACTTCATTGTATTTGACTACCCTTGTGATTACTATGGAGGACGGAACAGAGTGATGTATTTGTTCTGTGAGTTTAACCAGAAAGTCGCTTGTGTGAACCACAGGGGAAGAAGTGAGGAGCCAGCTTTGCTGCTTTACATGAACCGAAGCTGCTTGGACTCTTATCACCACCAACATGGCCTTAAGGAGCCCCCTGAGGAACCCTGCAACCATATCAGACTATCCATGCCTATCAGACCACTTCTGCTGTCCACAGTGAATGGACTAATGAGGACACCTCAGCAAAAACACAGCTTTGAATGTGCTATTTAACAAGAAGGCATAGAAAGGTGTCAATAGCAGAAAATTGTTTACTTGTCTTGTTCAGGACTGTGAAAAGCCTAGACAATAGGATGCAGTGAGCGACCCCAGAGCCCAGACATCACAATTTTAATGATACAGTCCTAAGTCGGGCAGAGGCAAGGGATTTTGCAAAGAGGGACTCCAAATGGCATCTTTATGTCAGTAAGATGAAACTAGCCTTCTAAGTGAATGCCAGCTTGCTGTGGAGCAGCAGCTACTTAGCTGCATTGTTGCTTGGATCATGCAGGTCCTCTGGAAAGACAGCGCAAAGCGGCAGGGGTGCTGACCTCTTAAGGGTAGGAGAACTGCAGCTGGGGTCCTGCAGATAAGCCCTCAACTGCTGAGTGCTGCCCTGAGGCCCTCAAAGATGAACTCAGTCTTGCTGCAAGAGAGGGGTAGTAGGGCACTCTGGGTAGCAGTGATGGCCACCTTCTGCAGATCAAACAAGATGAAGATGTAGGTTGGAGCCCTTCCGGACAGGCACTGAGATAGTCTTTCTGCGGCTCCTGATATCTGTGGTTTTACCCTGTACTTCTGTTTTATTTATGCCCCGGTTTTAGCCAGGATAGAGTGAATTTTCTTCTCAGTAGCTGGTACAGTGCTGTGTTTCGGATTCAACATGAGAATAATGGTGATAAGACACTGATGTGTTAGTTGTTGCTCAGTAGTGCTTATTGTAAGCTGAAGAATTTTCAGTTTCCCATGTTCTGCCACTGAGGAGAGGCACAAGCAGCTGGGAGGGAGCACAGTCAGGACAGCTGTCCTGAACTAGGGAAAGGGATATTCCATACCATAGAACATCATGCCCAGTATATAAACTGGGTGAGTTGTCCAGGAGATACTGATCGCTGCTTGGGGATGGGCTTGGGAGTTGGTCATCAGGTGGTGAGCAATGGTATTGTACATCACTTGTGTTTCTTGGATTTTATTCCTCTGTCTCTTTTTACCTTTTCTTCATCATCGTCATATTATTATTATTACTGTTGTTGTTGTCATTGTTATCATTATTATTTACTTTAGTTCAATTATCAAACTGTTTTTATCTCAGCCCATGAGTTTTACCTTTATTCTGATTCTCCTTTCCAACCCATTGGAAGAGAGAAGGAGGTGGGCGTGTGAGCGAGTGGCTGCCTGGTACTTAGTTGCCAACTGGGGTTAAATCTTGACAGTTTACTGTATCTCTACCACAGGAAGAAGAGGAAGTTGTCTTACAGCTTTCAATCCCAAAATCTCTTGCAGAAGGCAATCTTCCTCCTTCCTCCTGTGTCTGTCATGTTACCTTATCTGTATCCCTCCTTTTTATGGCTTTAACCGGTCACCAGTGAAGGCTGCAAGATGAGCTGCCGTGGTTCGAGCCCAGCTGGTAACTCAGACCCACTCAGCTGCTAGCTCACTCCCCGCCTTCTTCCTCCCCCCGCTCCCAGAGGGATGGGGAGGAGAATCGGAAGAATGTAACTCCCACAGGTTGAGATAAGAGCAGTCCAGTAACTAAGGTATAATACAAAACCACTACTGCTACCACCAGTAATAATAATGATAAGGGAAATAAAAAGGGGAGAGGATAAAATTGCTCACCACCCGCTGACTGATACCCAGCCCAACCCGAGCAGCGATCTGGGCCTTCCAGGTAACTCCCCCCGGTTTATGCACTGAGCATGACGTGCTGTGGTATGGAATACCTCTTTGGCCAGTTTGGGTCAGGTGTCCTGTCTCTGCTTCCTCCCGGCTTCCCCTCCTCCCAGGCAGAGCATGAGACTGAGAAAGTCCTTGGTCAGAGTAAATATTACTTAGCAACAACTAAAAACATCGGTGTTATCAGCGTTGTTCTCAGGCTGAAAGTCAAAAGCGCAGCACTGCACCAGCTACTAAGAAGGAGAAAAAATGACTGCTGTAGCTGAACCCAGGACATGAGCCTTATGGGGTTTGTGTCTGAATAGTCAGGTTCTTTATTATTCTGATCCTGACAAGCCTGACACAGATCATTCACTTTTTTCCCCATTGATGCAAAATGGACTGTCCATATTGAAAACTATTTTCTTTTCCCTTCTCTCCCAAGGCGTGAGCAGTGATTGTGACTAACTCAGAACCCATCAGTATGTTCAGGTTGCTTCAATTGTTCCTTTCATATTGCACTGTCAATTAGCAATGCACTTTTCTAAATTGAATTTCAGCTACTTTTGGGTTGCCCAATAATCAGTTTTGCTAGGGGTTATCTGATGTTTATTTTATGTTCTCCAGGCCTCATTAATCTAAATCATTCTGTAACATCAAGCAATCTGCCACCTAACCACCACCCCCCTCCTCCCCCTTCTAGGTCATTACCGAACATGTTGAGGCACACCTGCCTGAGTGCTTCTCCTTAGGGTACCTCACTATCCCTGCTTTCTGTGCCAGAAACTCGCTGGTCACGTCTGCTCTTTGTTTTCTACCTTTTAATCACTTTTTCATCTATGACAAGACCCCTGCACCTCACTTCGATTCTTCTAACAGCCCTGATCAAAGCCTTCTGAAATCCTGAGAAGATGTCACTGATACTTCTCCTTTACCTCATGGTGTATTACCTCCTCCAAAGGACCAGTCCCTTCCTGCTCTGGCCTTTGCTTGCACTTCTGGTGTTTTCTAATCCTGCCTTCAGTGTTTTTTCCTCCTGGTAAGAAATGCAGCAAACACTGTTCAATGCTGGTCATCTTTTTTCACAAGCCTGTGCACAGTTACATCACCGCTGTGTTTTGAAACAGAGAAGACTGCACAATAATTGCTTCATACGAAAAGATGTCATATGCAGATGATTTATGAGGTTGTAAAGCATGAGAAAGGTAACTTGCAGAGGGGCACCTTACCTCTAATAGTTTAATTACCCCTAGTAATTTTGCAGCCTTGAATGTCCAGGAACTCTCAAGGCTTGTTTTATATTAGACTTGGGCAAGCATTCAAGAAATGTGATATTTCCACATTTAAAAGACTCAACTCTGATTTGTCAGGATCTGTGAGGCTCTTAGGATACTCAGGTAAGGAGGAGGGAAAGGGAAAGGGAAAGGGTGTTTTTGGAAGTGGTTTTTAGTTCTGGGGAAGGAACAGGTGGAGATTCAGGGAGAAGAGGGACTGCCATGCAGCTGACAGGAAGGGAGGTGGTGATAGGGCTGGGTGTGCAGGGCAGGGGACTATGCAGACCCCAAGTACCCACAGGAATGGAGCTGTGCAAGGGGTTCAGGACTCCTCCGTCCCATGTGTCCTGTCTGCTGCTGTCTTTCCGCAGGGGCAAGCAGAGCCTTGAGCTTTCTCACTCTCTCTGTGCTGCAATGCTCACAAGGAAAGTGAAGTTCACGATATTTCTTCTATCTTGCCTGCTCAGACTGTACAATTCTGATCTCTTCCAACACCTTCTGGTGCTGCTGCAGATACAGGTTGGCTACAGCAAGCTAGCTTTTCTTTTTTTTTTTTTTTTAGCATATATAATTCCTGCTTCAATAGTGTAATGTTAGTAGTTTATTACTATGAAATGTGTTGAGTTTTTTGAGTCTTTTGCTACCATAGTTGGTGCTTACTAGCTATATTTGTATGGGAAAATAAACAGAATACTTATTTTCCAATAACCTTTAAGGCCAAGGCAAAAATATCATTTAGCACCCCTGCAATGTAACCGACCATTTAACACTCTAATGGTCTAGTACAGACACTGACTTTCTTCCAAACTTCACATTTTTGATATACATCAAATAATTTATTATTGCCCTTGGTATCCTTGGCTACTTGCTCTTCAAATTTCCTTTTATCCTGCTTCCACTCTGGCAGGTAAGATACAAGAGGAAGATTAGTTTCCCTGCAACAGCATTATAAGAGCTAGATTTCCATTTCTTAAACAATATATTTGGTATGAATATATTCCTGCTCTTTGCCATGTAACCAGAGTGCTCTTTTCCCTTCTAAGTGATGCATCTTTCTTGTGACTCTCTGTGTTAACTGAAGGCTGTTGCTGCTACAGATGTGTGCTGTAGCCTCATATACGCATAACAACGCAGGTTATATATGTATGTTGTTCAAAAATATGTTACATGCAAAATCCATTTTCTCCAATCTCAGAAACTGTTCAAGAATACTGTGAACAAAGGTGCTGCACTGCATGTTCTGTAGGAAATTTCAGATATGCTAAATTTCCTGAAACGTTCATCACCCAGTACAGACAAGTGCTTTTAAATATCTTTCCCCTTGAGAAATCTTGACTGCCTAGGACCTCAAACAAAATACTTTGGCATCAGGCTACATGCTGGGCAGAACTGTCTCATCACATAATGATGAGCCCCAAATTTAGGCATGCATCCAGGACTAGTCACATAGCTCCTGCTGGAGCAAAATACAGGATGCAAGGAAGGGTGCCTTGCTACCTATGCAAGAACAGAAATGCTGGGACACATGAGCAGAGCAGAAGGGCAGAAGCAATCATTTTGATAACATGATTGTATGTGTCAATCAACAGGCTAGAAGCTCCTGCAGATTCAGTGTCTAGTCCAAAATCTCCCATGTCCAATTCATCTCTTTTACCACAGAGATTTTTATGTAAGCCAAGTGAGGCAGTATAGGGGCAAGTAAACATGCCAAGGTCCTGTGGTGTCACTAGCAATAGCCAGATTAAATGAAAAGCCTACCTGTAACCTGTAGGGTTACTAGGGTCAATGAGTATAGCTTCCAGCATAGCTCCTGGGAACAGCTTCTCAAGGTAACTCACCTCAAGCAATGAAATACTTGCCTTTCTCCATAAAGAAACTTCAACAGACTTAGGGCTGTTAATAAGACATAATTGAACACAGCAACCTACCAGAGAAAGAAACAGGAGGGAAGAAGGACTTCTCTCATTTCTGACTTGCTTGAACTATATTCATCTCAGCTGTAGTTCAGCCCAGTTTTAGCACAGGCATAGATCCTGTGATTTTACCAGGACCATTTTTTTAGGTTTCAATATACGTTTACAGCTTTTGTAAGTCATAAAGAAACATGGCCTTCAAAACAAAACAAAATGAAACAAACCTAGTTACTTTCTAATCTTAGCAAAGAAGCTGTCCCAGTGATCTGCTTCCTTGATGGGTATTGCAGAAAACACCAAATATAACTATAGTTCTTTACCACTCTCTTAATATTCTTCAGAGAGCTATGTTCCACTGAAATGGGATGCAACAAATTACGAGTGACACTTTTTGATCTTAAAAAACAGAACTAGGAGTTTAAAACAACTTTTTTTTCCTGGTGCTCAAAGACTAAGAGTCAGAGAAATTTGATCTGGGTTTTGAGACGAACCTGCATCAAGAATGCTAAGTTTGTGGTAGACTTCCCAGTTTACATCACACGCAGAGAAATCCAGGTGGGTAAACAAATTCCAGAAATTCTCCTTCACATATAGTATCTTAGGCATCAAAGATAGTTTGCTATGAATTTAGTGTCAGCCCTGAAAAATGCTACCACTTCTCAACGGTGCAAGTAATTGAACTAGCCATCCTTCTGAATTTCCATTTATGAGCGAGAGATTACCTGTGCCTTACAAATATGCCTCTGTACCGACTATTGCATGCATTCCACAGAGCCTTCATCCCTTTCTGAAGCCTTTGAATATAGCAATTTTTCTTTTCCCTCAGCCCACCATAATGCTATTGCCTTTAGATGCAGTACACTGCTGTATCTTGAAAGCCTCTAGAAGTTGCTGGACCTTCTTAACACTAGTGACAGCACTTTGAAGCAGCAAAGAGCTAATTTTAAATAAAAATTGTAATGCCAAATGTATTTTTCAGTTTATAAATTATGAGGAATTGCTTTTGCCATTTTGTAGTCCAGAGCACAGGCTGAGGAAAAAATTCCTGGGACTCCAAAATCAGGAGCAGTGCAGGTCTTAGCGGGGGGTGGGAGCTAATGGTATCTTGTTGTGGACCAAACCTTATGAACCTCACATGCTCCATTAAAATCATACGCATCAAGGTGTCTTCCCCACATTGGATTATCACATTCTATCTGTCAACGCTGGCAGCCTGCTCATGGGCCCTAAAGCTACATGAGGCAAAGAACTCTTTCTTTGTGACACAAGGGCATAAGAGTGTGAGAAGAGAGCATTTCTCCTTTGGCTGCCAAAGGAAAGCAGAGAGAAGTGAAGAAGGGCAGCTGCAGTTGCCCTTCTGAGAAGGAAGGGCACAAAAAGCACAAAGATGAAGCAGCCAAGCACACTTGGGATTATGCACTTGAACTGCATACCCCGACATTTTGCGCACCCAAGCAAAGCAGATCTTCAGGAGGTGCTCAGCACTCCCATCATCCAAATACTGCTTTGTAAATCAGGCCTCTGGCTGCAGCTGCAATTCCCATCACAGGTAGCACAGCTCAGCCACACTGGAGCTGGCCCCATGTGGCCTCCCATGTTGCAGGAGTGCCAGGGATGCCTTAGCCCCCTTCAAAGGGTCTCCTAGCGCCAGTGGTCTGCACGCTGTGCCTCACTACAGCCTTGCAGTGCTAAAATTATGCAACTGGGTTTCAGGTAAGCATTTTTCCTTCATTTCCCCATAGTTCCTATGGAAATCAATCCCACAGCCCTTCCTGAGTGAACACAGAAACTGCAGTAGGGTTCCTAAGTGGAGATACGCCCATTTTCTACATTGGCAAAATGTTTACTTCACTTATATGACAATAACTTCAAGACACACAGACTAAGTGCTACGTACTTTGAGAGATCCTGCCCCTTACTCCAGTGGGGTTGTTTCTTCCCTATCAGGCTGTGTTTCAAGCAATATTTTCTCATACCTGCTAAATTTTGCCTGTAAAACAGAGTAAAACATAAGTAGTATGTTCTGAACAGGAGGTGCCTAGTATAGCGTTCCATGAAAAGAGTGTTCAAGGCAGAGAAGTACCCTGTAAAAGTTAGCTTGCTTTGTCAGGCGCCAGCCAGCACAGGCAGCAAAAGGCTTCCTGCTCCCTCCTATTTAGCAAGCAAACTCGGGCAGCAACTGATCCAGCAGCACTTTCAAGTTGCTGAAAAGGCTCCTGCTGACTTCATACAACAACTGACTCATGCCTGAGTAAAGACTGGTAGAAGATGGTCAGCTGCAGAGGATCCTGCCTCTTAAACAGAAGAATTTTCTGCGTGGAGAATGGAATAAGTAAGCCAAGCCCTTTCCTTCCCAAGGAGTGCTTTTTGTCAATGCAAGTATAATTAGCTGAAGATAAACTGGTGTGTAAAGGGGGCTGTAGACTCAACAAATGCCTGTAGCTGAGGGCAATATCCCTCCTATAAACACAACACTGTGGCAGAGAAGTGATCACTCTCCTCTCTCCAGCAACATGGCCATTCTACCAAAGAGTTTTATGTGTGTTTTATGGGCAGCAGAATAGTTGCAAAACTGGCAGCATCCCCAAAATTTGAGAGAGGAAAAGGCCTTCCCAAAGCATAATGGGGGCAGACTTTTCTCGACAGGCTCTGCTTTGCAATGGGTGGGTGAAGTACATGCCATTTACCAGGGCAGATGCTCTTTAAAGCAGAAATCCAGACAATGAAACAAGGAGTCCAGAGAACTCTGGAGCACTCTACAAACCGCAGTGCACAGGCCTAACAGCACTGGAGGGACAGAGACAAAATCTCTGCTCATAAATTGCCAAAGTACATTCTGGAGATTAATTTAGAAATGTGACATCCCAAAGTGACTGACCCAGCCATGAAACATCTGCCTGAAGAGAACATACATCTGCTGTTTGCCTGTGGGGTCCCAGCCTCACATCACTTTGGAGACTACCTGCTAGCTTGTTTCTAAAGATGTGTGAGATAACGACATCTGTTCATAGCCTTCATGTGGGTAGTGAGACCATGTCTTCTGAAATGTTCAATAAGCAAATACAAATGTGCAGATTGATTGACATAAAGGGCATCCAGCAACAAAGGCAGAACTCCTCAAATGGAAAGCAGTTATAAAAAAATGAGGTTTCCTAATTCAGCAATGCAGTTGCCGGGGAATCTGCACTCCCATAAGGAGCACATGACACTTACCTGCCACGAGGCTGTCCCAGTCACTTCAGCTAACTTTACACGTCACATCATGAGGAAGCCTCACTGCTGCTGCTTATCACCTGGGCAACCTCAGGTGATAGTCACTGGCAGAGACCTGTTTCTGTTGTGTAGCCTCTCCTAAGTTAATGGCATTACAGGTGGAGCTGGAGGTGAGACTAGAAGTCATCCTGCTGAACTACTGTTGGGACCATATCGTCCACTCAAACAGAAGTAACAGGTGGAGTTAGGGCTTCAGCTTTTTGGAAGGAGTCAGCAGGCAACTAGCGTATCTGGAAATTACACCCATTGCTACTATTGTCTCTTGAAGACAATCTCATTAAATCTTCCATCATATTCAATTTTTTATTTCTCTTACACTCCAACCTCCCCTTCTTGTCTGCTACCCTGTGCCAAAAACAATTGCTTCCACATACCCATTCCCTTGCCTCCCTAATCACCATCTCATTCCTTGTTCCTGGAACTGCCTCCAGAGCCCCTTGTAATTCTCCATTTACTTACTGGACATGTCTGGGTCTCCATTGCCCAACCCTGCCTTACTTTCCTATTTAACACAGTCTGTGATAAAGGCAGCTCAGGGCTTCTGTTTTTTCCAGGCTTACTTGCAAAAATTCTTCTTTCTCTCACTCCATGGTCCGCCTAAATAGCAACAGCAGCCCTATTTCTTGCAATGACTCAGGTGACTGGTGTATAGATCACCTCTTGTTCTCTTTTCCTAGTGTGTGTTGGCATATTCACCTGCAGACTGTGGGGACTCTCCTTCTTGAAGATCTTCAAGTGCTTTGCAGAAACTGAAATAAATGTGGATTTTTAAAACAATGATAAGGATAAGCATTTCCAGATTTCCTTAAACCAGGAATCCAGGAAGGACCTGGAGCTGTGGATTTCCAAACTCTCACAAACAGTGTCAATCTACCTGCCAGGCTACTTATGCTATTTTATTACACCACAGCTGTGCAACTAACAGGGAAAATGGGAGTGGTAATAGGAACGGACTACACCAATAACATTATGAATTCTAGCTGCAGTAGGTTTTTTTTATTCCAGCAGTAGATTTTTTTTCCCCTTAAAACAGAATATACCCACCTTTGTCGAAAGCCATGGTAAGCTTGCCTATGTCTTGTTTCTTCATTCTCTTGGGAACTGAGCTGTGCCTAATGTTTCAATTACCTTTCTTCTGCTGCAGAGATGATTGGATTTGGAGTTTCAAGGGACTGTGAAAATACCCGATATCTAGACAGAAGACCAATACCTCAGGAGCCAACAATTTGCTGAGCATATCTTATAGCACTTAAACAACTTAACTCTTGGCAGTTAATGGCCCTAATGGTATATTTATTAGACAAGTAAGGGAAAGAAAAGAAAATGACATGAATGTTTAATGAAGATACTAATAGAAACCACATGAAAATGCTGAATTCCTCTTTTCATCAGGAAATACTAAGTGGCTCTTGTCAACCACATGTATATCTGATAAGTGAGTTCAGTTAATCAATAGGCTTTATTGCATTTCCTAGCATAAAGAAGTTCTTCCTCTAAAATAAGGAGGATCTAATTAATCTAAATATACCAAGTTTAAAAGTGCAATGCATTTGTTTACTGAAATAATCCATCTAGCTCAAAGGCTATTTTATAACTGAATACGGAATTGAAAGTGCCTGCACTTCTATAAAAAATACGCTTTTTCATGGGTTTTTTGGTGTGTTTTTTTTTTCCTTCCTTCTCCTTATGTGAACAGTGCAATAGAAAGATGACTTCAACTGCAGAGAACGATTCCTTCTCGCTGCCATGACTCATGAGGACTGTAGCCTGTCGTGGTAGTAATGCGAATTTCAGCTTCGCAAAACAACGTCCTTGCTGTAAACTGATCTCTTACTCTTCCTGTGATAATGTGTCTCATTTTCTCTCTGGGACAAAAATCCAAAGCAGAATAAGGAAGACCAGATGCCCAGCAGCTTAGAGAAGTGTTTTCTTCTTGCCATCAGTTAAGTGAGACCAGTTTACAGCTCCCGAGGGTCAAATGCTGAGTACCTATGCTCAGCATGCTTAGCAAATATATACATGTTTAAAGCCCAGCCACCGTTTTTTTAATAGGACACAGGTCATTGTAGATACAGAGGCCAGTTCATAGCAGTTGAAGGACTGGTCACTGCTGAGCCTGACATCTCTTTGGCAATTCAGAGAGGGACTACTCATAATTTACATTGTCTTGAGATTATCTTGTCAGGTATGCGTCTAATACTTCAGTTTTCAGGCAGTAAACAACCCAGACCACAACTCCCCAGGCCCCAGCACCATATCACTGCCAGTCTAACCAAAAGTCCAGATCTGAGGTGCTAGCCAGAACATCAGCTCCGTCTAGCTGCAGAAGGAGACAAGCAAGAAGCCTTCAGGCACAAAAAACAACCTGGTAAAACGTTTGGAATAAACTTGAATTTGCAGAGTGGCTTTATATACATCATGTGGCTGTGGCAACTTTAATTTGATAGTAAGGGACCCAATCCTGAATTTCCTATACTGTCAAACAACAGCTGTCAGGTACCATCCTGCAGCTTTTTTTTTGACCAAAATAATAAATAGTCAGATTTGGCGCGCTAGTGTCAGACATCTCCAGTTGCACAAAGCCTTCACTCTGACCATAGCTGCCTTGGAGTTGCCAGCCTAAACCTGGAAGCTCATCTGCTCTCCTTTCAGGAGACAGTGCCAGGTTAACACATCAAAAGTAATATTCGTGTCTAAAGATGCAAAGAAGCAGTAGCACAAACTGAATTATACAATTCAACATGATCTTTATCTATTCAGTGCCAACCAGAGAAATCAGCATTTTCAGCTCTAAAATCCTCTTAGATAGCCAAGCTTTGCAAAGGCTTCCATTTTACTGTTATATATTCTCATTATCTTGCTAACTGCAGAATGACTGGAATGCATGGTGGTGATCACTTATATCTTCAGAAATTTCATATTACTTTTGGAAGAGGAGAAAAAGTGTCAGCAGAGAATTTAGAGGAGAAAAAGACTTCACATTTGACCAAGAGGAATGTAAGGATTATGAGATGTGCTTTGCACAGATCCCTAATTAACCTCTCAGGGCTGAGTTTATCAGGTGTCTGTCAGGCTTTGCAGCTTTCCCGCAATAGCAAAGAAGCACAGAACAAACCATCAACATTTCACCTTTTGCCACTGGGCAGTCTTATTCATCTCAGGCCCCTTCCCAAAGCTGTGGATGGCTGCAAAGCTGCCAGGCAGCAGCTAATGAGTGGAGGGTAGATGAGCAGATATAGTTAATGAATCCTGAGGAGTAGAGCCTCAGATTCACAATTCAAATCCATATTACGGAATGAAAGTTATTCTGTTACATGTACTCATATAATATGATACAAGCTATATTCAGTTCCAAAAATGACAGCAGTATCTGGCAATACTGCTGTGTAACTTAGAAGATTTTATCCCATTTTTCGTGGAAATATTGGTGAGTAAACAAATCCTTTATGCTTACTTCTTCTTTTGGAAACTAGGATTTTAAAGTACATTGAGCAACACAATTCACACACACCCCAAGTAGACAGATGGCTTAATAAAATATGGGCAGTTCAATTGCTTGTAATGGGAAAAACAAAATAGCTTCTGAAAAAATATATACCTGCAAGAATCACTTATTAGCTGCAAGAAAAAGGGCTTTCTGTCTCTCTACTAAAGTTAATGAGCCTTTCTCCATATTAATATCTTCTTCACTGATTACAGTCCAAGAGGCTACTTGCTATGGTAACTAACTTCATCTGGGGTTTGTATTTTTTTATATAGCATGCTGTATTAAATAATTAAAAATAGCACAGTCTAGTAGGTTTATAAGCAAACAGGATCACTTTGAAAAATGGCTATTAGTTTAAAAGTTCAGCAAACATGCTAAAGCAACCGTCCCAGTAGCCAGGGAGGAGGGACAGTCCCTCCATGCATCTCCTCAGTCATGCAAATGAGACTGAAAGTGATGATTCACATAACGACTGGAGCAGCTCCTCCATTAGGACTCTCCTCCGCCTTGCTATAAATGGCTTGAGATACAGATAAGGGGTGCCGTTTCTACCAAGACCTCATCTCCTCATCCTGGCCTTTACCTGGCTGGTGCTTGCAGGCACCTCTGTGCAGGCTCACGTTTTTCACGTTCAGTTCTGTTCCACAGTAAATTTTTTATGAAAGTTCTAGCTGAAGCAATACAGGCACTTTGCGTACAAGACAAGTGGGTAAAATACACTTTATCACGATGAAAAATGAATGCTAACTTCTCTGAGAAGCCTCCATTCAAAACATACAGCACTAGAAAAGTTAAATTTAACAGCAAAAGAAGGCTGATTTTGACAAAATGCCTCGCAGAGGTGGATGTTTTGCACACTGTGCTCATCAAGAGTTGGGAATGACATCACTAAGGGGTGGTGGGAGATGTGCCAAAAAGAGCTTAGCTGTGGGCTAAACCACCAATTGGCTTTGGCCTCACAGGCATCCCTTCAATGAGTGGCTTCTGGATCCCTCCTGCATGAAGAAATGCCCTTACCAGGTTGGTGGAGAGAAGCAACTTTAATGGATACTCCCTCAATCATTTCTGACTGTGAAATTAGCTTGCCTTGCTCTTTTGACAAAACACAGTCCCCAAAATCTCAAATGTTTAAACATGGAAATTATTCTGATTTCTTCCGCCTGTTTCTCAAAAACTGCACTTCAGAGATTTGCCTTCTCAGCCCTGCCTGATTATTTAGATTGCAAAACCTCTGGAGAAGGGGCTGTCTCTTACAACAGGTGTCAGCAGTGCCTAACACAATGGAGCTTTTATCTTAAGTTAAGCTATTTCCTTGGCACTAATGAAAATAATTAACAATAGCACGCTAGGCACTTCCATGGGAGATCTCTATTCTACTAATATATCTAAGTGGCAAACGGAAGAACTTAAAGCCAAGAAAGAGCCATGTTACTGCTAGGTGTAAAACTTGAACTGTTTTCTCATGTGATACTATTATGAACTGTTCTGCTGCTTATTCAGCTAGCACTTTTGAACCACAAACTACAGACATTCCCAAGCATTTAATAATCAGATCCAACCCTCTGTTCCCTCACCCTGATAATCCAACCTGGCTTAATCTCCCACAATTTGTTATGTCAGTTTTGAAGGAGCTGCCACCATTCGAAGTGCATATGTTTGGAGACAGGTAAATGGGGTCCTAATCAAATTTAAAAATTCACTCCTAGGAAAGAGTTCATTTCAGTACCAGTTTTTGATTTTCTTATTGAGTGATTGACAGCAAAAATTGTACATCCTATCAAGATGTGAAAAGTCAACAAAAATGTGTTTAAAAAATACTAGTAACTTGCTTCATATAAGTGGTTCCACCTGCAGGAGGATGAACGCAGCTTGGCTGCCATCAGTCTGCAATGTATATCTACTAGCATTGAGCAGAGGCTTGATCTCACAGTGCTGCTGCCTTTTCCTCCCTTGGTACACAAACTGGGACCATCTCTCCTCTCTAGTCTACCCAGAATTTCTGTAATTTTTTTGCTGTTAATATCCTCCAAAACCCTGGTCCTCTGCCAAATGTAGGTGAAAGTAGCTTGTTCAAATAAGGAGGTTGGAGAAGGGTTGTCAGACAGAAAAATGTCACTGCAAGTGGGACAGGAGCATTGCAAAAATATTCCACATCTTTGTGTACATAACAGCGGCTACTTCCACTTTGCCCTGAGGAAGGGGAGTGGGAAAGAAGGAAGTATATTAGTTCTTCTCCTGTAAACAAAGTCTGCTGTACCAGTGGGTGCATCTGCATGCAGGTCAGGGGCGCATCCACCCCAATGAGCAGTACAATCTCTCCTCTTGCCATAGCATGTACCCCTGGCTCTCAGAAGTTGTAAACCCTTGCTGCAAGAATGACCTGTGTATACACACGCAGCAGGAAATCCAGATCTATTACAGACTCTGGCTGTGGGTGGGGCCAGGAGGAGGCAGCACCCACATAAAACCTTTAGTTTGCCCATACATCACATTGCTGCACCAAAAGAAGGAGAAGAACTGAAGAACCACTATGTATCCAGGACCTCCCATAGCTCCACTGGGACAGAGAAGGAACATAGCAAGTCATTTATTTGTGTGCTATTTATTTGTGAGTAAGAAGTTCCATGTTCATTTTGAAAACTCTCTCTTCAGTGTTTCTTATTGTTTCTTGCAGTGCCTGCATCTATCTCCTTTCATAATCCTCCATCATCATTGTACTATTCCCTCCATATCCCCATGCTCCAAAAAGCATCCTGGTACTGAAGTACTCAGAAATATCTGTGCTGTTACATCACTCATGCATAACAGACCCCACTATGATGCTTCATGAATGGAGATTGATGCTGATGTTGGACCAATAACAGAGGGATCCAGAGCTCTCATGATTAAACTTAGCAAACAGATTGAAAACTGTTATGTATTAGTATATCCTACCAGATTCCAATGCCAAAAGTTCCTTTCATGTTTGCTTCAGGTTGAGAGTGTGGCTGAATGCTACCTTGACTGCTACCCTACAAGTGCATATATGTACTTTATGCATATACGTATGCATACACTTTAATGCATATACATCACTCATCAGCAATCCAGTGTCATCAGATCACAATACTCACGAATTTTACAGTACTTGGCATAGATTTTTTTCCTCTGTTCTAGCCCCAGATACCGGATTCAGGGGAAAAACTATGTTTACATGAAAGGAAAGATGTCTTTAAAGTTCCAGAAAAAGAAGCTTGAAAATGTGAGGTTACTGCATAATCAGATAGCAGAAAGCAAATCACAGAAACATCAAGCATATTGGTTTTGTTGGGTTTTTTTAATCCCATTATTTTAAAGCCGATCTCCTGAATTTTTGGCACATAACTCATGATTTTTGAAATGTTGATCACTCAAGTACCAGTAGTTCACTTCCTTGTAAAAACAGGCTGCTGGATATGAAGAGAGAACACTGAAGGAATGGAAAAGCAATAGGTCAGCAATAAAGAGCAAACCTAGGCTTTGATGCCACCACTGTGTATGCACAACACTTTCCAAGATTAATCTCTTGGTGTCTGAGCCAGAATCATGGCTCCTGTTCTCTCAGAGTCTCAGTACTACAAGATGCTAAGGCCAGTGAGAGCTGAGGTGTAGGTTCTTAAATCATTGACATGCACAGAGCAGAATCAGCCTCTGCCCTTCAACATGGCCTGTCTGTGCTATGGTCTGTATTCACACACAACTGAGAGGCTCCTTTGCACTGGCGTGCTTCAAGTATATGCAATTTCTTTGTGACTCCCAGGGCTGGAGTAAGGTGAACACTAAGTTTCTTGCTCCACAGACCTTGACAGCTCTGAAGCTACTGCTGACCACTATTTCCTGATGGTGTATTTTTAAGATTGAATCTTGATACAAGAAAACAGGGAGCCAGGCTTAAGGGGGAGATGATGATGTGATTGTAAAACTGTTCAAAAGAGTACAGGCATTTACAGAGACAGCCGACCCACAGTCACGTGTCTGGGCATTTAGATGTGTTATATAGCACCATGAATTACATGACAAGCATAAATAGGGGGCTTGTTCCAGTCTCTGTTATGGAGGTACACCATGATTCTAATCAAGTTTTGCAAAACAGCAACAAAAAAACCTTGTCATTTCGTGTGGGTGGCAATGTACCCAGAAAACATACTCCTCTGCTGCAACGGCAGTTTGTTTTTAGAAATGCTTGAGCCCACTCATTATCCTTGAAAATAGCTTGGGCCAGGGGGAGAGCTGGAAGTGGTGTGTCAGCAGAAATAATGTCTACACCAGTTTCTACGCAATGATGGTACCTCCTAGTTTCCTCCCTGCTTCCCAAGTAAAACAAAAAGTTACTGAAAGCCTAGACAAACCTCCAAAAGCATGCCTCATCCAGGTGTTGAAAGGATGTATAGCCCTGTCAGATACAAAATCTTTGCTTTCTTGCACTGTTCAGGAGAAGAGAGCAAGGAAAACTGAAGATGGACGTGACAAGAGACCAACAGCATGTCTCAAAGAAAGGCTCACAAGGCACTGCTTTCCTAAGGAACACTTCCACCCTGAAAGTGATTCTCCTCTGTCCCCTAGGAGGCTGAAACTCATCAAGGTTTTCTGCACTCTCATACTCTGCTTGGAGGTAATCTTTTCCTTTCCCTTTCCTGGTTGCCTCTTTTTCTTTTATTTCTTTCCTGTAAGTTTCTAATAATAAAAGGGTGACATAGGAAGGTATTTTGGTTGCTGCATTCTTTGATGATATGTGACATTCAGTTACAGATGTCAGAGGATGTTAGAAGGAGAATGGAGGACAGTGGAGGGAAGACCAGAATGAAGACCAGAAAAAAAAGTAATGGAGAGAAGCAAAGTATTAGAAGAAAGGTGATACCAAAATACCACTAGCAATGAGGCTATGGAAGTCAAAGAGCTCATGAAGAGAAAGTACACTCACAAGAAACCTCAGTGTGCTGGAAGAACCCTCCCAGGGCAGTGAGACCTTTGAGAAACCTCTGGGAAATGAAGAGTGCAGAGTCAGTGTGGTAAAATATTTACTAGTGCCAAATCTCAGGCCAAATCAAGGCTATTCAGCCTGGAGAAGAGAAGCTGCGTGGAGACCTTATAACAGCATTCCAATATCTGAAGGGGGCCTCCAAGGATGCTGGAGAGGGACTCTTCATCAGGGACTGTATTGACAGGACAAGGGGGAAAACTTAAACAGGGGAAGTTCAGGTTAGATATGAGGAAGAAGTTCCTTACTGTGAGGGTGATGAGGCACTGGAACCAATTGCGCGAAGAAGTGGTAAATGCTTTGTCCCTGGCAGTGTTCAAGGCCAGGTTGGACAGAGCCTTGGGTGACACGGTGTAGTGTGAGGCATCCCTGCTTATGGCAGGGAGGTTGGAACTAGATGATCTTAAGGTCCTTTCCAACCCAAACCATTCTATGATTCTGTGATTCTATGATTCTATGAAGAGATATGTAGCCACCGGTATGACCTGTGCCCCTCCCTATCATCTGCCTAGAGAGGAAACCTTACTCCTAGGTAAATGGCCACATGCTCTGAGCAGACAAATGCAACAAGGAGAGGATACAGAATGTTACCGGCTGGGCTCAAACCACGACACAGAAGAATAAAGTTTTTTCTTCCAGGGGCCTTTGGAAATCAGGGCATGTGCAAAACAAGTCTGGGGATACAAGCATGGCTTTCACTGTAAACAAGCTCCTGTTTCATCGGCGAACAGGACAAGACAGTGGCAAGAGGTTATCTGAGGTACTGGGTGCCACTGGTAAACATATTCAGGGTTCCTGTTTCCCCCATCCTTGTACTTTCCAACCTCTCATGTAGTTGTAAAGGGAAGAGGGACACAATTATGGAAGGGCCAGGAGACAAGGAGAGGTTTGGCACAAACCCTTGTGCAAGGTACCCACTGGCACCCTGTGAGGCACACGCTGGTGGAGCTGCCACACATCCTACCTGTAGTGATGTAACAGGAGCTGCTGAACCCAGCAGGTGGGTGCAGAGAAGCTCTCTTTCCTCCACTCCTGGTGGTTCTTTCAGGGCCAGCACTTCCCTTATAAGAGTGAGAGACCTATCACTTGAAGAAACAGAGCCAAGTGGTTTAGTCAGACTGATGATTAAATTAGGGCTGTCTACTTTTTATCCCCTTTGACTTATGACCATTTTGAATGAACACGAATCACATACTGTGATTCATAAGACAGCCTTTGTGCTTCCTTTTGGGCAATAAGAGTATTCCAAGAAACAAAGCGAGAGGTTTGAGAGATAAGGGGAGAATCACTATCTTCAACACAGGGAGGGATATTCTTATTTACACTTAAAAAATGCCAATATTTTTCCAGTATTTCATTACAAAAGTCTTGCTCACCACATTCACTCTGCAGATTTTGAGGATTAGATGACTGGAATAACAATCATGACCACTAATGCTCTCACTGCATGCATCATCCACATTAGAATAGACACATTTAGAGCCACTATAACTCTTCTTGTCATCTGAAGCCCTACCCTAATATTAGGTGATTTTTCAATATATGTGTAAGATTTTCAAGCTCTTGGCTTGGAAAACAAAAATGTCTTGGAAAGAAAAGCAATCCAGTCTGTGTTACATAGGATTTCCATGTCTTCATTGCCTTCTCAAAATGTTAAAGACATTTCTTTAAATATTATGCCAAGATAAGACTATTACCATGTGTCCCTTGCCTGTCCTCCCAACATGTCTCAGTAGCATGTTCAGGCTAGTTGAAACAAGAACTTCTGAGTGCAAAAAGCTCCAAGCAGGATTTTACAGATTTAGCTAGAATTGGGGTGGAGGTAATGCTTTCTTGAAAGAGAGCATTTCCCCTTGAGTTTTCCCCACAGCCTTAGGAATGACCAGCTACTGTTACACCCACATTGCGGTTTTGGCATTTCCAGTGTGCTTCCTGGCCTCTCCCTGATTCAGCTTATCTTTGCTGGAGATCAGACTCCATCTAGAGGATCTGTCCTGATTTAATGAAGGGATCCAAACCTCTGTTCAAAAGTTCCTAAGGCGCAATTCGCTGGAAGCTGGAACCTGTGCCAAGAAAGCACCATTACCCTACACTTGTGCTGGGCTTCTCTTGCCTAGGCATCAGTTTTGTGCTCTGCATAAGAGAGGACAGAGCATTGAGGGGCTCTATGTGTTACCCAGTGTAGCGGTACATTTGCATGCAGCATAGTGCCTGTGTATCTCTAATTTACAACAATTAATTGTGAATATCAGTAGCACCATATATATTTGTTGGGCACTAATGACTCGAGTTTAGCTGAAATATAGATAAATATGGTGATTCTGACCCAGATGCATCAAAAGAGGAAAGACATTTGCAATTGCAGTTATTAATGTAAATGTTGACTTAAGCTGTAGCTCCTATTTCAGAATCAGGGCTTACAAAAATCTCAACTTTGACTTCTAGCAACACCAAGAAAACTTTCACTAAGTTTCTTTATATTTTACACACCCATTCATCCACTTTCATGATAAACAGGCACTACAGAAAGGTCAGGAAGAGTTATGTGCAGGGCAAACCAGCCCACATGTTGCATTGTGATGAGAATATGATATTAAACTCGTATAGATTGTAAGATGAAAAAAAGTTTTGACCTTGGAAAACCAATGAGAGTAGGGAGGATATGTGTTATCTGCCTATCTGAGGTCTCCTCTCTATACTTTCTAAGCAGAACAGCAAATAGCATCATAATTTCAATAATCACTTATAGGATGTTCCATTTTTAGGCTATGTTAGTGTATTATAAATTATAGCTAGGTGTATTAGTTCTCAGCCTTTCCTGGCTGGCAGCAGGAAAACTCTGGTTATCAGACAGCATCTGCAAGTTTATGGGTAACTTCAGAGCCTGTGTACGGATTTTCTATTAACAAAAGCCTTGGGTGGGCATTAATAGTGGAGAGGGACCACAGTAGAGCCAAGGTGAGGAGACAAATCATTTGAAACAGTACTATTGTTGTTGCTAACGAAAAGGAAATGCAAGCCCATGATGGTAAGCTAAGCAATGGGATGCAGCCCACAGAGGTATTAACTACAGAGAGGATGCGCTTGTAACGAAATACCTTCCTACACCTTTCTGTGCAAAACCCATGCCTGACAACACATACCCACCGATTCTTTGTGTCTCCGCTTCGGTTTGCACATTGTGAGGTACTACAGGGAGGTAATACCTAGTGAAAAGGACAGTCCAAAGCTCAGGATCGTAAGAAATCAGTCATTAACAGTCAAGAAGGCAACATGCACTAGTACCTTCTGTGGAAGCTATAAAAATCTTTCACTGTTTTTTTCTGCAGGGGGGTTGGTCTTTTTTTTTTTTTTCTTTTTTTTTTTAATCTTGCGGGCTAAATCTGTTTTAAATTATTTACAGTTAAGGTTTAATACAATTAAATCTTTTCTCATGGGTTTCTAAACAGAATACAGAGTTATCACAGAGGAATGTAATCACTACTGGAAGTGCCAAACTGCCTGGCCGGATTATCTGCAGACGAAAGCAGCAACTTTCACAGCGTACGCTCTGCCTGGAATAGCTTTCACACACATGCAGAGGAATTCCCAGCTTCTGCAAAGCCCTAAAAATGCACAGTGACTCCTTCCAGCTCTTATGCTGACAAAATAATTAGGGGTGCAACTAATTTCTAAATGAGCTCATCCGCCTAATTGCAACAGTCAAGCAGACCTGTGATACCAGTCGCTGATGCCTGCCTTTAGAAGCAAAAATGCTGCAAGGGCCAGAGTGAAGATACACATACTGGAAAATCTTTTCCAAAGCTGAAGATACATTCATAGGATAGAGCATCACCAGCTGCCCTAGATAGTGCTATTTGCTAAACCTCCCTCGTCATCTCCCAAGAATAAGCACGCATAGAAATTATTCTGGACCCAGATCATTGTGTGGGCTCCTCTAAAAGCTGACAATGGGAACTAGTGGTAACCCCAGGCCTCCTCAGCTTGCAGTCCCACCAGCAAACACAGAGCCACATACTCCAATGAAAGAAGTGAAATATGGTAGCTTGTTGGGAGTGCTGTGCTATGTAAACCATTTTTCCCAGAGAAATCAGAAGAGAGTGGAAAACAGCACAGTGCTGACATAGCTTAGGCAGATGTAACATGGTGCTTTATGCAATCCAATAAGGTGCTTGAGTTCTGCAGGGAGGATGGAAGGGAAGGGAGAGGAAAGCAGACAATCTCTGAAGTGCTCCTGAAAATTATAATTATAGCCATGAAATTTCTTTAAATAGATGTCTTAGAAAAATATAGCAGCCTATCAGTCATACAGGTGCTTATATTCCTTTTCTCAGAAAGTGTCTGGAGGTATTGAAAGAAAGTGTCACTTGCAGAGCATGCTCAGCGAAGACATCAAAGCAGCACAGTTGTCACAGGGATCCTGCCATCAGGCTCCAACTGCACAGAAAGAGAATGAGGGCACCCCACTAATGCACTGCAATCCCATGAGGGGAGGAGGCAATCACCTGCCAAAAAGCCAAGCTTAAGTCTAAGCAATAGCCCCACTTGTACAGACTTCCAGCAGCACTCAGAGGGTTTGAACAAGAGCAAAATTTGAAATTGAATAATGAATAGTGGGTGTCATATGCTCCCAGCTTTTCTAATTAAAAATCTCTGTCTCCAAGTCTTATTTGCTACATTTGAGAATTGTGGCAGATAATGCAGATACCACTTAGAGTATTTATGCTGATAATGGTAATACTCAAAGATGTCAGCTGAATAAACAAAATGGAGTGCATGAATCTCCTAATGTTCTCAACAGCTAATCCTTTGGCCAGGGCAAGCAGGAATGAGTTTAATAGCAGCACATCACTATTATTGCCAGCATTGTGTAGCTGAAGCCCTGTAACTGCAACACAAAGATTTTTGTCCCATGTAAAACTGCTATTAGAAAAGAAGCGGAGAAAAATATCTTGTTCTGGACAAATCTGTTGCCCCAGGGCATATGGGGCACTTGTAACTCCACAGCGTGTCCTCAGGTGTGGAGAGCAGTACATTAGCTGCCCATGTCACTGTGTAGCTAGCCACGTGCTGCTTTTCCCTGCATTAGCAGATGGAAGAGCTCAGGAGAGGACTCTTGGGGAAACTGCCTCTCTGCCTTGGTGGAGCAGATACCACAGACTTCAGGACACCTCAGTGTTAGGAGTTATCTTTAGTCGAAGACTAGTTTTGCAGTAGTTAATCACCTATCCTGATGAACTCTGCAGTCTGGGCCCACATGTCGCTTGCTTCCACACTCCTGACCCATCTGCACTACCCACGTGGCAGAGCTAGGGGCCGCAGGAAACTTCCTTTGCTCCCAGACAGCCCATGGGCCATCCCCGATCTCGCAGACCTTCCAGAGGGAAGGGAGGAGGCAGAGGGAATGGTGTTGGTAAACAAAGATAAAAACAACTGGGTGGCTGTTGGACATCACCACTGTGATGGGCTCAAGAAAGAAACCTCTGTCTAATGGCCCTGCACTCTGAACCAAAAAGAGGGAGAGGGGAGAGGAAGGAGGTTGATGCCATGGGGTAATGCAGGAGATATGCAGCTTTTGCACCATCACATGTCGCTTCATGCAAGGCAGGAATTTTACTATGAACACACAGCCCAGCTTGTATCTGTAATCAGCATCTAACCCCCACAATAGTGGACTCCACCTCTACACCCGAGCAGAGCACTCAGGTCCTCAGCCCTGAAAAAGATCTAAACACCCACAGGCAGTCCCCTGTGCTTCCTCAGACAGCGCTGCCCTCCTGGGCACAACGCCACCTCTCAAAAGACACAACCGAGAGCCAAATAATTACAGTAAGCAGGGTAAAGTAAAAAAGATAACTGGGGGGAGAGAGACAGCTAAATGAAGAGGTAACAACACTAAATGGCCAGAATACATTTGTAGAATATGTGGAGGAGTAGCATATTATTTGTATAATACTAATAATTTGAAAGCGTTATTATAGACTAAATCATAATCCATATGCATCAGGGGACAGAGTTAAGGTTACTGCAAATTCACCTGTTTAATACTTTATTACAGGTTAAAATGATAAATTATCCATTTCTCAGCAACAATCAGTCCTTCTGTCAACCTTGAAATCATTACAGAGAAAGAATTAGCTTTTACAGAAAATGTAAATGTTACTGAGTTATTTCATTGTACGACAATTTCTCAGCCTCACTGATAAGCTCATCAGGATGAAAACAAATTCTTTCTGAAGACATTACTCTTAAAACCAGCAAGGGTCATGCCAGATGCTCAACCCTGCTCCATCTTCTTTGTGTAGCTCAGCTGTGCATGAGAATAGAAAGCATTAAAGACTGCCCTGCCAACTCATACCTCCAGCTTGGGTCCACCTTTCCCAAACTGCCTTCCTCCATCCTTTTCAACACAGATGCCCTGTATCAAGGTCATGAGGAACAATCAGGATCTCCCCAGAAAACCAATACGAAGAAGAGCTAAGTTACAACATTTCCACCAGCTGTTTTAAATCCTTTCAAAGACACGCTTCCAGCTCTGCTGGCAGAACCGCAGCTGGCGATCCCTGAAACACTGAGCCATCCCTCTAGCGCTCCCTGGAGCATGCAGCCCTGGCACAGCTCCTGCTCCAACCATGCCAGAGCTGCTTTCTGCTTCAGAGTGAACTGGAGCTGACCAGTGGAGAATTCACCCAGAGCAGTCAGGGCATCTGGGCTGCAGAAAGCAACCTGTACACCAACCCAGCTCCCACTGCAGCTCCTATCCAGGAGCTGTGCAACCCTCTTCTGAATTTTCATTTGCTCCTTTTCACATTACTGCATATTGTACAAAACCCTGACATTTCTAAATCACTGAAAAATGAAAGAAGAGAAATTCTGGTTTCCAAAGGGACAGCACAGACTTCAAGGCACTGCTGAACTCTGCTGTCTGAAGAAAGAGTGATTTGAAACACAGAACTTCCCTTTGATGCTTACCAACTCAGACGTCACAGTAATCAGAGCTTTGTGAATGGCTGATGTGCAACCAGATGCACTTTTACTTAAAAGCAGAGAAATCAAGGGCATTTAACAGCTCCTGTTATGGTCTTTTTAAACTTCAAAGGAGATAAACTATTTATAAAGTGCCACTGAAGGGAGATCCAGCCTAATGCTATATTTATTTGAATAGTTTGCCTTTAAAAAAAAGTGACAATGTTTTGCCTTACGTGCAGGTACAATTTACTGTGATACTAATGTACATGCAGACCAAAAGCGAAGTCAGTAGCCATGTCAGCTTCCTTTAGAGCCAATGACAGTAAAAGCAGATTTTCATTCACCCTAAAGAGAATTTAAGGAAAAAAAAACCCCTAACCACAAACCATCCAAAAATTCATGTAACCTGAAGCAGGCCAATTTCACCTGCCATTATTAATTTAAAAAACCCCGAATGTGCCAATGAATAAAAAACATGCAAATGAATTTAAAATAGCATGAAAAGTCATTTTCAAAGGACACCAAAACCAGAGGTATTCAGAATGCCTCCCACAGAATTGCTGTAAGCAAATAAAGGAAACAGATTTATGTCACAAAAGGAATAACCATATTGTTTCTTTTAATGAGGTCTTCTGGAACTATAATGATAAATGACAAAATTGTCAAGCACAAATGGTAGCTGGGTACTTGAATTGTACAGCCTTCACAGGGATAGGGCCCCAGATGTTGTTTCTGCTTTTGAAAGGTAGGTAGCCGTAGCAAGTTGTTATTCTGTGTAACTACCTGTCACTATAGAATAAAAATGCAGCATAGAGGTGCACAGAGGAAGAGAGCAGAGGACTTGAAAATATCATCATAGGAAGATCACCAGGGATATACCATGGCAACTAAAACTCACCAGGGTCAACTACTGATCAGTTAAACGAATGCAGCTCTAGGATTTGAGTAAAGACAGCTTCAGATGTAGCAAAGAGAATAGGCATTCAATATATAAAAGTCACCGTAAATGGTGAAAGCAGATATAAATTGGAAAAAAATAACTATGTAATTTGAAATATATGTGTTAGCATCATTTAATTGACTAATAATCATTATTCCACCAGATTTTAAGACTTTTTTAGACTTAAATAATTTTTTGTTGTCTGTTCCTTTGGGCCATACAAACGTCATAAGTTAGTGCAATAAACTGATGGATAATTTGGCAACTTAAGTGTGCAATTAGGATGGAGGTATTTGGTGGAAAATTTGTGCAAATTACTCTGTTTAAACATAGTTTAACAGCCTGAATCCATTGAAAACTTCAAGTTCGGTGAAAGCGAGATCCAAGCAGCTCCAGCTAGAGTTTCACCCAGCTCAGAGACCCTGCAATTTCACTGTAAGCATCAAAGCACAGCACAGTTTCAGTAAGTATATTTAGGATACCAGCCATGCTAGTTGCCTCATAAGCACTCTGGGAACAACACTGAAAAATCCTCCAGCAATTCCTTGGTCTTGCAGCCAATTACCACAAATAGGAAACTATCTGGACTGCAAAAGTCTTCCTCAGTTTGACATCCATCACACACAAGCGTGGGCATTGTGCAAAGGATGCAGTTTTGGGATGTGCCCTGTACACATAAGGTTTCCCAGCACCATAGACCAGTCAGTAGACCTACAGAACAAGGCTTAAATCCTTGAGTGGTGACTCTTTCCTCCTCCTTCTCAAACATCCTGTGGGAGGCAAACAGAACCTAAAAAATCCAGATGTGGAGAATCTGTGCTTTTCCACTCAGAACATATCACCACTTAGAAACCCAACTGTTCCCTCCATACATCCAGAGCTAGGAAGTCTAGAAAATGAAGCCCTAGAG
Source organism: Strigops habroptila (assembly GCF_004027225.2). Lineage (NCBI taxonomy): Eukaryota > Metazoa > Chordata > Aves > Psittaciformes > Psittacidae > Strigops > Strigops habroptila. Next base: position 49,794,423 of record NC_044302.2, read on the forward strand.
AAAAGAAGCAGCATAAGTAATTAAGGTCATTTAATGACTTTTTAATACAATAGGAACAAAAACAACACTAGAGTAATTTGGAGGAACACAGAATTTGGAGAGTTTAGACCTGTTTGTGGTTGAAAAAGTAAAAAGAAAATGTCTTGTTTCCAAGTGACAGGCTTACTAGAAAGAATGTTGTTGAACAGAAACCAAAGCAATATAAACAATTTGGATGTGTTCAACATCAGTGTTCAACATCAGAATCCTACACTGGTGACCAGTAGCAGATAATGCCAGACACAATGCCATATAACAGCAAACAGGAGGTTGATCACTAGTACATGGCTTCCTGCTGAACATCACAGTGAGAAATCCTCTGATGGAACAAGCTGCTACAGAAACCTGTAGACACTTGGGGTAAGCTCAGCTGCATCCTGCATCCTTGCCATGCCCACAGGCAAGACTCATGGTAGCCAAAGGCTGCCTGGAAACGTGACCCAGACATATGCAAATATGACTGTAAGTCACTTATCTCACCCCATAAATAGTGGACAGGCCAGGGCCCAGTGAGTTCTCCTGCAGTGGGTTGCACACCAGGATCTCCCCTTGAGTAGGGACACCTCTCAAGGTTACTCCTCAAGGATGGGAGATTCCTTGCCAAAACAGATTCTTTTAAGTGGTTAATACCATGCTAAACTTTGAAATCTTAGCTAAGTGATATAAAGGATTGATTGTGCACGTATAATCCTTTAGACATAAACTGTATACCAAGTCTGAGGCTAAGTCTAGATACAGCCACATCTATACTCCTGTCCACAAAGGATTTTAGAAATCAAAGCGGGCTTTCTAAACCCATGATTCAATGGGAGGGTCTCCCTGTCAGTTTTGCCTAACCCTGTCCTCTAACCAGTAAATATTCAAGCGTACCTTGCTATTGAATCTTGTAAAGTCACTGTCACATTTACCATTGAACTTTGTTAACTTCCTACTTTATGTCAATAAAGTATATTGTTGCTTCTCTCTTACAAGTGAAGTGCTTCATCTTACAAGTGAAGAAGCTCCATCCACAACAGTCACTTCTGAAGGACCACTTAGAGCGATGCTGAGCCAATCTGAATTTCCCCCACTCAGTTTAAGACAAAACACTGGTGTTTGCTGGTTTTTGCAGGAAAAAGCATCATGACACAGGAGACTCCTGTTGTCTATTCCTGGAGATACCTAAAGGCTTCAGCTGCTATTTTTTTCTACATGGACAACCCCACAGAATCAGGCTTCTCCAACTCCTCCAGGCAGCTGAAGGTGTCTTTTAAATTACTAATCTATACGCATTGCAAATGTGCTCTGTGACTAATCTGATAACACCTTACAACCTTATTGCATTTCAACTGTACAGGTGTCAGGGGACTTATAATGGGTATGGTAACACCAGATTTCAGAAGGTAACCACTAGCAACGTGAGTGCAGAGCAAGGTTATATATAACATGTCCTCACACTATCCTCCCCCAGCATCAACTTCTTCACTATGAAGAACGGTGTGTGGGGACAGGAAAAGGGCAGCAGAGGCAATCCCAAGGATGACAGTTTGTCTGAGATCTCAGTCAGTGATGGTTTGTAGTGAGGGAACTGGGCATCTATCATGCAGAGATTAAACTAGAAACAATGCTCTGCAAGGGACTTGGCAGAGATAACTGATGCCTGTCTGCACCCTGAGATGTCTGGTTAAGAGCCAGCTCTGAGCCTAAAGCCTTTTAACACCTCCATGATTCTAGGCTACTTGTCTCTGTGCCTTCATGAGAGATCTGAACTTGGGCAGAAAGCGCCATTTGCTGCTCCCTGTGTAGACAGATCCCAAGGAATCTCATGGCCCTGTCACCTCATGTTACATGAATGCTTTAACCCTGGCTGCTGCTTAAATACCTTTGATCAAGGATAGCTCCGATTAAATTGTTTTTCCTCTGTTGACTTTTTTCTTCAGCAGTTCAGAAAGAATGGAAAGGCTTAGTTATGTTTAAGATCAATAAAAAAATTAAAAGCAAATACAAACAGGATAGTTAGGAGACAAGAAAACGGGAGTTGAGTTTCAAACAGAAAAAAAGAGCACAGCTGTACGTACAGACCATAAACCTCCCACTAAATTTCATTTCTTCAAATGATCACTAAGATCACTACTAAATAATACATCATTATTGTAAACTGCATTCATAAGCTTTTCTTGGAGATCTAAACCACTTGAAAGGTGTTCTCCCACCATCCCTCTTGTACTGCAACACCCACCTTTATTTCTTCAGATAGCCTGTGTTACATGAAGGTAATATGTTATCTGTGCACATGGTGTGTCTTGAAGAGGACACAGGGAGACACAAAAAGGAGGAGAGGACCAGCAATAGGTTTAATACAAATTCACAACTCACACAAATTAAAGTAGTGGAACAGCTAGGCCATGGGTATTATACCAATATGACCTCTTAGCACAGCATTTCTTCCAGGCTAATTACTCTTGATAGAGAACTTAGCCATAGGCTGCAGCAGAGCTGTCTGTATACACCTAAAAGAAATACCTCATAGCTGGGACTACACCCATGTAAGGCTGTCCTCAACACATGATAACTACTAACATCTTTTATAAACGTTGCCCTCACTCCAAATCTCCACTGATTATCTCCTACAAGAGTTAAAACATAACCCTTGTCAACTGTCTCACTCATGCATGGCTGGTGTTTCTACTTGGGGAAGTGGGACTGCATCCCACTGGAAGCATCCTTACAAAAGACCCAGCTGTGGGAAGGATGCAGCTGCTGGGCCTGGTTCTGCCCATTGCAGGGAGAGTGCCCCAAGAGCAGATGGGAGGCAGTGGTGGCTGAACTGGCTGCAGCTGCTGAGGTTTCACCCTGTGGCTGCCATGCTGGTTCGAGCCAGCCCCATGCAGTGAGACTGCAAACGAGGAAGACCATCACTGCAGGGAAGGAGCACCAGCCACTGTGGTGCCAGCCTGGCCATGCCAAGTTCATTGCACCTCTGCTCCCCATGCTGCCTCCAGCCTCAGCCTCTGTTAGCCACTGGGGCACAAAGGCAAACCTGCTGGGAAAGCAGGTCCATTCCCTACACAAGAATTTTTCCCCAAATAAGTACATGCACCTCTGCTTCCCACAACCTTTATTCTTCACTATTCAGTTGATTCTACTCAATTTCTTCAAAATACAGACAGATCCAGTATGGAACAAGCATTCTGTTACTGTTAAAAGCTCTTGGCTGTTTTTCTTATGTCTACAGCAGATGTCATTAACGATACAGATGCACGACAGGATCTGCGCTTTACTATAAGCAAAGTGTGAGTGTGTGCAAAGCTGTGCACTAGCGTAATTTTCTTTTGCTAAAGTTAATGCTTGCCTTTCTCTCCTGCCTGCCCAAAGGCACTTGCACTTCTCTGGTTTGCAACTGCTGCTTCTGCTTTTTGCACTTTGAGCAGAAGCTCTGGATTTGGTGCTTCCACCCATTAGGTCTTACTGGCAGGACTGCCACAAGAATCAATGAAAGCACAATACTGCACTGCTGCCACCTATTTCTCCTGCAACTGGGAAGCAGGTGAGGACGTGGTTACACTCTGCTTCCCACTCTTCAACCTGCAAAAGGAACAGTCCATATTACTCTGCAGCCTGGTGCAGTGGGGCAGCATGTTGCTCTCCAGCAAACCTGGCCTGATACTGAACCACTAAGCCACCTGCATTCTGCTGTGTTCCCTCCCTGCTGCTCACAAGCTATAGAGTACGTACAGTCAGGTGTTACACCCTGGTGCTGAGGTGGGAGCCCTTTATCACAGCTCCCCTGTGCACTGAGATGTACAGAGCTGGCAGCTTCAGCTCATTGTTTCTTCTTATTTTGCAGGCAAGTACTAAGCCAGGAGTGGGAAGGAAAGGAGGGATTATGACCAGAGCCAAAAGAGGGATGTTGCATTTCAGTCACAAACTGAAGAAGCATTAGTAAAAGCTTAGCACAGTAATAGACCCAAACTGTCATACTGACAATATTCATATTATGCACCATGGGACTCTCTCCCTCTGGTTTAAGAAGAAAACAGAGGGAGAGAGTGCACAAGGCACAAAACCAGTTGTGTATCCCAAAAGCAAAGAAGTACATCCCAGACTTATTCAGGCAGCCACTACAGTTCTTGGGTGGCATCAGGGAACTGGAGAAAGGGGATCAGTGGTGCTTTTACTTGGGTGATAAAAGCCTGAAAGTAAAATAAAATAGAATAAAGTTTTCAAGCAGCATTTGTGGGTTTTTTTCCCACACAATGGGTGAGGAAGCATCTACAGACTACCAACATACACTATCAGTACAGCAGCTAGAAGACAAATATATTTAGCTGGACACTTCAAAAGTATTTAGGAAACCCTGTAACCCTAAAATGAACACTGTAGTTGAGCAGCACCAATTTTTGCCTCATCATGTTGGAACAAATGGGATTGACAAGTATACAGCCAAACTGAGGCAGAATAAGCAGAAGCAAGAGTCTGAGATTACTGAAAATGATACGCTTAGAAACAAAATTGTTTTCCATGTGACTGACAAAAGGCTGGGAGAGAGGTTATTAAGGGAGACAGATTTGTGCTTGCAAAAAAGCAATAGACATCTGGCAGGTCTTGGAAGCCACACAATGCTAAGAGCGATAATGTCTGGGCAAAGTATTGAAGAGTCTGTATAAACTGCCAGCTGAAGCAGCATGAAAAGTAGCAGATCTAGAGCTCAGCCATGAACAAGACATGCAAATCAGCAAGAGACAGAGATGAGAGCAGCCTTCATGCTGCTGAAAATTACTCTGCACGGACACCACAAGAGATGTTAAGGCTGGAGTTATCTTCCACCAAAAAAAAACTTTGCCAAAAAGCACAAAGATCCAATGTCTCTGCCAAGGCCCTGACTGCCAAAAGTGGAAGCAAGATGTGTCAGCTTTTGGAAGCAAGTAGACTTTTCTGGTGCTGAAGTTGACACTAAGTAATACCTGGTTTTGTAAAAAGAGCCAAGGAACTGATGAAAGTCAGATCTTAATTCATCCAGAAATTAGGATATACACCCGTATCACCAATTCTTGCAGAAAGCCATTGCCCAGAATCATAAAGAAAAATAGAGCTGCACCACGTACCATCTGCAATCACAGGAAAAGGCATAGTGATGAAACTATAGGGAACAAAAAGCACTGTATCTGCAATCTGACAGAATAACTAAAATAATCATGTGGGAACATTACTGTTTTATGAACCCTGTGCATTGCACAGAGATCCATATGTAACTCTTCTAGAAGCTGGGAGACTGGGGACAGAGGAGACCCAGCTACTGTGACACAGGGTGCCAAGCAAGCCTTTTTTGCTATGATTTCTCTAACAATGACTCCTACCATTTCTTTTGCTGCTGCTTTTCTTATGTGCATGGAATTAGACTCAACTGGGAGCTGGTAAGAGTGACAGCTGGCAATGCAAAACCTCCCTTGAAAGCAACACAATGCCACCCTTGCAGTGTTGCTCAGGCATAGCAGAAGGCTAAGGTCTGCCACTCAACCTTGAGGCTAGGTAGGAAGAGGGAATGAAAACCTTCAGGAGGAATCAAATGCCAAGGAATAACTTGCTACCTGTAGGGCCCTTTGGCCCAGCAGAGCAACACAGGATGAGCAATGCAGCTAAGTCCCTATGGCAATGACCTGGACAAGAGAGTGACAAAGTCATAGTCTTGCTGCCTGTTCACCTTGTCACTTTTGTTTGCCTTCTCATAGCCACTCATCCCACTACAGCAAAAAGATATTAGAGATTTCTGAGTCAGGCAGTGCAGCCACACTCATTTAAACCTCCAAGTTTAAATGGACCTGAGGTGGACCTGAGGAATTTGTTCACAGCCAAAAAAATATTGGTAGCACTGTGCCTAAGGCATCCACCTAAGGGTGGGGACTAGGGATGCTGTGCCACACTCTGGGGTTTGGCTTTGTTCATCTGGTTAAAATCAATAGCCTTTGCAGCAGCAGTTTTCTGTAAGCAGTGAATGCTGCAGGAAAGTTGCAGAACTCTGCTGGGTGGTTTAACTACAAGCTTCTGCATTTGCAGCTGTGAAGACGGGAGATGCCAGGGAGGAGGTTCATGCTGTGATCAGGCATAAGGAGTCAAGTTCTGCTACAGACACAAACCGACCCCAAGGCAACTGGCTGCACATCCACTACCAGCCTTCAGGCAAAAGCTGCTGCATTGATTGCCATGCTTCTGCTTCCTAAGAAACACACTGAAAGAGGCTGAAAAGAGTCTTACCTTGTTTTGAACCCAGGACTATTTACCTGGGTAATGGAGGAAGGCATAGTACACAAATGCATTCTCCAATCCCACCAGGTATCCTGTCATTCTCCCTGGTGTGCCTGCTTCACAGCACAGACTCTTCATCCTCATCCTTTGGCACTGCAGTCAATTAACAGCCCGGAATTGCAACAGGCTGTGGAAACACCATCTCCAGTGGCATATTAAAATGCCTGGACCTGGAAACAGACAGGTGGAGAAGCATGAGAATCAGGAATAATGAATGGATTTTCTCAGGCTTAAAACATAATCAGCCCTAAACCTTCCTCTGGTAAGTGGTATGTCATGAGTACTTACTTTCATGTATGTTTGCTCTTTGAACAGATTTTTTATTTCAAGGAGGATTTTTCCATTCTTATCATTAATTGTTCTCAATTTACAACACACGCTTCCCAAAAAAATCTGTTAGATTTTTCTGCCACATCTGTATTGTACACAAAAGTGGTCTAGAAAGCTACTGCCTGAAGCGTGCCAAATGGGTGTTATTCAGATGCATTTAAGATTTTCTACATCAGGCTGAGCAAGTACAGTTCAGCCTGGAGAGGCTATGTTTGGCAAATCTATTGCACATTGTTATTAAGGAGCAAAATTAGATCTAAAATAGAAACATCAACACCCAACTTTATGTATAGCTACCACAATATTTCCAAAGAGCTGTTTGCAATGAAAGTGGACCAGGCAATGAGGCATTATTTGCTGTCTGCAAGGCTAGTTAACAGCCATCTAGTTAAACCATCCCCATGAGGCTGGGGCAGCTTTCCCAGCCAGCAACCCCACTTCAAACACATAGCATACAGCATGTCTTCTGGGAACTGTCCATTTCAGCTGAAAGCTCCAACTGAGAAAGAAGATATCATTCTGGGTAAGATGCTACCGCAAAAGCACATGAAGACTATGTGGTGCTGCAAACCACCTAGATGGGGTCGAAGAGAACAACTGTGGACTGCTGGTCTGCTTCCTCAGCCAGAAAAGACAGACACTTACAAGGACAGCCTGCCTCTGTGAGATGTTATCTTGGCCATCTCACTCTAGCTAGCTCAGCAGGTCCTTCCTCCTCACAGGGAGTCTTCACTCTGTAAACCTGATCATAACATCCTGGATATCCCTGGGTAATGGAGGACCACTACTTGCCACCCATCTGTGGTGTCCACTGTGTCTGCTTTGTCAATCATCTGGAGCTTAGCCCTTGATGCCCCTCTGGATACAGTCTCACAGCTACCTCTGGGGGCCAGCAGCTCTCAGGTGAACCTGGATGTGTATATTATAGCTGAGACATGCACTCACAGGAAGGTTCATTAAAGTTAAGCAGACTTCTTCAGAAAGGCAGGGTATGAAGGCACTAATCTGTCCCTGTCTGTGTATACTGACGCAAACACACAGCATAAATGTGAAAAGAAGATTCCTCTGCTTCTATGGCTGATCAGTCCTTAAGCTGCCTCTCATAATAGGAATGTTTTTCACTTCCTCTCCACCCTTCTTCTTGTCACTTGAACTGTCAAAAAATTAGTTCTCCCCTGTTCTGTGTCACAGTGTCCCTTTCAGCCTGGTATTCACGAGTACGATATGCATTTTCAGCAGCGCTGAAAATATGTCTATCCTGCAGGTGTATTCAGCAAGGAGGCATAAGGTTACACAGTCTGTTTAATATGACCTTGGTTTCCTATAAACTGAAACTTTCTATTTCCTCTGCTGTTACAGAAGCACAAATGTCTTTTATTAACCATCTATTGATGCATATTTAGCAAACGTTGATCAATATCTGGTGTCTTGAGAAAAATCCATTCTCAAAAGCTTTTAGCCTCTGAACTTGTCTCCTGTTTACCAGTTGGTATAATCAATAGACATATTTGCAAGGAAACAGGAAAGTATTGACTTGCTAGTGTACGAAGTAACTCAAGTGATTACAATTACATATCATAGATAGAATCATAGAATCATAGAATCATAGAATGGTTTGGGTTGGAAAGAATCTAGGTCATCTAGTTCCAAACCCCCCTGCCATGGGCAGGGATGCCTCACACTAGACCATGTCACCCAAGGCTCTGTCCAACCTGGCCTTGAATACTGCCAGAGGTGGAGCATTCACAACTTCCTTGGGCAACCTGTTCCAGCGCCTCACCACCCTCACAATAAAGACCTTCTTCCTTATATCTAACCTGAACTTCCCCTGTTTTAGTTTGAACCCATTACCCTTTGTCGTATCACTACAGTCCCTGCTGAAGAGTCCCTTTCCAGCATCCTTGTAGGCCCCCTTCAGATACTGGAAGGCTGGTATGAGGTCTCCATGCAGCCTTCTCTTCTGTGGGCTGAACAGCCCCAACTCTCTCAGCCTGTCTTCATACAGGAGGTGCTCCAGCCCCTTTATCATCCTCGTGGCCCTCCTCTGGACTCGCTTCAACAGCTCCATGTCCTTTTTATGTTGAGGACACCAGAACTGTACGCAGTACTCCAAGTGAGGTCTCATAAGAGCAGAGTAGAGGGGCAGGATCACCTCCTTTGACCTGCTGGTCACGCTTCTTTTGATGCAGCCCAGGATACGGTTGGCTTTCTGGGCTGCGAGCACACACTGAAGCTGGCTCATGTTAAGCTTCTCATCCACCAACACCCCTAAGCCCTTCTCCACAGGGCTGCTCTGAATCTCCTCTCCGCCCAGCCTGTAGCTGTGCCTGGGATTGCCCCGACCCAGGTGTAGGACCTTGCACTTTGCTTTGTTGAACTTCAGGAGGTTGGCATTATCCCACCTCTCAAGCATGTCAAGGTCCCTCTGGATGGCACCCCTTCCCTCCAGCATATCAACCGAACCACACAGCTTGCTGAGGGCGCACTCAATCCCACTGTCCATGTCACCGACAAAGATGACGAACAGGACCGGTCCCAATCCCAGCCCCTGAGGGACACCACTCGTTACTAGTCTCCATGCGGACATTGAGCTGTTGATCACAACTATTTGCATGTGGTCATCCAGCCAGTTCTTTATCTACTGAGAGGTCCATCTATCAAAATGATGTCTCTCCAGTTTAGAGACAAGAATGTCATGCAGGATAGTGTCAAATGCTTTGCACAAGTCCAGGTAGATCATGTCAACTGCTTTGCCCCTATCCATCAGTTCTGTAGCCCCATCATAGAAAGCCACCAACTTGGTCAGGCAGGATTTGGCCTTAACGAAGACATGTTGGATGTCACCAACCACCTCATTGTTTTTCATGTGCCTTAGCAGGCTTTCCAGAAGAATCAGCTCCAAGATTTTGCCAGGCACAGAGGTGAGACTGACGGGTCTGTAGTTCCCGGGTCTTCCACCTTCCCCTTCTTGAAAATGAGCATTGTATTACCCTTTTTCCAGTCATTAGCAACTTCACCTGACTGCCATGATTTTTCAAATACAATGGACAGCGGCTTAGCAACTTCATTGCCAGCTCCTTCAGGACCCACAGATGGATTTCATCAGGTCCCATGGGCTTGTGCACGTTCAGGTTCTTAAGACGGTCTTGAACCTGATCCTCTCCTACAGTGGGCCTAAGGTCTTCATTCTCACAGTCCCTGCATCTGCTTTCCAAGACTTGGGTGGTGTGGTCAGAGCATTTGCTAGTGAAGACTGAGACAAAGAAGTCATTAAGAACCTCAGCCTTCTCCAAATCCAGGGTAGCCAGTTCTCCTGACAGCTTCCGGAGAGGGTCCACATTATCTCTAGTCTGTCTTTTGTTAGAAACATGCCTATAGAAACCTTCTCTGCTATCTCTGACATCCATGGCCAGACCCAGCTCTGGCCTTAGCTTTCCTGGGCCTTAGCTTTCCTGACTTCATCCCTAGCTACCGGGACAATATCCCTGTATTCTTCCCAGGCTGCCTGTCCACGTTTCCACCTTCTATAAGCTTCCTTTTAGCCTCTAGGTTTTCTCAGAAGCTCCTTATCCATCCATGCAAGCTTCCTGGCCTTCCTGCCCCATTTCCTTCCTGAGCTTGTAGCAAATGATCCTTGAATATCAACCAGCAGTCTTGGGCCCCCTGCCCTCTAGGACTATATCCCATGGAATCTTACTAAGCAGGTTCCTGAAGAGGCCAAAGCCTGCTCTCTTGAAGTCCAGGGCAGTGAGCTTGCTGCATGCTCTTCTCACTGTCCTGAGGACCTCAAACTCAACCATCTCATGATCGCTGCAGCCAAGGCTGTCCTGGAGGGTCACATTTCCAACGACCCCTCCCTGTTGGTGAGGATGAGGTCAAACATGGCACCTCCCCTTGTCGACTCCTCTATCACTTACTTGCAAGAGGAAGTTGTCTTCCGAACAATCGAGGAACCTCCTGGATTGCTTATGCCGGGCGGTACCGTCCCTCCAACAGATGTCAGGATGGTTGAAGTCCCCCATGAGGACAAGGGCCTGTGAACATGAGGCTCCTCCTATCTGTCTATAGAGGGCTTCATCCACACAGTCCTCCTGATTGGGCGGCCTGTAACACATCCCCGCAGTGATGTCCCCCATCACTGTTCTCCCTTTGACCCTGACCCACAAGCTCTCTGTTGACTGATCACCTGTCCCCAGACAGAGTTCCATACTCTCTAGCCGATCACTGACATAAATAGCTAAACGCCCTCCCTGTCTGCCGGGTCTGTCTTTCCAAAAGAGCCTGCAACCTTCCCTTCCAACACTCCAGTCATAGGAGCCATCCCACCATGCTTCTGTGATACCAATGATATCATATCCCTGTAGACATGCACACATCTCTAATTCCTCTTCTTTATTACCCATACTACGGGTGTTTGTGAGGCATCAGAGCCAAGCTCTGAATGAAGCCGACTCACTGGCTGGAGCAGCTGAAGGAGCTTTGCATCCCTCCGAGCATTCATTACAGGGCATCTAGCAATTTTTATAGGTGTCTCTCTGTTGGGAGGCAGCATATGTCAAAGCTTTGTGGGATTAATTTGTAAAGGAAAAGAAATCAATAACATGGAGTTTGTGTAATTTATATAACTAATTTTATTTCTGCCAGGATACTAGTATATCCCTCACACAGTAAGAACACTTCTCACAAATCACAAACCAAATCTATAGTGCCTGGTTCCCCAGAATTGATGCTGAACACAGGAAAAAGCACAGAGCAAACTAGAACCACGAGAACTGCAGATATATTTCAGAGAAGTTGCTACAACAAAAATTTAAGAATCAAAGTGTTCTTTTGAGGGCTGCATCCTGCTTCCATACTAAGAAGAACTTAAGTCTATATATAACAGCATCTCCTGGGAAGTTTAACAATAACTGTAAATCCTCTACTGTAAACCGAATGAGTTCACTGCCATGAATTTACTGCAGACTCCAGAGATGTTGTACTGCTTGGCAATGTATCTAGAACATCCCTCACATAAACATAGGACTAAAGGACCAGGCTCGCACCAGGTTCTCCTGACTTTCTTTCTCCTCCTCTCAGTTCTAGGGAACGCAGACCTCCAGTGACATGCAGAGTAGCCTCACACCCATGCTCTGTGAGATAGTGGGTTGCAAATATGCCACTACTCTATCCTGACACCACTGCAGCAGTCCTGCATCCAACTTCATGCTCTTCTTTTCTTCAGGGACCAGCAGCAAATAGGGGCCTGCTTTACCTACTAAAGCCTGCTTAGACACAGGGTGTTCAGTGCTATATGGGATGTGTATCAGACATCAGTGGTAAAACTTGCACAAGCATATCTCAAAACAGGGATCCAGCTGTCTGAAAGAGAGAGCTGTGGCTCTGGCTGCACCAGGCTAAAAAATTCCCACCACTGCTACCCACTGGAAGTTGCCATTGAGTTGACAGAAGAGGCTGTTACTCATGTCTCAGTGCCCAGTTTGCCATCCTGCATGTTACACTGCCCATGAGGGTGGGCTGGTGCTAAAAACACCATCCCACTCTGGAACAGGGAAGGCAATAACCACTAACAGTTGACAGGTATCAGAGCAATGAGATCTGAAAGCACCACCGCAGTTTGCTGTGTCATAATGATTCTCAGCCCATAACCATACACATCCAAAATACATACCATGCCATGTGCTTACCAGCAGGGCAAAGATGAAGGTGGGTGAAGCAGCAAAACTTGTTGACTAGCTTGGGGCTGGATGCCAAATGATAACAGAAGAGAATCTGGAGTTTGTGGCAGCATATACCTTCAGCTCTACAGGTTCTCTGTGGTTGCCTCATGAATCAGCATTTTGCTTAACCTCCTGACAGTAAGACAGAGCTGTATGAACACTTATTTATGTATCCCTGAAGTCAGCTCTGCATCCAACAGCACAGCCTGCAAGGAAAAATTCGTCTGGAACAGGCTGAAGTGAAGGCCATGCTCTGGTCATCTTCACCATATTTTGTTTCTCTCTTGCTCTGAGACACATTTGCCCTCCTGTGAACAAGACTTAACTTAAAGGCTGTCAGGCATTGCTGTTTCACCTGATGCCTGAGTTCGTCTGTTCCAGATATGCTCCTTCCAAATTAGCAAAGACTCATCAACCATGACCTTGTTGAGCCCTGGCACAGTGTCTGCTTCCTCCTGCCTGGGAATCCTCCAGGGTCCTGCCCCATGCTCAGGCCAAGCTGACTGTGGACAGCCTGCAGCTCACATCACCCTGCCACCACACAGCACCCAGCCAGGGAAGGGAAAGCACTGGAGGGCATGGAGTCAGTCAGCAAAAATCACTAGATTTTTAATAAGCTATTTGACCTTTTTTTTTAATTATTTGCCAACTGCTGGAGCTGAGGGAATAGTTTGATGGTGTAAATCTCTTGCTATTTTTTTTACTGTGTAACTACTCTAAACTTTACATCACACACATACATACATGTGTGCATGCACATACACATGTAAAAAAGTTGTTTCCAGCTGTTCTCTCATGCAGATTCTAAACTCTGATCCAAAGAGTCCCATTATTATCCTTTTTCTGCCTTATTTAAACATCTTTGTTTCTTCTTGTCGTAACATCAGATTTCATATGGCAGAAAGGACTGCTGGCAGCAGATGAAGCCAACACTGATTAGTCCAGTATCTTGTCTAGGCAGTTACCTGCAGGGCAACATTAAGCCCACCCAGGAGAGGCAAGGAAAAAGTTGTTTATGTCACAAGTCTGATCCCTACCTTCAAACCTCCATCTGCAGTAACCATCAGATCAGGTATTTGCAGTAGTGATCTATGAAGGAAAGGGTTATTTTCCTTCTGAAGAAGTTTACTGGCAAATTGAGCCTCTCCATTATTCCCCTTGCAGTTGCCAGAGCTGCAGACACACAGAGTGATGTCGGAAGAGTGGACAGAGACAGCCCCCAGCAGCCCTCAGCCTTATCTGCTGCGGCAGCTCTGCACCTGATCCCATTTCCCCCAAGGTCGAGGGCACCCCATCCCATTCTGCACCTGCAGCCACAACCAAGGTTACCTGCCCTGCTGAGCACTCCTCATTCTTCTCCTGACAGCCAGCTTGTTACACAAAGCCTAGCATGAGGCAACCAAATCCTATTTCAGCCCTCAGCTATGGCTGTGCTCAGGAGTGCGGGATGTGGAGATCAGTGTCATTAGTTACCTGTTCCACTTGGCTCCCCAGCATCCTTGGGGGTGCCTCTCCTGCCAGCAGAGCCCCAGAGCAATTTGCAGTGGATTGCTTTGATCCACCCGTGTTGGTGTACAGCTGCCAGCTGACACGTGGAAGACACAGACGATATGGGAAATCAGCCCCTCTCCTGACTCACTTGGAGGAAAGATGCCATAGTGACAGTCAGTTGCAGATATGAGAAACTGAAAATTAAAAAAAAAAAAAGGAAAGAAAAATACACCCCAGCACTGCAGGGTGATATTCTAATGATATGAAATGGATGTGTCAAAAATAGAACACACCCACTTAAAATGAATATCTTTTAAAGAAATAAATGTTCTTTGCAGAAGATGAAAGGCTGCCCAGAGTAACACATGGGAAGGCAAATAAATGAGTAATGGTTTCAGGGAAGGTAACCGCTACAGTTTGAAGAACATTTCCAGTCCCTTGCACTGCAGTTGTACAACTCTTTATACAGAGCACGTGTATTATGCACATTTTAATTTCTTCACTAGTCCTTGCACTGTCTAGGGAGACCAAGTCTTTGGAGCTGGACTGTGACACGCAGCATCTGGTCACCGAGGCTCAGTACCAGAGTGAGTGCACAAGAGCAGCTCTGTGGGCATGTCTCACATTCAGACACCCATAATTCCTCATAAGACTGGACAAATGAGTGAGGCTTGCTTGGCAAAAAATTAGAATCTGCATCTTAAAAAGCATGAGCTATTGTCTGATGTAAATAGGTAGCACTGGCAAGTTTAAAGACCCTAAGCCACATCAGCAGAACCATATGCTGAAGCAAGGGCAAAAAGTTTAGGACTCTCAACAGATAAAATTACACATAAGCTCTTTGTCCAACATGATGATATTAAACAAGCAAATGGGTTTCCAGTTGTATGATTGAGGGAATAGGATTTAGCAATGAGGTCTTTCGGGCTCTCTAAACAGAACTGACAAGTTCAATATCAGAGTTCCATAAATTGTTCAAATGCTTATGCTTTTAAAGGGTTGTTAAAATTAGATTGCCCTATACATTTAAAAAGATGTTAAAAATAAATTGAAGAGACGGTCATAAGAAAAGAAATTGAGGTTTAAGGACAGCCTTATTGTGTAAGTGGTTTAAAGAGCCTGAGCTGCTTATCTTAATCACAACAACAAAAATTCCAAAAGATAGAGGGATGGCTTGATTACAGAGTACAGGCAGATTCACAGAGAGAAAATCACAAATATTTAAGGGATTTTTAACATGGACAAAAAAGATATGCATAAACTCACTGGCTGGGAGTTAATGCCAGACGGATTAGAAACAAGGAGCAATTTGTTACGGCAAGGGTGATTAACCATTAGGACAAGCCGTTACTGAAAGCAGTGAATTCTTTTTTTGCTTAAAATTCACAAAGAATATTTTCCTGTCAGGGAAGCTTATTCCACAAGGTTATGGTACTACATACAGCAGTAATAGATGAAAGCACATCATCTCCACTGCAGCAGGTAGGGTTGAATGCCCCTTCCAGCCTTCATATCTGGCCTTCTCTGAGATGAACTCAAAAATACCTGACATCATGGCTACTGCAAATAGAGTTTTGAAGGCAAAGATCAAACTTGTGAGATAATTTTTATCTCACTATGGCCTTTAATTTGGCTGTTAATGACAGTACAGCTTATTAAAATTGTGTCTCCAAACTCAAAGTAAATTCCTTTTGTATTTGTTCCTGTAGAAATGCCGTTGGATCAATATGAAATTGATGCGATGCCCAAGTTGAAGACAATGTTACCTCGAGTCAACATCATTCTTAAGCCCTTCTCTAGTGACCTGCTGTGCCAGGAATGCTATTCTTAGTGTTTGTCTGAAGAGCAAAATAACTGCAATTAAAAATATGCATCTTCTAGGTAGAATCAACAGATGTCAGTGGCAGAAACCTTATAAACAAAAGCATAGGAAATGTCATATATTTATAGCCATACAAGGGCCCATGTGTTATGTGTTGTATACAGAGCAATTTTCATAAAGATTGGTAAGAAATTAAGTAAAACTTTTTTTTCCTGTTACCTAAATGAACTCAGTTCCTGACACTGTTGCACAGTACAGTGTGTTGTTTTGAAATTCACGTCAACCAACTGTCTGTTTCCTAAATTCAGGCTGGTTTTTTACCAAGCAGCAAGACAACCTAAGCAGTTATACCAGGTACCGAGGAAGAGCTTCTTGTAGCAACAAACACAAGTCATTTAAGCAGATTATTTACTTGGTCGTCCAAAAGCATCTGCAGTGACAATAATGGAGCAGCTGCCCCCAGATTCTGGAGAGAATAAGCATATATCTCTGGGAATTCCTTATACTATGTATGTTGGATGCCCTTCACAACAGCACATGCAACTTTTGCATGCATACAGGGCAGCTATACCTGCTCTCACAGCCTACTAAGGATGGCACCAAACTGAGATGACAGGACAATCTCTAGCTGCACAGAAATCACCATTCATTCCTTGCAGCATTAATTACTAACCATTTCACACCACTGATGCTTTCTAGATTGCAAAGTGTGGAGTCTTCAGTTTTATAATCCCACCGTACAGCCAGCAAAGCATCTTGAGATGTCGTGTTGGCACACTGCACCCAGGAAAGAATCACTGTGAGCTGCTGTGCCATTCCCAGACTCTCCGTGGCTGACCATCTGAGCACAAAATTGGAAAGAAACTTGTTATTCCTGAACCATGCCACTTCGTGAGTTTGGCTGGGCAACAGTAACTTCATTTCTGGCAATCCAGTGTACATGTTTCTGTGGAAACAGGACCCAGCAGAATGCACGCTCCTAGCCATTGGTTTTCTCCAGTCTCCATGGAAACAATCATTGCACGGGTGAAAAAAAGGGTAATGACTGCAAAGTAATGACTTACTGGAATCTTCGCTCAGCCTTAATTTTCCTTTTGTGGTCCTCATTGTTATGAAGAAAAGAAAGCATAAATTATGATGTTTCATGTCCTTGATGTGATCAAGGATCACTTTGACATGGTCAGGGACAGAAATCACGGGATGAAGCTTCAAAGAGCTTATGCCCAGCGCCAGAGCCCTGAGACACATCTGGGATCAAAAAAGATGCATTTGCATTCTGCAGAGGAAGGTGGGGCAGAGATCCATCCAGCTTCACAGGTGGGCTTATTACTTCCAAACACAACTCATCCCAGACTCCCAGGCTACCAAAACAACAGAAAGCAAGCAATGCACTGCCGTGGACTGACAGTCACTTGCACGACTGGGTGAGGCAGTCCCATGGTAGTGGGTTTTTTGGCAGAGGGAGCAGACCCCCATGTGGTAATGCCAAGGCACCTACCCCTTTCCCAGCGCCCGCAGTCTCTTAAAGTTCCTCCCCAGCGCAAACCAGATTTTTTGCTCTCTCTCTACTTTTTTTCTCTTACAGAGGTGCAGCAGTCTCACAGTATTACTCTCACACAACTCTGTCACTTTCCATAGCATGACCCACAAAGCAATACCATTGCTGCAACACAACAGAGACTCATCCTGTGAAAACCAGCTGAGGATTTCCACACAGCCTGCGTGTGACTTGAAGTTTTCCTGTATTTCTCCGTTTTTCTCTGAGGGCCTTCTCAGTGACCTTCTGCATTTGCTCTCACCCACTCCCTGCTCTTTCCTCCTTAGGGTCACTAGCTTCTTTGGCCCACTTGTATTTTTTCAAGAAAAATCCACAAGGAAAACTTTATTTTATCAACAACCACTGTTCAGGATTGCTGGTTATTTTTTCACCTCAGTTTGCCTTCTGGAGACATCTTAATCTCCCACTTCCTTCTGGTAACACAGATAATCCCATCAAGTAGTGGTACACTGTACAGAACAAAGCCTGCACTGCACTGACATTGCTCTCCAGTGTGTCTCACCGAACAGACAGAGACATGCTACCATGTCCTCAGGATATCAAAGCCCATCTAGTCCCTGTCTTTGGGAATGCAAGAGCATCACCTTTTAGCCACCATGTCCTTGTGCAAAAAGCTGGTAAATGATGTCAATGACCATACAAGGGAACAGACAGGACAAGATGTAATGCAATCAAGGAAGACTGGCAGTACGATGAGGGGTCTGTAGCCTAGTAGAGATGAGATCTTGCTTCTACATATGCATAGTAGTACACACAGGCTGGTTAAACTGTGGAAAGTTGAATACATGTTTTGTGTCGATAATCCTTTACCTGACCTTGACCTTGATCATCCCAGGAACCATCATTCCTGGAGCACCCTTGTTCCAGTTTCCCCTTTGCTCCTTTACCTTGGGGGTAATGGATTATGAATGGCTCTGGTGTGGTTGATACTCCTCACTTTGGTGGCTATTTAAGACCAACAATCTTCCAAAGTGGTGCACTGCTTGCTCCTGCCACACACTTGTGCAGTGAGATATCCCTTCCTGGCTGGTGCACGCACTTGCCTCTTCAGGGACAAAGACCTTTCTTGCTCAAGCTGACTACCTGAAGGTATTCAGGTGTCTGTTTCAGCTCCTCACAACAATCATGTGAACAAGGCTTCTTTCTGCTCAGGCAATCTAGATAAATAAACCTCACTGCTAATAATCACCTGATTATAAATATATGGCAGGAAATAATTTAGCCATTTACATGAGGAGCTCGAATTGCCTTTGGAGTCTCAGACTAGCAAAATGAAAGGTCCCAACATTCATACTTTATTCTAATTGTTCTGTGACTGAACAATCAGAATTGGAATCTGTTCTGTGACAGAAAATCAGACCTAGTCCCTCTTCAGAGGGATTTAGGTATCATCCTTGGGTGAGGAAGATACCTAGTGTTCCCAGTGATGGTGAAATTCTGGAAGTCGTAATTTTTTTATTGTACTGCAGTAATGCCTAGAAGACCAAGAATTAAATAGTGGCACATACCCACATTCACTTCTTGCCCTTCATCCCAGTACAGTGCACTATTCACAAAACGGATCCTTCCCTAGAGAGCTCACATTCTGGTTAGGAGTTATGGGACAGAAATGAGACAATACTGGTGCTAAATATTTGCTAAGGGAGGAAATAAAAGCAAGTGCACCAATAAAATTGCATGTCAAAAGTACAGTCTTACAGGGGAAAGCTGTATTTTATCCTCTGGTTAAAAATTATTCTGTACCTCCAGGATCGAAAGACAGGCCAAAGGTGGCAGAAATAGTTTCTAACTACATAGTCATAATTAAATGCTGAAATATTGATTTTCCTTCCTTTTAGTAGAACAAAAGGCACTCCTGTCTCACTCCAGCTGTTGTAAAAGCAACACACTAAAATTCAAAGTCCAGTAGATGAACGGGCATAAATCCAGGAAGTGCCAACAGCATCGTGATCATAAATACAGTGATCTAACAAATACTTCACAGGCCTTTCAGGTTGTTCCTGTCAGTCTTTTGTGACTCTCTTTTCTGTTTAAGATCAAACAACTGTCCTTCCTTCTCTGGGAGACACCCAGAGTTACAAAGAACATCATCCAAGAAGAGATTTATTTTGTAACTCAATATTACAGTTTTAAACAATGTTCTGCCATAAAAACCAGTTTCAGAAACAGGGATCCTGTAATAACCAAATCCATGTTAATGTAAAACAAGGTCAAGTAGGGTTAAGACATAATAAACACATTTATGGACCATCTGTGCAATGACAAAGCTAAGGTGAATGAAAATGTGTCTACCCAGACACAAAAACACCAAGCAAATGCCCAGCCAAAGCAGTTTGTTTTAATAATATAAATGTATCAGAAACACTGAGAACTTCATAAATCCCTCCTTGTAGACTTCAGGTTAGTTGTTACAGAGTGAAACAAAATCAAAGCGGATTGGGAAAAGAGATCTGCAGCATGACAATCTCTACAGGGTAGTAACTCTACATGTTGATATTTCCACTTAAGGTACGTGTATGCTTTGTACAAATGACAGGTGAACTGTGGTAGTGACAAGGTTTAAACAGCATATGGAAATTTATCTCCAAATCACATGTCACATCAGAGGTTTGGCAAGTCACTCCACTCTCAGAAGAAGAATTTGTGAAAGCGCAATCTGCATAACACAAGCAATGTCAGAAGTTTTCTTTCTTCTTTACCCTGACTGAACACAGATAATGGAGAATGCTCAGGTGGAAGATTCACATGACCCATGTTCTGCACTGCCTGCAAAGCCATGTTCAAATCTCACTTTTCTATGCGGCTGTCCATCACAGAAGAGCTTGGACACTGTGAGGAGGCTGGGCTGTACAAGTTTCCAGATGAGCTACCTCATTTGCTTTTCATGAAGTCTGTAAGGTAATTTTACTTAGGTTCGCATAGCAGGGATCAGCATGCCTGTTCCCTTCAACTGCTGCACACTGCCCTCATGGGGAGCTGCGAAAGCTCTCCTGTGTCACCCTGTGCCTGGAAACATGCTCCTCTCAAGCAAGGGAGAAGGGTACACATGCCTGACCTCTGCAAGGATCCAGAAGCACTGCCCTTATCAAGGTCATTTTTGTGGTACGTGCAGTATTGCCAAATACCCAGATCCCCTTCTAATGTAAGAAAAGATATCATGAAATCATTATCCTCACTGTGGGATCGAAAGCAAGAGAAAACAAAACACAAATCACAGACGTCAGCCTAGCTTCTGAAATGTCTATGCCTTCTTATGCCGCTGCCAAAGCCGGCGTAATACTTTCAGTTGCAAAGTCAGCCAGAAGTGACATGCAAGTAGCCACAACTTGGCCTGGCTGCTTGGTTATGGAATTTGCTTCACTTCCACTTACACTTCCAAGCCATAGGAACAAACATCCTTTCCTTTTTATCATTCCCAATTCCTCTCCATTTTCTACCACAGCTTCAAATCTTCCTCTGCTACAAAGAGAACAGAAGGAAAATTAACAGCGATAGTTACCAAAAGAAATACCTGTCTTTATGTATCAAGTTATCGACTCATTTTTCTGCTAAGACTTCTGTGAACTGCACAGCTCTTAACATGTGAGACTAGAACAATGCTTTTACAACAGCTGCCACTTTTCTACCTGTTTGAAACACATTAATCTGAGCAGAGGGCAAGAGTTATAATTATAGTCTGTGGGTAATTTTAATCCTCTGTTCCTATACTTTCAAAACATATAATTTCTATTTATCTAAACTTGAAAATGATTGCTTCAAATCGTTGAATTATGATTTCCCAAACAGAACAAAAGATATTTTGTTTCTCTCTACCTTTTCTCTCCTGTTGTGAGACCCAGCTCCCTCCTACATGCTTCAGCTTCCTGTTTCGCCTGGGTTCCCACCACCAAGGGACTCTTGCTGCTGTGTCCCTGTGAATGCTTTCCCACAGAGTTCTGCCCCTTTGTTAGAAATGTGAACACTGAAGGGGTTCCTCACATCACTATGACAGCTCCTATAGCTCTCATCAAATACTCTCTGATGGGAATGCCACCTTTTTGTCCTTCTTTTCTGGATAGGAAGAGGGCAGTACTCAGCCCCTCTTCCATATTCAGCTCTGTTACGCCTCTCCCCTCCACTATTACTTGCACCGGCTCACTTTTGCATGGCAGGCTCCCCACAGCACTTCACCCTGCCCAAGCTTGAAGCAGCTGCCTTTTTGCCTGTGGGCATTGCTTCAACACACCTGAAAGTGGATGCTTCTCTTCAGCATAAAAGTGGAGAAGAGCAGCCATTTGTCTTGGCTGTGTCTTAAGAGCAGCACAGAAGGAGACAGACTTTGAATGAGGAAAGATTTCTGAAGCAGCAGGTTTCCATCCTATCCTTGCTGAGGAAGCTTTGAAAACACACCGTCAATATGCACACTTTGCAATGAAATTATTCAGACTGGCGATACTGGTCTGACCCAATTCCCATTGAACTCAGGCAAGGGCGAGCTAAGCTCGTGTGATACAGAAGCATACGGAGAAACCTGAGACAACAGAAGAAGGGAGACCTTAGTTTGGTGCTTCATATTGGTTAAACTGTCCTACTTTTTGGCTAGACTAGTTAGCCTCAAATAGATTGCTGTATTAACATACCTGTGTAACATCTCTGGATCTGAGATGATGTTGATGCCTCTTCATTGCACAGGGTAGGAAAACTCCAAAATGTTTCCAGTAGGCCTGAAAATACAGAATACCTCCCAAAAAGAAAAACACAGTTTACAGAAGAAAACCTTAGATTGATAAAAATTTTCATGAAGAGATACAGGTGTCTTAATTATACTTTAGTATGGTAAGCATAGGTAGGATGAAGGAGATGAAAGACGGATGGAAGGCAAACAGATTCAATAGGTAGTCCTCATTAAGCTGACACCAAATATCTCTCATGTAATCGCTTCTTTCCTGCAGATTCTACAAAAAGAGTGCACTTTCAGATGGGGTGCATGTATGCATCTGTGGCAAGTCTTGGTGTGGCTACATGTGATGCCTACTTTTAGCCCAAGAACATGCTGAAGAAAAACCTTACTCATGTGTACCTCTTCCAAATCAGGAAGAGTAACACTCTTCCCATAATTTAGAAACATCATGGGAGTAAAATCTCAGCAGGAACCCACAAGCGGAAAGGCTGGATGCTGGACTCCTGTGTGGAGGAGAAGCTAGATGGTGGTATCATCAACCCATGACAAGAATTCATTTCAAGGTCTTCATGGTCATAATTGCAAGTTGCTACGTCTGAGATGCTGCTACATGTTCTGGACAAACTCTTTATGTGCACAGAGCAGCTGGTACCATTAGCATGAACGACAGCTCACAGTTCATGTTTGATGACCTGCCTGGCTGTGTTATTGACAGTTATGAACCAGAGACACAGCTGCGAAGCACTTTAACAGCCATCTCCAAATGCAACTGCAGAACACTGGCCTATCCAGTCTTCTTTCCCTACAGCATGCTGGAAGGGTTGTCGCTCTTGTGGGAAGCAAGAGCAGAAGTGCTTTTCAGTGTCCTTCATGCTGTGGCAGATACAGCCGCACTGCACATTGTTTGGCCTGAATCTTTTTCCACTCTCTCCACACTGAAGAGGCTCTTATGCCCTCCTTTTTGCATACTCTATCATTACTTATTACCTGGTACTTGCTTCTTTACCATGTTGGAGTGCTTCTAAGATTGTAGAGCACTACGTTTCACAGTCCCCTTTTGTAAAACATCATGTTGATTCCCGAAGAGCAGCATCTGCTTCAGATGTTGCTTTCAGTAAGTACACAAATTGTTTGGAAAATGATTGATGATTTTGGTATAACACCAGGAATGGGCAGGAGAGCTCCCTTCTTTCTCTATCATCTTCCATGTTGAGATACTGTAGGATAGACTACAGAAAGCCTCTCTGTCCTTGATTGAACTAGGCTTTTGGCCCGCTACACTCCTTCTTTCCCTGATGGCAGACACACTTCTGAAAAGGCAGTGAACATGCTGATATTACCAAGCCACTCAAAACACTACAGGATTTTTGCACCTCTATTTCTGTCTCAGGGTTACGACTGTGAAATATTTTTCAGGGTTTTATGCCTAATAAAATGTTGCTGTCTCTCACCAGATTCTGTCACTTTAAATTACTCAGGCAGACTACAGAATGCATGTTTTCTTTCCTCAAAGAAGTCATAAAAATCACTTAGTTCAGGTTTAAAATAAGCATTCTCTTGCTCACCCTCCCTCCCACAGTCAACAGAAGAAGAGAATCTCCATACATCCTTCCGAAACTCTCATGTTGCTAAATTACTCTTACTTCTGATTCTCGGGGTCTTGCCCTTTCATGATCATGAGCAATGCCCATGTAAGTAGCCATCATTCAGGTAAAATGTGATCCTGATCAGCAGCCCTGCCTGGGATGCCCTGCATGACTCTGCTCCCAGCAAGTCAGGGAAGACATCCCGGAAGAGCTCCTGATCCTCAGCAAGCATGCACCATTGGGACACATGGCTCACGCTAGGCTGCCAAGCAGAATGAGAGAGTGAGATGGAAGAAACTGTTTGGCCCTCTGCTCTGCTCTCCAGCAAAACTGATCATACTTGCCACATACAATGGACAAAATCCACTGCTAGCCTGTCTCACACAGTTGGTGGAGTGATAAGGTGGAGGTTAACTGTTGGTCCATTTGACTTTCCTGATGGCTGCACTGGTATCCTACTGCCTAATGCCACTGGCATGCAGCTGTGCAGCAAACAGTTGCCACTTACTGGCACTATTCCAGCTGCATTACACAAGTGGACAGCTCTGCCTGCATAATCCCTTTCCCTTCTTAAAATGACACAGTCTTTTAGTAATAAAAAAGCCACAGCCCTACCTGGACTACTCACCTGTACCAGTTTTCAGGAGGTCACTTCCATGCTTTCCTTTATCCTGTTCCTGTCACGCTTGCCCTTGAAATGCCATACATGCCAGAGCCAGTTTTCACTCTGTTAGCACCTTGTAGCCAGCACTGCATTGCCCAACAAGTTCAACTTCCACTTATGTTTGAAAAGTACGGGGTCCAACATGACCCAAAATCTCAGCATCCGGAAACTGTTGGGCCATTGAGTTCACTGGTGAAATTCCTCTCTCAAGATACAAACATGATCTGAGATATGTCATTGAGATAGTGTCCTGGAAAGGTCATGAGCCTTCACATTAGGATAGTAGCCGGCAATTAATAAATTTCAGAAGCTATTGGCAGGAGGACTGTGCAGCCATCACCATACATGCACACCAGGATCTCAGAAATGAAGGATGAAACCTGTACCACACCATAGTGGTGGTGTGGTACATTATCCAACAAATGATTATCTCATTATCCAACAAATCTTTTTGTTCATAATTTTGAAACCTGTGATGGGGTTAAGAAGGAGAGGGCTGCAGGAAGGAGGAAGCAGAAATACAGCATCCAAGTAAACCATGCCTTGAAAGGAAGATGCAAATAACTGAAATACAATGAGCAAGGATTTGGTGCCATGAATGGCATGGCCTGCAGATGGTGGGGTGGGGTGATGACTAACAATTGGGTGGGTTTGGGTAGGTGGATCCTGCAGTAGCTGACATTAGAAAAGAACAAGGAATTTAGTGGGAGACTGAGAAGAAAGAGAGACTGGATTTTAAAAGTCTGTAAAGGAAGAAGAAAAAATGCTTAGGTAAAAGGCGTCTTAGGAAAAATAAACATGACAGTAAAAGAAAACACATCATACGTCAGAAAAACAAGCTAGTATTTCCACTAACTTCATCAAATAAGGAGGTTATAGCACTAGATTAAATTAAGCTAAATTAAATTCAATTAAAGCAATGGCTTTTGTTGCAATGGCTAATTTGAATAGGTCAAGCTCTCAGCACAAGATAAATACACCTTACTTAAGGGAACAAGAACAAGTCACTGCTATCATTTGTAATTCTTCTATTTCTACTGTTCAGGTCTCATTTGCATCTACACTTTGCTGTCTATAGATTCAGTCAAATTGTGTGGTCAAGCTGTGTGTCAGTCCTGACACTCCAGAAGGTGTTGGAAAAGGTTTTTTGTATAAGTACAAGCTCAGCCAGGTTGGAATTTCTTCTTTTTTTTTTTCACTCTTCTTCCTGATCCACAAATGAGTTTTCCTTCCAGCTGTTTTCTATACCTATCATGACTTCTTGTGGTTTTCTATTATAGGTTAACATCAAACGAGAAAACAAATTTGAATTGGAAACTACACTTGTTGCTAGCAATTTTGATTTGCCTAAACCCATGACATCAGTCTTAGGAAATGGTCAGGGGTCAGTCCCACTATTAAAGGACTATCTTGGGAAGGTTTTTGTGTGCTTAAGTAATCCACACAGTAACACAGCCACAAGAAGACCAAGCCTCATGACAGAACAAGCAACATCTAAACAACCCCTAACAAATATTCTTTCAGTTCACTCATACAGAGCATCCAGTGGGTCAGGGTCCACCGCTTCTCAGAACATCTGTTTAAGGGCTGTTTCAATTATAGTAAATGTAATGATGAGAGAAGTATGAAAAGGCTTTGAACACCTAAGCTGTATTTCTCTACCTACAGATTAAACCAACAACTTTTTGTTGTGCTCTGCTTGGATACAAAGGACAATTGATGATCACCCTCTTCAAAACAATCCTTTTATATTTCTGAAAATTTACCAAGTCTTGTTCAACCACTTCTTTTTCTAGATCAAACTGTAGTACTTCAGTCTTTCTTGAGAGTTCATGTTTTCTAAGTCTTTTATTATTCTCCTCTTGTCTCTCTCCAATTTCTCTGCATCTTCTTAAAGCCTGGTATACAACTTCAAAACTTACTGTAATATAGCCTTACCAACATTAAACTCAGGAGAATTGTCTCTTTTGTCTCAGAGACTATGTTCCTATTAATCAATTCAAGAAGGACATTTGGCTTTTTCATAACAATATATTCTAATGATCTTGATCCAAGGAACTGGTATGTCCCCATCATTTACACAGTGCTTTTGTGTGACCTTTTATTCTTCTCTTTAATTACTGAAGTTCATCTTTCTGATTCAGACCACTTTTCCAGTTCATTAAGGACAAATTGATGCATATGAGGGTGGTGAGACACTGGCATAGGTTGCCCTGAGAAGCTATTGGTGCCCCATTCCTGGCAGTGTTCAAGGCCAGGTTGGACAGGGCTTGGAGCAACATGATCTAGTGGAAGGTGTCCCTGCCCGTGGCAGGGGGGTTGGAACCAGATGATCACACTCCTTCCAAAAAAACCATTCTATGATTCTATTATATCAGAAAGACATAAAGACATTGACATAACAGTGGGGATTTTTACCAAAATGCGAATCTGTTCTTGAACAACAAATTCCTTACCTAAGTTAGGGAAGCAAACACAAGAAATTATTGAGATGAAGATTTTTTTTAAAGGTAAACATGCTTCCAGATTCTTTTTCTGCCACATCTCATCTCAGTTAAAGTTCAAAAGTTTGTTCTAAAACCAAATAACATTTAAAAAAAGCCAGCCTGAGGAAGGAGAGCAAGAAGAATCTCTCGCAACTAGGTCCTCATTATTCTCCCACCAGGAAAACAAAGTTACAAACAAATTAAAACAGGTGATTATAGAGCAATTTGTTGACCAGCCTTGCTACCATGTCATGGCCTGCTCTTGCAGCAGCTGAAATCAACACGAAGTAACAAGAGGCATACCTCATCCTGCAAATTTAGACATATACTAAAAGACAGGGATGTTAAGTGCAGCACATGAAATCTCACCTGGATCTATTGAATTTTGAGATGGTTGGAGTGTCTTTTCCCTCTAGGGGATAATTTGGAATTTGTAGGTGCAGCAGCCTGAGTCTAAGTGACTTTTTAAAAATAAATGAACCACTGAAGTCTTAACACCCAACATGGAAAACTTCAAACAGATTTTTTAGCAGAGTTCAGTTCAATACGAAAATGGTTTCTGGAACAGAAAATGCCGGTTAGTAATAACAGTAATAAGCAGTGCTATTGGTCCTGTGGGAGAAGAGTACTTCTGTCCACTTGCAGAAGGAAAAAATTTGTTTGAAAGGCTGGAGAAGACCAGGGAGGTCCAACTCATCAAGTGCCAGGAGGGAACTTTGCTATTGTGACCCTAATATGTGAACTTTTATCAACCCTGGAGGCAATTCCCCATCTGTGTAAGTGGTTTCATTGGCTGAGCTATGACCATCTGCATAAGATTTATTTACACTGCTGCTGGAAAAGCAGAACAATACCAGCAGTAGCACTGGAGCTTCTGTAACCCTACAGATGGGATAATAAATCCTGCTGTTACACTGCACCATGTATCATCTATCTGAGCTTCAGCCCGGGAGAGAGAGATGAAGAAAGGAAAGCCATGTTAGCTGCTGCCATTTGCCAGGTGAGGAACTGACAGCATGGAGATCAATGGTCTCCTCAGCACTATCCCATGGGCTGATGGAAGAACAGATCCCAGGTCGTGAGTTCTGACTTGCCCAGCAGCAGCAAAGAGTGTGAGTCTTAAGCTGGACTGAGGAAGAACAGTGCATGTCAAAACTCAGCACCTTTTCCTCTTAGGAAATGCATGCTAGATCTTCATCTTGTGCAAATCAGAATACCTCTCCAGAGAAGATGGCTTCAGTCAGCTGAGAATCTGGCTTCTGTGTCAGCTGAGAATCTGGCACTATGTTTCTTTAGATCATTAATTTCATTGCACCATTTAACAATAGTCCATACAGAAATGCTGTATTGCGGTGTCATGAGACAGTTGTCTTGGCAACTGAAAGCTCTCTTAACTAAAGCTCTCTTTCCTTAATATTAAACTCATCAATTGACCCCAAGCCTTATAAAATCTGAATACAGTGGTGTTACAATGATGTAATGTGGGAGAAAGCTTTTTTTCAAGCTTATTGCAAAACATATGCAATTCAGAATATGTTACCTCTTTTAACAATTTCAGCACAAAACTCATTCTCATTTCATGCATTTTTCCAATGATTCTTATCAGACTTATCAGACCCTTTTGCTGAATCAACCAAAGTTTGAGCAACATGTGATAACACAACATGTAATGTTTAGTATCAAAACTCCATCTCCATTAACCAGGACACCAGTATTGCCAATACAGAACAAGTAAATAACTTCAGTACAAATTAACTTGTGTTCTGCATACTTGCTCTCTGCATATTCTAAACAAACAAATTATTGGCAGAAACATGAAAGGAGTCAGCCAGATCTGTGTGAAAATTGAAGAACATACACTGAGAGTTCAGTGTGAATGGCAAGTGTTTGTTCTACATTTCCAATTTAGAGAATAAAAAGGAACAGGAACACATGGTATCCCACATGTAACCACTCCAAATAAACCAGTACACATAAAATCTAATCTTTAACATCAAATACTTTCAATAAGCAATTTATAACTTGAAAAGCATCCCAGAAACACAAGTAACCATAAACAATAAAACCTAAATAAAAGAATTGCATCTATTATAAACAATGAAATTAAAACAAACAAACAAAAAAAATGTGGTGTTAAAAATTGCTTGCAAATTCTCTTTCTTCACCCTTTCCTCTCTGAGGTCTGACATACATTCCTGTAGCAATTTGCACTCTCAGTAAATATCTATGAATATTGAAGATGACAAAAACCACAAAGAAATATCTGTTTAGAAAACGATTCCCATTCCGTCAGCTTTGGAGGCTAAATTTCTGCATAAAGGGACAAACGTACATGCAGATATTGCCAGCAAGTTATTGTAGTGCCTGCTAAGGGAATAAGAGATGCATTATAGCTTTGTTGAGTTTTGCAGAAGGAGGTCAATTTGCAGCTTTTGTGCTGACTGGAACACTGAAACTACATTGTGGTGGTGCTGGGGCTAGGTTAATGTCCTGTCCCTATGCAGTGACTCTTCCATAGGTAGATGTTTATCTAGGAGCTTCCACACTGGATTTGGCTCAGAGCATGGAACGAGTGACTGTGTATCTGCTTCCAGAATACTGTGTAGGTTTACCTTCAGAAATGAATCAATGGCAATTTTAAAAAATATTATTTTAAACAGCAAAAGTGTTTAATGAAAATACATTTCAGGCATGGTAGAATCCTCAACTTTAGGGACATAAAAAATAATGTTAAAATATCATGTTCCTGTGGGCTGTTTCAGGAGGTAAATAACCTTCTCTTCATTTTGGAAGGATGACCTACAGACAGCATTTTGCTAGGTGCAATTAGTACTTGTCACTCCACAAACCTGCTGATACTGTATGAATGTCTCTTCCAGCACCTTCTTATGTGCATAGCAGGAGTGCCACCAGAGGATACTGTTTAGAAAACAGAGTTTTCTGTTTAGAAAACCCCTTATCATACCCCTGAGCACTCAGGAAAAGCCATACACCTGCAGTACTATGATGGTATAAGCATGTCAGAAATTAAGAAATGCTAGATGTCAAATACTTAGAGAATCACAGAACCATTTATGTTGGAAGAGACCTCTGGAGGTCTGCAGTGCAACACCCTGGTTTCGAAAATCTCTGTCTTTTTTCACTGTTCGGTCAGAAATTCCCCTTGCTACAACTTGTTCCCATTGCTTCTTGTCCCTTCAATCTGCATCTCTTAGAAGATGCTTCCTCTTTCTTCTCTGTAACTTTCCAACGGGCAGTTTAAGACAGGAATTGGAATCATAGAATCATAGAATCATAGAATCATTCAGGCTGGAAAAGACCCTTAAGATCGAGCCTAACTGCAAACCTAACACCAAGTCCATCACGAAAGCATTTCCCTAATCACCACATCTACATGCCTCTTAAATACCTTCAGGGGTGGTGACTCAACCACTTCCCTGGGCAGCTGTTCCAGTGCTTGACAACGCTTCCTATGAAGAATTTTTCCTAATATCCAATCTAAACCTTCCCTGATGCAACTTGAAGCCATTACTGTTTGTTCTATTGCTTGATACTTGAGAGAAGAGACCGGTCCTCATCTCACTACAACCTCCCTTCAGCTAGTTGTAGAGAGCAACAAGGTCTCCCCTGAGTCTCTTTTTCTCCAAGCTTTTTCCCAGTTCCCTCAGCTGATCCTCGTAAGACTTGTGCTCCAGACTCTTCACTAATTTCACCAGCTTCGTTGTTCTTCTCTGGACCCACTCGAGTCCCTCAATGTCTCTCTTGTAGTGAGGGGGCCAGCACTGAACACAGTATTTGAGGTGTGGCCTCACCAGTGCCGAGAACAGGCAGATGATCACTGCCCTGGCCCTGGTCACACTCTTGCTGATACAGGCTAGGATACTATTGGCCTTCTTGGCCACCTGGGCACAGTGTGGGCTCCTATTCAGCTGGCTTCCCCAAAATTAGACCCCTTCTTAGGTTTTTTTGGCCCTTGTTTTACCCTAGAAAGAAAAAATGCTATCTTCTCCCAAGAGATATCGTATTCTCTGCCAACATTCCAACCTAATCCCTAGTTTTTGCTAGACTCACTCCAGTTTCTCAATATTTCTTGCACTGAAGAGCCCAAAATTTTGCATAATAGTCCAGTTGAGGCCTCAAATCTGCTGAGTGGAGAGGAATAATTACTTTCCTCCTTTTTCTGACTACACTTTTTGTAATGCAGCCCAATATGTGGTTATCCCTAATTGCTACAAGGGCACACTGCTGGCTCATGCCCACCACTGAGTTTCTTTTTCAAAGGTGCACACTGTTCAACTGGCCACCAGCCCGTGTTGTTGCACACATGGGTGGCCACATGGAGAGCCATGCCAGGCATGATGCCAAGCCTGGTACTTCTCTCTCCAGGAGGTGAGGACTGATATTCACTAGCTGACCTACCCATAACCTCATGGTTCACAGCCAACTTCACATGTATGGGTGCCTCAGTCCCTGGATGAGACCTTAAGACCATCCAAAGAGCAAGGGCTTACCCACTCATCATCTCCAACATGGGTCTCTTCCAGTGGAGGTCTCCTGTTCATGGGCAAGTCCATCCTGGAGCGCGCTACAAGATTGCTCACACACACGACGTAAGTGCACAACCATAGGCACAGAGAACTGAAGTCCCCTAGTAAACATAGCACACACACTGCTGACCCTTCGAATACATGAGCCCCGATGACCTGCAGTCCCTTCTTCATTTTCCACAGATGCACACTGAATATAGAATGAGATAGCGGAAGAGGCAGTTTAGTATCAAGGCAGGACAGGCTGCAGTGACCAGGTGCAGGACTCATCCACACAAGGACAGTGAACAATCACCTGTTTTATACTGTGACCAGCTTCTTTAACCCTTCCCACTCCACCCATTCCCACACTTGTTCCACCAGGATCCACCATAACAACCCCCTTCCTGGCTTTGGCCCTTCCCTTGAACATCCCATGATAAGTAACATGCATTCCTACAGTCACCTTGAAAATCTCATAGTAAGTTTTACACAACTCTACAACACCCAAGAACATCACACAGCAAGTTTTCTCTTACTCTTTATACCCATCATAACATCATTTCTTTCCTTTCTATCTCTCCTGGCTGATCTTCTCCAAGGCTTTGAGTGGCTCCTGCCCACCAACTAGCAAGCAATCTGATCTCTGGACTTCAGTACAGTACTGTCTCTGTTACTTCCTACTTGTCAAGGTGTGTGTATCTAGGTGTGGTTGATCACTTTTCCAATCTCTTGTCTCTGATTTTATGCTGAATAGCCATTAACAGGATATTCTCCACGTATTCTAACACAGAATTTTTACATGACACTACAATAGCTCAGGTTAGAGCTATTCAAGGAAGAGAAACAAAAAAACCTACCAAAACCAAAGAGGAAATACTTCACAGATGTCTCTACACCGCAACATACAATGCCTTCTACAAATCTTCCCAGGGCTGCAAGATTTAATTTGAGCATGCAGGCAACATTGAAGGAAAGTGACACAGAAAATGTTTCCAGGCATCAACAGTGGGGTGTTACTAGAGATCATGTCATTCTTATGAACCTTTTATCTAACTGGAGATGTCACAGGGTCTCTAACCATAAAACTACATAAAACCCTGCTGATCAGCCCTCTGATTACACCTCCAGCTTTGATGGCTGTGGGAAGCAGAGCTCAACATTCAGCAAGGTTCAGGGCCGTTCAAGGAGAAGGATACACACATGTCTGGATACAAAATCAGCGTGTCCCTTTCTCGGCAAGGACTAAAAAGGTAGCGCTCTCAGCTCTTACATGATCCTTAGGGAACCGTGGTGGAGCACGGCCCAGGTGTTCGTGCTTTGACATCCCATCACAACATATGTGCAACTGGAGACAGGGAACAGCAGAGGCCCAGGTAGCCCAAGTTTATTTCAGTGAAGGTAGGTTTGAGGCACACACTGACCAGAAAGCCCACTGTTTTGAAGAGAGATAAACAAGCACCTTTACAAAAGGCTGAACACCCCAAGGGAAAAAGAGAAGCCACTCAGTAGATGACAGGAAAAGGAAGAGATAGAAACAGGCCTTGATGCTTTTTGTCAAAATTTTTACCCAAATTAAGTGCTCTACTGATAGGAATAAAGATTATGATAAAGTAAAAAATTGTTGATACTAGTTTTGATGCAAGCTGAGTTATAAAAAATAGCAAAGAAACCTGAGAGAGCTTTCACAGACCGTTCTTGCACTACAGCTATTTGTTTAAAATAAAATAACATTTTCGTACAAGCATCATTAAATATTCTTCCTGGCAACTAGTTAAAATCTCTGCTATTCAGAAATGCTCTATGGATTATTTCCAGCACTCTTTCCAGAAGAAACACAGCAGAAATACTGAACCTGATCCAAGTCTCCATTATCTCTTCACTCCCTTTCAATGTTATTGACTACCTCTGCCCTAAGATAAAGGAAAAGTAACAGTGAGTTTCTGAAAAAACTGTTAAAAGAACAGACATTTCCTTCACCTCTAACAGCATTTAAGCTTTTCTGAAAAAGTAGCATGTTAATACACTATCACATCTTCTAGAAAAAGAGAAAAAAAAAAAAAAACCATACAAAACCAAGTACAAAGTCCTCAAAGGAGGCATTGCAGCCATTTCTCTGGGTAGTGGATGAAGTGACTTTTTATCCCAGAGTAAAGTGTAGACACTTCACAATAAAGCTGGAAGCACAAAACATCTGTAACTGAAGACAGATCTCCTTGAAAATCACACTGCAGAGGGTAAAAGTCCCATTGCAAATTCAGCTCTATATTTATCTTGTCCAAATGAGCCAGAACATCAGTGATTCTTATGAAGCATGTTGCAGACACAAGATGCTTAACCCTCACAGCCCCATTTTGCATAACGCATCCACATCTGTGTTGTTCCTCTATGGAGGAAGTAAACGAAGTACAAAAGGTGTTAGTTGAAGAAAGACTCACAGAGCAGAAATGATAGTCCTTTTCTCCAGGGGTCTCTGTGCAGTGGCAGCTAACATCAACAGGTTTGTATTGTCTATTGCTAAACATGTAATTCTGTAAACCTTTATGGTGCTTTGGAGAGATGTGGTGACTGTGGTGTGAAAATGGTTTAAAAGGAAGTGTGCTGGTTTTTTGTTCTTGACTACTTTCAGGCAACAGAAGCCACATAAAAATTACCTACAGCACTTGGCAGCCCAAATTTCCCACTCAGGATGAAGGTGAGGAGCATTTGGTGGCAATTTTTTTCTCTTTAAACTAATTCTTTGCAAAACTAAATACTTTTAGAAGAGCCTAAGAGAAATAGAAAAGAAGGGATCAGAAAACCAGTGAGACCTTACAAAGGGGAAGCTCTGTGTTGTCTGAACACCCCTGGCAATCTGCATTTCCTGAGAGATTGTAAAAACATGCACTAGAGCAGGGAGGAGGTACAGTCATTCCACTGTGGAAAGTATACTCACCAAAGCACATGGAGGTTGTTATTTGGTAAGATGGGAGACGCAGCCGGTACATTTCCTCCAAGCTCAAAAGGCAATTGCCAGCCTAAAATATGGACCAATTCTAAAGCCAGCTGACATAACTATGCTGCAAAAAGGCTGTGGCAGGGATGTTTAGCAACAGGTACAACTTGCTCATGGTTTATTTTCTTAGAAAAACAGCACTCCCTGTTACACCCAAGAATCATAGTCCAAGACTAGTAAACCAACACAAACTGACTAAGACAGCAAGGCTAGTATAAGAGAAGCATTCAGAGACCTGTCATTAATAGTCCAGCCTTTTTGGAAAGTAAAGGTTTTTATGACCCAGAATGCTATATCTACCAAACACCATGGCCAGGATCCAAAAAAGTAGGTGTCAGATTCCTCTGGTTGCTCTCTGCTTTTGCAGCTGCTGTTGCATCACTGATGGTCCTATAAGCATTGTTTCCCTGACAGTCTGGAAAACCCACCCTACCTGGCGGTATGATAAGAACAGATAAAATGAGAAGAAAGTTTTGCTTTCTATCTCCTACAATGAATCTGGACACTCTCCAAATCATATAGCCATGCTATAATCTGCTGAATGACTGAAATTATCATACTTGATCTCCAGCCATGCCCAATAGCCAGGAAATTAGTCTCCGAAGACTGCTGCTGCCTAGAGAGCACCCTCTTTCTTTAGGTTGCAGATATCATTTCTGTCCCATTGCACTCACTTACATACCTTTATGTGCAATCTAATTGATGAGCAGAGAGCCACAGTAGGAAACAGGTTTTACCCTGACACACAGAAACAGCTGAAATTTTTGCTTCCCAGCCCCCATCACATTTGGGTAGTGCAGACAATTGTCTGACAGAGACTTTTTCTCATCTTCAGCTCATTTCTGGGAGTCTCTGCCCTGGTCACCCCATTTCCATAGCCAAGCAGAGATATTGTCCTTACTGCAACAGGAGAAGATGTGCTTTTGTTTTGCAATAATGCACACAGCTCCGAGCCCCTCCTTTTTTTCTTCACTTCTAAACAAATAATAGCTTTTGTAGACAGTAAGAGAATAACAGCAGTTAAGTGGTTACTTTTAATTATACAGAGGCTGTATTCTTACTTAATGCACAAGTATGAACCATTGTTCTCAAAATCTGTTTCAATTCCCCAAATACCTTAATTATAGTTTGCCACATTCATACCAGGAACAGTCATTACTTCTCAGAGGCACCTTTGAAAGCTAATCTTTTAACCCATGTCTCTTATGAGCAAAGAAAAATGCTTGCTGTTTTCTTGCACTTGCCTTTAATTATGTATGATGAGAACATATGAAATCATATGGAAACATTTACCAGCCTTTTTCCACAGAAGTTTCTTGGATCCTAATATTTATGCTTTGTTTGACATAAACAAAGGAGGATTTTTTCCCACAAAACCCAACCCAAGATGTAGGAGGATCGATCTGTAAAGAGAGAGATTAAAAAAAAAAAAAAAGACATCACAAATCCATCCATACTGTGTCTATATTACCCTGGAGGAGGTAGAGGATTAAAGACTGGACCCTTTGGCCAAGAAAGATTGAGGAACTTGACCCTGGATGCAGTGAATCCTCATTTTATGTGTAAGGTTGGTTTCAGCACCCCTTCTGCGGAAATCCAAAAATTGGGTTAATTTTGCCAGGAATGCTGCTGGCCTAGAGAGGCCATTGTGCTTATTCTGTTACTTTTAAGTGCAGCAGTGATCTGAGGTAGGCAGGGTACAACCAAAAAATCCTATATGGCTAACATGGGGCCGCACACCAGCCACAGCATGATCATAGAATCATACAATGGTTTGGGTTGGAAAGAATCTAGATCACCTACTTCCAACCCCCCTGCCATGGGCAGGGACACCTCACACTAGACCATGTCACCCAAGGCTCTGTCCAACCTGGCCTTGAACACTGCCAGGGGTGGAGCATTTACCACTTCTTTGGGCAACCCATTCCAGGGCCTCACCACCCTCACTCTAAAGAATTTCTTCCTTATATCTAACCTGAACTTCCCCTGCTTAAGTTTGAACCCATTACGCCTTCTATCACTACAATCCCTGATGAACAGTCTCTCTCCAGCATCCTTCATTCATCCTTCAGATACTGGAAAGCTGCTATGAGGTCTTGACACAGCCTTCTCTTCTCTAGGCTGAACTGCCCCAACTTTCTCAGCCTGTCTTTGTACGGGAGATGCTCCAGCCCCAGCATCATCAACATGTTTTTTAACCTTGCTGGTAATGAATACAGCAGAAGGTCAGTGCACTCTCTCTCTCTTTTTCTCTGCCTCAGATTTTAATGCTCCTTCCCTTTGCAAGGAGTTAAGTAACAGGCCTTTGCTTCAATATATGGCATAAGGTAACACATGTGACAATGACATTTGCTCTGCACAAAGCAGAAAGTGCTCAAGGCTCTGGAGCTGCAGAAATAAGCAAGCAGGGCTGAGCAGGACTCTTTCTTGCCCAAGTCTTGGAAAGCAGATGCAGGGACTGTGAGAATGAAGACCTTAGGCCCACTGTAGGAGAGGATCAGGTTCAAGACCGTCTTAAGAACCTGAACATGCACAAGCCCATGGGACCTGATGAAATCCATCTGCAGGTCTTGAAGGAGCTGGCAATGAAGTTGCTAAGCCACTGTCCATTGTATTTGAAAAATCGTGGCAGTCAGGTGAAGTTCCTGATGACTGGAAGAAGGGTAATATAACCCCATTTTCAAGAAGGGGAAGGTGGAAGACCCAGAGAACTACAGACCAGTCAGTCTCACCTCTGTGCCTGGCAAAATCGTGGAGCAGATTCTCCTGGAAAACATGCTAAGGCACATGAAAAACAATGAGGTGGCTGGTGACAGCCAACATGTCTTCATTAAGGCCAAATCCTGCCTGACCAATTTGGTGGCCTTCTATGATGGAGACACGGAACTGATGGACACGGGCAGAGCAGTTGACATCATCTACCTGGACTTGTGCGAAGCATTCGATACTGTCCCACATGACATCCTTGTCTCTAAATTGGACAAACATCAATTTGATAGATGGACCTCTCAGTAGAAAAAGAACTGGCCCGATGGCCGCAAGCAAAGAGTTGTGGTAAATGGCTCGATGTCCAGTTGGAAAACTGTAATGAGTGGTGTCCCTCAGGGATCGGTGTTGGGACCGGTCCTGTTCAATATCTTTGTCAGTGACATGGACAGTGGGATTGAGTGCGCCCTCAGCAAGTTTGCCAACGACACCAAGCTGTATGGTTCTGTTGGTATGCTGGAGAGAAGGGATGCCATCCAGAGGGACCTTGGCACGCTTGTGAGGTGGGCTGATGCCAACCTTATGAAGTTTAACCAAGCCAGGTGCAAGGTCCTACACCTGGGTCGGGGCAATCTCAGGCACAGCTACAGGTTGGGTGGTGAAGAGATTCAGAGCAGCCCTGCAGAGAAGGACTTGGGGGTGTTGGTTGACGAGAAGCTTAACATGAGCCAGCTTCAGTGTGCGCTCACAGCCCAGAAAGCCAACCGTATCCTGGACTGCATCAAAAGAAGCATGACCGCAGGTCGAAGGAGGTGATCCTGCCCCTCTACTCGGCTCTTGTGAGACCTCACTTGGAGTATTGTGTACAGTTCTGGTGTCCTCAACATAAAAAAAGACATGGAGCTGTTGGAGCAAGTCCAGAGGAGGGCAACAACGATAATCAGGGGACTGGAGCACCTCCTGTATGAAGACAGGCTGAGAAAGTTGGGGCTGTTCAGCCCACAGAAGAGAAGGCTGCATGGAGACCTCATAGCAGCCTTCCAGTATCTGAAGGGGGCTCATGAGGATGCTGAGGAGGGACGCTTCAGCAGGGACTGTAGTGATATGACAAGGGGTAATGGCTTCAAACTTAAACAGGGGAAGTTTAGATTAGATATAAGGAAGTGAGGGTGGTGAAGCACTGGAATGGGTTGCCCAAGGAAGTTGTGAATGCTCCATCCCTGGCCATGTTCATGGCCAGGTTGGACAGAGCCTTGGGCCACATGGTTTAGTGCGAGGTGTCCCTGCCAATGGCAGGGGGATTGGAACTAGATGACCTTAAGGTCCTTTCATACCCTAACTATTCTATGAATCTATGATTCTATGTTACAAAAGGGTACAACCAGTCCCTGTGTTATCCATAGCTGTGGAGGAATTGATGATGAAGCAAACTACACACAGAGACCATCTTCAAGAGCTGTGCATACCCATGTTTAAATGAGCCTTAACAATCTACCAGAAAAGGTGAGTCAGATTAACTGGCTATGGGTAGCATGTGATTTCTGGCAGTCCATAACCCCATCCAATTAAAAACAGCAGTTCTGCAGAAAGTTTCCAAAGGCAGGGCTCCTCAGGGAATCTCATTTCCAGCTACCCTGGCCATTTATTCCAGGGGACCTATTAACAAGCACAGGAGGATTCTTTCTGCAGTTGCAGAAAGCAGATTTTGTCATTTTTGTTGGAGTCAGAGAAAGGTGAGCTGTGCTGAGACTTCAAAGGAGTAACCCAGACAAATTACAAAAGTTTGTTTGGGGAGGTGATGAAGGTGCAGGCTAACAGCAGAGAGTAAGTGCAAGGTTGAGGCGTCTTTGTCAGGATGAAAATATGAAAAGAATGACTCTATTTTCATGATATGAAACACTGAAGCTATGCCTTAATTGCAGAACAGGCACTGTTTCAGATGGGTTTTCTCCAAGTAAACTGAAGGGCAAGTTGTACTCAGTAAACTTGCTTGTGGGTGGAAATCCAAAAGCTCAGCCACTTTGCCCAATGGGATCTAGGCCACATGATCCAGACATGGTCAGAAAACCCTACCTTGCCCACTACCTTCTTGGATACTCAATCCCACAAGCAGCCTGTGTTGCACTGTCACAGTGACAGCATGACAGAAAAGTGTTGCTTCTTTGTCTGAATTGGTTACAGCTTGCCCGAGAATGGATGCTGCTCAGTTGCACCTATTATTTTGGTGGTTGCTCACTGTTGACAGGTCAAAAACCTGACCTGTTGTGCAGTGAATGTGTCTCCAAGAAATTTCTGTTCTGCTGGAAATTGGTGCCCTGCAATTCCAACTTTTGGGGCAGCTCTGACTCCACTGCAACCATGCAACTCTCCCTCACTGCAGACTACCTGCCTCACCCTTCCAGGGCCTGGAACCAATTAGTTACTGATCTTTTTAGAAATAGGTTTTAATGCAGTTGAAGACAGGTTTCCTTTTCTCAGGAAACTGTGTTCTTTCAACATTTTCTGATTGCAGACTTTTTCACCTTTAATTGCTCTTTTTTCTTCCCGTGGACTCTCCAGTTTCTGATTTCCTCATCAGTGCCCAGTACAGGGCAATAATTGCCTTCTCCACTGCAGACAGAGAACTGATGTGCTGCTAACTGCTCTAAGTTAAATACTGCTGGCACATTAGGAGGGGGAATCAGCACCTGTGCTTTGCCACCAGCCTCATTCTTATCAAATGTGATCCCACAGTGGAGGAATTGGTGGAGAAACACCAGGGACAGTAAAAGGGGCAGTTATAGAGAAGGGGTACAGTGCTTTGTTAAGTGATTAGAAGGGAATGAGAGCATAAAAATGGGAGATAGACAGGCCCAGCCCCAGAATTGTCAGAAACGGTTAATCAGGAAGTTCCTTCAAGAACTGCCTGCCAAAACAAAGGGCAGTGGGAAGCTGTCCTGCTTCTCACTGAGAGGCAGAAAGTAAAAGACAAATAAAACTACATTCCTCGATTTTAAGAAGTTCTCTATTTATCAAGGTCTCACACCTGCCTGCTTTGGGGCTTGGAGTTGTGGAGCTTTTGCTTAACGTTCTCCTCTGAAGCCACTGAATCAGATACCATACCAACATCCATGTAGAAAATAAATCGTTATCATGGGAGGTACCTGGAATTCCATTTTGAGCATGTTGCGTTTGGCAACACACGGAAATGTAAGATAGAAAGACTAAAATGGCTGCTTGCATGGAGAGGAACTTGGGAAGGGTGGATTAGAAGAGCAACTGATTCAAACTAGAGACATAGGATAGAGTTATCAGCAAAATGGAAACCCATGTCTTGCCTAAAGATACCTCTATGCTGACAGAAGATGGAGAGAGGTGAAAGTCCCGCAAACATTCAGAGGAAGAAGGACAGAAGAAGACATCAAGGCAAAGAAAGAATCATCTTGAGGCACAGATACAGTATTCAGGAAAGGAGAGAGTCTTACGCACCACCAGGCAATAGAAATCTGGTGAAGATGGGAAGTGCCAGGCACTGAGCATGTTTGAATACCTCAGC
Source organism: Strigops habroptila (assembly GCF_004027225.2). NCBI lineage: Eukaryota > Metazoa > Chordata > Aves > Psittaciformes > Psittacidae > Strigops > Strigops habroptila. Next base: position 49,834,823 of record NC_044302.2, read on the forward strand.
ACTTCTGCTGTGTGTGTCTACATGGAAGATAAATTTTTCTGAGAGTCTGGGCACTTGAGTGTTAAACGTCACATTCCTTGCTCCCACAAGCAAAAGACTGCTAGTATCAAGAAGGTCTAACTGGTGTCATTAACCTCTGTCAAAAAAACCTTTCCTTTCCTTTCCTTTCCTTGGGAATGTAATCTGTGAGCAGCAAGGTTGAGGAGAGTTTAACTGAGTCCTACCTGTGAATCTCTTGTACTCTTGGATTGTGTGGGTGTCTCACAATCACGTCAGTTCCATTTTTAGGGTTTCTATATCTTCTGCATGTCATGCTGTTGCTCAATAATTGTCAGTGTGCAGTTTTGTCAGGAAATAATACTGTTTATTCTCTGAGAGACTTTGCATGTTCTTCTTCATGTTTTATAAGCTTCCATTCTGAGTCAGTAGTACCTAAGGGACAAAGGCAAAAGGAATAACATGAGGAACAAATACAGACAGTTGCTTGACATTACATTTAGTTAGCAGAAGGAGTTACACTTGGCAATTTAAGACTATATTCTTTATTTTGTGAACCTGCTGCCAAGAAAAAATAGAAAAGGATTACTTTCAAAAACACACCTAACTCCCCTTCTGTAACAGGGAACAGTTCAGTGTCAAATGGAAACAACAGAGCAGGTGTTGGAGCAGCACTGTAATGACTAGAAACTATAAAAGCTAGTGCAGAGTGATAAGTGCTGTGTGAGAACAAGGACTGGGCAATTTCTTTGGTATTTCAGATAAGGCTTCCCACAGTCCTGTTTCTGATAAGGTTCAGGCATGGGCAAGCAGGTAAAAATCTTTCTTTGCACACTAGATTGAAGTGAAGCCCTCCCAGGAGGTTGGTACACCCAAACCTATGGTGGGTCTCTGAGTCACAGTCAACATCACACGCCAAACTGATTGAGCAGAAGTAACAGTCAGACATCCTTGCTTAACTCCAGTCTCCCTGATGTAAGCAGAAGAATGGCTTTACCTGTTATGACATCTTTTTCAGCACTACCCCTGACTGGGACTCTGTTTCCGTTTCTTACATGCTTCACTGGCCGATGAGCTGCTGCTTAGTTACCACCTTTAAACATGGTCAGATGCTGTATCAAGACCTCCAGCACATCTCAATTTGTTTAATATTTCACACTTAACCTCATACTGAACTGAGCTCCCTGAACTGTATGACTCTTAGCGCTTTTTCCAGAAAGGCTCTCATCCTTAGTCAAAGACAGCATAAGAGAGACACTATTTCTTTCATGATTTGTTCCAGCATTGTTAAAAACACATATACCTCTCTTCTAGCCTGAAATTCCATTCTGACTTCTAACTATTAGTTCTCTGTATGCCCTTTTTTTCTACACCAAAAGCACCCTTCTGGTACTTGCGTTGTAATGTCACTTGTGGGGAGGGGACAAACGATATCTCTTGAATATTTTCCAAGCTTGTCTGCACAGAAACTATTGGGCAAGATGATCTGAGTTAATGCTTAAAGTGACATTTCTTTTGCAAATCAGCAGAGTGAAAGGCACTTCAATTAAATTTTGCTTCCTTTTCTAGGGGAAGGAACTATTTTATAATGAAGCAAGGTCACACTTTCTGAATGAGGACCTGTAAAAAGCAACCCTGCAAAGCTCAGTGTTTCCAAAATTCCTATCTGCAGCTAATTCAAACAACATTTCCAAACACTGCAACAATCAAAAGGCCCGGTTTCTGCTTTCCAGGACAGTTTTTTCCTCTCTTTCCTCATCCCCCCACACTTTCGGCCCTATTCCCCAACTCCTACACCATTATCTCTTTTCTGCAGCATTTCCTGTGGTCATGGACAAATTTTGTATTCATGTATTGAATTTTCAGTGTCACACTTCTAGCCTTTGCTTCTCAATTGCATGTATCTCCAAAGACAACATTTAGATCCACCTGCTGTGACACCAACTCAATGTTCATATTTCAGCTGTTTTATCCACTCTGAGCCTCAAACTACTTTCCAGGCTGCAATCCCACACCTGCGGGTCAGGCCACTGTTCCCTGTCCATATATGCTCAGCTTTGCACTGAACAGTACCAACCCATTTTTCTTCAAAAGTCTTGCTGAATGATCCTGATTGCTCCTTTTATACAGCAGTTTTTTCCCCTGGTTTTGCAACTGCATTTTTCAGTGAGTCTGTATTTTCCTTCAGATATTGGGAAAGACACAGAATAGGCTCAATAACAAATTTCATAGAACACACTGAAACAACCTGTATTTGTCATAACTTCCCTTAGAAACTACTTGTGTCAGCTAGCCAATTCTTAATGCCTACACATTTCAGTGTTGAATAGAACTGTGTCTAAAAGATAATGGTATAAGATCAACCTTATTACAAAGAATCTTATACCTCCATAGCTTTCTTCATAAACTAAACTTATAACCTGAAAGAATGTAATAAATTCTATTTCACAAGTCCTATTTTGCATAAAAATATGTTCACAAACATTAATTATGCTCTTGCTCCTTATTTCTCTACTAACTGAATCCTGTATTTATTTTTCCATTATTTTGCTAAGAGTGATGTCAGGTCAACTGGTCTATCATTTTCTGGGTCATCTTGGTTATGTACTAATACGTAAGGCAGCTTCCAGTCTTCAGATATTTCAACAGTGTTCCAAGTATTTTAATATATTTTTTTCTAATACTATCAATACAATATTTTCTTTTTCAGTGAGGAAGGGGGAGTTGCTTCTTTCTCTCTGTCAAAATCATGGCAGCAAATTAGTTAGACTGCTGATTGAAAATCCCAGTTGATTTACCCTTGATTTCCAACAGACTAGGCACCGTTTCATGCTGTTTCTTCCATGCACAGAAGATGGAAATAACTGGAATACTTTTACTTCTTCTGTGTCATCAACATCTGTACCACTCCCATGTAGAAACTTACTGGCCTTATATGCCCCAAACTGCCTTGCTCCAACTGAGCATGAAATTCCTTCTGATGACCCTGCCCCTTCTCATAAAGTTTTTAATCCCTCAAAATAACCTTGTTTCTTACACACTGTTGCCTGTCCTCCTCCCTCTCCCAACTGATTTTTTATCTTCTGTTTTATCTTCATCTGCAGCCCTCACTCATTGCCTTTAAGAAAGACTCTTACACAAACCATCCTCGATTCACAGCTTTGAAGGCCAGCAAATATCTTTTACTGAGATCATCACGCACTCATTATCAATTCTCCCCCAACTTTTGTGTTGATCTCCAATACTGGATTGTTCTTAAATTTGCTTTGGCTAGTCTCCTCTTATCCATTGGTAGGAACACACTTTTCATGCAGAATTGTTGCATGTGCTTTTCACTGTTTTTCTCCATTCACTCCATAAAAAGCCACACTCTTCCCTGACACACGTATAGCTGTGGCACTCTCTCCCTTATGCCTGTTCTGGCATTTCCTCACTATGTCTCCTTTCCATTCCCAAATTCAGTATCAGTCCTACATATGATTTCAGACTCTCTCACTCACCCTCTGTTGTTTCATTCACACTCTCTGCCTCCCCACAGAGATGCTGTGGTGCAGGGAGACATTATTCCTACATGCAGCAAACCCCAAGCATGGTGTGCTCCTCTGCTTATCTCACAGAAAACAATAAGGCTGGCCACCTAATGTCTTTGCAAGCACTTTGTGGCTGATGTGAAAGAGCTATTCCAAAAGCGTCTTTGAAGAAGCACAAGATGGCTCAACTTAATCTTACTGGCATTTCAGTTATTGCTCTATGAAATGAATGAAAATGAATTTAGGAGCTTTCTGTGTTTTCTGAAGGTTTAAGAATGAGGTGTGGAATATTGCTGCTTCAGAAAGAGGAGGTTTGGGAGACACTGTGCAAGAACATGACAAATGGCACCTAAAGATAGTCTGTGAAGATATAAATACCACATTTGGAGGCTTTTTCTTTAAATGATTCCCAACATCGACTTACAGATATATCTCTTAAGGCTTTGATTGCTGCTGTGGAGACACGTTTTGGTGATGAAACCAGTATAAAATATGTATGCATAATTTTTAAATCTAGATTTTAAACTCCTAGTATAGAAAATACATGTTCTCAGAGGATTCCGCATCGAGCCTTGTGACTTGCTTGATATAATTCATGTGAACTCTTGGCTGGCTTTGAGGTTGGCTCTCAGTTCTGTAAGGACTATGGAGACCTTTCATGAAAGTTCATGCCCAAGTACATAATGAAAGGACACTGGCACATCAGGATTTTAGAGATACTAAAATTAAAAATCTCTCTTTCTGTTTTTCTTAGAAATTACCAACCTGCCAGCAGCTCTGGCTCAACACTAAAATTCACACTCACACTCCCAAGATCCCATTCGTAGCAACTGAGTTTTACTAATTTCTTATATCTGGTCCTTCGCATCTCTGCATATATGAGCCTTCCTGGTTCTGGTAGGAGCCAACTGTGATTAATGTTTCAGCACAGCTTTTACAGACTCTGCATGGTAGAGGGATAGAAAGGTAGTTTCTGTAGACAGAGTAAAGCCCAGGGCAAAGTGGTTAAGACCACCACACAGACCCTGTTCAAGTGCCTGAAGGAACTGGCCCACTGTGTTGCTTGATACTTTGGAAGCTTGTTCTCACAATGCCTTAATCCTTCCATTAAGAAGAAATGATAATTTACTTCCAAAGGGAAGAGCAGAAACTGTCATGCCCCATCTGAGATGTGAATCATCTGAGTCACCACTACTGACCAATTACAGGCCTGTGTCAGGGAAAAATCAGGGACCAGGACTTGTAGCAAAAGCCCAAAGGTTTTCAGCTGGCACTGCCAAAGCATGTAGATCTGGAACATGGATGAGAGTAAAACAGTAACCCTGGCAGTGACTTGCCAGTGCGTACTGCAGTATCTAATCCTCTGACATGATGTATGAAGCTTGTCCTGAAAGGTGACATTCGTCTCCACACAAACCTCCTTCCCAGAGGTCACAGGGCACTTGCAGACCCTGTAGCTTATGTGATGGCAGTGCCTTGTGTGGAGTACCACACAGCAATGGCTGACAAGCTCGGGCTGAGCCGGCTTCAGAAACAGACACAGATGTTGCTGTTCCAGTGCTCCCCTTGTCCTAAGGACGCCTTCTCAGCAAATCCTAATTATCCTGGGTGTATGCTGTGCCAGTGTGACCGTTTCTCTTCCAAAAGACAAGGGACATCTCACCACACACAGGGACAAGCAGCGTGCTGCCTGCATATGACCTCCCTTGGAGACCTCCAGGCAAGGCAACACTGCACAGCTGTGCTGGTCAGGTGGCTTCATCTGGAGGGTTTCAGCAGAGACCAAACAATGTGAAGGGCAGGACCCGTGTTAGATGATAACAAGTCTTGTATTAATAAATACTGCTGGAAAATGGTATTTCTGACTGCGTTGCTAACAGCTCAGGGAGGCACATCCTGGAACGGGGCAAGAAATTGCAAAGAGCCTGGTTAAGTGTTTGTAGAAAGCAAATGTCAGGCTTGTCTTCTACAAACCAAAAGGCTCTGGATCTGCTGCAGAACAAGCAGTTCAGCCCCCTTCTGTCACTGGAGTCATGCTATGGCAGATCCAGCCACCAGGACCTCAGGCACACCTGCGGAGTCGAGTCTGTTTGGGGACTTCCATGGAGTCTCAGGTCCCTTTTTCTCTGAATACGAGAACCTGTTCAGCAGAACTCTATTAGGTCACTTTTTCAAATAAATGTCATTCTTGTTAATTCTGTGGCAGACACTGAGCAAACAGGTGACCCCACTCCTAGCACTTCTCAGCTTCGTTTTAGCTGAGAAGCTGATGTATCTCAGCCTCTCTCACTGGCTAGCTGCTATTTCTAACATGTGCAGTGCTGCATTATGTCAAAGGCCATTATTTATTTAGGAGTACTAGAGTGTGAGATAGCATCCCGGTTCTGTGACAGGGATCAATAGGCGTCTTTCCTATAGTGACAGCAACTTTTTTTTTTTTTTAAGGCCTCATTTCTGAGCACTCAGAGAGTAATTTCCAACTCTGCACCATTAGGCATTGTTAAAAACACCAAAGCACTACTAAATGATCTATTAAAAAATACTGTCATTGCAATTGCTATTATGCTAATCTATGTATGATCTTGTTATTTTACATAGTCAGAATCTCCCAAAGCTAAAGAAAGCTAACTGCATTAAGACAAGAAAAATCAAATTTTATGGAAGATTAGTCACCTGTTAATAAAGATGATAGTTTTATTTTCTTTCTTTATCTTTACTTTAAAGGCCTATGGCTTTTTTCTTTCAGCTGCTTCTGGGAAACAAGAAAATGAGACGCAACATAGTTAATTATACACCACTGTAGATTTCACTTTACCCTCAAAAGGAGCAACCGCCACAGAAATCACTCCATACAAAACAGCCACATTGTTTCTTGGCCAAGTAAAGCAAAACATCTACTATGACAACAACTACTATCACTACTTCTAACACTAATCTAAAAAAGTGCCTTATAGTGGTGGAATCAGTAAAGAGAGGGTAAAGTGAGGTTTATTCTGAAAAAAAAAAACGAAAACCCCTAAACCAAACAAAATCCCAGAAAGAAGACCAAAAGGAAAGGGACCTAGACTTTCATTTTTGGAACCCAGTGCAATATAAATCAAATCAAATCATTTGGCAACCCTGGGAAAACCAGGGGCATCCTTGGATCAACTTGAAAATCTTAAGTGTTTGCAAAATTAAGTGAACAAGCTCAGTCATCAGACCAGCATCAACTAAACAAAAGTACACGTATGTACTTTTACCATCCTTTCCTTAAAGTGAGTAACAGAAAGAAAACAAAGGAATAAAAAGTAATTGCATCAGATTAAGTTCTGTTTTTAATGGAGAGAAAAGATGGTCACACAAGGCCAAGGAAGTGTTTACTCTCTAGTAATTGAATCTTTTCTATTATGCATTTTCCAGTTGAATATGCCTTAAAAATCCCTATAAACTGCACAATAATGAGGATGTCTTTTTCAGTGCTAGGAGCATGGAGTAACCCCACAGGAAATTGAGCTGACCTTAGACAGGCAGTTCTCTATACTCACAACAGAGAGGCTGCCAATAAATATTCTGAAGGCAGAAAAGCCAGAGTACAAAATTTCTCTTGACCAGGCAGAGCTGGCAGCAGAATCTAGGAATAAGGTAGTAAATAAGAGAAGCTTCAGGCTAGTGTCTGCTTTTCTTTGGGTCTGTGAAAGGACTGTACATGTAACTCAGAATGAATCAAAGCTGTCCAGTTATTACTGCTCCCACTGGTATATAAATTGGCAAGCCAAAGAAGGCAAAAGTTGTTTTGATTCCAATACATAACTAAAGTAAGGAGAAACTCCAACGTGAACATACATGAGATGGCATTTTGAGGGGATGGGACAAGGAGGAAAAGGAGGAAGAGGAGGAGGAGGAGGGAAAGAAGAAGTCATTTGTGTTAGAAAGTTGCCTGTACCATTGCTTCACACACATGGTGAGAAGATTGGTTCCCCTGGGAACTCCATTCAGAAAGGGCCAGGATGAAGGGGCAATATCATATATCATGAAACAGCAAAATCAACTAGAACTGCTCTCAGGAGAAAAAGAAGAAACACAAGGTTGTTTTAAGAAAACAAAGACACACACAGAATCCCGGGTTCTTCCAGAACTGCAAACCTTTCCACATTAAAAAGAGCCAGTGCATGTCTCTAGGGAAAGCCCACACACCCCAAGGTGCCTGAATGCAGCTCTTGCTCAGGAAGTAGCACCATGCACCTGCAGCTTTGTCAGCAGGGTTCAGGACAGCTGGGCTTTGTGAGCAGCAACCCAGAGCAAAGATGCTAATCTGAAAGGGACACTGATGTTAGATGGGCTGCCCAGGTGTAGGCAGACATGCGAGGCTGTTGCCTGGTCTTCCATGACAGCTCGCAGGGAGACGTGGCTCTCCTCACTGCCGTGATGCAGCAAACAGCCTGCTGCCAGCCACTGGCTGCAAAGACAGCTTAAACAGATAGCTCAGAGCTGGTGTGGTGCTGCAGTCATGTGCAGGTGAGATGAACCCAAAACCTGTAATCTTCCTGCTGCCCCCCTGCAACTCCTCCTTTCCAGACCGAAAGACAGCAGGGAGAAATACAGTGACTGTTTCCTGCCTGGCCCCAGAACGGCAGCTGCTTCCTGGCCCACTACAAATAGGTAAATACCTTGTGCTGTCACCTATCAGTCTGGGATTAAGGCTGAAAAAAGACTTCTGAATTGAGAATTGAACGCTGAGGTTATTATCACTATTACCTGGGATGCTATTTGTGATCCCTTAACTAAAGGAAAAGGGACTGCCAGGAGTTTGCAGAAGAGTAAATCTTTGCTTTTGCTGTTTCTCAGCACTTGGCAATAACATTGCAATAGTGTAGTTTGGTATTTAATTGCAGAACTTATTTTATTTTTATACTAATTATAATATATTTTTTACTAATTTATCTTACAATGAAGTGCAATCATTTTCTGTAATATTCCTCCCACTACTTAATCCACTTAACACATTTCAATTCCCTGCAACATAATGCATATAAAATTGATTTTAATTTCAAATGCAGTGAAAGCATTTTTGTTCTTTGCATATTTATTGCAGACATTTTAGATATTTTTCACATACTGGAAATCAGTAATACATGGTCTGAGATCAAATACAAAACTATCAACCTCCAGACAGAGCAGTTTTGCTTTTAAATTCTTAAAATGTAGTATCAAGGAAGATAATCAGTTTTTTAAAAAAAAGATTCAGAAAGAGAGTGTCTTTGTTTTTAATGTGTGATTTGACCCAAATCTTCATTTAAAAAAATCAATTGGCCAGGTGTATTACATATTCTTAAGCATTAAGCAGCCAAATGTCCAGTGATTTCTGATGCTTAAGAATATGTACTGCACCTGCAATATGCAGATTTTTAGGGGATAAAAAACCTGAAGTGCTTTACTTCCTGCAGCTGAGCGTAAACATTGGAGTACTCTGTAGCTGAAATGCAGGAACCAACACTGGAATTGTAATAGCATATAATAGGTTGAATAGGGAATAGGATCTACCATGACAGATGTAATACGCACCCACACATTTCTGCAACAAATAAATGGACCAGGCAGAAGATGAAAAGAAAGAAAAGATTAAGTATTTAAGGACATCTGCTGACTGGCAGTAAAGTCAGGTTGTTGAAGACCCTGTTGTGTATATAGTCTACTAAATTACATTAGCAATAAAACATGCATGTCCATGTATGGAACCAGGCTGGAGTACATGGGAAAAGAGCCAGAAAAAATATTTTGCAGTCTTGATCTGCATAGTTGTGCACTTGACACTCATGCACTTGCTGTACACAAAGCTGCAATTGGCAGTCCAGCCCTTCGCCTGATTCTTCTCCTATTAAAATTAAATCAGCATCCTAAGAAAGGACAGGACATGCATCCTTGCCCTTGCCTTCAAAGAAGGAACAACATGGAACCTCCAATGTGGGAAGTGTGGGAAACAAGCATCTGATGCATTTTTCTACAAGTGACATCTACCAGCATCTTGCCTTGGGCAATGATTTAGCCTAACTTCCTTGATCATATAGAAAGGGCTCAGAAAACAAACAAACTAGTATAAGTCATTTGTATCACTAGTGGCTTTTTGAGCCCACAGCTGAAAGGAGGTTTCTTACTGTGGACTCTGCTCCTGAAAAAACAGAGCAGACCCACTCAAAGTTTTCCTCTGCTGGACTATTTTTAATTTTAAATGTGGTCTGACCAAAAAAAAAAAAAAAAAATCTGGGCTTGCACTTGGGAATGTTTTCAGAAGGTTTCACTTGTTTGATTAGAACAATGCTTCCGCCAAGCAATTTAGTCCTTGGTTTATGTTGTTGTTTTTCTCACTTGACAAGTTTTTCCTATTGCACACTTTCTTTGCTGACTGCTGGGGAGAGGTCCCTGCTCTGCCTTCCAGTGAGAGGAGCCCCTCAATGGGAAAGCAAGCAATAAAATCGTTGCAGGTGAACAAACAATAGAGTGGGCACAGGGCATGTTGTCCATCATGCAGGGAATTCACTTTGGTAGCCTGGACTGATAGTTTAAGTGGATTCCAAATCCACATCCTTTAGGAGTGGCCTCCAGCTAGCCACCTTACTATTGCTGGCTTCATCATGTTCAGAATAAGTATTATTTAGTGCTTACCCAGAATTACCATAATTCTTTTCTTCAGTTTCACAACTTGCCAACTGGTAAAGAAAAGGAAAGTCAGAATAACAAAATCTTCACCCTAAACCTGGCCAGTTCCATCACAGACAGACGGGAATTCTCACACTGCAGCCACACAGAAAGTGAGAGTCCTTAGCAATGATCAGAGAAGAGCTAGGTGCTCTCTAGAGTACAGCTAGGCGGTACTTTCTCCCTGCTGACATGGCAGAAAATCCCTATGCAGGATCATGCCTCCTCTTCTGACAGATGCCATTTGCTGAGCAGGAAGCAGCAGAAAACTCACAGAAAGGGCCAGCAAGGCAAGCCCAAGTGGAGGCTGAAGTTTGGAAAGCAATAGAGTTTGCTGTGTCAGGTTCTTTGGATGGTCCTCCTGCTGATCAAAGCTGCAGTCTGAAGCATTGGCTTGGCAATCCTTGTAACAGTTCTAGGATAAACACTAATTGAGGGCAATAACATGAAGAGGTTACCTGCTGTACACGACACCAGAGTAATGCATCTCAGCTAACAACTCCTGCAAAAGCACTGGCCTTCCCGCAGACTTGGCAGTGCCCTCAGCAGCCCCAGTGCCTGAAGTCTGTGCAGTGGAGAGGAAACCTCCAGTGCTTTACATTAGTAAAGCAAAGGGAGTTAAAACAGGGAAGTGTGAGTGCTTAGGGGAGAAATCCCCTTCCCCTCCAGCCCCAAGCTCATGATTTTAAATCTGGAGATACGTAGCCATGATTTTTTAAAAATAGGGAAGTGTAACTGATAACCTTCATGCCCCCAGTCTCAGAACAGGAGGCCAAAGAGATGAATAACTGATTATTGAATCATTAGGTTGTTTCTCTATAGGCCTGTTTTCTCATGTTTTTTTTTAAAGTTTCCCAGTTTTGCTCATGGCTCCTCTACGGCTTACTGGGCGTTCTGTAAAAAAATGATCCTCTTTCACCAAAAGCTTAGCAAGAAGGAGTTTCTAACAATGAGAATTTAGCAATTAATTATATAAACACCATCCAAAGGCTTTCACAAGGTCAAGCTGATACTCTCTCTTATTTTCTTTTTGTAAATCCTTACCTTGATTCTAATTTATTTATTCACGATGTCTTTATTAGTTCTGTGTTTGACTTCCTAAAGCAAAACATCATTAAGGCTACAATCCTACAAAGACTTACCATAGGCTAATTTCTAAGTAAATATGCTTTTACTGGGACTAATTAAATCCTCTCAGTTAAATCATTAAGCAAGTGACTTCGTGAGCTAAAGAAAGTATCACACAAAAAGATCATAAAACAATTTGTATGCAAGGGGTCGGGGGGATTTCATTTTTAAAGATGTGTAGGTTTCTGTATAACAAACAGATAAATGAATTCCATGAAACAGCTCATTAAGTGCCCTGAACTTTTTTCCAAGAAATCATGTAGTTTCTGCAAGTTTATTGTGCACTGTATTTGATGAAAACTAAGTTTTGGTGACTAATACTGTCATGGCAGATATTTTTTCCTAATACATTTCAGAAAGCAAGCAGCTGTATGAAAACAAAACCCTCCTAATTGGAAGAGTTCATCTAACAGCAGTGAAAGCCTTTCCCAAGTCCCTGACCCACACACTGAGAGTAAGAGAAGAAAAACTGCATCTCCCCTGCAAGGCTTTAAAGTCCCACTGAGGGGCTGGTACCTAAGAGGCCCATATACAACATGCAGCCTCCCAAGACTTCACGAGGCAGCTCCCTGGCAGGCAAAGTCTTGTGCCGCCAGTGCCCACAGGGAGCTGGTGGCACAGCTCAAGAGCCTGGCCCTCTCTCCCTCTACACAGAGGCATCCACAACACCCTCTGTCCCATCCCACATGGGAGAGACACCAGCCCCTTCCCTCTCCTGCATCCCTCCTTCCCATACACCCACCCTCTGGAATGACTCACAGCTGAAGAGCTCAGGCAGGGTCGTTAAAAAAGCCAGCTGAAAATTACTTTTTAGGTGGGAATCTCTGAAGCTTGAGGTTTAATAGTTCTAATGGTTTACTTTTCTAAAAAATGAAAACTCCAAATCTTAAATAAATTAGTAAAATATCAGCGGAAAACATTCTTGCAAACGTCTTCGGTCTTCACTTGCAATTTTTAATAGCCAATACTGAAGTATTTTTACTTTTTTTTTTTTTTTTGAACCAAAACTGCTTACCAAACATTGGAAGGGAGTTCTGTTTCATAAGAAATGAAGATACCATGGCAACAGTAACAGTTGTTTGCATTTTGGCTAAGAAACCAATTTTTCACTAAACAAAGCAAATCCCGGTAGAGGATTTTCACATCATTTTGAACAGGACAAGCCTTCTTACCTAGGGCCATGTGAAGTACAGTATGTACTTCTTCATGTGTGCCAGCCAACTAGATGGACAAACAACCATCATAACTAAAGAACAGTAAAACTTACGTAAACAAAAATAAACATGGGATTTCTTTGCCCCACTGGATGTTGGAGGGTGAACAAGTGAGGTGCCTATTAAACTATGGCTGTTACTCAGCCTCTTCTCTAAATGGCAGTCGATTCTTATGTTTTGTATTATGAATGGAAAATAATAAAATAGGGCTTGCTGTATGCAGCTGCTGGGTGGTATTTATTTATAGCTCTACTGGGGATAGTGTGACTGCCTGGGCAATGCAATATTAATCATCTTTCCAGCAAGGAGCAGGAAAGTATTCTCAGAATAAGAATTAGGCATTGAGAACCATATTGTATCTATTTGGGAAAATCATACACCGGGGTGGGAGGAGCAGGGGCAGGACTGTGTCCAGCACATCCTAGAGGGAGCATGTGCTGCAGAGGAGGATATTATATGCTCCTCTCAGCTAGCCAGCGCTGCAGGGTGCTGCAGAGGGCACAGCAGCACAGGAAGAACTCAGCATTGCTTTCTTCCGATGCCCTGCCTTCCTCTGTTGGCAATGGTCATGAAGCAAAGGAAAAGCAGCATCCCTGCCCTCCAGGAAATGGAGAAGACCCCTGCTTCTCAGAAAGGCCAAGTGTGGTGTTGGCTGACACACTGGTGTTGTGTGGTCACCTGGGCATAGAAGACCCTACAGGTATGAAATGGCAGCTAATGTACTGAATAGACTCATGAAACCCACAAAAGTGTCTTGAAACACTAATTCTCTGCTGTACAAAATTAAAACAAAAAGAGAAGAACTTAACAAGTAAATCTAAACAGCAGAGCAGCCCAGACACTGCTGAAATTGACAAGAGCTGGACAGGGGAAAGCAGCCTGGGGAGACCAGTGCTCTGAATCCCCAAAGTCCAGAGCCAGAAAAGAGCAGAGCAATGCAGCAGGGATGATTGAAACCGGTGAAAGCCAGGACAGCCAGAAGGTGAGGCACAGACAGAGTAGGGAGAGAAAAAGGCTGCTGCTCCCACCAGGAAACCTGGCCCCTCCTCAAAGCATGGATGCTGGGCTGGGGCTGGTGGCTCTACACAGCTCTGCAAGGATGGGGACCTAGGGGTACAAAGCAACTTGGAAAATCACAGGGAGCGGTATTCCAGCAGCAACTGGCTGTGCTACAGGATGTCCACTAACACAGTAAGAATGCCCTTATTATCACTAGGGAGGGTTGAACGAAGGCACAGGAACAGCACCTAGCCACTTTGGGCTCCTAACATGCTTGGAGTCTATCTAAGAGGTTCAATCCAAGTAACTCGCTGGCAGAGAGGGAAGCTGAGGACCAAGTCACCTGGTCAAGCCTCCATCTCCAAGTGGAGTCAGACACCCAAAGTGTCCAGCCCTGGTTTCTTTATTTGATATTTAATCTTGATCAGCAGATCTTAGGGCGAGCTTTTATCAAGCCTTCAAAGAGAGCCACTCTGCCCTGCTCACCATGATACATACATGGCTGTCTTCTTGGGGGCACTGGGGAAGAGCTAACTCCCACTCCAGTAACCACAGCAGCATGTCCGCCTAAAATGCAGCATAAGCCTGAAGCCCAAAATCCCTCTGTGGAATGCTCACCTCTTTTACCAAGTGCTGGCCTACCTTGTCCCCTGCTATTACATGAGACTGCAGTATAACTGCAGCCCTGCCACCCATGATTGCCCTTGAAAGCCAGTGCCCCCCTGGCTCATGCCTTCTTGTGCACAGCTGGAAAGTAAGGCAAACTCTCACCTCAGACACCAGTTCAAAGCCACAGTGTGGCTGAGAGTCTAAAGCAGGGCTCAATTTTTCAAGGCAAAGCATAGACGGTATACCTGCAAAGCTGTGCTGACCCTGCCCTCTAGGATCATGATGTGGGCTGGAGGCTCTTGGTTGTCTCCGAGTCTACTGCTAGAGGTTTTCCCTGAGGTTAATGAACCCCAGCAAAGAGCCAGGCCCCAAATGTTAGGCTTGATTGTCAAGTAAGCATGAAACAAGCGGAAAGGGAGAGCCAACGGAAGGATACAAGCAGTAGGAATATAATTATGCAGTGATTCATCTTGGGCATGCTTGCACAGTAGGAGGAGGGGGGCAGGAAAATAGGGGGAACTGAGCCTTTTTTTTTTCTTTTTTTTTTTGACAGGAGTGGAATACTGCAGAAGATAATTTGGAAGAGTGATTCAAAGGAGACATAGGTGGATATACTGCAAGGATCAAGGAAAGTGAAACTACCCTTTGATTCTGCATAAGCAATACAGAACTGTGCTTCTACAGTGTGCTGAGAACACATTACTGAGATCACAGATTAAGGGGTTAGCAGGCATTTACAATCCTATCCTGAGCAACTGCTTCTCTTTGTAGCATTAACCTTCATGAAACACAGAAGCATTCACCAACCTGAAGGAAAAACTGTGGGATGAGAATTTTCATAGGCAGCCCACCAGTAGCCTATAAATATACTTGAGTAGTGGCAGAGGCAGATTTTAAGCACATACAAATGATTGCATTTGGGAGATCTCTGAAGCATTGCAGAGCAGGTGAACAGCTTTGAAACCTTAAATTGTCATTTTGAATTAAATGCTCATACCTATTGTATTTATCAAGGCGAATTACAGGCAGTTGTTACTGGCAGCTGGGGACAGTGATACAGAGAATAATCTCTGTGAGCTGTGTTTGATCAGCCCAGTGGAGAATGAGCGATCAGGACTCAGGAGCAGCGCTGTTATTCTACAAGTCCATCACTCAGCTCCAGCAACAGGACTGCCAATGGGCAAAGCAGCAGGTTTGCCTTCTTTCCAAGAACTCCAAGCTCACTTCTCTGGCCCTCCTTCTCTCATGTCCTCTTGCACCATCCAGTACAGATCGCCCTCAAGAGCTTGCAGGGGGAACAGAAATACCCTCAAAACAACAGCCTTCCCCCTTCAGTTCCATCTAACAGGGCCATGTCACACGCTGGAGGAAGTCACACCGACAGACACTTCAGCAGACCTGCACAGGCACACACCAGGATGGCTGGGGGTCCTCACACCTAAGAGTACACCCCATTTTTGAAAGATGCAATACAATTTACAGCCAGATCTTATGGCAAAATGTCTGGAACCATGAGCATGTCGGCCAGTTGCCTAGTGCATGGTTCTTCTACTTTTAAGCCTTCTAAAAAACAATCACAGTTAATAAATGCTAAATGAATAAAGGTTGATTATTTATGCCTGTTCCAAATTAATTATAAATGAACAACAAAATAAATCCAAAGGGCTATCATCCTATCTACCAATCAATAAGTTGAAAGTATAAATATACTAGAATAATATAAAGTGCCTGTGGCACACACACAAACCGAGTGAGCTAAAAACAGAGGGAACGCATTTCCAGTCTTCATCTGGAGAGATGCCACAGATTTCATCAGGCTAAGCAAAGGGGAAGAGTTTTTGTAACTACACGATTTTTAAGACAGAGCCCCCTGTCTTGTGTTTTGTCAGCAATCTATCTAGGGGGAAGCATTTTCGCATAGCCACTAAGCAATACTGCTAGTCGTATATATGTACACATATATCAAAATCAATGAACCAAGCAGTCTTAATGACTTCAGAAAGGGCAGGAGGCTTATCTGCAAATACATACTAAAGTGTTTGCTTGGATAAGAGCCTAATTTAACAGACAGGCAAGCCTCCAAGATGAGATGTTACATACATCAGTTTACAGCAAAATCCTAATGCAAGGTGGTTAAAATGGATTGTGCAGAAAGAGACAACCAGGTAAACATCTTTTGCACAGTGATGCAGCAAGAGCTGCAGTCTGCGAACAAATTTAGTGTCTCATAATCCAGTCCAAGGAACATTTGAGAGGTGTGAAAGAAACAGTAACACCATTCCTGCTCACTGCCAAACTACCGCATTTCTCTCTTGATAGAAAAGAATGCCAGATCAGGAACCATCTCCAGCTGTTACAGAAACAATTCTGCGCTACCCAGAGTTGACTTCACCTCCCTCTGAAACCACTAGGCAGCTCTCAAACGCACTTCCACATGTGGGTCAGAGCAACTGCCAGATTCCCTACAGAGTCCATGCTGCTCAGGCCAATCCCCTTGACACCCAGTCACTGGCAGCTCTTCATAAAATCTTCTGACAAATTTACCACCTTCCTTGTTTCCCAGATGGGAACAACCAACAGAGATTTCATATTGTGTCTGCATTTGCTAATGAGCTGTACAGATTAAGCTAAGACAGACATATCACATTATTTACTGAAGTCCTTTGCAAAATACAAGGCTTGAGGATGTTTTCAATAGTCCCAGAAGGCTCAGCTTTGCTTTGTTTTAAATTTTTTGTCTCTTCTTTCTGTACTCCACCTCTAAGGAGTTCTCTGTATTTATGGACCAGTTTTTCCTCCTGAAAGCCCAGCAGGGATTTAGCAGACCAAGTGTGAACACATATTTTAGTGTTCTCCATAATAAATGCAGAAAATTCATGAGCTGAGAGCTGTCTGTGGTAAACCTAGTATGTAACTCAGCCACAGGCTCTGCCACCTCTGCCTTGAAGACAGACAAGCTTCTATCACACCCCTGTACTTAGCCAGGCTCTCAGCCTTCACGATTTCATGGATTCCACATCAGCCAGTCTTCACAGACCCTCATCACTTGGCTGTTCCCTCTATCCTCTTAATAGGTTTTTAGAAGTTTACTGCCAAACCGTGAATGCAGCAGCTGAACTGGAATAGGTACAGACAGCGCCTACTTTCTCCTCTTTCCAAGACACGGTGCTTTTGCTGGGGCAGTTCAGGGAATACAGTATAGTCATTGCTAATTCAGCACTGACTACAGTGCCTTGCTCATTCCTCCAACTTTATGCTTCCCACATTGTTCTCACCCACAGAGAATGTGTGTGTGCTCCATTTCAGATTACTTTATATTTTCCCTATTTCAGTGTCACTCTGTAAATTTTTGCTCCTTTTTTTTTCCACAAATTTTGCAACATCCATATGATGCTATACCCCTGTGCTCACTGCTCCTCACTGCTCCTCACTGCACCATCCATGTAAAGATCTGTGCTCCATTTCTAGGTCATCAGTAAGGACAGCAGCATCAGCTATTGAACACGTGAGGTGATCCCATCATGTAGGTCCATGTGACATGCTCATTTTAGAGCCATAGATTGGTCAAAGCCATATCAAACAGAAAGGCATTTGTTTAAGGAAACGCAAATCCACCCTTCATCCCTCCTTACTTTCTTCTCTCCTCTCTCCCTTCCTTTTTCTCACTGCTTCCTCCCCTCTGTCTATTGTCCACACTATATTTTTAAGTCTTGCCTCATACACCATTGCACTGCTGCTACAGGATCATATACATACTTCATTTCCTACACACAGCTTGGACATCATTTGTTGCACTTATTTCATCTGTGTCAGTTTACTAGTATGTCCCAGGAACAGGACTTTCATCTCAGTGAAAAAACCAAGCAAATTAATAAATAACAGGCCAGAGCTTAATCTGCTGCAGCTCAGCACAGAAGTCCTTTAACTTCCCTGGAGCTGTGCTCATTTGTGGCAGCTGAGTGACTGACTGACTGCTACTTGTTTCATGGAGGCATTCTTCGTCACTCCACAGCAACTGCCTGGATCACCCTCCCTGACAGACTGCTATCACCACACAGCTAGCTGATCATACAGATTAACCTGTGTTCATCAGAAATCCCAAACAGACTCTCTGTCCTTGGGAATCTTTATCTCAGCTGTAGCTGAGCCACTTCCAGCCACTTCTTCAGCACCTCCGTGAAGGACAGAAACGGGAGTCAGCTGCAGTCTTTAAATTCACGTGAAAGGGCAATATGACTATTACATAACTATAACATTAAAAAGAAACAGCAGAAATAATATGCCAGTTGGAAAAAACATTCTTATATATAAAACTTTATGCTGTGGGAGGAAAAAAAAACATAATTCTTGTATGTGTATGTGCTTGCATGTGAGTACATGTATATTCACAGAAACATTCTTGCACACTCCCTGGAGTTTAAAATTCACTAACTTTGCTCAAGAAAGGCACTTAGCAAGATCAGGTCCATAAAAATTTTCACATGAAATAATGATTTACGAAGTTAGGCACCTAATAGGATGCATAAGAAATAAGTGACTATACGGAAAAGAACCCACCAATTAATCGTCCTTGGCTGGACCTTGGGGTGAATCAGGCATCATCTCATCTCCCAGAAGACACTGAAAGAATGGAAAGAGTCAAGACACTGACAAGATTAGATTACCTTAGCAAGGTGGGAGGAAGTAAAAAAAACGCATGTTGAAAATGAACTGGGAAAATAAGTCAGCAGTATGCTGCCCTGCTTCTCTCAGGGTAGAAGATCAAAAAGACATTCAATGAAATTAAATTTGAAATTCAAAACCAAATACAATCAAATATTTGTTCACTCCCCATGCTATAGTGGGTCAGAACTCCGGGTGAAAGAGCACTTCTTGGGCAAGCTAGGCTAGTCTGATTTAGCATAATTAATAGTAACACCTTAGTTGCGGGAAGGCAGATAAAAACATCTTTATTAGTGAGCTGGAAAAAGAAATGGAGCAGACTTTTGACAAGTTTTCAGCTGACACCAAATTGCAGGGAACAGTCAATACACCGCAGCCTAACACCACTCCCGTACCTATGGTGAAGGTGTCAATGAGATGGGGCAGAGTGCTTCTCGAGAAGATGAGGGACAATGGGCAACGGTTGAGTGCTTCAGGCCGGGTATAAGCAGAAGCTTTTCCCTGTGTGGGCTGCCCAGCAGTGGAGCAGAATCCAAAGAGGATGAGAAGTCTCAATCCTTAGAGTTTTCCAAGATGTGGAATAAGGTTGGGTTTTTTTCAAACTGAAGTATTCTTCAGTCCTATTATTCTTAAGGATCTGAAGTCACGTGTGTAAAGAAAACCAAGCCTGGTTAAAGGGGAGCTCCAGGCCTCGACATGTGTGGGGCTAGCGGCATCCTAGCCCCTCTGCTGCTGAGGGCACCCTCCGAAGGCCAGCACCTTGACAGACCTTGTTTGATTGCAGTTCTCCTATTATAATGTTGGGTACCCACCACTGGGCCCTCAGGGTGGAAAACTTTGCCAATGCCCTTTCCATGCCCTGATTGCCTGAGCACCATTAGCACCATGCTGCACCCTGGAACAAGACATACACAGAGCCACTGCCGTCACATTCTTGATTTCAGGAAGAAAATGCTGTGTTTCTTCGTTCCCTAATTAAGCCACAGTCATATGTTCTATTGCCTGGTAATTGACAGCAATTGCGGTTGCTGAGCTGAAAGCCAGGAAGAATAAAGGGTGACAAGGTTGATTTCCAGGAAACAGACCTTATCACATACATGAACAAGAAAAGTCACCCTTGGTTTTACATCCTGTTTTTCATTGTGGGTGAGAGTAAGTGGTTTAAAATAATAGCTGTGTTGCAAAGCACTTTCAGTGTTCCAAAAGAGCAAATGCACCTGAAATGAGAAAATAGCAGTCAAGAGACAAACAGGAATACAGCAAGCACCTGCAAACACAAAGGAACTCTGGCTGGGTATAAGCCTGATGGGTTCCAGCAGTCAAAATGTTTTCTTACAACATTGTAATCCTGCAAATTCATCCCCAGAACTCTTTGCCATTGCCACAAAACATTTATGTTCTTTTTCTTTCCTTTAAATATAGCTAAGTATGTTGCAATGGAAGTGTTTTTGCATAGATAGCATAGTGTTTTAAAGAAGCTGCTTTAGTAAAGCCTCACTGCAGCCTCAGACTAGAACTTCTCAGAAGTGTAGGGATCACTCACACAGATCTAAAATATTAGAATAGCATGAAGTGATATTGTTCCACAAGGGAATGCTTCAAAAGCTCTCTGCAAGTCCTTTGCCAGGTAGTGAATGCTGCCCTCAGGTCACATGAACTTGCATTCCCAAACCACAGAGCAGCCTTGGTCAAACTCCTTGGGATTACGCTTGCTAGCTGGATGTTTCAAGCTGTCTTCCACTACACAAGTCACAGGATCTCGGACTCCTGTTCTCACCAAGTTTATTCTACCCGTATTTGCCTTTTGGAGAACAGAAATGCAATCTTATTGTGAAAACAAACCTCTTAAAACTAGGTTTAGTCATAACGTGAATCATGTTTCTTGCTAATTCCTGGTCCTGCAAAGCTGAAGCAACAGGGAAGATAAACCCAGGTTCTGTTCAGCTCAACCATCGCCTGAAGCATCGTTAATGAATTACAAGTTGAAGGGTTAATCCCAGTAGATGTAACTGCAAAAACACATGAAAAGTGTATATGGATTTCAACACTCTGGGCCTTTTGTAGCAAAACAGCAGGCAAAACCGAATCATCATTTGACTTGAAAATCCCACCTTGCATTTGAATGGGTCAGGGGAGCACTTTCCCTTTGCTATCTAAGCTCATTTGCTCTGACTGTCACAGAGCAACAGTCAGGGCATTGTTCACCCTTCTCCCAAAATGTTTCTCTAATTCTCAGGGTTACTTAGTCTTTAGACAATTCTTTCTGCCCTAATAGAATCTGTCACAATGTTTCCTTGTTGTGTGAATTAGAACCATGTTTAGAAGAATGAGACAGTGATGAGCGAAGTTTAGGCAGCACATGAACACAATTAAAGTGAGCTAAAGATCGTACCGGTTCTGTACCCATTGTGGAGCTGACTGTAATACTGAGACTTTCTTCAATGGCAGAATCCCAGAATGGTTGAGGTTGGGAGTGACCTCTGGAGACATCTAGTCTAAATCCCTTGCTCAGAGCAGGGTTACCTACAGCTAGGTGCTCAGGATATCACCCAGTCAGGTTCTGAACATGTCCAAGGATGGACACTCCACAACCTCTCTGGCTATCCTGTGCCAGTGTTCAATCACCGAAACAGTAAAAAAATAGTAAAAATTAAAAAAAATTTAAAACCCAACAAGACAAAACCCAAATAACAACCAAAACCCCCTTTGTGTCTATTGCCACTAGTCCTTTCATTGGGCATCTTGCAAATGATTTTGACTCCTTCCCAGCAGGTATTTATACACAGTGATGAAATTCCCCCTGATCCTTCTCTTCTGCAGGCCAAGCAGCCCCAGCTCTCTCAGCCTCTTCTCTTACATCAGATAGTCTAACTTCTTCACCCTCTTTGTTGCCATTTGCTGAATGCTTTCCAGTGTGTCCATGTCTCCCTTGAACCTAAGAGCCCAGAGTTGGAGCTAGCACTGTAGATATGTCTCACCAGTGCTGAGCCAAGTCAGACAATTACCTCCCTCTATCTGCTTGCAACGGTTCAGCCCAGAACACTGTTGTGATTTGCCACAAGAGCAAGCTGCTGACTGATGGCAGAGGATTAGAGCTCCATTTGGCACAATAAGTGCCAAACTTCATGACAGTGTTAACTCCAGCGGTTTCAAAGAAACTATGCCCGACTAATCCTGGAGACATGCACTGGTGAACTTCAGCCTTTAAGCCAAACTATCTACTTCATTAAGTTTAGCTTTACAATGCAAATGGTCGCTACACTTCAGGCTTGTGGCAGACTGCTGGAAAAGGAGCATGTTCTGATGTTCTCATGAACAGCTACATCAGAGCCCAAGAAGCTGTAAGATTGGAGAGATCAAGTGGTGCTCCTGAATGCTCATGCCTATCACAGAGCTGGCCTTCAGCCTTCTTCAGCATCAACACCAGAGGGGCACCCACTCACAACTCTTTCTCATCTTTCCAGACTATGGCAGGGTAGCATGGCATTCTTAAGTAGAATTCTTAATACTTCCATTAAGTAGATCTGTTAGATTAGACTCCTCTTGCAGGAGAAAGCTTCAACATTTTTTATCAGTAGTTTAGCTCCTGGGGGGATAGTTCTATTTCATTGTAGTATTTTTCCATTCAGCTAAGTCAATCCACCATGTTTAAAGCAGTTTAAATTCACTCCACTGCTTGAAAACAGGGCATTTACTTACACCAAACAGACAAATCCTTCATTGGTGATATAAATTATCCCATGTAAGAAGGAAATGGTGCTTTCTCATTGTCAGTTGATTGAGGAATGCCTAACATTTATGTGCTGAGATAGAGTATGAGGCTTCTGAAGTGTAACAGTCACAGAAGTGATGGCTCTCTAGCCACAGTAGTCACCCTGATGAGTGGCAGTGTGGGAGAAGGTCCCTTCTTTTGATAGCATCCCACTGCAAGAATATATGCACCTGCTTTTCTCTCTTTAAACAAGTATAAATCAGAGCTGTACCAGATGTTTTTGTGGAATAGGCTGCAAAAGGTGCCCTGACTCAGCAGTCCCAGCACACCCCACCAAAATCTCCCTGAAAGTTTTAGCTGGATGCTTAGCTATAAAACACATGTAGCCACTTCGCCAGAAGAACAATAGGTCATTTGGGATTTGGCTTGGCTTCTGCTTCTTTTGTTGAACATGATTTTCCACTTTCTTTCAGGAAAAAGTGCAAAAAAGTGCAAAAAAGTTCTGTCAGATTGCCCTGCTATGACACACCTGTGATTAATCTGGTAACAGGACAACCATTTTAATTCACTTTTTAGATAAGGCTACCTTTAGTACTTCACTTGTGCATAGCTGCTGTCAAGAATGAGACCTCTCCACTCATGGGGGTCTGGCATTATCTAGTGTGACTGCAGATTCCCCCATAGCAAGCAGGCGAGTATCACATCCAGCAAGCAGTGAGGAGCCACTGCTCCCTCAGCAGTGCAAAAGCACATCAGTCCTGAATTCGTGGATGATGAGCTCCTACCATTCTCTGTCTTGCAGAGCATACTAAAACTCAGACCCTGGCCTCCAGCTCCAGCCAAAATGAACAGGAGAAAGAACACACATCTGGCTTCTATGTCCATTCAAAAGAAACGAAATTCCATCCAAGGCCATAGAGACAATCTGTAGCAAAGCCAAGAATGAAAGGCAGACCTATTCAGTTCCACTGTGTTTCCTCAGCCACTGGAGTTTTACTGATGTGCTTTATACATGAGCATTCAGAAGAGCAGGACACTTTCTGCCAGTGTATACTAACCATAGTGGGATGCCCATGCAGCAGTCTGCCTCATAATAGCACAGAGAGGACCAGACGTGTCCTCCTCATGGCACCATGAACAGGAATAAAGGGATATTAATTTTTTTTACATCCAACACAATTTATCCAACTATGAAAAATCAGCAACTTGCACATCTAAACAAGTTATTGTATTTTAAGAATTCAGATGGACAGTATTCCTTTTGAGACAGCAAGGAGAAAACATCCTGCAGATTATTGGTTTTATACCCATGAGAAAACAGCTCCTACACGGCTGCTCAGGAGCTCCAGGAATGCTGCATAATCTGTTGCTCAGTATATCTGGTTTCACAAACACCTAAATAGACACCAATGTGTTCTGTTGGCTCTTAGAATCATATCCTTCATATTTGGCTTCTGCAAAGGGTGTACTATTCAGCAAGAAAGTGAAAGGAGAGCAAGCGAAAGAAAGAGCAAGAATTACATCAAGGATTATGTCACAGATTATTTAGTTAGGAAAAAAATGCCCTGCAAAAAACTAACAAACAATAATCTTTTATACTTTCTAACACTTCCTGTGGGACACATCACATCCTGCTAGTATTAAATATCATTAAATCGAGATGTGTATCTTGCATCAATTGTCTGCAAAACCATATTACCTACAGAAAGAGAATGCCTTAAATTTACAAACCTGAATGTCTTCCAGGTAAATTCCATTTTCCAGTATCAAGTTACATATTCTTATTCTGGTAAGGTTTTCATTTTAAGAGCTTTTCCATTCATCCTGGAGAAGAGAAGACCCTCTGTGTGGAGAGCTCATAGCAGCCTTCCAGTATCTGAAGGGGGCCTACAAGGATGCTGGAGAGGGACTCTTCATCAGGGACTGTAGTGATAGGACAAGGGGTAATGGGTTCAGACTTAAACAGGGGAAGTTCAGGTTAGATATAAGGAAGAAGGTCTTTATTGTGAGGGTGGTGAGGCGCTGGAACAGGTTGCCCAAGGAAGTTGTGAATGCTCCACCTCTGGCAGTATTCAAGGCCAGGTTGGATGGAGCCTTGGGTGACATGGTCCAGTGCGAGATGTCCCTGCCCATGGTAGGGGGGTTGGGACTAGATGATCTTAAGGTCCTTTCCAACCCTAACTATTCTATGATTCTGTGATTTACCACCTTTAATAATTTTTGTGTCACTAAAATCTCCTTCTTTCTAATAAACATATTTATCTCTAGAGAATGCAAATTCAAGAATTTTTTTCTTAGTTAATGGAAGAAATTTAATTATAATTATATTCTGCAAAATGCAGTTCTAATAGCTCACTGCCAAGATATTCAACATGGCCTTTAAACCATGGGAAAGTGTTGATGTGGCCAGTTGACAGTGTAGAACATGTTTCAGGGGCAGCTGGGTTTTTACTAAGTAAAGTAGCTTTGTGATTTGTCAAGGCTAAGCTCAGAGCAATCAACTATTCCTTTTCTTTTTTTTTTTTTTACTAACAAAAACCCCAAACAATAACCTAAAATAAATTCAAAACAAAACCCCCTTACATTTATTGAATAAAAGATACTTTCCTCACTTCCTTATAATGAAATTGTCGTCCAAAGTGACTCTTAAAAGACTGTTAGGTCCCAGAAGACTCGCAAATGCGATGAACATTTTGAGTTTTTAAACCCAGCTGCATTTATAATGACACCTTAAAATCCAGCATACATGATCACATTTTCCTTGACTGCTGACATCCTCCTTCTCTTAAACCAGAAAAAAATTCTGCACTCAACCAATTTCAATAACACTTGAGAGTAGACAAAAGATGGAAAAGTTATAATTTTTGAGATGTTTCAGAAATACCAGACAGAAGAAAGAGATCCTATTAGTACTTCAATAAAGAGGAAAATACAATATAAGCTCAATCCTTGTTAGACACTGAAAAATCCAAGCAGAAGACAGCCCATGCCTTACCAGACACCACAGCATCCCCACCTCACTCAATCTCATTTGTAATGCAGAGTCTGTGATGGCAGATAAGGCAGAAAAGAAGGATAATCTTTTGCTGAATGTGGGGCAGCCAGAATCACCCATTTACATTTGGCTTCCCCCCTCTCTATAAGAAGTGATCCTGAGTTTATACTTAATATTATTTAGATAATTTTTAAAGAATCAACTGATCACCCAACTATAGTGAACCACATGAATCACTCGTCATTCACTTTACTGCTTTTCCTTTTTTTTTTTCTTTTTAAAAATCGTATTAGATAATTTCCCAAACGCATGGCAAGTATGGTCTGACAATCCATCTGAAAAGAAGCAGCCTAAATTAGCTCTACAATCACTCTGACATAAAGTATCAGGGATACAGGAATTCAGAGACACACCTGTGAAGCACACAGGCCATTTCATGTAGATGTCCTGGACCCCTGCTTTATGACTTCTCTGGCAAATGAGGTCTCCAGAAAGTAAGAAAAGTCATTCCTGCAATGGAAACACACTGTCCATTGCAGTGGACACAATGTTCAATGTACAATGTACATTCTGCAAGCACCCATGATCTGTTATGCCAATAAAGATGTGTTATCCTTGAGTCTTCTATGACTGTGGTAGCCCTAATGCTTTTTAGCAGCTGCAGGAGCTCCAAAGAGGGAAATTTTGTAATGGAAAGAAAGTATGTAAGATGGAATGTGTGGAGATTCCCAAGAGTAGAAAATAAATACTGTAAAAGTTATTAATTACCAATACTAACAAGAGGACAACAGACAGATACTTACTGGTATACAGAAAAAATAGCCGTGACAATGTAACTTTCTCCTGCATACCTCCTCTCATGCTCAGCCTGAGCTGCCACATGCCCATCGCTGTGAGCTTGAGGCAATCAGTGAAACCCCCAGTGCACAGACACACAAACATGAGAGGTCTGCAAAGTAGTTAAGCAAGTAAAGCAAGTAAAAAGCAAGTATCTGTCAAAACCTGTTAAAAAATACAGCAAGCACTTACAGAAAATCAGAGCCACTGCATGGCTGCAGCTGGAAGGCACCTCTGCAGACCACGTAGTCCAAAAGCCTTCTTCAAGTAGTGACAGCTAGAGTAAGTTTCTCAGGACTGCATACATTTGGGCTCCCTCTGAATGGCACCACAGCTCTCTGGTGTAACAGCCACACCTTCCCTTTCTGTATAGTCTACAGCTTGGTAATGATGCCTTCTGTACCTCATCTAAGGCATTAATGGAGAGCTAGAACAGCGTTGGCCCCGTTGTCCATCCTAGGGTACTGCTGTGGTGACTATTTTTCAGCTGGACTTCCTGCTAATGATCATAGAATCATAGAACGGCTTGGGTTGGAACGTCACCTAGTCCAACCCTCCTGCAATGAGCAGGGACATCTTCGACTAGATCAGGTTGCCCAGATCCCCATCCAACCTGACCTTGAACGTTTCCAGGGATGGGGCATCTAACACCATCATTTTTTTGATGGAGCCCGGCATACATTTGGCTTTCTGGGCTGCAAGCACACATTGGTGAGTCATGTCCAGATTTTCATCTACCAGTACCCCCAAGTCCTTCTCCCTTGCAACCCTTGGAGGCAGTTGCAACAAACTTCAAGAAAAGGTATATATGATTATTCAATTAATTGCTCAGATTTTCAGGGGAGTTTTTTTTGTTTGTTTTTTTTTTTTTTTGCCTGTGGGCAAACCCTTTTGCAAGCCAATGGCTTTGTATTGCTTGTGCATGCCAAGTCTGCAGAAGTGAAGGCTCAAGGGGGACCTTATCGCTCTCTACCACTACCTGAAAGGAGGTTGTAGTGAGGTGGGGGTCAGTCTCTTCTCCCAAGTAACAAGTGCCAGGACAATAGGAAAAGACCTCAAGCTGCACTAGGGGAGGTTTAGGTTGGATATAGGAAAGATTTATTCACTGAAATTGGCACTGGAACAGGCTGCCTGGGGAAGTGGTGGAGTCACCGTCCCTGGATGTGTTCAAAAACCGTGAAGATGAGGCCCTCGGTGACCCATGGCTTAGTGGTGGTCTTGGCAGTCCCAAGATAATGGTTAGATTTGATGATCTTATAGGTCTTTCCCAGCCTGACTGATTCTATGATTCTATGAGATCCGTTTTATCCATGAAAAGGTGATTTTCAAAATTTTTAGCCATATGTCAATGTGTGCATAAAATACCAAAGCATGAGTTAGTGTGTCCAAAAGAACTACCTAAGACCCAGCACTTAAAAAAAAATTGAGACAGTGGTCTCAGTAAAATTGTCATAGGGGACATAGGGTATTTTGAATTAAATAAAATTTTTTTGTATATAACAGAATGATTTGAATTTCAGGGCCCAAATTCAGTCTTTTTGAAAAAATAGCTGGATGCTGAAATGACAAGACACTTTTCAGGGAGAGACCATTCAGATTCTGAGTTGTGAAGATTCACACTGATGCACTGTATTTAGTGATTTAGTTAAAAGCATCCGTGTTCAACTTGTGCAGATTACAGACACAATTCATGCTAGAGTTATCTGAGAAAAATAGAAAACAAATAGAAGTATAGAAGTACATTGGAAGGAGTTAGAGGGTAATAAAATTAATCCAAATCACTAAGAACCACTTCATTAGCTCTGCAAATAGGCAGAGCTACATATGTTTTCAAATCACATGATTATCCTGCAGAAGATTTCTGCTAGCTTGGCTTTGCTTAAAGTTGCTTACTAGGGAGGATAAGGGGGTATTTTATGGGCATAGTATGTAAAAGTTTATTTGAAGTAAAAACTCACACATAAAATTAGTCACAGGAAAAAAGTCGCAGGAAAAGAAAAACAAAATGGGGAACTATCTATCTATTAGTAAACACAACAAATTTTTTTTCTTTTTCATTACTTCTGTGGTTCTGATTCAAAATTACAGTGCTTTCAGGAACTAGGTTAGAACTGACCTTTGTGCCTCTTACTCCTACTACTGTGCCTAAAGTAGTTGGATATTTCATTAAATATTGTCATACAATCTCTCTCCATTGTTGTTCCCACTCTCAGGTGCCAGATGTTAGTCAGGTCACTTGATTCTCGAAGCAGAAAAAAGATGATTGTCTTTTTTCCAACACTAGTTATGAAAAATTCTTTTTCAGATCTTTTTAATATGCACAGGGGAAATTGTAGTTATATGCGTGTACTGTGCAGGTGCAAATTAGGCACATTCATAACTTGTGCTACCATAGGCCAAATCCCACTGAGTGAATGAGAACCTTTCCACCAAATGCAGTGGAAGTGGGCTAAATTCGTAGATCATTAAATTGTACGTATGAGATATGCTGAATTGTATTCCAGAAATGAACTTTTCAAAAATCACTCTAAAATTTCTTAACTCTTCTGTTCTGAACTATATTTTATATCAAACTCATTTTTGGTAAATATAAATCATTGCCTTGTAAAGGTCCATTTTTCGATTGCACCTGTGGTAGCAACATTTGGTATGGAAGAACAGTTCTTTTATGAAATATACATCTGCAGAAGAACCTGAGCTTTCAGATCTGGTAAAAGAGGTAGTTATTCAAGAAAAAAATTCTTCAGAGGAGTGTTTTACATCCCTTTTTCATCAGAAATGTATTAAAACAAAAACCCATAAAAAGAAAAAAAACCAACACATGACCTATTAGAAAAACAGAATGCAGCTCCAGAGCCAATTTAATTCAGCCTCCATACAGTACCCAGGAATAAAAATTGCTTACAATTTGCTTATGTTCACTCCCTCCTCTACAGGGAATAAGGGAGACATTTCATTTCATCCCAGAGAAAACACACATTTCTTGACCACAGCAGCTACACTTTGTAACAGTCTCTAGTTCTCCACACTATAATTTTTCCTCATAGAAAATGACAACTAAAAAAAAAAACCTGAGAAAAATCCATCAATTCATCTAGATGCATGCAAAATATAAACATATCCTCAAGACAAATAAAAGTGGGACAATACTTGGGACATTAATAATTTACTTCTTTCTGAATAATTCCAGTTATTTATTTTAGTCTACAGATAAAAACAAGAGCAGGAATATTTTTCTCCTCTAGGAGAACACAAAATAATATTGCAGAGACATGACAGAAGAGCAATGCCTAAATCACTTACATAAAACATTATGTACAAATATTCTTTGTTATTAAGGTGACATTGATATACCAGCACCTTGTCAGGCCAAATAATGTAACAGTAAATGGCACTAAATAATTACACAGAAATCTAATTGGAACTCCATCATGAAAGACCAAGCTTTTTTCCATACCATGCAGGTGATTACTTACAACAAGCACAAAACAAATAGTAAACATAAATCTTTAAATCTTTTTTACCTCCTTTTGCACTGATTTAAATGACATCATGAGCATGAGCCAGCAGTGAGCACTTGCAGCCCGGAAGGCCAACCATATCCTGGGCTGTATCAAAAGGAACATGACCAACAGGTCAAAGGAGGTGCTCCTGCCTCCCTACTCTGCTCTCATGAGACCCCACTTGAAGTACTATGTTCGGTTTCAGTGTTCTCAACATAAGAAGGACATGGAACTGTTGGAACAAGTCCAGAGGAAGGCCACAAGGATGATAAGGGGGCTGGGCACCTCCCGTATGAAGACTGAAGGCTCAGAAAGTTGGGGTTGTTCAGCCCACAGAAGAGAAGGCTGCGTGGAGACCTCATACCAGCCTTCCAGTATCTGAAGGGGGCCTACAAGGATGCTGGAGAGGGACTCTTCATCAGGGAATGTAGTGATACGACAAAGGGTAATGGCTTCAAACTTACACAGGGGAAGTTCAGATTAGATATAAGGAAGAAGTTCTTTACTGCGAGGGTGGTGAGGCACTGGAACAGGCTGCCCAAAGAAGTGGTAAATACTTCATCTCTAGCAGCGTTCAAGGCCAGGTTGGACAGAGCCTTGGGCGATGTTGGCTAGTGTGAGGTGTCCCTGCCCATGGCAGGGGGGTTAGAACTAGATGATCTTAATGTCCTTTCCAACCCTAACTCTTCTATGATTCTCTGAGGAGAAAAGCAGAGCAGAATGAGCTCTTGCCTATGCATATAGACTAGTGATTCTTTTGGGCTGATCAGCTGAGGGCTGGAAACTAATTCAAAGCTGAGTTTAGCAAACTCAGAATACCTTATTTGTCAAGGTATATCACGCTATCGCGCAAAATGCAACACTGCTTAGTAAGATTACACCTCCGAGTTTCTCCATTGTCAAATTATTTTCCAAAATACGTGAACTCCTCTCAAGTGGAATAATTTAGCTTGGTCATGTTTAATAACTTTGCATACTTTATTAAGCCCCTAACAACTCCCTTCTTCTGCAGTTTAGTTAACAATAATGATCTTCTGAGGTTCAGTTCAGGTGTCTGTGATCTTGTAGGTAGAGCATTTTGGAGACAGAGCCTGTGTAACACAGTCATTAAGCCAGAAAAGTGTGTAACACAGAGATTTTTAAATTTTGAAAACTTTGGCTGTAGAATTCTGCATTAATGGTATTTGTTTCAACACCTAACCGGCATCAGAGCTTCATTTGTTTTCACAAATGTAGTTATATGCTTTACAAATATTCTTTAAAAAGTTTGAACAAGTGTTTAATAAAACAGCAGAATCGTATTTCTTTTTTTGTGAAAAAAGAGGTTTATACCTCTATCATCTTTTCCTCCACACTGACATCAGCAGCAATATAATACTTAATCCTTTCTGTGAGCACTACAAAGGCAGGATTGTAGAACATCCCTACACTGCTAGACTTTGAAGTCCACTATGTAGTTAGGTAATGCAAGAACTTCAAAGGCAGAGAAAGGTTTGCCAGAACTCTCTGTAAAACATCAGTGAGAGTGGTGAGCTTTGGTGAGCAGGCAAAACCTGACTGCCGCCCTCAGTATTCCTAAGAAAAAATGTTCTCTTCTTTAATATTTTGCATAGGCTGTTCTTCCAAGTATTCACCATGAGTAGCTCACATGAATTCCAAATTCTGAATTCTTTCCTTCAGAGAACATTTCTATGTAATCTTTGTCTTCCTATCTTGGAAGTGTGTCCTTGCAGCAAAGAGGGCCAACTGCATGCAGGGTAGTATTGGTACATGTGTAGCTGACAGATCCAGTAGCATGATCCTTCCCTTCTGTTTGGGTTTTTTTGCATTACTGCATTTGGAGTGCTGTGTCCAGTTGGTCTCCCCAGCACAGAAAAGACACAGACAGACTGAAGAGAGTCAACTGGAGGCCACCAAGATGATCAGGAGCCAAAGTACATGATGTACAAGGAGAGACTCTGGAAGCAGGAACAGTTCATTTTGGAGAAGAGAAAGGGGACACGTTTTTGTTCACTACAACTACCTG
The DNA here is from genome assembly GCF_004027225.2 of Strigops habroptila. Lineage (NCBI taxonomy): Eukaryota > Metazoa > Chordata > Aves > Psittaciformes > Psittacidae > Strigops > Strigops habroptila. The sequence goes on from NC_044302.2 coordinate 49,866,710, forward strand.
ATCAGAGGGTATAGATACGATAAAGTCAGACCCTTAAGACATGCACAGCAACAGGACAAGAAGCAATGGACACATGTTAGAACATGGGAAATTCTGATTGGGTAATAGGAAATATTTTTTACATGGAAGTAGTTAAATATTGATGCATGTTGCCCACAGATGTTGTCGTATCTTCATCCCTGGAGGTGGCTGAGACTTAACTGGGCATGGCTCTGAGTAATCTGACTCAATTAGACCTGCTTCGAGCAGGGGGTTGGACTAGAAGATGTCTGGAGATCCCTTCCAACCTAGACTATTCTATGACGTTGTAGCTCTTTTAAAAGGTGTTTCAAAGGTGAAAGTGCTGGATTTAGGTACAGAACTCAGTTTTTAATTGTAGATTTTGAAAATTTAGAACAATCTGTGGCTCAAAATGTATCTTCAATTCAGTTTCCAGCTTGTACAATTAGTCTCTTTGTCAGAGGATACAAAGCAAAGCAAATCCTCCACAGCAGTTAGGGGGATTCATAATAGAAGTATAAATGGTCTATCAGACTGTCAGGGGCACTCACATTAGACTGAAGCAGCACAAATACATTTCTGGATAAAAATTTAAGGAGGTATTAGTATCTCTCTGCCACCTAAATTGGTTCTTCCGTGAACCTCAATGGTAACAAAGTTTGACTAAAGTAGGAGCACTGAAACCTACAGCATTTGCCCATCTGCCATGACTAGACCTGTTTGAATGGGCGCAGGTTCATCCTGCATGGTGGTTATCCTCTTTCTTTCTGTTGCTTGGCAAGAAAACTAAGAAGTTGTGAATTTTAGCAGTGTCACAGTCATTAACCTTTACTAAAAATCACAATACCTGCCAATGATACCTGCAGCCCTGGTTAATCTGAACCTAGGCCTTGTTCATTAAAATGACATAACAAATACAAATTTTTGTTCCTCCTCAATGGCCATTTAAGATTTATACAATTCTGTCTACTTGTGTGACTTTCTTAATAAACATGGAGGTCTCTCCCACTCATAAATTATCCATCAGAGGTTTTAACTATTCAGTAGCTCTAATATGTAAATGATAAAATAATAATTCTTTGAATAATAATGGTAGCCATGCATGCATGATAAAACTGTTTCCGAAGATTTGAGAGCACCCCCCTCCATAAATACAAGCTTTTTTATATTGTGATTTTCAACAACCATCCTTATAAATAAAATAATCTTTTATTTAGGTGCCAGAGAACACAGGTGGCAGCAGTGATGGAAGTGAAAGAGACCGATTCCATCAATCACATCCCCTTTTGCCAGAATTGCTCTACTCTATTTTGGAACTCAGGATGATCAATTGTACACATGTGATACTGTCAGGGTCCAACTGGAGAAAACCCCAGCATTGGACCTTTTTCCTTTGTGATCCTAAGAGTGAAATTAAGATGCAAATGAGGTCAAGTACCATAATAGATCAGTCGGTTTATTACAAAAAGGCAATTATTATAAAAAAGGAAATTATTGTAAAAAAAGAGATAACAATAGGAAACATCAGAAAAAGGATAGAAATGAAGTGAGAACTCAGGGTTCAGAGAGAGAGAGAGATAGTCACCACCATGAACCCAGCGGTGTCCCGGGGGTCTGTAGTCATCATCGGAGGTAGTGGGAGTGCTCCAGGGTCCGTAGTTGGTATCAGAGTGTCCCCAGGAGTCCGTAGTCGTCGTTGGAGGTGGCTGTCTTCATGGAGGGTGTCCTCGTGGAGGTGTCCTTGTGGAGGTGTCCTGATGGAGGTGTCCTTGGAGTTGTCCTCATGGAGGGTGTCCTCACAGAGGTGTCCTCCCTGGTGATTACTTTTTCCCTCTTTTGTAACGAGTTGGGGGGAGTACCTCTGTTCTCAATGTCATGTACTACATGTTCCTGACGGACAAGTTTCACTGGTCTTACAGCCAGCTCTTCAACTGCACATGGCTGAACAATTCTTGGGATAATGGACAGCAATTCCTCACACCAATCCTCAAGGTAATGGACAGAAGAGTCGCAGCTCTTCCCACCCATCTCTCAGGCAATGGTCAGTGGACTCCCAGTTCAGCTCCTCACACCCTTCTCCCATGCAGTGGAGCTGGAGTCTTATCTCAACTCTTCCCACCCATCTCTGAGGCAATGGATTGGTGGAATCCCATCTCAGATTCTCATTCCAGTCTTTGAGACAGTGGATGGTGGAGTCTGATTTCAGTTCAGTCTCTCACAAATACAGAAGAATTACACATGATACAGTTACTATTTATACAAAGCTACAGTCTATATCAATAGAAATATACTGCTTAAGCCTCATACTTAGGGTCTAATTCAGCCTGCAGTTACAGCTGTAACCTCAGTGACATTCTGGTGATGTGTCCTGAGGCAGAGATATTGGCTCATATCTTTCAGTTGGTTTTTATTTCCACATCATGGCTCAAGGATAAATGATAATGTTTTGTTTCATGTTATGACTTCAATTCATGTAAGAAATGATTTGAAGGTTATTGATTTTTTTTTGTTTGTTTGTTTTCTCACCAGAAAGAAAGTTATATTACACCTTTTTTTTAATTCGCTAATGATTTTGTGATTTGATTCCAATAATTTAGGGTTGGGGTTTGCATACATCTATTTCAGTATGTATAGTGACATTCTTAATACTATGTCCATCTCTTTAAAGCATTTGACAGCCTTCTTTTTCCTCTTTGGAGAGCTCAGATTCAAAATTTCCCCCCGTACTATTCTTAAAACATTTTTATATTTCAAGAGCATCAGACAGGAAAGTTAAAAGAAAATACACAATGCATTTGTTATTTGTCCTCTTCTTAAAAACTCTTCTCAGATTTCCGATTTTTGGCCTTGTTTCTTTTGTTCTCAAATAGAATAACACATTAACTGAGTTGTTGTCATTGTAACATACGCATAATCGCTCTGAAAAAGAGATGTTATAGTTTCTCTTGAGAAAAATTAGGCATTATAAACCTTCCAGGTTTTCCTATTTATAGGCACCTAAGCTGACATAATTTTCAAAGCCTTTTCAGAATCTTTTTAAGGAAGAAAAATGTGTGAGAAAATAGTTCTGTTAGGACTAATTCAATAGTGGCATAGCAGAACTGTCAATATGAGAAAGATGACACAATGTGGACCTTTGCATGAAATTTATCTTTGCTATACAGGGGAAAATTTATTAATGGTCAGAAAATAGGCAGTTTGCAGTAGGCTTAAGCAGCGTTAGCTATTCTTGCAGTATTGTGTGAGGAGTCAGCAGGAAAAATGCTTAGCCTTCTCTGAAAACAGTTTCAAACCTTTTCCAGTGCAGTGGCCTTTTGCTGATCTCCTGTGATACAGTGACCCTCCAAGCAAAATCTGAGTGCCACTTGCTGTTTGTCCATGGACAAGCCTTCCTGGATCCTGTTTCACAGAACACAATCTTCTTTTACTGTTTTCTTCTGAGGGTTTGGCATCAATGTCTCTCCATTGTTAAGATTTTTAACTCAAATTTCCAACACTGATACGCATGCATGACATTTTATTATTACCTGGGCCACATGCCTGGTGCTACTCAACACATCTACAAGCACAAGAGGGTGAGTCCTGCCAGGGTGCCCATGCTATGCCATGGTTCAAAGCAAGGGCACACTCTTCCCTGCAAGGCATGCTCTGGGATGGGAAACTTGAGGATGCTCCCTGGCCACACCACCAAGCAACAGTGTAGGAGGCAGTGCTCCTTGCAGGCATGGAGGCACAAACAGACAGGAACACAGGTATTGCCAAATAAACACAGGCAGAGAAGTTGGCAAATGCTGAGGAGCTGAGTGGTGGCCCAGTCTTATTCTCAGCCTGCCTGTGCCAGGGGCAAACTCAAAGTGTGACTTGGAAGTCACACTTCCAACCTGGAAGTTTTATAGTTTGTACTAGCAAGAAGGCACATCTTCTAGGCACATCAGGAAAATCCATGGAATAAAACCCAGCTTCTACCTTCAGGGATTTTATTCCTCTCTCTCTTTTTCCTTTTACCATTGTTGGTGGTATTATATTTTAATTTATTGCAATCATTAAACTGTTCTTACATCAACCTGTGGGTTTTACCTGTTTCTGATTCTCCTCCCCATCCCACCAGGGGAGTGGGGATGGAGTGAGCAGGTGCATGGTTAAACCATGACAGTCCTTTTTGGTGCCCATTTAGGAGGATATGATTTTTATGAATATAAAGAGTATGAAGAGAAACCAACTGATTCCACTAATTTGGAGTTTGGTCCAGGTGTCCTCCAGAGACTGATACCACAGAAATGAGCGAGCAGCTGTGTGATACTTATTTGCTGTCTGGGGTTAAACCATGACCCTTACACATCTGTTTTCGCTTCTTACTATAAATTACATTAAAGTGAAGAGACGCCCAGATGTAGTCACTAACTAGGATGGTGGTTGGGTTAGAAAGCACTAAATCAGGTTAAAAACATGGCCAACTTCTCAACTTCAGCTCTGGCAGTTGAAGTAAATGTTGCCACTTTGTGTTGTCCTCTTGAAAACATTCAGTGTTACTAAAGGATTCTTAATGCCTGAGCTGGCAGAATTGCTGCAGTCACTTAAATGAACAACATGCATTTTTCTGTATAAAAATAACCTGGGGTTTTTTGCAAAATGAAATGCCAGAGTTGCATACAAATACCTAAATAAAAACCATCAGACTTCATCTCATGTGCCTCCCACTGTAAAGCAGAAAACTCATCTACATAAAATTGCAGAGGCTTGCTCAAGAAAGCAGAGCAATCACATAAGTACATTTTAAAATACAGTTTGAAAAATAGTTCACCCACCAAGAAGAACGGCTTGGTTCTAATGACACTTCGTCCATATGCTTCTCTCACTGACATCTTGTGTGCATACATTCCCATACAGTGTATGGCATGAACTTAAACTGTTGTCTAGGACTAAGACTTCTAGCAAATATCAACTCAGAAGAAAAAAGAGCAAAATAACACCACCCCCCCAAAAAAGCATACAGAAGCCAACCAAACAAACAAACAAGCAAACAAACAAAAAATTGAAGAAGAGAGCTGGAACAGTTTCTAGTTCTTACCAACAGGCAAGCCTGGAAAACATGCACTAATATCTAAAGCGGGCCTGAAGAAAAGTCATGTCTGAAAGTTCACATGGTGCCCAGCTATGTACTTTGTGATTATACTGGTTAATTTAGTAAAACTTAGTATTCACAGCCAATATTCAGTCTTTTGTCCTTAGACCATCACAGTTATAACACTAGGAAGACAGAAACTGCCTGTCCAGTGCTTTTAGCCTGGTGAAGCAGGGCGTTGCGAGGCAGCCTGACTTTCCTCAGAAGCAGGACCTGACAAGCCTGTAGCAAGTTCAAAGAATGAGAAGTGCACTACTAGAAACTAACTGAAAGTTTTCTGCTTTAAACTCTTTGTTAAACCAATCAGCTTGTTTACCAGATAGGCAGACAAGGTCTCTAGAGAATGTGTGTCACAAGCTGTGCGGAACTCTGGTCGGACTTGCTTTAACTAATGAGGCTTTTTAAAGCACTAGTTTATTATTCAGTTGGTATATGTCTGTACCAATTCCGCTGAGTACTGGCACTGACAACATAGCACACCACCTAGTCCTATTAAGAAAACATCCAAAATGGAAGGAAGTGGCCTTTTCTTCTTATAGGACACCACAACACAGCCTCTATCAGCAACACCAGTTGTCACCAGTCTGCACTTGACCTCTTCCTGTGTCGGACAACCCCCTAGCACTCTAGCATCTTCAGCACTCTAGCATCCTCAGCACACTAGTGCTCTAACAAGGATCCACACTACCCACATAGTCTTCTGACATGAGTGATCTAGCTTTGCAGAACCAGGGCTGGGTCCTCAGCAGTTTCAGACGAAGGCACAACTTGATGAAAAAGCAGAATTGTCAGAGGCTTGCACCTCTCCCACATCCCATGTACCACCTGAGAAACCCTGTTGGCAAACATATTCCACAGTGACCTGTCCTTTTCCCAGAACATTTTGCTCTCTTATCTTTTCATACCAGTACAGACAATCTCACACTTTCCATTGTAATAACTTTAATTGGCAAGGGAGTATTCAGGCAGTAAGAGACCAAGGGGATGTCAGGACAGAGCAGCACACCCTCTTTCACAGTCTGTGCTCCAGTGCGCTTGTTAACTAACTTGTTAATTTTCATATCAACACAGTCAGCAGGCATTAACGCAGTGTGGATTCTGGTTACACACAAACAGCTGCTACAAGCTGGAGTCCCAGTCTCTCATCTCCAGCCTGTGTTCTCTTGAACAGGGCAGTATTTCAGTCAGGGTGACCAGACTCAGAACAGTTATTCCCAAGCACTGCAGTCAGCATCAAAACATGATCTTCACTTCATCTCTACATCCCTTAACTTCATTGCAAATCTAGAAGTTGCAGGATTATTCCCCTGTGGCTGAAAAAACCTGAGGTCTAGAGACTCAAAAACTATTATGCAGCACAAGTGAAAATGACTGATGTGGTACAAGACTTTATATTCAGCTAAACCAAAACAAACAGGGTAAGGGCCACACCTAGGAAAAATCTAATTGATTATACTGTGACTTAGTAATTCAAAGACCAGCACAGATTTATTCTCCTCCTGTCACTTATTTCCTATGGGTCTTTGAACGATTAACCTTTCTAGCTGTCACACTTTGGACAAATAACCTTTCTAGCTGGTGAAATGGATGGTATTTACAAGCCCAAGTACTCAGGTTGCTTTAGCATAGAAAGACAAGTTTCTGCTTGTGAAACCAAAGAAATGTGATATAACAGTGTATCAGGTCTGGCTGAGATGGAGTTAATTTTCCCCATAGCTGCCCTCATAGTGCTGTGCTTTGTACTGGTAGCTAGAAGAGTGTTGATTGATTGATAACACATCACTGGTTTGGCTACTGCTGAGCAGAGCTTGCACAGCATCAAAGTGGTCTCTCCAACATTCCCCCCTTATCACTAGGCTGGGGGCGGGCAAGATCTTGGGAGGGGACAAGGCCAGGACAGCTGACCCAAACTGACCAAAGGGATGTTCCAGACCATATGGAATGGAATATCAGCAATAAAAGCTAAGAGAAAGGAAGAGTGGGGGTATTTATTGTTATGATGTTTGTCTTCCAAAGCAGCAGCTTACAGGTACTGCAGCCCTACTTCCCGGTAAATGGCTGGATATTGCCTCCTGATGGGAAGTAGAGAATAATTTTTTTGTTTTTCTTTGCTTCAGCACATGGCCTTTGCTTTTACTTTATTAGACTGCCTTTATCTTGACCCAGGCTTTTTTTCCATCTTATTTTCTCCCTCTCACTCTCCTGCTGAGGATGGGGAGTGATTGCGTGGCTTGGTGGGCATCTGGCATCCAGCCACAGTCAACTCAACACAGTCCTTTATGGTGCCTAACATTGGGTACAAGACAATAGAAGTTTTGTATTAAGCATGCTGCAGCTACAGGAGTTATTAAGCAGCCAGCTCCTATGTAGGTCATGGAGTTTTTTGGCTGTGCTGCTTATATGCTTATTTTGATGAGCTTGGAAACATGTTAATACAAATAATGGCAATGTGGTTCGCCGTAGCATTGATGGCCTTGCTGTGCCAGGAGAGCTATCTTGTCAAAACAATAAGGGAATACATCTCCTTCTTCCTACCTGGGATTGATGTGCATGGTTTTATTACGCACATTCCCAAGGTCCTTGTTCACCCTTACATGACATGTTTAATACTGCTAATTAACAATGCTAGCATATGATGGGGTTTTTGGAATCTGGTGTTGTCCTAGTGTAAGAGAAGACACCTTTTGGGTAAGGCAATGTGCCCTCAGGTGGTCAGTCTCTGAGTGGAAGGGTGTGTGTAAGGATTTGGGCAGGTTCCTAGAGCAGTTAACACCTTCCATAGCCTGGGACCTTACACTTGAACAGGCAAGCAACCCTGGCAAACTGATGTGCCACCTGGCAGAAGGGTGCATTACATACCCCAGTGAAAACCAGCAGCTCCTATCACTGTGCTGGGGGCCTGGCCTGTGCCTATCAAGCTACAGTTTAGTACTCTCAGAGGACTATAGTTGAAGCAGGGACACAACAACTACAGTAATTGCCTCAGAAAAAGAAACGATGGACAAGGAGAACAACGGATCCATATCATTGACTTGTCCTTCAATAAAGAAATTGGAGGAAGGAGTGAAAGAATTTAGACAGAAAGGGAAGCAGAAACTACTTCATCAGAACTTTGAGACATGAGGAAAGATTACAGCCACGAGCCAGTTGGGCAGGTTGCTGCCTGGCTGCTCTGATGCTGCGATAATGGGCCTGAGAGCCAGAACTTGGAAGGTAAGGGAGCCAAACGGCTGGGATCCCCTACTACAAACCAGGCAATTCAGAGAGGAATTGGAAAAGAGGAAGCAATTTTCAGTCTTTATAGATGACTCTTCTCAAATATGAGGGCAAGTTATCCATTTCAGGAAGATCTTGTGAACTCCCCAGGAAAAGTGGACTACCACAGATTAAGGAATCCAGCAGCTGAGAGAATTAGCAGTGCTGGAAGTAATTTACGGTGTTACAGGCAATGATGAGGTTTCCAAAGATCCAGAGGATGTCCTGTACACATGGGCCATGTGGGCAAGGTGGTTCAAAGTGCCCCAGCATTATATTCTAACAGCTTGACAGCAATGTATTGCCCAGATATGGGTACACCCCCTGTGAAGAGAGTATCTTCTTGGCTCCAAAACTTGGAAGAAAATCTCTGTACCTCCTCATCCTTACGGGTCAGCACTTTGGCTGTCAGGGGCACCTCAAGAAATCAGTCGTCTCCTGCCCCAGTCAGAGGGAAACAGAGACCCAGGAGTATGCTGTGTGACGCACTCTGGTTCTTCCTGTGTGACTGGGCAATGACATGAGGAAATGGGATGGTGAACCCACCTCTAAGACAGAAGCCCATTTATGTGAACTGAGAGGGAAGACAGCTGTTAAGAAGGGGCCACCCTGAGTTATCAGAAAGTGAAAGGCATTGTACTTTTTTACTGATAGATTCTGTTGTTTGGCAGGAAACAATCAGAAATTGAAAGCTTCTGTGTGGAGTCCCACATGAAAGTCATTGAAGCCACTGAAGGAGACACTGGGTCAAGACAGTTTGCAGAAATGAAAGCCATCCAACTAGTCTTAGTGATTGCTGAACAAGAAAAGTGACCAGAAATATATCTCTATACTGGCTTATGGGTGGTGGCTAATGCCCTATAGGGATGACTATAGCAGCAGAATACAACCACTTGGCAGCACAGGGAAAACCCATCTGGGCTGCTGCACTGTGGCAGGACATCACTGCCCAGGTAAGAAACATTGCTCTAAACATACATCGTGTAGCTGTTCAGACACCCAAAATCCATGCCACTGAAGAACATTGAAACAATGAGCAGGTAGACAATGCTGTCAAAGTTGAATTAGCTCTGGTGGACCTGGACTGGGAGCATAAAGGTGAGCTATTTGTAGCTTGATGGGCCCACAAAACATTGGGACATCTAGGGAGAAATGCAACATACAGATGGAATTGTGATTGACGGGTGGACCTGAGGAGGCCATCACACAGGTCACTCATAAATATGAAACATATGCTTCAATGAAGCAAGCCACACGAGTAAAATCTCCCTGGAATAGAGCGCAGTGGCTTGGTTTTCAACATGGTGAGGCCTGGAAAATTGGCTACTGCAAATTGGCAGTATTGGACTACTGCCACAAACATGCCAAGACAAGTGCTACATACTCACCATGGTGGAAGCAATTGCTGGTTGTTTCCAGAAATTATATATTCTGCATACAGAGATGACCACAATCCACCAGGAAAGGGACCCTAAGTAGTGACAGACCAATGTTCTTATGTCCTTCTTCCATTTAAATAAATCAATGAATGGAGAAATCATAAGCCCTCCCCACCACTACAGTTATTAAAATAAAAAAAAAAAAAAAAAAAGGAAAAAAGTGACATAAGTGCAGCTGTAAGTCTGCACAGAAGCGATCAAAGTACAGAAAATGCCAAAAAGCCAGACAGCTAGCTGTGTGGTCCTTGTTACCTGGGAAGTGCATTCATATCCCTCCTGAAATATGACAAGAATTGTTCCTTACCTTGTAGGTCTTTCCCAGAAGACATGGCCCTGCAAGAAAAGTGGCTGGTGTTGGCCACTGTTTTTCCTGTGCCTGCTCCCATCCACCTGCCAGGAGCACTGCAGCCTTCAGGTGAACTTAGTCAAGGGCTTCCCCTCAGGCATCACATTCCCCATGGGGCTCTATGCCCCAAAACAGGATGGTCTCCCATGAACCTCCCTTGAGATGTGGCAAATATTGCCTTAATCCCATCTCTGAAAATACATTTCACACATTTAAGACTGGTCGTAGGACTGTTGCTGACTTCATCCTCACACCCCTTCTCTTCATGCACACACAGACTCACTCACGTTTTGCACATCCCTGACAGCTGCTTTAGGACAAGGTCAGAGAATTTTTTTCAACCACAGGTGTCCAACCATAGCAGTGGTTCAAAGTTGTTTGCTGGGATAACGGGAAGTTCCCTGTTTGAGAGGAGAGGCTATGGGGAGAATAGAGGGAGGATTTCCCTAAAATGAGCCTCCCAAAACAAAGATACCTAATACAACCAACCAGAGAAAGTGAACATTATCAGGACTTGGAAGTGAGGTTTGTCACTAAACAAATAAAGCAAGTGGGATATAACTGGAAGGTGACAAGAAGGAAAAATAAGTTGGGTTCATGATGATATATCCTGATCAGGACTTTCTAAGTGGGTGGGTGAGATTATCTATTCTCTTTCACTCACAGACTTTGCTCCTTGAGTCATGGGTTACCATGCCCTGTAATTCCACCAAAAGCCATTCTGTCCAAAAGCACACATTTCTCTTAAGATCTTAGCCTTTTCTGTTAGGGAAGTGTGTTTTCCCCTGCACTTTCATGACCTCATCCCCCACAGAGAGACAAAAAACAGTACAACTGATCCTCCAGAGTAGCATGAATACACAGCTGGGTGTTACAGGCTTAGGCCTTCATGTGAACTAAAACTGACTGGAGAGTGTGGACGCAAAAATAGACGCCAGAGAAGCAACACAGTAAACCAAGGTGGCAGCAAAAAGCATCAGGAATAGATACACCAGGAGGTCTGCCAGTGAAATACATGCTGATTTCTTTCAGTGGCTCTGACAGTTGTGCTTCATAAAACCCCATGAAACAAAATCCTGCAGTCCCTGTTCAGCTTTTGTGGAAGCAAACTTCTCATTGACGTCAAAGACCACGTTACCTCATAAAGCACTGCAGCGCTACTTGCAGAGACACCACTCATTGTTTACTGCAACTGCGCGCTTTCTGTAGGACTAATGTATCTTCATATTCCCCTCACGCTCTTCTGTGGAAATTAAGAATAGGCTTCAGTGATGTAAGCCCAACTGCAAAATCAGTCCAGAGGTCAGGCTGCTGAACACTGCTATGCTAGATTATGCAGACACATACAAATAAACACTGCTTATCCTGTGATGTAGGGAGAATGCATTTAATTTCCAGTTGCTGTGCCAGTTTCTCTTCTATATGCAATAAGGTTTCCTACAGATTCAGTAAACTATTCTAAAGTGAATAGTAGGCTCTGCTCACACTACCAGTCCAGTCAGTATGGGTCACTACAGTGGCTGCAGATTGCAGGCTTCTATTCCTTTCCCTCTGCCAGCCTATGAGGGTGACTGAGTTGGTTGTATACATGCTCTTTAGCTGACACAGTTTACAGCTAACATTAAGAAAGAAATACCCACAGGGTGACTGCAGGAGTCATGCCTGCCATGCAGCATCCTTCCACTGGGGTGAAAACTGCTGCCAGAGAAGCGAAGCAAAAAACAAGGGGGAAAATAGCCTCAAAGCAGATGAAAACATGAAGCTTAGTGTGAAAGAATTACTGCATGCCAGATTCAGTGAATTGGTTGTCAGCAGAGTATTGCAAGCGGCCATGAACGCAAGAAATTTCAAGCACTAGATCAAGTACTTGATCAAATAAACAAAGACCGTATGAAAATGGTCTTATGTATCCAGTTTGACATCTCAGCAGGGCTAACACAATAGTCAAGAATAAATTACAATGCATCCAAAAAATGGAGATGGGGCCAGAGTTAGGTATAGCCAAAACCAGACTGCAATTTTTCCGTAATATTGGGCCGGACCTTTATACAGTAATCTGTTTTATAGAAAGCAAATGGGTTTACGTAAGCCAAAAAGTTATTACTGAATATAAGCAAGAATGACAGAATCTAGCTTGGAATTGTATTTTTCAGAGATAGGAAATGCACATTACATCATAGTCCTGGTGTAATATTTCAGCATTTTTGTTACAGACAATAAGGCAGAAGTTACTAAGATAAGTAGGTCAAGATTAATAGGATCTTTCATTTGGATTTACCACTGTCAACTTGCTCTGACTTTCTCTTGCTAGAATTTGCATACATACAGCTGAATGCTGTATGAATGAATACAACCCAGACCATCCAGGAGTGTTAAGTATTACATCTTGGTTTGGCAATTCAGGTCAATTTGCTTTCAGAAGTATTGCACCATCATTCTAGTGTATTCACCAGAGTGTGAGAATGAAGGAGGTGCACACACAGCACCCTAGTGGACCTTGCAGTCTGTTGCTGCAATCCAAGACCTTAATCCACTATCATTTCCCTACATCCTTTGGCATTTCTGGGAAAGGTATAGGCCAGATGAAAATTCTCTGCAGACTACTCCCCTTCCACATCATATTTTTTGACTCATCTGCTCTATACCACAGTGACATACATAGTGCAAATCCATATAGAGCAACAAGGTGTAGCTATTGCATTTGTAAAACTAGACTAAAGTACATATCACCAAATTCTCTACTGATTATTATCCAACCACAAAAATAAAAGCAAAGCTGACTTCTCCTTCCCCATTTTAAAACAGCCCTCCTGTAAATGCAGCAACTGTACCTTCTCCTGGAAAGGCAAGGGCTGAGATTTGAGGCTCTGCCAGGATCTGCATGAGGAAAGCAGTCCTTCACACAGCGGCATATTTCAGCTTTTCCCCGCAAGTTCTCTAATCTGACAGGTGGGTTCACTGGCTATTTCACTACTGGCCCTGGTTGCCAGCTACATTCTTGGTTCCACTGCTTATTCCCTACCCACTAAAAGCCTTTCCTCCTGTTTCAAGAGAACTAAAACTTGGCAGGTTACAAGTTTCACTGTAGTATTCCAGTGATTTTCCGGCTGGCCCTTAAATCCATTTTCTCTGAATAGCCTTTGCCAGTGACTGAAAATAATTGGTCTAACCCTTTTATCTTTGTAGCAGCGTTTTATGTATGGGTAAACATGATTGTCTTGTATTTCTCCCCTGACTGAGCATTTTTGATTGCGTGAGCTCTTCTCTTATTTCACAAACTCCTCTCATTTTCACAGGTACTGCTGTGTCCTGCACAGGACTACAGAAACTGCTGGTCGTCTGCAGGACCTCCAGTTTGCTCCTCTCTACATTGAACAGGGACCTGAAAAAAGCACTAGAGGTTTCTGTATGTCAGGTTTGCTTGTTCTACTCTTTGCTCTCTTCTCAGTGCACCTTGATTTTCCTTTCATCTTCTGGGCAGTGATCTCACGATGGTCTCCCAATTTCTTTTCTGCAGATGCACCCACTGGTGCAGATACTTACCAGAGCCTGCATTTCCAACCAGCTATTCAGCTGGTCTCTTACCGTTTCCTGGGCCTGATCTGGAGAATACTGCTACCTGCCTTCCCCTCTGGCAGGACCCAGTCTGCTTTTGCACACAGAGCAAAGGACCATCAAATGCGAGGTAGGACATGAGAGGGATCTTCACTTTTTTCTAATAGTCTCCAAGTTGAAAAAGACCAAATACTATCTGCAGCTGAGAGGCCAGGACACCCATCAAGGCTTTCTATAATTACTTACTTGCAACATCAGGTCCAGACCCGCTCTTCTCTCTGACCTGCACCAGCTCCTGGGTACCCTCATGAGCCTGAAAAAGCAGTCTTAGCAAATAGCTGATTCCGAATATAAATGGGTGGACAAGACCTGAGCCCAGGTACCTTCTCTTTCCACATGTAGAAAGCCAGTCTTCCAGCACCTTCTGTCCTCTACTAAATACTAAACCAGGTGTGTGTCACTCTCAGTGGCAACATATCTTAGCTAAACTGCCTGCCTTTTCCCACTTCCTCTCAGTACAGCTTTCTTCCTCTTTTATCACATCCCTTGCTCACCTCTTCTCTCAGTTCTTAATCCGTCTTGGGAGCAAGATATGAGACAGAAAAGGTCATAGTATATTACTCACGCAGATGCCTTTCCTTGGCCAATGACCAGCATTGTAGCTCTAAGCTGTGCTGGACACTGCTCAGAGTGTGACACATGTGACACAGACATAGGGTTCAGGCAAAAAGGACCAACTGAATCACTGAAAAAATCCTAGGATTATTCCTGAACATTTGCACTGGCATCAAAATGGACATCATTCCCCCTGCCAGTTGAGCACACTCATCAATCAGGTTTTAACTCAGTGACTGTTAAGACAGTGCCTGTGTGAATGAGTAAAACTAATAAAAAAAGCAGCAAGCTTCACAGGACTGCTACTGAAAGGGAAACAAAAAAATGTTCCTAGGGAATGCCTGCTCTGCTACATAGAGTTGCTCCTCTGCCCCAACTTTTGAAGACAGGCAGTTCTGGAGATGAGACATCACTGTCCTGTACTTCATCGCCACTGCAGCAGGAAGGCTTTTGCAATTCAGGGGGAGCAAGTGTGAGGTTCTGACATTTGTGTGACTGGAGGATTCATCTATAGGAAATAATGGCACATCTGTAGAGCCCGTTAGTGCTAAATAATTATGAATGAGCATAGTGTGAGACAAACAACAGGGGGAAGATGCTATCTCTTTTATAAACTCCATCTTCACTGCTGGAGCTCACTGGAGAGGAAACAACACATAGAACATCAGCTATTTAATAGACCACCACAGAGATCTCCCCACCAGGGAAAAAGAGCAAGGGAAGATCCAAATGCAACAGATACTAGCCCTGCTCTTGGCTTGTGACAAAGATCTGAAGCTGCAGTGATGGACACATTAATAGGACATAAACAGACATCCTACCATGGGAACAAACGCAGGTCTCAAGAGCTGCACCCACGCCAAAGCATGAACAGCCCAACAGCTACGCTTTAACATTTTTGGAATTTAAACCCAAAATACACAACCAGCCTCTATTTGCCCAGCCTCATATGCCGCAGGAAAACTAGGCACTTCCTTCACCCAAATGCAGTTGCTGCATCTCCAGTTGCCTCTGAACTGCTGGCACGCATTAGTGGGATGGGAACAAGATGCCAACTAATGGATGATTAACATCCAAGCTTGTTGTGATAGTTTTGCTGGCTCAGTCACTGTGCCACCTTCGTCAGTTGCCTTCTTGCCCCATGCCTTGTCTCCTTCATTCCCTTTCCTCCTCCCACAAAATAACCCTGGCAAACACACCCCACCTTTGCATCACCCACAGCACTGAGAGGGGAGGATGGTAGGCATTTGCTGAGTGAGAACATCAGTAGAGAAAGCTGTTGACTTCCCCACGGCCTCAGCAGAGCTGGGAGCACACAGACCTTCAGTCTATCAGCAGTGTCTGTTGTCATCCACAAGTTCTTCATTGTTAGGAAACCCAGACTCAGGAGTTTTACTGACACCAGAGCTCTATGTAGCCCAGTTGGAGACATGGGAAGCAAAGACCACTGCAAGCTCCTTCCAGTCGCCAAAGCTGTTGGGGCTTTCCTCCAGCATAAAGGTGCATATCCAAAATGCTGCTCTAAACTCTGCAACAAAGATTCCTGGAGTGAAGCCCCAGGTTCACTCCCCTGTTGAACACACACCTCTCTAAAGCCAAGTATGCTTCAGCATTCAGCAATTCCCATCTGGAAGCCCTTTAGTGCCACTTTCCACCTAACCTCCTTCCAGGCCATGGTCTGGTTCAGGTACTCCTCATATGAAGGGGCTGTGTTAAATCCTTTCACCTTCTGCCTATGCACACAGGATGCAAGGACATTCATACCTCATGCACCAATATTGAATGCCACCAAAGTAAATTGAAACAATACATATGGTATGATGAAAAGGCTAATTTCCAGGTTTCTATTAGAGTGCATGATGCTAGTCATGAGTCTTTTTTTTTTTTAAACCTTTTTTCCTCTCCCCTACTTCAAGTGCACGGTATGCCTGACACAGCCAGAGGAGAAATTATTTGACTTCTGCAGACTGCATTGTTAATGAGAAAATTGTTTGGTTTTACTGCAACTTGAGGTATATAAATATTCACAGAAGGATACAACTCTTCAAAACAAGTCTTATTTTCAAAGTGTCCTGAGACACAGCAGGGAGTAACAAACAAATCAATTAAGAAAAAACCTTGACATTTAGGAAACATTTTTACAAGAAGGCATCTCTAATAACAACTCCAATCTAACAAAAAATAAATAAGTAAATAAATAAAAAATTAAACCCCAAAATCCTAGACCATGTAGGCATTTCCATTTTAATGCTGAGGGTGTTAAGGTACAGAAAAAAATACAAGAATACCTGAAGCTCCTTCCCAACATGAAGGATAGTTCCTGTAGTCAGAATGTTGTATTTTAAGACCTGAGGTTATGGAAGGGAAAGCAGAAAGAGGAAAAGCTTCAAGCATCCAGCAGCCCTGATTAAATAAATATGTCCAGAGGCCTGATGGATGGGTCCAGGGCAACTGAATCAGGTTTAGGAGTTTTCATGGGAAAAGACACAGAGGTGACTCTTTGGTGAACTGACAAAACAGATCGAGGAATCAAAGCACAATGAAATGGACAATGGTAGGAAGTGGAATAGAGGAAAAAGAAGAAAAGGCAGAGATATGTGCAGCTTTAGTTCTGTATAATAGCAAAGATAAGACTGAATACACTCAGACCTTGAGGGTTTTAACAACTGCAAACTATAAGATCCACCTTATCCAGTTTCAATACACTCTAAATCTGAGCAGTATTTCCTGAGTTAGAATTTTCCATATTTTTGGTAACTTTAAGAAAGTGGAAATCATGCCATGCACAAATTAGCAGTTTTCCCTCTGAGATTTAGATGCACAGCAGTATGGCTGTGTTCACAATCTGCACCACTGCAGTCCCTAAAAGCTTTAGAGGGATTTTGATACCCTCTCACTGGAGGTAGTGAAGTGGTGGACTTGGCAAAGGGAATACGCATGAAGTTTAGGTAGTCTAAAAACATACAACAATGCACTTGAACAAAAATAGTTCAAACTTTTATGTTAGATGGTGGACTGTAAATGAACTTTTATGTTACATCAAGGGAAAGCCCTCTGAGTCACTGCATGTAAGTCAACACAGTCACATGCTCTGAAGCAGGTGAAGTAGCTACAGTGTGCATATATGCTGCAAACCATGCCATCAAAATGATCCTAGGCAACTGGGTGTTTTCTTCTATGTGTATGAACAAGTCTGGGGCCAATGCCTGAAAGCAGTCCCCCAGGCAGTTCCTCCTTTCACAGACCAATGTGGAGCTTTTTTCCAGGAGAAGTGGAGTAGCAAGGAGTGTCTGTTTGTCCCAGCTGGGCTTTTAAGCTCTTAACATGGAGAGACAGTGCACTGAAAATTGCAGTAAGCTGCAGGATCAGTTCAAATGCTGTTGCTTTCAGCCTGCCTTCAAAAGCAGTGTGGGGAGTGGAGAAGGAAGGGATCACAATTTTTTCCCCTTTTCTGAAAGCCTACATACGATGGGAAAGGGACGAGGCTGTGAAACATTGTGGAGCCCCTGGTCTGACATCTAAAAATTGCTCAGGTATAGACTTTCTACTGCCCCTCAGTGCTCTGTCCCAAAGGGCTGAGTTACATGGAAGATGAAATTGAATGGATACAAAGGAATGAGAAGTCATATACTGGAGACATGTCCATTCATGAACCAAGAGAGCTTTTCAAATACAAAGCTATAAAGTGGCACTACTTCCAGCATAGGGAACCATGGGAAAGACACCCTTCACTAACAGCACAGCACAGACACCTCCTTCCTTTCCCATCCTGTGCCAGGCAAAACACACTATGTATTTTATTGTCTGTAACATGGAGCCTCCCAAGGCATGCCAAATACTTAAGTATCATGAATGGGGGAGTTGCAGGTGAGACAGAAAGCAAGCATGAAGTAGCAGTCAAATATCCAAGTCTCAAGCACACCACAATGCACAACAGGTCTGAGCAACATGTTCCAGAAATGCCAGCCCAGAGCTATTCCTCAGCTTGTTCGTGCAGTTGTGCCTTTAACATGCAGTTTAGCAGTCTACCTATGCAATTTGTTGGTTTTGTCCCTTTTGACAGCTGAAGTACTTTTAACACTGCTTCTGTTTGGTTTTAAACAAACAAGTTTTGCTGCCCTATAATACTAATGGCGTCTTTCAACTCAGTGAACCCTTGCAATTTGTAAGGCACAAACATCCCTTCAATCTATCTTCCTTGCTTCCCTCTGCAGAGTGGTGAATCTAAAGAAGACGCAGCGTGCGTCGTCCCCTTTACCTCCAATTTAAATCTAGCAACTGTTTCAGGAATTTTATTTTTTCTGCCTCTATGCCTAAGCTATTAGTGGTATTTGTAGCCACACATACCTCAGTTATTAGAGAGTTTTTAAACTTCACATTTCAAATGCTGCACAAGAGGGAAGATTTCTCTCCCTCCCTCGCAATTCCACAGGGTGCTATGTTAAGCACCATGTGTAGGTTCCTAGGTCATGAGCCATCCCAGAGCCTAATGATGACCATGGTCAGGAGAATTCCTCTTCCATTCTCATCAGGCCCACAGCAGAGCAGAGATGTTTCATTCCTTGAAATATCAAACACCAGCTATAATCAGAAACCACAGCAGTCTGCCAAGCTCCTAGAAAATCGGGCTAAAGAGGCACCTTGGCAGAAGCAACTCTACCTGAATGGCCAAAACCAGATACATGCCTGTCGTGGTTTGAGCCCAGCCGGTAACTCAGAACCACACAGCCGCTCGCTCACTCCCCCCTTCCTCCCCCCGCTCCCGGAGGGATGGGGAGGAGAATGGGAAGAATGTAACTCCCACGGGTTGAGATAAGAGCAGTCCCGCAACTAAGGTATAATACAAAACCACTACTGCTACCACCAGTGATAATAATGATTAGTGAAATAACAAGGGGAGAGGATACAATTGCTCACCACCCGCCGACCGATACCAAGCCCAACCCGAGCAGTGATCTGGGCCTTCCGGGTAACTCCCCCCGGTTTATATACTGGGCATGACGTGCTGTGGTATGGAATACCCCTTTGGCTAGTTTGGGTCAGGTGTCCTGTCTCTGCTTCCTCCCGGCTTCCCCTCCTCCCTGGCAAAGCATGAGACTGAGAAAGTCCTTGGTTGGAATAAACATTACTTAGAAACAACTAAAAACATCAGTGTTAGCAGCGTCGTTCCCAGGCTGAAAGTTAAAAAACACAGCACTGCACTAGCTACTAAAAGAAGGAGAAAAATGACTGCTATAGCTGAACCCAGGACAATGCCCTATTATTTGAGACACTTCCAATAACGTCATTTCCTACCCTGACAAGGTACATGTCCCCCTGTTCAGTACCCAGACAGCTAGAAATCTTTACCTTAAACCTGTGACCACTAATCTTGCCAGCAGACATGAGGGTGGTGAGGCACTGGGACAGGTTACCCAGGTAAGTTGTGGCTGCCCCATTCCTGAAAGCTTTTAAGGCCAGGTTGAATGGGACTTTGAGCAACCTGGTCTAGAGGAAGGTGTGCCTGCCCGCCGCAGAGGTTGAAACTATACGAGATTTAAGGTCCCTTCCAACCCAAATCATCCTATGATTGTATGACAACAGGTTACTCATTCCTTCATAAGGCAATCCTTGCGACTGACAGCGCAAATTTCAGTGCCTCTTTGAGACATTTCTCTAAAATACATAGAGATTCCAGCAGACTAATATCAACACATCTTATGGTAGCCAGCCTATCTTTCAGTCTGCAGGCTATGCCAAGGACAAGGTCAGCATGGAAATTGACCCCTGCTCCTGCCATTGCACAGACTCTTTCAGGCCAGGCAAAGGCATACCAACAGCTGTGATAAGACCACTTCTTTCCCCAAACTTTCCATGAGCTATTTATCAAAGGCTCTAAATTATATTCCTTTAAAAGCCATGAAAACAACCCCCTACCTGCCCTGACAAACACATACTTACACCTAATTCTGCTTATATTTCCACAAATTCAGCATTTGTGGAAAAAAGTTGCAGGAGATAGCACTTGTGCTAGCATTGCCAACCAAGAGGATTTTCTGACTTTCAGCTCTGGCTTTTTAGACATCAAATTTTCACACAGTCCTTACTTCAGGAACAGTACAGCTTCAGGAAGAATAGGCCAGTATCAAAGTTGTTTGAAAAGAACACGTTACAAAATCAATATTTAACACATTGGATTTCCTAGTGAGTCTTCAGAGACAAATGTCTGACATTTGAATAGTCCTGGGTCAATATTAATTGCACATAACATCTCATCTGCATTTACTGCCACGTTTCTGCAATTAAATTATAAAAACTAAATGAGATCTCCAAGCTAAATCTGCATACTAAGTTAATTAACACTGTAATGGAAACCATAAAAAAACTAAGGCCTGTCTGATCCAAGGCCCATTAAAGTCAGTGACAGCTTGATTATAACCTGAAGCAAATTAATACCCATGCAGCCTTGAAAAACTAGGGAGTGATGAACCGTTTCATACATGTCAAGAAACTGGTTTGTATGGAGGCCAACTGAGAGACCGTTTTGTGCCAATGTCAGCATTTCTAGTGTCTACTGTGTGTACACATTCTAGTTTTCATGAACCGGACATGGGATAGACCTTACAATATACACCTGTAGTCTTGCTGTTTCCAGCTGTTCTTTAGGAGGCAATATGCCAAGAATTTTGTTAGCTAGAGGACCAAGAGCCATCTTCAAATGCTAGGCTGAGCTGTAAAGGAAGATGTCACTTTTCCTTCACTGGAGATGCGGGGTGCAGGGCACCAGAGGGTGCCGCAATATGTCACAATATGCTCCTTGCACAAAAACTGTATTAGCATCTTTCTCTTATTGCCCAACTGCATTTGTCTTTCAATCAATCACCTGTTTTATATAACTTCTTAATGCATGGCATTTCAGAGCACTTTCCTACAAGAACAACAAAAGAAACAACAAAATAAATACTAAAAGGAAAAAGTAGGGGGAAGCAGACTTTAAAAAGAATAAAAGCCAAAATTTTGACTGTGTTTAAATAAGTTTGTTTATTTATTGTTATTTAAACAAGTTTAAATACCGTATGTGGTACTTAGGCCTTTGTCAGACATGGCAGTTTGTAAACCGGGCACTGAGATGCTGTCATCATCAGCAGCTCTCCAGAAGTGCCATGTGAAGAGCACCCGAGATGCGCAGTGAGGATCTTGCACTCAAAGGGAAAGAGTCCTCCAGGCTGCAAGTTAATTATGCAGACAACTGAACAACAAATGATTGGATTCAAAGGCACAGTAGTCAAATGAAAAAGGAAACACCTGGAACTTGAAGGAGTTTGTATAGCTTGAACCTGAAAACGTGGGTTTGTTAGTCACAAAACCTATTAAAGCCTGTTTCAGAATATGGCAGGAGAAGTGTTGCAAAACTTAATATGGTTAATTGGAGTTAATTATAACTAATTATGTGTGTGCCATATTGCAGAGAGTTATCTCAAAACAAGTATGTTTAATAGCTACAAACAGCACATATAATAGGGAGCACTATGATGAAGATTTAAATTAAAAAACATGCTAGATATGCACAAAAGCAGAAGCAGAAATTGCCAACTGCTGAACAGCAGTGACTGCTCACAACATTCCTCTGACTCCACCTGTGAGAGGCTGCACTGGACTCCCTTCTCCCCCAAGATTCACTTGCTGAAAGACACCCACCACCTTCCTCTTTCCAGCCGTGTCCTGTGGAGAGCACACACGCCTGGCCCTCCAGCTGCTCCCTCACAGTCACAAACCCTCTTCACAAACAGGCACTCTGGGATCAGCAGTTCTCACAGGCTAACAGAAAACATCATTGCCAGTGAGATCCAGTGGGCAAAGAGGCCAAGAAACATTACCCTGTCTCTGACACTCGGTCCTACTCTAGGTCACCAAGGGAAATGTGACTGATGACCTGGTCAGGTCCAAACGCCTTCCAGACAAGCTGCATCAGGAAAACAGTGTGTATGAGCACAGTCACCTTTCCTGGGATTGCCAAGGAAGCTGTCTAGGCCTCAGAGAAGGCAGTAGTTGTTAGAGAGAAAAAGAAAAAATCAAACCAATCATCAAAGACATTGCTTCTCAAAATGGTAACGTTGAGGTACAGAATAGAATTATGATTCAGCAAGAGCCTTACCAGGGGGAATGGGAATCAGCCCACACCCCCAGCAAAGAGTTGAAGACAACTGAGCCTTTTCAGGATTTTCAGCCCATCTTGCTGTGCCTTGAGAGCTTGCTTAAGACAAAGTAGTTCAGCACTTCCCCAAGAAGCTGGTAAGGGCTGCAGGCTACTTTAGAGCTCCTTACAGCAGTCTATACCAATGTAGCACCAACATCTCCAATGTTTAAGTGTTCAACCACCTGTGACTCCACTAGAAAATTGGTTTCATGCTGGCTTTCATGCATTTAAAACCATTCCTTCTCCTCAAAGGCAGTCAGTGTACATGATGGACTCTTATAATTTGGTCTTCCCTGGCTGTCAGCTCCAAGACTGCAGCTGGGTTTTCTCCTGCCCAAGAAAAAAAGAATTATCTGTACAGCATGCCAGTTTTGAAACCTGCAACTTTGTCCAGGGTTATTGCCATCAGAGAAGATCACAGCCTACCAAATGATGGCAAAGATAATTCACTTGCAACACAGACCCATGCTGAAAGACAGTAGCACTAGATCTTGGAAAAGAACTGAAATTCAAGCACACAGGAATATTGCCTAACCAGTTTCTCTCAATCTATGTGAGCTTCTTTCCCCAGTCTAGTTCAAAGTTTAATATCACTATATCATTAAGAATAGATATAAACAGCTTGAACATCCTTCAAGTAATAGGAGATAGCAAATCCAAATCTTCCAAGAGTTGACAGCACATAGATAGAAAGCTTTTGCCATAAATTTTGATATCCTGAGCTCTGGCACAAGACAGCCAGTAATAATTAAACCAGCATTAATACAAAAAAACCAGCAAGACTTTCACTTGTTTTTCACACTCTTCTGTTCATTAAAGCAAGCCACAAAAAAGGTTCTGAGACATGAGATACCACTATGACATAGCAACTGAAGGGAAAAAGAAAAAAAAAAAAAGCTTGACAACTGAGTGAGGAATTTTAATAGGAATGAAGGGATCCAGCAAACAGAAAATAGTGAGTTGTAAGTGCAGTGGGAGGTTCTTCCATGCTTTTAATGATGAAGGCAGGAAAGAAAAGTCTGAAATGATGACAGTGATGGGAAGACCTGAAAAAATCATATACATCAACAGCAGATGAGCAGAAGAAAAGGAAGAAAAGGAGAAGATGCATGAAGATATACAGAGCAAGACAGATCTTTAGCTCTGGCCAATGCACAGGGCAAAAAGATACAGCAAAGACTTGCGTTAGAGGAATGACATACTCCCACTAGATTTGAGGTGCTGTTTGCATCCAGATAATCAAGAGGAGAATTCAGCAGGAGAAGGAGATGGGATGGCCAGGAAGAAAGGTTCTTTAAGGAGCAGAAGAAAGTTCAAAATATCAGAAAGGCAAAAGCTGAATTACCTTGAGGACTGGAATAACAGAAACTGGGGGGAAAAGATCAGTCAAACAAGCGGAAATGTTGTCAGTGCCACCAACTGGTAGCCCCACAGCTGGGAACAACAGCGGAGGCCAAAGAAGGAGATGTACAATGTACACATATAGCCTGCAATGGGAAGGACATGGGTAAAAAGCAATCACAAATTCTAGGATAATTAGGCAAGGACTTTCCACTAGCTATGAAAATCTATAATACTAACATCCAAGCCCTTAGTAAGATTTTCAAAGGTGCAGCACACTGTCCTGGTTATGCACCCAAACTACAGAGTTTTTAATACAACAACAACAACAACAAGAATTGGCCTGTTTAGTCTAGCAAAATGAAAGCTCAGAGGGGCTATGTCTGCTGTCTATAAATACATCTAGAAAGTAAACATCAGAGATGGAGAAGAGCCATTTAAGTTAAAGTACAATGTTTGCACAGAATAAATACGTGCAAGCTGGCCATGAAATACATTTAGCAGTGAAACAGTCAGGAGGTTTCTAATCACCAGAGCCATTATGCTCAGTGCAGCCTTCCAACAGGCAGCCAAAGACTTAAAAAGAAAGGTGTAAGTTGTTCGTGAGTGGCATGATAGGGACATGATGTGTGCAGGATCAGCAGCCTTCATGGGGTGACTTATGAAGTCCCCTGTATTTCATTATTTGCTAACAATTTCCACCCTTTTTTATCTTCAAACATTTCCAGCAGTGCTGCAGACTCTAATACAGTGAATTTAAGTCTCCTGACAAAAGGTTACCTTTCACCAATCACTTAAAAGCAGTCAGCAAGTGTCCCAGGAACTCAAAAAAAGCCCAGAGCTGCTCTGTCATCACCCCACATGTCCAGCATCTAACACAGACCAGACATGTCAAGATCTGAAACACAAGATGGTAGACAGCAATACTGGCTCCTCAAGGGAGTAAGGAACGCAGCTCTGGCAGAAGTGGAATCAAAGACTATGCTGAAAACAGCCCTGTGATGCACACATGGAGGTGCAGAGCTGCTGGAGCCGTGCTGGCTTGGCCAGCCTACAGCACTTTGCAGGTAGCTCATCCTGAAGACCCTGGTAGCCAGGCAGGGGCTGAGAAGGAGGCAATCTATTAGGCAACAATAAACACCAGGGGCAGTGATGTATCTTCAATGAACCTGGCCCTCCTTTGAGAGTCAGCTCCCCACAGCAGCTGCTGCCATGAGTGTAAAGAACAGTGTGCCCCATGCTCCACCAGCTGCTGCTTCTTCAGATTTGTTGGCTTCATTGCTCACCACTCACTAACCTACACCTAAGTGTTCCAAACTGACATGAAAAAGAATGCATTTTGGCGGGTATCACTTGCAATAACAACCCAGGGAAAAATCAGACAGGCAGCTGACCTAGGGCCAGAGACCTCTCAGATGGCCACAGTGTGACAGGCAGCTAGGACAGCAGTTTTGTCACCAAGACAGAGTAGGAACTAGGGCCCACCACACCAAGCCCTCAGGCAGCAGGGAGGTGCTTCCCAGGCTACAGATCTATGTAGGAGAAATCCCCTACCATGAAGGCAGGCTCACCATGGCCTTTACTTTCAAGGACCAAGACAGATTATTCCTTGTCCCAACATGCAGTCAGAGGAAGAAGCCACGATACACCTTCTCACCACATCTTTTTTACTAGAGGGCAGCCCCAGGCAGAAGAATGATTCTCATATTATTGGGATCAGAGCGGATCCTAAGATATGTTTCCCAGTACCACAACTCTGGCTTGCGTGGGGACCTGCTCTCCCCTTCCACTCCTGCCTTACAATTTCTTTTTATAGAAAATTCAAAGTTGTTTTGGTTAAAAAAGAAGCACAGGAAAAGTTTATCAGGGCATTCACTAGAAGGTGTCTTCCAATCCCTCCCTCCTTCAAGAGCAGGTTGTGTCCCTGACATGGAACAGTCGTTGGATAAAATATAATTGAGGTGCATGGAGAACTTTAAAATTCTGAAGTAATGGATCTTCTGAGGATAGACTCCTCTAAAACAAGGTAACATCAACGCAGGGAGTTTTCAAGATCCCTGCATAGGTATATGATTGCTGTTCAGGTCCCCGCTTTGAATAGGTAAGACTAGACACGCCTCAAGCTCCTGTCCAACCTAAATTATCCCATGATGTCATAATGCAAATGATCTCTTGTGTCGATACCCTAATTTCTCAAACTCTTCTTCCCTTAATCCAAAACTCTAAGGGTTAACAGCAGCGAAGATAGATAGCTACACATATCCAGCTTCTAGCATAGAGTTTGCTTTCTCTCTCTTAACACCTTACATATTATTGCCAGCCTCTCTGCTTCCTATTTTAAACATTATCCATTGAGGTAGCATCTTTAGACATTTGGGTTTTCATCAGTGCCTAGCCACTAATCTGATGTATGGCCTTTCCCAACATGTGTTAGCCAAAGTATTTTCCATAGATTCCCTGCAGAGGTGAGTCTTCCACATAAAACACTGTGAAAGTAGAACAGTAGGGCTCGAGCACACAGAAACATCCTGGTGAACCTTGCAAATGAAAAAGAAAGACCAGAAAGAAACATGATAAGTTCTACATTCAGAGTTTCTAATTTCTAATGTAGTCTTCATAATCATGTGTAAAACCATTTTTGTAAACATTTTATAGTCCAAAATGTCCCCTATAAAAACAAAAAAAAGAATGAAGTAGTAGGCAACAGAGTAAGTTATGG
Organism: Strigops habroptila; assembly: GCF_004027225.2. Taxonomy (NCBI): domain Eukaryota; kingdom Metazoa; phylum Chordata; class Aves; order Psittaciformes; family Psittacidae; genus Strigops; species Strigops habroptila. The sequence goes on from NC_044302.2 coordinate 49,893,278, forward strand.
TAGGTTACACAGCCATCATGTCTGAATAGTGAAAGCTATGACAACTATGTATCAAACTGGCACTGAAGTAACAACACATATATATATTAACATAAACTCAGTGTGGGAGGAGAGGCAGGCAATAAAATAATACAACGCTTCACACTTTGGTGGCATAAGCTGAAGATGTCCATCTCTTTTAAAAACACACAATTTAGCTTCCAGCCTGGAGAGCAATAATTAATAGTTCTGTTGTTGCTTGTGCCACTGACTCACCACAAAAAGTTAAGAGGGTGATCTGCACCTTGCTTCAAACATCCAGCTCTGTACACGTTGAGCAAAGCAAGCCTGTACCACTGATCATGACAGTGCCCACTTCCAACCAGCACCCAGAAAGCATAACCACTCGGCTCCTCTGTGAGCTAAACAAAACCTTGGACCAAAGCTCCCTAGCCCTCTCTGAAGGCAGGACCTGTCCATAAATGACTTCCCCTGTAAGCTCACTCTATGGGCATGAAGAGAGTGCTAGGAACACATGTCCTAGGCTGGTGGTGTCCCACAAAACTTTATACACCTCTTCCAAAGTCCACAAAAATATCCCTTAAAAACAACTTCAATAAAATTTGATTTGGGCATTTAAAAAGGAAAATCTGTCTAACAAATCTTGAAGGTAAAACTAACACCCAGAGACTCAAAACATGTGTCATCTACCATACTTCATGGTCAGCAGCTGTATCACAGTTCCATCAGGTTCTGGCTTTGCTATTAACTGAGGCTGACAGACCAACTCACCTGCAGTGATTGATTTAAGTGAGGGACTAATGTGGCAAAGCGGCTTGAAGTTCTGTCATCTTTTGTTGGACATGGACACTCTTTTATCAGCAGGCAGAACTAGCTGAACAATGAGACACACATGTATCAGCTATGAGCATGAGTGGCTATCAGCTAGGGCAGAGTTGATCTGCAGTTTATGTTGGGATCCAGAGAACTCCCAAGTGACGTTTATTTAGGCTGATAGGTTAGTCATATTTCACAGTATTTCCAATTCAAACATCAACTAATCATTCATGTAAGATAAAGGTGTGATAGGGTATTTTATAGTCTTCTGTCTATTATTATTAATGTAACAACATTTTATCCAAAGACAGTTGAATGTCAACATGCAGCATGTGTGCTAATACCGTACCCTGTGTGTATGTGTACGTGTGTGTTTATAAATTATCCTCTTATTGAAAATGTGCCAAAGTGCAAAGCTGTAAATAACCATATGAAAAGTTGTGCTAACGCGGAGTGACACTGCAACATGGGAGGTTTCTAAGTAATAAAGTACATGTGGGGAGGCATGTTGGTAGTGAAACTTCCAGCCTTGCATTTTGAACATGGTGCTTTGAAGCCAGGCAGTCGCTCTGGGGAGAAACAGGTAAAATTTGGAGATTAACAGTAGCAAGTTGCTTGACAGGAAGAATAAAAAGCTGCAGCAGAATTACTAAATATGTTCTTAAACTTGTCCATCAGCCTGGCCTCTCGCAATGCACAGGTTTCAGGCATGGTATCCAAGATCAGGCTCCTGTCACAAACACAGGGAAGGGAGGGTCCTTTCCTTAGAAGATTACGTTCAAGATGAGGATGACTGAAGAGCCAAGACAGCTATAGGAGCATGTGAAGGACCATGCTGAAGAAGCCTTGCCTTGCCTTACAGCAACTGCCAAAATGGGAAACAGCAAAGATATATCAATAAAGTCTGTAGAATAAAGGAAGAATCTGCTCCCAGTGGAAGGTTTGCTTTTCCTAACCTAACCACTGGCAGTTAAAGGCTGATAAATAATTTGATGCATAAAGGCTAAGATTCCTTCTTAATTTTGTATTTGTTCAGTGTTAAGTGAATGTTCTCACTATCCATAATAAACAATTAATCCCTTTTTGAACCCCATTAAGCTCTTGACAGTAACAATGGAATGAATCAAATCACCCATTTTGCTTGCATGTAAGTAAATTTACATTGTGTGTCAGTTTCGGTGTCACTTTGCACATTTGATATATAATTAGTTCATTAAGTGTTTACCACCCACTAGCTACACCTTATTTCCCTCCACATCCCCACATGCAGTCTGTATCTCGCGGCCCTCTGGATTGACAGCTGGATTGAGAGTTCACATGTACTTCCAAGGCAATGTTTAGAGCCCAACAGACTTCAGGAGGTGGGTGCTGTATTCCGTAAAACGCTGTGTGCCCTCTATGTGTTTACTTCTTAGGAGTCATAAGGACACAGGGCAAGTTCTTTTGAAGATATTCCCCAGCAGTCCAAGCACTCAGTACATGCATAGCCGAAGTCCCAGATCCTACAACAAAATATTCACAAGGCCACATCAGCAGACATGCATGCCCCAATCCTCAGCAGGTAGGGACAGCCTCGGAACAGGAAAAGCTGATGATGACTGTGGGCGGAATGCCCAGGCATCCCCTCCAGGAGGGCCCTAGCCCACAGCCAGGGCCACAACCTGGCAATGGGAGCAGGTAGCTACTGGTCAGCCAGCTCTGGACTACTAGGGTTGCCGGGTATCCTCACACAAAGTGCTCTATGGACACTGTGTGAATGCAGGGGGAGGCATAATTCCCTTTTCTGTGTGGCCACAAGGGGCAGGATGACATGCCATGTTGGAGCTACTGATGCTTCAGAACAGCGCCACCAGGGGCGGCTGGACTCCAGGCAGTACAGCTTCCCAGCAAGGACCACTGACCCTTGCAAGGACCGGAGAAGGTCTCTCAGGGAGGAGCAGCTCCTGCAAGAGAGACCTGTGCTCAGCTGCCCATCCCAGCCCGGGACTGCATCAGGGTGCTGGCGCTGGTGAGGGAGGTGCCGACGGGCCTGCCCCACAGGTCAGAGGGAGCAGGGTCGCATCCCTGGAGAAAGCCAAAACTCCCCACACACACCACCTGCTACCAACAGATACATGCGCCCTGTGAGAAAGTGAACAGAAAACGGTTTGGAAAGCGTCTTCCTCGCTTGCTTCCCTGAATGCTAATCAGCGGCGCCGGCTAAAAATACCAAGCAGGGCTGGCGTGCGCGCGGCAGAAGGGGAAAATGGGGGCGCTTCAGGCTCTAGCTTCCCGGAAGGAAAAGGGAGAGGCGAGGAAGAGCCTTCTCTGGTCCTCCTCTCTGCCCGGCGCCGGTTGCCGGCGCAGGCACGGACCCTGCTCCTCCTCTCCGAGGCTGAGGTTCCCACCACTCCTTCGGGAAGCCATCCCGGGTGTTCTAGGAGAAGCCACCGGCCACCCCGTGCCGCGGCAGGTTGCGGCCACCCCCGATACCACCGGCTCCCCGCCGCTGGGGCCGCGGGCGCTCCCGGACGGGAGGTCCCGGAGGCGCAGTTGATGTTCAAGCCCCGCTGCCCGCGGAGCGGAGTGAGTGGCGCGGCGGGATCTCCCCGCCGGCGGTCGCCGGCAGAACACACAGCAGAGAGGGGTGCGGGGTACTGCCGCGGGCGCGGGGGGCTCACTCCGCTGCATCAGAGCTGCCCGCACACCGCAGCACACTGACAGGGACGCACGGTGGCCAGCCGGCCTCCTGCAAGAGCAAGCGCTAAATAAATAAATAAATAGACAAATAAGTAAATAGATTGATAGGAGAGAGATGGAGGGAGGAAGGGCGGGAAGCAGCATTCCGCATCGGAACCAGTGGGAGGGTGCAGACCCCGCCGCCCCCTGCCCGAACTGCCCGTGATTCCCGGCGGGGAGCCGTCCGGGGGGCGGCCTGCGGCCCCCGCGTGCCACGCGGGGAGAGGGCGGGGATTTCGGCCTCACGGCCCCCCCGCCGAGGTAGGTTGAGCCGGGGGTCGCACGCCCCCGTCACCCGTGTTGGGCTGATGGGCCCCCCCCTTCCCCCGGAGTCCCCCCGCCCGCCGCGGCTCCATCCATAATTAATCGCCTCCCCGCAGCCGCCGCGATAAGAGAGGGCGGGCGGGGACGAGGAGGCGGCGGCGGCCGGGAGGCGGTGGGGGGAGCGTGTGCGTTCGCCGCGCCCGGCTCACTGCGGCCGGCGGCTGCCTGCCGTGAGGAGCGAAGCGGAGCCCAGCCGCCCCGTCGGGGAGCGCCGCGCTCGCATGGCCGCGCCGCGCCGCGCCGCCGCCGCCGCTGCGGGGCCAGGGGGTGCCGCGGGAGGAGGATGAGGCGGGCGGCGGGGCGGCGGCGGCGGCGGCGGCGCGGAGGATGAAGTGGAGCGTGCGGGGAGCCTGCGCCGCGCTCTCCAGCTGCCTCCTGCTCGCCTGCGCCCTCAGCGCCGCCGCCGTGGGCCTCAAGTGCTTCTCGCTGGGCTCCGAGCTGAAGGGCGAGCCCTTCCGCCTGGGCACCGCCGCAGGAGCCTTCTACTCGGGGCTGCTGCTGGCCGCCGGACTCTCGCTGCTCGCCGCCGCGCTGCTCTGCTGTCGTCCGCCCGACGAGGCACCCGCGGCACCGGCTCCAGCCCCAGGCGCGGCACCAGCCCTGACCCCGGCTCTGGCCCCGGACCCGGACGGGGACCCGGACCCGGCAGGAGGTGGCACCGGCGGGGGGGAGGCGACGGCCGCACCGTCGGGGCCAGTGGAGAAGGCGCCGCCCGGGGGGCGGCAGAACTTCCTGCTGCTGGGGGTGCTGGTGTTCATGCTGGGCGTGCTGAGCGCCTTCGCTGGCGCCGTCATCGACGGCGACACCGTGTCGCTGGTGGAGAGGAAGTACTCGCACTACTGCCTGCTGCAGCCCGGCGGCGCGGCCCGCCCGCGGAGCGGCCCAGCGGTCCCCGACGGCTCCGCCGCGGCGCTTCGCTGCCAGAAGCTGCGGGACTACCAGCAAGGCTTGGTGCTCTCCACCGTCTTTAACGCGCTGGAGTGCCTCCTGGGCCTGCTTAACCTGCTCCTCGTCAAAAACTATAAGGCCTCGCAGCAGCGCGGACGCCGGCGCCGGCGGCGGCGAGCGGCCCCCGCGGCTGCAGCGGCGGCGAGCGGGAGGCGGAGGCGGCGGCGGGGCGGCCCCTGCGGCAGCGGCGGCGGCGGTGGTGGCGGCGGCGGGCGGCGAGCGCCGCGCCACAGCCAGGGCTCCCTCTTCTCCGGCGGCGAGCCTGAGCTTAGCCCCGGGGATTGCCCTTTCCAGGCCGTCTCGTACATCAACGTGGGCGTCTTCCACGTCTTCGACGAGGCTGGCGTGGAAGTGCACTGCGGCGGGCACCCCTCCGTCGAGCTGCCTGGCTACTCGCCCATGGACCCCGAGCTTAACGCCTCCTACCCCTACTGCTATCCGCTGCCCAGTGAGCAGCCCCCGGCCTACGAGGAGATCTACCCCAGGGAGCCCTGCGCTCACGGCATCTAGCGCCGACCTCCGGCGGGACCCCCGACTGCCCGCCCGGCCCTCGGCTCGCCGTGGCAGCCGGAGCGGGATCGGGCGCCGGAACGGGCCGGGAGTGGGTCCGTCAGCTCCTCGCAGCCGTGGGACTCGGGGACAGCCCTCGCATCACCGACGGAACGGGTCTCGGGCAGGTGCCGCCGTGCCTCTGGCTCTGCGGAAGCTTCTCCCCTCTCCCTCCTTGCTCTCCCCTTCCTTCTCCCCGCTCCGTCCCACCGACCCTCCGTCCGCCGGCGGCTGAATTTTCCGAAGGCTGCGCAAGAAACGCCTAAGGGTTGGTTCCTCCCGCTGCCTCTCCTCCGTAGCCAAGTTTAGTTCCCTTCAAAGTGATTCATCAGTCTCCAGCTTTAGCAGTCCAGAGTTACCCATTTATGATAACCAGCCAGTGTAAGGAAAAGGTGTCATGAAGCTTCTTTACCTCTCAAAAGAGCTAAATTTCTAAACAACGCAGAGACATTTGTGTCACGTTTACTAGAGATGTATTGGGGATCTTTAACGTTTACACTACTCCTTGGGAGAATTGAGTTCTGTTTTAAGATTTAGTGAGTTAAAACATTCATTGGTCTTGTAAGATGCACATTGAGAAAAACCTGCACTTTGAAAAAGAAACAGGAAAAAAAAAAAAAAATCAAGGTTTTTGTACACTAATGTGCCTGCTTTTGTTGATAACTTCTTACTGTAAAAGCTTTCAGAAGTCTATAGTGAAAATGTTTGGTAAATTCACTGCAGTTTAAAATCGATGATTAGTTCCTTTACTAACACAACTGAGATGTTGCTAGGATATGGCAGTTAAAAGGAAGTCCAAATGTCATACACATTCCGTTTTGTAAACAGGTTCTGTGTTTTTAACGCAAGGCAGGATTTCTTTTTGTTTTACGCAGGCGAAGGGTTTAATTCTATTTTGTACAACTACATGGTTTACCTTGTAAAGAGTTCCATTTTACCTGTTACAATTCATCAATCTGGTAAGCTTGAATATTAAAAGTTTTATTCGAAATATATGTATTGTAAAGCAGCCTTAACTGGTGCAGTGGTCAGTTTTAAAGGGAAAAAAAAAAAAACCAAAAAACCAAAAAAAACCAAACAAAAAATGATAAACCATCTTGGAAGACATCTTCCAAATGAGTTTCAAACCAATATTTATACTCCTATTACAAAGCAAGAATTTTCTTCCTTTTTGTTTGTTTTTTTGTTTTTTTTTGTTTGTTTTTTTTTTTTTTTTTGTTGTGGTTTTTGTTTTTGGTTTGGTTTGGTTTGGTTTTTTTTTTAAAGAAAGAAGGCCACTTTAATTCCTGAAAGGGAGGGTGGGGTGGTGAAATAATGGGATGGTATGCTGTTAACTCTTTCTCAGTTTAGAGGTATTAAAAGGCGTTATGCAAAGAGAAAAACTGCCAAATCCTTTTGGATTCTGCCATGGAATGCCCATACCAGATAGTGTCAGAAAGTGCTACTTTAAGAGAAGAGAAATGGCATATTTTATTATATCATTCAAGAGCAGGTAAAGGCTTAATTTCATGTTCCACAAAAAACCAAAAAGCAACTATTCAGGTTGCAATATCCCGTCTCCCAGTTACAGCATACTGAAATGAAGTATTGCAAAATAACCTTTCGCTTTCTGTTAATCCTGTTTGGAGCCTGCTGCATAATGCCAGTGTATCAGCTACCCAGAGACAGAGAGTTAAGGGAATGAAAAGTTATAGTGTGTTTCTGTGGTTAATGGAAAATTATTTTAAAATTTTTAGCTGCAGAGAGACTGACGTAATTTACAGCCTTAGAATTGGAGAGAGAAGAGTTTAGCCTAAAGATATTCAAATCTCTTTGCACTGTTTTGTTTCCTAAAGTGTTTTGACTTGCACACTTTGTATAATCTAAAATGCATAATGCCTGAGAAGTCTTAAAATTGCAAACTGATGTCTGTGAAGCTCACAATGAAAGCTCTAATCTAGAGGAGACAGTTAAAAGCAGCAGTTGCCAATTTGCCAAGTAATTTTAAATAGCAGAAATTTAAGACAGAGCTCTTTCTGGCCAGCAGATATCTTGTGCAGAACGCCAGCCTAAAACATATGCCCTAGCTAAGTCCCATTTTAGTAACTGAAGATCGGTTTTATGCTGGCTCTCTGCAGATGCGCTTCCTTAACCCCTTACAGGGAAGTGACTGGGAAGTCCAGAGACTTTACCCATAATACTAATTTAGACACAAAACCAATCCTGTAACATACTGTATTGTTCATACAGCTGGGATTTTGCAAAATGAATAACTAAAGCAAGGGGGCAAAAATCCTAATTGTAAGTCTCCAGTTAGAGGAGTTCATGAGACAGCATAGTACCCTGTACTGAGTTGAATGGGAACTGCTAGGCTGCAGGGTGATTTTGGAAAATAAAGCAGCTGGGTGCCTAAATACAGATGCAGAAGTGTAAGAATAGTTGTTGGCTTTAAGAAGATTGGCTGTACACATTGTAGATCGTGGAAGTTGTATCTTAGTTTTACTTAAGGAATTGATTTTTGACATAAAAAGACAGTGTTTTACTTAAGATAACTATTTTAGGAATTATGAACTAGACAGTTCTGAAACTCCAGATGTTCCAAAGATCAGTGCTCAGGGAAATAAGTGGAAAGTCAAGAAAGCTACCTATTATACTCAATTGTTTAAATGTGAACAATTTTAAATTATGAATTTTTAAGATTGTTAAATTCATAACTTTTTTTTTTTTTACGTTTGTGTGTCTACGCACATATGTAAGTGTGTGTTTTATTTAAGTCTGTTCAGAATGCCATTGAATTAGGATATTTATTTGTGATTCAGTTTTAGTTCCTGAATTTCTGCTTTTCTTCGTTTGGGCTTTTATGTCCCATAATAGTTTAATTTAGTGGTGGACAGATTGCCAGAATAATGTCCAAGTCGGACTCCCACAGAAGCCAGTAGGCATCATTTCATTGATTTCAGTGGGTCTGGGCACAAATGATATGTAACACCTACTCTAAATAATCTTTAAAGTAATGTTGATCTTCTGGCACGACAGGATGCAGCAGTGGCATATTAGTTCTCAGTTATTTATTTGTATGGACAGCAGTAGTAAGGGAGGTCACCTATGGTATTATATATGTTTTTTAAAGAAAACAGGAAAAAGAAAAAATAAATTGGCAGACAAATTGACCAAACAAGCCATGTTTTCTTAAAGATGGTATACAAGTGTTTCAGGTATCTGGTGACTAACTTTTCTGATAAACCACCACACGTATTTCTTTCTCAGTGAGAAGAAACTTATAAATACACAATTCAAGATGAAGCTTCACAAGCATAATTGCAGTATTGTGAAGCCATTTTTAGTAAACCTGAATCATCACTCTATCTTCTGAGCAGTAATGTTAGAGTGTATAAACTGTAGTGTGCCAAAATTGAAAATAGGTTGGTGTGGGAAGCATCGGAGCTTAGGTTAATTACCTGAGACGATTCATACTGTCCCTTTATTTTCCATGTCCCATCACATGATTGTCAAGGCGAATGCAAGCCTGATCGATTCATGTCACTGGAGGATGTTAATTGCAAGGCTTATGCCTTAAGTAGCAAAACCAGGGAGTATGGAAGAGAAACATCAAGTATGTGCTATCAAATCTCCATTTTGCTTAGCTGAAGTAACAACAAGACTGCTTTTTGCCCCATGGCTTGTTGTTTCAATTTGCTTAGAGCATTACTAGCATCTGTTCAAAGAGAGGGAAGAACAGATGCAATACTGCTGGTTTGGTCACAGCAGAGTACGGATTTGATAACAGACTGTTCCCAGCTTTCCTGTCCCTTTTACAGGTAATAGCGGCTAGCCAAGGGATGAAATGGTGGAAAATCAAGTCTGTCGTCTTTGATGCGACATGATCTCCCTTCATGTGGAAAAATGTATTCCCACCAGCCTATTAGCAATTCACATGAATTATTTTCACACTCAAACATTCTTGCTTATATCTGTTACTTATACTTTGCATTGTAATTGACAGACAGAATATATGTGAATCTAAAAACAGGGAAAAAAGGATGTTAGAAGGAAATTGTATTAAAGTAGTACAGATTTTACTCAAAAGTTTGATTTCACTGTAGGACTTCTTTGGTTCACCAAAAAGCGCTATGGTGGCTGGTATAACTTAGATATATTTCAGACATACTGTTTAATCATCAGAAAAGGTTTCTGAATGTTCACATGGGTATGGCAATCTGTTTCTGCTTTTGGACATAGTATATATGAAAACCTTTTCTTCATTTTGCCATTTAATCCAAGATTGATCCTCAAGAAAATGTCAGTAATTGATCTTGTAATTTTAGGATCAATAAAATACGTTTTAAAGCACAGCATATCCTACAAGAAAAGCCTAATGCTCTTCATTTCACATTCTTCATTGTCTTAGATGGATGTTTAATAGTACAACTAAAACTAGGGATTTAATTAGCAATTTTATTATAAAAATGTGTTTTTCAGGAATTTACAACTTGTACAAGTGGAACCTTGACAGAAAATTCCAGGTTTTACTATGAAGTTGAGTCAATTTCTGTAAGTGAAATATTTCTCAGTTACAGGATATTACAATATTTTAGATAAATTCAATTGGTAAAAATCTAGCTCTGTTAATTTCATATGATGGCACTCTTTAAATGTGATAAAGTTATCTCTCCTTGATTCAGGCTGATATTTCTAATTAAATGCATAAGGGTGAGTAACAGTGAATTCCTTATGGTTACTGTCCAGTTTTTAGATTTCTTAATTACCTCTCAGTACTTAATGGTGTATGATCAGCTCTTAGTATATGTTCCAGAAACAGTAACACCTGATCTAGTAACAGTTCATCAGGTAAAAGGAAGCCCATAGACTGACGTCATGCTCGGGGAAAAAAATCTTCAGACACATATTGCAACAACTCGGTGTACAGAGTTTCCTGCCCAAAAGGCACTGCCCAAACAAACTAACTAGAAGAAATCTGAGAGTTTAACTTCTGTGCAGGGAGTTTGTATGTTCTTTCTATTATCTCTGGAACTCCTCCCCTGTATAGCTTCCTAAGAGTGAAATCCATAAATTGGTGTTCTTAAAATTTGATTCAAATCACTGCCTTGCTTTCTGCAGGCTGGATGTGCTATGTACTTTCCACTCAATGTTCAGGCACCTGGTGAAGTTCTGCTGAAGTTTATAGGTATGTCACCATGACGTCATCCTAGATCATCTGAGGCTGAAGATCAAGTCATTTAAGAAGCCCATAACACTGTCTTAAGAAAAGTGTGTTTTCCTTTACAGATTAAAAAAAAAAAAACAAAACAAAAAAAAAAAAAAACAAAAAACAAAACACCAAAAAAAAAAAAACCAAATGTCATCTTTCATTGCTTCTTCAGATCCAGCTACCTTAAACCTCAATGGGTTTACCCTGAGGCAGGAGCGGAGATGACATTGCAGACTGCTACTCTTTCACTTACTGAGTTTTAGATACCTGGACGACTTCCGTGAGCTTTGTGGAAGCCAACACTTCTAGTCAAAACAAACAAAACAAAACAAAACAAAACAAAACAAAACAAACAACCCACATACAAAATGGCTTTGACTCATCATCAGGTCACAGAAAATTCAATGTCCTGAGTGAAACTATCCAGTCGCGATACAATCTAGCAGAAGTCCCCAGTGTTTCACTTCCAGATTTCTACTGGCATTGTTCTGTCTACTGGGAATGTTAGGAAGTTCATTTCATGGTCTTTACAAAGGAATCATTTGTTTCACTACAGCACATAAGGATTAAACACCTACTAAAGACAACAAGCATCCTCACTAGTTGGTCTCCACTGTGGCCATTGTTAGCAGAGGATAAAGTGAAGTGTAGGAGGAGAAAAAGCTTATTGTCATACTCTTAATGGATTCAGAGGACTACACGTTCCAAAACATTCATTGGTTTTATATTAAGACACCGGATTTGGGAATGGAAGGATATCTATAAGATATAAAAGGATTATTTTCCAGGGATATATTTTTGGAAATCTAATACTTGGGTTTAGAGAAGGTTCCTTCAGAACTTGCTTTTCCTCCCAGGTTCTACATTTTAAATGAAAGCTCATCTCACAAAAATACACAATAAAGTCTCCAGACACTTTAATTATTAAATTTAGGGAGATCGAGTAGAGCTTTCCTACAAATTACTGAGTGCCACCAGTTCCTATAAACCAGTTCCTATTACCCTGTTCATATAAGGGATGTGGCACATGGCGTGGGTAGGGCCTTATATGCCATCATCCAAATTTTGCTGTTTCCTCATAAATGAAAGAGGCAACAGCAAAAAGTTTTGCTATAGAAAATAAATTTCTATATAATAATATCCAGTCCCAGGCAACCAAGCAGTCATGGACTTTGGATAAGCTACGTACAGTCTCAAGGTGTATGTAATTGCCATGTATTCATGATTAAAATGAATTCTCTCACAAAGATATCCACAAGGGATTGTTAGTGGTGAATCTGAGTAGAGGCTCAACTTGCTAGCTCTAGGCCAAACAGCTCCAAGAAAGATGGAAAAGTCCTACCTACCAAAAGAAGGTCAGGTTTGCACTGGAAAGGAGAGAGCCACCAAGAAATTTCTACTTCATTGCATTTTAGAATATCTACCTTTTCCTAAATGATCCAGAAGCTACCAGCTCATGTAGATGATCTAAATTAGATGCAAGTGTTGAAAACTACTCAGTCCGTCCAAATATTTTCTTCCTCTTTTTTTTTTTTTTTCTTTATATATATAATCAAGAGCTGTGTTAATTCCAGGAGCAGTACCTGCTGATCTGAGCAGTCAAAATTACTAGTAACTAAAAAATTACTACCACCAAATAAGACTGCAGCTTTGAGAAAATTATATACTGCTTTCTGACTTGTGCCTTGCTCTAAATCAAAAGGAAAGAAATATAGATACATCACTTTGTGAAATTGTTGCTAAGAAATACGGTTTGTTATGCTGAGTGGAAAAAAAGGGTGCTTTTCTCAACAAATTGTGAGCAGATAGCTGCACAGAAATGTATTTGGCTGGCAGAGAGACTTCCTTTTCAGTTAAGTCCTTGGAAAGGTACCAGAAAATGCTGTAAGGCACCACCACCATCATTCAGGCTTACCTGGACCATTGTTTAGTGTGTTAAGCTTCATGTTCCCATAGGCAGTGGACCACATGCTGTTTTGTCTTGCCAGTGGGAACAAGGACCTGTCTCTTGTGCCACCACTAAGCCAGCATATGCTGGATACACACAGAGAGCTTCTGGACCCCTGAAAATGGGTGCACTGTGGCACTGTTCTGTATGTGTGTTGAGAGAAGGTAAGGCAAGCCATGCTGCAGCCCAGGTGAAATGCTGTCCTGTGTTACAGGATGGGGAAAGCAGGTTGCTGTTATGGTGCCAGGGCTCCAGACTTGTTACACGGTGGTCTTGGGTGTGGAGAGGCCGAGGCTGCATGTGGGGAACCGCTCCTGGATCACTTTGGCAAAAGCAAAATGCCCAAGTGGAATGGGGAGAGGAGGACTGTCTTTATTCCCCCATGAGCAGCAAAGCAAAGTGATCAAATTGCAGATCTTCCCAATAGCGGTGTTAAGTACTGTCTTGCCTTCAATTTTCATCGTCTGCCCCCTCTCACAACTTCTCCAGAGGAGCATTGTGCACACAGGCTCAGGGTGGCAAAGTGCACACTTCCTACTGCCTCTGTGCTTAGGGAAAGAGTCTGACAATGGTGTGCTGAATTATTCAATCAGATGGTGAGGCAGTAAATAGAAATGAGCAACAAGGCGTGAAAAAACTTTGCCTGTGTTCCATGTTTGGCACATTACAAGGGCTGTATGATGCCCTGGGCTGTCCTTTGCTGAAGGCTGTGGCAATTCTTATCTGCCTAAGGTCTGCAAGATCCAGAGCTCCAAGAATGAGGATTCCTGTTGGAAGTTTTCCTGGACAGATTCATCTCAAAAGTCAAAAAGCAACCCTGACCCTGTTTCAGTAAATGTATCTCAGCATTCAAGCATGAAAAGAAAAAAGCATAAACAGGGCAGAACTGTTCATTTGTTCATAGTTCATCAATTTTTCATCAAGGACAGCAAAAAGACAAACATTAGTGTTAACATCTCTGATCAGAGAATTGCTTCATTGTAAGAGGATTTGAAGCTGACTGATAAGGAAGCAGCAGAAGGTAGTCACACTAAAGGAAAATGGATATTTCACAATTTTGCTGTAGCACTGTTCATGATGTGCAGCACAGGCTAACAATAACATGAATTTCAGCTTGCCTTACACAGGCAGCTGGAAATCTCCAGATGACTATTCAAAAATTATTTTATACGTTACTAGACTAGACTTGCAGCCCAGTACTTACTGTATTCATATGTACCATACTAGGATTTTTTGGTCTGGTGTGTATACACTAACGTGTATGCTGGCTGTGGATGATGGCCATCTTCATTAGCCAGGTCACTGCCACTGCTGAGGCAAGCTCACCTGTTCTGTTTGGCACTGCAGCAGAGCAGGAGAGCACTCCAACTCAGACACTAAATCTCAGCAGAAGTGCATGCACTTCCAGCACCATGGAGCCTTAGCTGACTCTTCCCCAGTCACACTCCATGTCGGACCCCAGTAAAACCTATGGGTCCATGGACAGAAAGGTACCACAACACTTTTGCACAGGTCTCAAGAAGGACCTGTGCAAAGAGAAGGAAGAGGCAAGAGGGGGGCAGCTATCTTCAGCTTCTCGCCTTACCTTCAAGGCCAGGGAGATATTTGGTAGCAGAGGGCCTTGGCACACCACGGGACACAGCACACCAGGAGGTCAGGTGCCACAAGAAATGCCTTTCTTCTCCAAAGGAGTTATCATACCGCACAGAAGAGAGACTAAAGCAATGTCCCTAACTTACAGAGCTGAATACTTTGAAACAGAGAGGGACATGGCGCTGTGCTTTGATCCCTGCCCCTACAGCTCATCAGCTGATGCTTACTCATACATGGGGAAATAGGGGTACTGAAATGAAATTCATGCATTTAATCAGTTAAATTAAGCACAGATGGACTGACCAAGAAGCAGAGATGGAGTTAAAACACACAGAAGCAACTTTATCCTCACCCTGCCCTGAACACATACCTGGAGAACTTTGATAGGTAGAAACTTTCTGGGGAGAAGCTTTAATTGCATCACGTGGAAAGAAAACCACTCTCTACAGTGGAAACGTCCAGGTATTCCCAGAAAAAAAATGGACATATTGCTACAGCAAAATGGAATCCTGCAAGAACTTCCCAAGAAAGGTAGCTCAAGTGGAGAAATCCAACTAAAAACCACAGAGTTAAGCTGATCTCTTAAAATTTCACACTTCTTTCTTTTGGAACAGTCATGTCAATGTGTTCTTTACATTTTCAGCTCCAGCTCTCTGGCAAGATAGAAGCTGGTAGGAGGCAGACACTGATAAAGGCTCTACTGGCAAAGTGTCAGGTAAAGGAAAACCAATTTTACATTTTTGCTCTGACAAGAGAGGACAATATATTCTAGCCTCGAAGCTTAGATGGCAGAAGCAGCAGTGATTAATTGCTCTAATTAGAGCTTCAAATAGGAAAGAGCGAGTTTCCTGAGCTACTGCATGCTAAATTTCCTCATTTCCATGAATAACTGTATTGCTCAGAGGAGATGGGCATCAAAGTGCATTTCCAGAACAAACATTTACCCACTTCAACTTAGAAATACCACTAGAACCTCAACACAAATAACTAATGCAAAGAGACAACAGGCTATTTCTGCACCTGGGACACAGCATAACAGTCCAGTTCAGCTGCTTCCCACAGGAGCAACATAAACGCTTGCATGAGCAACTGCACTGAAAATGTTGCTGGTCTACCACTCTATCACTTGTTGGTTTCAGTGAACCACCAAGTTCTGCTGGCCACTACAGCTCTAAACTGGAGACTTCTTGCCAACAGGGCTGGTACCCGATCTTTTTGTATTCTTCACTGAGGCTTGTTCCCTTCCCCCCCAACCTGCCTTTCAGACAGCACCAACCTTTTTTCCACCAATAGATAAATGTCAGATCCTGATTCTGACCTCTGTGATGAGGACAAATGTAAACAATACCACTGCAGTCAATAGAATTACACTAAAAACTGCTTCTTTCCATCAGAAGGAGAGCAGAGCATGTAAAGTGCTGACTGTCAGCTTTGCCAAATGTCTTATGGGAAATTCTGAATACATTTCTTAAAAAAAAAAAAAAAAAAAAAAAAAAAAGAAAGGCTGGAAGATGTTAAAAAAAACCGCAGTCAAAAAACCATTTTAATTGGAATATATCCTACACAGTCCGGGACTCAGCCAACTTTAGCAACACTCTTCTGTCATATGCAGAAAAAGCTTTTGCTTCAGCTGAGTCCAGCTGCCTCTTATTGACAATCAGATGTACTGGCACAGAGCATCTAATCTGGATTGTGGCCATCTACAAGTAGCTAGAAGCACACAAATAATAAGGGTTCATCACTGCACACTGATTTATAAGAGGAGGGCAGCGAGATGCATATGTCTATTATTTTTCTTCTGGTGTTTGTTTGAACTGCTCTCTTGTCTGACTAATAAAAAGCACTGGTAGAGGCCATCAGGAGAGGAGGTACTCAGCATAGGTTCATGCCAGCAGCACTTCACATTCTGTAAGTACTAGGCTCCTTTCACTGCCTGTGCATGTCGGAGGAGTCTCTACAGTGCTACATCACCAGAGAGCTGGCCATCCAGGCTGCAAAGGATTTCAAGTTAGTCTCAGAAATGTTCCTGCTGGTGAAGCAAAGCAGAACAGAAATACGCAAAACAAGATCCACTGCTGATTGTACCCTCTCATTTGTATTCTCAATACTCTTCCAGTAATGAATCATCAGCCCAAGTTCTGCTCAGCTTCTCATGGCTGCAAATGCTGCAATAGCACTAAACTGTGAGGGACATGAATTCATCTCCAAATGACCATGCACAGGGGATGCTGGATGCCCATCAAGCTGTCAAAATTTTACCCTGCTGATCTGGGAAGTGGCATAGTACTCAGATACCCATAGCAGAGTTGAATAAAGGAGAGATACTTATACCATGACAAGGTGTCTGCAGTGCAGTGTTCATCAGTGGAAAGCAAATTTTATTACCCTTTAGTCAGAGTGCTCTATAAAACAGCAAAATTATCCAGCTAATGGCATACCTCCTTTAGTCAGGAAAACTCTTCATGTCAAGACATGGAAAGGCAATGCATCCCATGGAGGAAGGGAGTGCTCCATCCCTTTCCAACTGTCAGAAAAATCTATGGAAAAAACCACAACATTGTGGACAAAATGCCTCATATATTCCCCAGGCAGAAAGGCAGGTTCTGTTCCAGGTGTCTGCAGCTCTTGCCTGAACAAGGTGCCTCGAAGTTACACCCTGGTGAGCAACAGAAAGAAGCTACCAGTCCCACAGACACCTGCGACTAGATATGAACTCTTTCCCAGTAATCCCATCTCTGGAAGAAGACATGCCTGTGCCTGCCAAGAGCAGAGCTTCCATGTGGAGATAACAGTGCAACATGGTGTTTTTCAAGGCTTTATGAGGAAAGAGTGAGAGGGGGTTGTTAGCAGTTCAGTTTTGGTTACAGATGTTTATGTGCCAGTCCAGCCAAGCAAAGCAAATTACAGTGCTGGAAGAACTGGAGGGACACAACCAACTCTCAGATGCTGCCCTTATCTGAAGTTGAACACATGCAAAGTGCACCTTTTCATGGTGCCTTTTTGGGGAAATTGCATCAGGTAAAAAAATCCCAGCTACAAAGGAAATTAAAGATGCACTGATGGCCTATGTAATAAGGTGGGGTTGTACATTTTTAAAATTAAAAATCTAAAATCAAACTTGTAAGGTGACATTTACACATGGAGCCATTTGTCTCCAGTGTCAGTGGTCCTAAAGGACTTTCAGTTCCTAAAGGACTTTAATACCTGCTTGTTGCAGAGGCTGCATGTTATCTTTGAAAGATTTGCCATCAAGGAAATTTGGGATCCTGTATAAGCCAACCCTGAGGGAACAGAAAGGGTACAGTTTCCCATTTTCTCATAATGATCCACTTATAGCAGAGCAAAAAGAGAAACAATGGAAAGATCAGGTATGCCATCTTCAGAAACAAAGAAACAGATTTGGTTGAAGGGATGCTTAAATAGAGATAGAAGAGGAGGGAATGAACTTGAAAAGGTGGACTTTCCTGAGAGCAGGGGGAATGGGGAGGTCACAACAGCTTTATTCTATAAAATATACAGTCTGGCTATGCATCTCAGCTAATGATTGGAGAAGAATTTCCTCATGGAGCAAACACTAGGTCCCTTAGGCGTGCTGCTCTTTTTCCTCTTTCTCAGTTCCAGAAATGGCAGCCTTTGCCATTTTGCTGCTTGGCACTACTGTGGAAGAAGGTATCACCTCTCAGTTCCATTACAGCCAGGACAGATAGTTCCCATGGGCCAACAGCCCTGTACAAACACACTTGATCCAGGAATTAAGCCACTTTCTTTTCCTTCTGCATTGTTGCTAGGGAGCTCCTGAGGTTCCCCTGGGTATTGCGCAAGGGATTATCAAAACCTCTCATCTGCCTGAACTGAACAGTAACTGCTATCAGCAGTTCCTCTTGCCTCCCCTCCTTATGGCTTTGTTTGCTTTACCCCTGATTTGTTCCAAAACCAAGAGTATTGTCAAGGGTTGTCATAGACAAAAGAGCATTAAACCTATGTGCACCATGCTTCATTGAATGAAGTTGTTGTGCATGTCAGCACCTTAGTCTGAGCCTGCTGGGAGAGCCAGGATGTGTTCAAGGCTGTGATCAAGAACCTACATCCAGCCCAGGTCCTCCACAGTTACATACCACAGCAACATTTCCAGGTTGAATCCAGAGCACAACCTTGTCTCTTAGTCACTCTTCTTGCTTGCCTGAGGTATGTGATGCTGTGCGCTTCAAAATGTGCATAGAGAATTAGTGTTTGAGATGAAGCCAAAGAGTATGTCTTGTGAACCCCCATGACACATGTGCTTGCCTGTGAGGACTCAGGCTGAAACAGGCTCTGGGGAATGGCAGGCCTGAAGCAGAAGAAAGACCAAACTGGCTGGAATTATGAAGTAATGCCAGAAAAAGGAAAATGTTCCAGATACACCTGTGATTCCTCTGACAGAAAAATTTGAAGGAGATGGTTTCATCTCATTTAAATTTCCAAATGAGCTAAGACTCAAAACACGCTGCATCACTGAAGTCTTGTTCATGTACCTTTCAGCTTCCTGGAAACTTCAGTGTTTTTTCTGTACCTCCAATACCCTACGGTCAAATCACACCACAGATCTTATCTGCAGAAACTGCACAATGGAAAAAACTGCAAGACCGTAACAGCAGGTGCAGAAAACCACTGTATCAGATCTAGCTGAGATCAGGTACCAATGGCAATTCATCATATCAGCTTAAACAATAATAAAATGATATCTGCCCAAGGCTCTCAGTGCCCTAACACATCACAGCTATACTAAAATCTCAGCAATATTAAAACGATTGTACCAGACAGCTCCGAAAACTCCTTTATATTCTTCCATTGCTTCTGGGGCCACCCACAGCCCTTTCTTGAAGGCACGTAAGCATATATCCAGCCATTCTGTGGGAGGTATGCTGCTTACCCCCAAAGCCTGGAATCCCCAGTGAAAATTAATTTTCTGGTTCCTTTCCAAGAGATGTGAACTTCTTTGGAGTCCCCAAGCTCAGCCCTGAGAGTGGTTGAGAACGAGATTGGTGGTGACTCCTCACTCAATGTATTCTACTAAGCCTGGACAGAGATGCTGAGCAACTGATAGTTGAGTATGCTTTTCCTCTGGTGAAAACCTGTGACTGGAGTGCCTGTGGTTCTCCTTTTGCAGCAACTTACCCTGCAGAAGAATGACACCAGTCAGTCCCACGTTTCAGTGGAGCTGACACCAGTCAGTCCCATGTTTCAGTGGAGCTCAGCAGGAAACTGAAACACAAGAGCAGCTACTGGGCTAAACCGCCCCGATCCAGCCCAATGGGGTTATTCAAAACCCAAGCCTGCCTGAGCTGGATTTTCCTGTAGCCCCTGTAAAGACTGGGCGTAGGCAAAGAAAGACGATTGGTTTGCTTCCAAGCTTTCCTCCTTTCCTACCAAGCTTTTCGTCCAGATCAGCAGCCAGGGCTGCATCAGTGGCATGACTTGCAGGCCCATGTGCAAATGAGTTGAGAGAAACATACCAAGAAGCGCCCAGAAAGCATCCCCAAAATTGCCCAAGTGTGACTCCGCTCATTGCCTACTTGAATTCTGACCTCACTCTCTTCTCAAATGACCCATAGCCCTGCCCAAGCAAACTCAGAGAGAACTGTGCAGCCAATTTGAGAGGGATGAGAAGCTAGCACCAGCAGCATCCTATCTTGCTGGTATCTGCTGTAGGAGCTGGGGAAAAGCTCGTGGTCCTCATATATGCCTTGTCCTGGTACAAGGGCATGAGGAGCTGAGGGAAACAGAAGCATGAGACTGCACATGGAACTTCATACATACTGGTGACAACATTCATCAGCCACTCCAAGCCAAGGTAATTAAAGGTAGAAAAGCACCATGCCATCAATACTTTGCTTCTGAAGGGCACCTGTGCAGGAGAGGATTCACCAGACCTACCAGACAGTTAGCCAGGCACATCATACAGATTGCTGCCTCCTACATAGAATCATAGAATCATATAATCATAAGGGTTGGAAAGGACCTTAAGATCATCTAGTTCCAACCCCCCTGCCATGGGCAGGGACACCTTGCCCTAAACCACGTGGCTCAAGGCTCTGTCCAACCTGGCCTTGAATACCGCCAGGGATGGAGCATCCACAACCTCCCTGGGCAACCCATTCCAGTGCTTCACCACCCTCACTGTAAAGAACTTCTTCCTTATATCTAATCTAAACTTCCCCTGTTTAAGTTTGAACCCATTACCCCTTGTCCTACCACTACAGTCCCTAAGGAAGAGTCCCTCCCCAGCATGCTTGTAGACCCCCTTCAGATACTGGAAGGCTGCTATGAGGTCACCACGCAGCCTTCTCTTCTCCAGGCTGAACAGCCCCAACTTTCTCCGCCTGTCTTCATACGGGAGGTGCTCCAGCCCTCTTATCATCCTCGTGGCCCTCCTCTGGACTCGCTCCAACAGCTCCATGTCCTTTTTATGTTGAGGACACCAGAACTGTACACAGTACTCCAAGTGGGGTCTCACAAGAGCAGAGTAGAGGGGCAGGATCACCTCCTTTGACCTGCTGCTCACGCTTCTTTTGATGCAGCCCAGGATATGGTTGGCTTCCTGGGCTGCAAGCACACACTGCCGGCTCATGTTAAGCTTCTCGTCAACCAACACCCCCAAGTCCTTTTCTGCAGGGCTGCTCTGAATCTCTTCTCTGCCCAGCCTGTAGCAGTGCCTGGGATTGCCCCGACCCAGGTGTAGGACCTTGCACTTGGCTTGGTTAAACTTCATAAGGTTGGCATCGGCCCACCTCACAAGCGTGTCAAGGTCCCTCTGGATGGCATCCCTTCCCTCCAGCGTATCAACCGAACCACACAGCTTGGTGTCATCGGCAAACTTGCTGAGGGCGCATTCAATCCCACTGTCCATGTCACCGACAAAGATGTTGAACAGGACCGGTCTCAACACCGATCCCTGAGGGACACCACTCGTTACCCGTTTCCAACTGGACATCGAGCCATTTACCACAACTCTTTGCATGCGGCCATTGAGCCAGTTTTTTATCCACCGAGTGGTCCATCTATCAAATTGATGTCTCTCCAATTTAGAGACAAGGATGTCATGTGGGACAGTGTCGAATGCTTTGCACAAGTCCAGGTAGATGACATCAACTGCTCTGCCGCTGTCCATCAGTTCTGTGGCTCCATCATAGAAGGCCACCAAATTGGTCAGGCAGGATTTCCCCTTAGTGAAGCCATGTTGGCTGTCACCAACCACCTCGTTGTTTTTCATGTGCCTTAGCATGTTTCCAGGAGACATGTCAGAGAAAAACTAGCAGAGAGTGCTCCTGCACTGTCCCCAATTCCTCAACATGCCGATCTGAGACTAATGGCCTGAAGACCCTGGCACACAGTATCTTTACTGATTTTAGAACAGAAATGGACTTAATGCTAATGTTTGCCAAAGTTTCTCACTTCTACACAGGAGTGGAAGGGAAAATGATGGCTGCTGCTGCCTGTAACTCAGCGCCAGCTCGTCTTCCTTCCCTCCAGCCAGCTTCTCCCCAGAGAGTTTGTTCTCCTCACCATAAGCTATATGTACCTGTAAGTGTAAACTGAGCAAGGACAGCAGATACAGCAGGACAAGGTGGATTGTTTTGTATCCACAGATGCCCTGTGATGCTGATAGAGCCCTTATTTATTAGGCTCTGTCCCTTTATGTAATGGTCACCATATATGCATGGGATGAATTAGCTCTGCCTCTTCTTTGGGCACCACCAGCAGTGGTACCACAAGCCATGTTGTTGCCTGCATTTCGCAAACCACACAGCCTCAGCAAAGGCTAGCTTTTCACCAGCTACAAGCTGAGCTGCAAGGGATCATCTTGATGGATAGACACAAGAACCCCATACTTTGTGCCCCCCTTCCACCCGCCCTTTGGGCTAGTAACTCAAAATCAAAAAAACAAAAATTAAACTTCATGGCCATGTTCAGCATAAAAGATATGATCCTGGCAATGGTGAATTACCTGCTACATTTTGTCTCCTCTTCCTCTCCTGGAGGACAAAAAGTGTAATGTCAGTTCATCCATTTCTTCTTCAAACAGTACGATATTCAGGGTTGTGATGAAGAAAAAAAAGTTACAGTGAAAATAAAAAATGTTAATTAAAAAGAAAAATCTGCACAATTAACTGATTTTTTTTATACTTCCCCACAGGCCATCACTGATGAAAATCAACTCTGAGAATACATCACCAGGAATGTAGAGAAAGAAACCCAGACAGATCTTTGTGAGTGTGATTAACATTCATTCATGATCCTCTGTCTTCCTTTATTTCCCTCAGACTTACACATCATCTCGTGTCCTATCTGTTCAGCTAGGCACACTCTTGATCTGTATCTCTGAGACAATACCTTCCCACAAGGCCAGAAATATGTGGTCTTAATTTCTGGACAGGGGAAATCACCTAACTTAAGCATGTGAGCTGGAAGCATGTACTTTGCAGTCATTAGGCGAAGATAAACACTCTTTCAAAGCACAAAGCAAGGCAGGAACCTAATTTAGCTGCACTGAATTGCCCTCTGGAAAAGTTCAAGGTGCTTGCTGATAAATTAGGAGGATAATCTCCCCAGATAGCTGTGTGTTTACCAAAGATACCCAAATGGTGGGCACAGGGAATGGACCAAGTGGTGAAATGGAGGCTGACTGCTCCACACAGGTTGGTAGGGAGCTGGCCGACAGGATGGGACACACACTGCCCAGGCATAGCATTGGTCTCCGAGTAGTCAAGAGGGAAGGACCACTTGCAGCCATTGATGCTCCACCATGCACATGCCCATCCATGGCCAGGTCTCTCAGTGTTTTCATCTTCCCGAATATCAGGTCAGAGGAGGTCTGCACCACAGCATGTGCCATCAAGCAGTGCTCAGAAATCAGCTGTACATGCAGGCAAAGCACAGCCCTGCTCCTTCTTGGCAGCTGCACAGAGGGTGGCTTCCATTACTGCCTGACCCCCATGGGCAGGGAAGTGGAGCAATTAATCTGCTTGGCTAAAAATAGGAAGAAAGACTTCTCTTTATCCCTTTGGCCTGTTCAATGAAAGCTCTTCACACTGATTCAAGTCACTTTAGCAGCTGTCAGCCTCTTTTCTTCCCCAGCCTTTCCCAGCTCTGACCTGCTATTCCCTATGCCTACATTTCACACCCAGCCTCCCCACCTCTTTTCTGCCCTGCCACTTCAGCCTTTGCTGCCTTCCCTTGCTTCTGCATCTGCATCCTACCCCTGTAAGTTCCCTTTCCCCACCAGGATTTGTACTGGCATTTTTAAGGCATCACAGATATAGGTAGAGGGTATATGAAATGATAATTTAGAGTACAGCCTCATTGCTACCATGCCTTCTGATGGTAACCACTGGTAGGAACTTGAGTCTGATGTAGGCATCTGGACCAGTAGTTGTCAGCCTTTGGACAGCCACAGAGCAAACAAGGCACCAAGGAGCATGAGCCCCAATATAGCAACCACCTCTCTGTGGCCAGCACAACATCAAGTTAGCATGCTGCCTGAGCATTGGAGAGGAAAGCTGAGGGGCATGGACTGAGGCACATCGCAGCTTGGACCAAACATGGGTTCAGTTTACAGAGCTGTAGATGAACTAATTTTGCTTAAATTCTTGGATTTGCTCCACACAAAATCAGAACTGGCCCTATTTTCAGTTCTTTCCCCTTGTGCTGTTGCATTGTTCCTTCCAAAAGTCTTTTATTGCAGTTGTAAACACAGCATCTGTGATACTAGAAAACCCCAGTGGCATATCCAGCTAAAATCATTTGGCCAGAATCAGCTACTCCATAGAAAGACATGACATTCTTGGGCACTGAGTTATTACCACTTGTAGGTTGTTTCTTCCAAGCCTCCACTAAGGCTGAAGGTTGATCTCTGCCTGAAAGCACACATAGAGCTCTGAATGTGCTCATTACTTTCTTACAACTCCTTTTTGAAATTTGAGGTGAATATCCATTTTGATTCTATTTATACAAGTTGTGGAATAAATGCTAAGGAACATTTGGGAATGCAATTATCAGTTCAGTATCATGCCCTGCTCACCAGCTTTGTGCCAGAGTGGCACAAAGAGTCATCATGGCATTTCACTGTTATTAAAGTTCCCAACATCAAAATTCGTAGGTAGAAGCACACCTTCAGGAGCCATTTGTATTCTGGTCCCAAAGGTGCCTCATCATGATTGTGTAAGAAGTGGAGTGCTGACCACTTTTGCGGAAATTAATCCACTTCTCTAATGTTTTTCAAAACATAATACTGTCAGAACTGTGCTACACACACACACAAAATAATGACAAGTCTATTATAGTAACATTGGCATAATGGAATTATTCTACTGAAAATATGAATCACTGCATATTTATTCTAGACGAAGACACCAGAATCTGTCCCACTCCTCTGCAAAAATTGCAGTGAAAAGCAGAATTTACGCTAGCTGAAGCAAAGCGTCCCTGGTGTAGGAGATGCATAATTACATCGAAAATGTATCTCCCAAAGGGAAAAAATATCCTACAACTTCTCTTTAGGTAATTGCAGATACTGTCATGAGGCATGTGTTATCTATCCAGTGACTAAATGGCATTCTCCCTCCCGGAGATGTGAGGGTAGAGCTGCATCTTAGAGTAGCTTAATATGTTACCACCTCTTGGGAGAAAATAAAAGGCTACCCCTGTGTGGGCTGTACTGTACTGACTCATTAAGGGAATTTTCTGGAGTCTCCCATACAAAGTCTCCGTCACGCACAGCCTAATGGCCATACACAAGCTGGTGCCTGGACTCATGCTAAACACTATGCAACTGTGTAACTGTGCAACAGGTTTTTACTGATTTTGGAAGGAAGAGGGTTTTCTGAGTGAAGAGATGTCACCTGGCTTGCTTTTAGTTCTTGTGTGAATGAAGGTAAATGGAAGTCGGAACTGAAGATTTGGCACCCAAATGATTAGTGTTGTTGCAGAGAAAGTACAGTGCTGACAACAACAGACGCTGGTGTGGTACTCTCACAGGGATAGCAGTAGTCACAGTCCATCTCCAGCCTCTGTTTTATTCTTGTTTCTCTAATACACTGCCCTAGATTTGCATCAGATGCACTGCCCCATTTGCATCAGATGGGACAGCTGGGCAGCATAAGGTGCTAGGCAGACAGTCTCTTCTAACTGGAAAATCAGTAAAATCCAACCAAGGCTTCTCTTGGACAATCAGAATTTTAGCAAGTGATCAGGTGTCCAGGGAAGGAGTTCCTTCAGCTGGGAAACTACTGTATTAGGAAGCAAAGGAAATAATGAGGAAGTGACAGACAATGCCAAACAAGGCAAAGGAGACTGGAACATAGTGGTAGTGGGACCATTGGTCTATTACCACCTCACAGGCAACACAACCTGCAAAACTTCACGTCTTCGCAGGTGAAAGCCAGAATTCTGCTTTGGAGAAGTCGTCAAGCATCACTCCCAAGCTGTTAGTTAAACAACCAGAAGGGTGGCTAAAAGATTAAATTAATGAAGGGCAGGTAATTAACCTGAGGCGTTTTTTAATTCCTTAGTTTAAACCAAACAAACAGTTTTGGGAACTTGCAATATGATACATACTGCGAAAAAACCAAACCCATATTTACTAGTATGCCTATAAATCCTGTGATTTTGACAAGAGAGTCAATGTTTTTGAAAATCTGAAAAGCTTCATATATCTCTTTCCCCAACCTCCCACTCCACCAGGACAAAAAAAAAAAAGGAAAAAGAAAAAGAAGCCCAATATGATTTTTACATCTCTGTCGCAATATTTTGGGTGCAACTTTAACAATATTTCTAGATGGAAAATTTAAAATTTGTTGCTACTGCTAAACATACATCCCTTGGTAATTATCTAAGCTATTAAGAGAGATTTTTCTTTACATGAAAGAGAGTGGAGCATTTAAATTAGCCTTAAAATATTAGATTGGGATAATTTTCTACAATTAACCATTCCAACTTCTTCTTAAATGACTTCCTCTAGTAAGTCAAAGATATTTCCCTTCTTAATTCTGCTACTACTGTCTCTAAAATAAGTCTATGCCCAGTTTTATATTGCATTTTCTGTTACAGAGGACCCAATAAGGCACATTCAGAACAGAATGTACACCACTTTCAGGCTGCAGGGGGAGGCTGTCCAACGCATTAGATTCAGAGGGTAATTAAAATTTACTCTCTCAACTGCAGCTTACAGTGAATCAGGGAAAATTTGCAAGCCCACTTCCCAAAGAAGATGCTTGAGGTGCTGTGCTATGAGAATGGGAGATCAAGAGCTGGAAAAGTGAATAGGAAGTGGTTGCACTCACATGAGGCAACCTGTCATCTGGCGCTGCAGTGGTGGCCATAACGGGCAGAGGGACCAGAGGCAGAAGGAGGGGCCAGGGAAAGGACATCTCCCCTGCTGTCCTGAGGATGTCACCTGAAGTGACATGGACTTCAGCCAGGGAAGGGCAATTGAGGGAGGTGAGGACAGTCATGGAGCAACAGTCAGGAAATCACTAACCTCTCATCACAGAACGAGAGCCATCATTCAACTCTGCAACAACCTACCCCCAAACAGAAAAAAGAGTTTTTCTTCACTCAGCTGTCAGAGATGTCAAGAACAGGATTTTAGGAGAACTGAGAAACTGTCACCAAAAGTATTATCTCTCGTATTACGCTTGTCCAGTAGCAGAGGTACTGCCTGAATAGCCTCTCCCTCTTTGAAGTAGCAAAGAGGAAAGGGGGGACCAGGCATCCAGTTGTGGCCCCTTTCCCTCCCTTTCTGCTGCTCCCATCAGCATAAGTCAAAGCAGGACAGAACGGCCTTGCTCTTGCCAGCTAGAGGGAGTAGCAGAAGGTTATGCTGAGATAAAGGAGTGAAGGGACATGGTGCTAGATCCCCAGGCTGCAGATAGTCCCTTCCCTAGTACACAAGAGGCTGGGCATGCTGGGTGCCCATCAGCAGAGAGGCAGCACCTTCACCTCGGACCTCTGGCAGAGCAGCCAGGGAAGTGCGTCCTCCAGTGCCAGTGCCACAGAAGTTGCCAGTGGTCCAGCCTGCCCCACGTCCCCATGAGCTTAGCCGGTGAGGGAGAGGAGTTGCTGCTGCATTCCTGTGCAATTCTCGTGCTTTGGAGGGTACAGAATCTGCAAGTCATTGTCAGGAAGAAGACTGAGCCCCAGTGGGGCCATCCACAGAGCTGCAAGCCATGGGGTTTAAAGCAAGCCCATGCTGCCCTGCCAACCTTCCTTCCTCAGGTGAAAGCAGGGATTGCTCCTTCGTTAACTCCCCTTCCATCTGGCTGAGGTTCAAGGGCAACCTCTAGAGCAAGACTGAGACTCTACCACAGCCCTCAATTAACCCAGATGGTAAAAGCTACCCTTCACTTCTGCTTTGCATTGGTTTTGTTTTAACCTGCAGTCGCTGGGTCTGGTTATCCATCTGCCTGCTTGACTGAAGAGCCCTCTGTCATCCCATCCCTGTTCCCAGCAGGTACTCAGAGATGTGGATCTAGTCAGGCCCTGTCCTCTTGGGTGACGTCAAGTAAATTGAACTCCCAAGTCTTTCACCACAAAAGCAAGTTTTCTGGTCTCCAAATTGTTCTCACTGCTCTTCTCAGAACCTCATCCTGATTAGCAGTGCGTTTCTGAGGCTCAGGGCTGGACACAGCATTTCTGCTGGAGTCACTCCTGTAGCAAGCACAGAGGTGACACCAATGTTCCACTTCCACCCCAGTGCTGGTGTTTGTGTCCCAGCCTTGCACTGGGACATTCCTCCATGCGAATGTCCAGGATAAACTCTGTCACACTGAACATGGACTGCATTCTTTGCTCTCAGCTGAAAGACTTCTGTGTGTTCAAATGGTTTGTTGCACCCCAGTGAAATGGGTTCCAGGTTACTTCATAGAGAAGTGATTGATCTCAGGAATGATTTCCATTTCCCATCTGCTTACCACAACCTTTGTGTTGTAACTTCTTTTCTGTCCCCTAGTGCCTCTATCTAATCCAGCAGCATGCGGGGGGAGCACGTTATTTGGCTTCCTTACAGTGGACAGCAGGATTCTGTCTTTCTAATCAGATTTTCTCTTTCTAACAACAAGGGCAAATTTATCCAGCAATGGGTGATGTCTTGGCATACATCCCAGGCCATGTCAGCAAGCTTCATCCCATTAGCTGTCAGTGTGAGAGGAGCTCCTGGGGGAATGTTACCAGCAAGCCCGTGTCATGGTTGTTTGAAATATGCCAAACCAGACAGAAGAACCTCCTGGAGGAGACAGGCTTTCCCAGTCAGAGTGGAACTTCAGCCCCCACCTCTGCACCTTGTTTAGCAAAAGCCAAAAGCAAGGAAAATGGGCAGCATGCTGTGGCCATGGCCTCGCTGCCACAGAGGAGCACCATTGAAGGTAGGATCCATGCTCCTGGCCACTTGCCATCCCTGTTGTGCTGTGCTGCAGCCATTCAGTGAGCAGTGACACAGATCAGCAATTTCAGATCATCATGTGAGTGCTGATGTCCACACAAAGACACAGTGTCCCCAGCTCCCACTTAATTTTATGTTACTGCATCATGGCCAATGTACATTCCTGCTGTCAGTTACTTGAGCACGTGGGGCAACCAGGATTTGGCCAAGGTGGCATGCTGCTGGTCTTCAAACCTGTGCCATTGCTTTGCCCAGCATCTGCCTGCAGCAATGCCACAATCACTGCTGAAAAGTTCAGGGTAGCCGCTTGCAGAGTGGGAGAAGAAGGTGGATTATCCTTCCCTCTCTGTGCCCAGCTGCTGGAACAGACCTTGAAGATATTCCCAGGTGTCTGTGAGCTTAATGTTTGAAAGGGCCTGCCCCCACTCTGCACCATACTCTGCCCCAGGATTTGCCCGTATTTGTATCCTGCAGATAGGAACAGGAGGGTCCCTCAGTGACGCTGTGCTTGGAAAGCTTGGAAAGAGCCACCTGGCTGTCATCAGGAGGTTTTAGAAAAAAAGAACTACTCCGTGATCCCAACTTGGGCTAAAGCTCCCACTACACAGCTGCAGACCCCAGACAGCTTTCCCTGCAGGGCTCGAATCCAGTTACTGTCTCACTTCTCTTCTTCACTATGTGTTTTCTCCAGAGTACCCATTTGAGCAGTTATTACAGATCTAAAGATTTTGATTAGTACAAATATGAGACCAAAATGCTCTGAGGTGTAGGGGCAGGAAGGGCATTGGGAAACATTTTCTAGACAAATACTTTTTTACTGTCTTTTCATTTAGAAGACATTTTCATGGAAAGTTTCTGGGGGTGTAGCTAAACACCCTCTCAAGGTCAGTTTAACATGGACCAGGTGAGACATGAGCACGATGGGTTTCAATTGGCTGTGAATTAATTTTATTGCCTTTCCAGCAGGTGCCAATAACCAGTGCTCTTGTTTGCTAACGTCTGCTGTATGAACCTTTCAAACTAGAAGAGTATTTCAACACCCATCAGAAGCTGTTTGGCTCCATTATTACTCAACACACTCTGAAAAACCTGGCATTTCCTTTGCTAAACATGGAGGCACTGCTACAGGGCACTGAACACAACACAAAGGAGCTTGAAGGCTAAGGCAATTTTGTGAGAGGAGAAAATCCCAAGTGCAGACGTTCTCTTTCATTTCTAACAGCATAGCTGTTAGCACATTGTATAAGGAAGAGAAACCTTTAGTTCAGTAGACTAGGGGTCAATTTTTAGAACAAATACAGACCAGACAGTTTTGAGTTTTGGATGAAGAGTCATGCGGGGCTAACAAGTTGTGTGTGTGTGCACGTGTGTGCCATG
Organism: Strigops habroptila; assembly: GCF_004027225.2. Lineage (NCBI taxonomy): Eukaryota > Metazoa > Chordata > Aves > Psittaciformes > Psittacidae > Strigops > Strigops habroptila. The sequence continues at coordinate 49,923,152 of NC_044302.2, forward strand.
TGTGTTCATGCTGAATTCCTTCACTAAGTAGCTGCAACTCCAGCAATACAGTGGACAGCAAAAGAGCTGCAGCAGCCCAAGCAGTGGGTAGAAACCTCTGTCCTTCAGGTCTGCACAGTTAGAGAGAGATATGCCTAAACTGCCAGCTCCGAGCAACAAGACAAGTAAAAGGAAACGACATGAAATATTTACCATGCTGTGCCTCAAGCCAAACTTTTTGTCATGCACCAATTTCTGATTTGAGGGGAAAATTAGTACCTTTCTAAACACATTACAAAAGAAGTCCCAGAAGTGGGCATGTGCTCACATGAACAGAGGAAGGTCCATTCTGGATGCTGCAAGCAGAGATGCAAGGATGGCCCTGGGACTTACAGGGAAAATGAGCACTAGTTTCCTCATGCCTACAGGCTGTCCTTACCCTGCAACACTTCTTTCTTTCCAGAATAGCCCTCAGAAGCTTGCAAAAATACACTTGCGAGCTGCTGTTGTTACAGCCTGTAACACCAGGCTGTAACACAAGGCTGCCTACCTTCTGACACTGCTTCACTCTACCTTACCACTCTGGTCTGAGGTGTGTGGGTCCCTCTTCTTCCCACCATCGTCTCCCTCTGCACCATGGCCTGACCCTGGCCCTGGGAGGAGGCAAACAGTTAATTATCAGCTGCTTCAGCTGCTAGTCCCACCATCCTGCTTTCTACAGGGTGATGAAATTGCCACCTCCTCATGATTGCAGCATGAAAAAGCATGTCAAAGCTTGAAGGTGTTACTGCGGTTGCTATGCAGAGCTACAGCCCCTGATCATCTGGGGATCCCAAAGCTCCTTGGGGTTTCCAGAGAGAAGCAAGTATTAATGCTCCCAAAATCATAAGGCTCCCAAGGGGGAGCAGGATGACCAAAGCCATGCCTGACAGAAGTTCACCCCTGAGCATGCCAGCCTTGGCATCATGTGGCTTTCTCTGGCACATGTCCCTCCATCCAAAATTAAGATGCGGGCAAAAGGTTGTTCTCTCTGCTGTGACAGCAGTGGTTATTTTCCCATTGAAAAGGAAATTTCTTCCCAGTAACAAAAAAGGAAACAATAAAACCAGCTGTACAATAACAAATAACAACATTATTTGCTTTAAATTGGCCGAGATTAGTAGCTCCCTGTGAAGTTCTCGCATCACAGAAACTGACTGTTAGAGTAAGTAGCTTTTAAATCAATTATGTATGGATGGATATTAATAATGGTATAGCAATGGGCTGAGAGAGTGCACACATAAACACTTAGTCCTAATTCAGAACCCATACAGGCTGCCAGCTCTCTATGTTTCCAACTCTATGTCTTTCCACCACATAAGTCACATTATGATCACTTCCAACTCTAGGTATCTTAATTTGGAAATATAATCACTTCAAAATATGTTAGCACTTTAAGCATCCCACACAGAACTGATTGCTCTGAAACCTCCATTATTCTTTTTAGCATAGTGAATGCACACTTAATATTTCCTAATAGGTACTAAGAAGATCAAGGAAGAAAAGACTTCTAAAATAAATCATGCTATTTTAAGAGGATCCAATTTAAACAAGTGCCAGCTAAAATATTTCTGGATTGAAAAGTTTCCTATAGTATCTTGCAAGTGCAAAATCAGTCACCAGGGCAGTTCTTGCTGCCATCTCTTCTTGTCACGGATCTGTACTTCTGTCCAGTTAAAAATTCCTAGTTCGAAAATAGGAAGGTGTGGGATGAGCACTGAATTTCATCTAAATAATTAAAAAACTTATTCATGTTTTTAAGCCACAGCTTACAGGTAAAGTCAAAGGATTAGTCTATCCAGGACTTAGTACAAGGCTTGCTCCAGCAGCTGTTGAGGAAAATGGAGCTACAGATTCTGAACACAGGATTGCTGGTCAGGCTCCTGCCAGTGCAAATTTGGGCCTATTGTGGTCAAACACAGCCTTCTCCATGGATCTCACAGACTCTGTGAGCAGGCTGCAACATCCCAGACAAGTGCATTTGCAAGATCAAGACCAGAACACACAACGCACCTACTCTGTTTTTCATCCTCACTCTCTCTTTAAATTCCCACTTCAAAACAGAAGCTTCTTTGTAGTAAAAAAGGAAGAAAACATGGTCCTGGATATAAAAGAAGGTGAAAACTTGATGTCAGGCACACAGATGACAAATTTCTTGACTAATTGCGTTGGTTTGTTTCCAAACACTTGCTATCGAAGCCTGCAGGAAATGTCATATTCTCTGCCCACCCATTTGAAAGGCAGGCTGCAGATCTCAGCCTCTGCAGGAGTTTCCAAGCACCTGCCTTTCAGCAGGTGGTTTTCAGACCCCAGATTCTTGCCACAGCCTCCTGTGACTCCAGTTGCTCTTACTGTGTCCACCCAAGTCAAAGAGTCTATTACAAAAAGGTGTAGTTATCCAGGCATGAAAGGTATGTATCATAACATTCAGGCAGGCAGGGAAATGTGGCACATCCTCTTTGGATGTGCTGCTGCTGAGGGCTCACCTGATCACACTGCTGCTGGACTGCACCATGGAGACTGCAGCTCCCATCCAATGTATGCAGGACCCTGCCCTTCTGCTGTGAACAGCTTGGTGAGCAAGCCCTCTCACACAGCAGCTCACCATGTCCCCAAACTCCTCTGCCCCTTCTTCATAGGTTGTTCTTTCTATTTAGCTGCTTTACTCCCAACAGTGAAGATTGGTCACCCTTGGGCAGAGGGTGAATTCTGCAAGTGGAAGCAGCAGATTGAATTGCAGGGAGTAATAGCTGCTTAGCCCCAAAGAAGTGGCTGTCAAGCAGTACCAGTCCCTTCCTGGAGAGGTCGAGGATGTACAGGTCTCCAGTGCAACAACAGAGCAGAGCCTAGCACACAAGATCTGAAGGCCTGCACCTTGGTGATAGAAAGTCAGTGAGATCAATCCACCAGCGATGTGGGACGCAAGGCAGAGCAGCAGAGCACTGAATTGTAGGTTTTCAGCCACACACAGAACTTCCTCCTGTGGCTCAGGTGGACAGACAAAACACAAGACATCATGAAGTTCATATATTGATGCTCTAAACAGCAGCTAACCCCCAAAGTCCCACAAACTCAACAGAAAGTTGCCTGTGGTAAAACATTGGACAGCTGGAAACCCAAATTAATGCATTCTGGTCACTGCTGCCAAATTATCTCAAGTGGATTGATGGCAGCAGATAGCAGACAAATGAATACACAGCTGGTTTTGGCTTGTTATTTGGTTCACCAGAACACATCTCAGCACAGGCTCCATGCATGGACCCCCAGCTGTCCAGACCCTGAAGCAGCCTTTGTAAAACAGGAGGTGAGAAGCTGGGGCCCTGATTCAGCAATGTGTGTGTGGGCACATACCTGCTTTCAAGAACACCGTGAAAGACAACTGAAGTCAGCTTGTGGAGAGAATTTGCTGATGCAGGGCTGAGGTGTACACCCCACTCCATTACACACCGCAGTTGCTCACCGTCATCTGGTGATGGTGACCAACCAGACCTTGGTCATCCAAGCCTGCACAGGCTGGCCTTCTCAGCAAGGACCTCTCAACCTGCCTGCCATGTTCAAGCTGAATTGCGCAGCATTGTGTGAGGCGCTTGGAGTAGATCATTGTGAGACAGAAGCACCAGTGACCTCCAGGCAATGTCGGTGGCCAGCATTATAGACACGGGGTTTTGTCCTCCCTCACAACCCACCTGTGCCAGAATGTCACAGTCTGAAAAACAAAACCTCCCAAGCCAGCACTTACAGACCTGGTAAAACACTGGTGCCTTTCTGAGCAGCAGAAGCTAGCTGCAGATATTAAAAGCTCCCCATCTGCCCTTTCAGTTGGGAAGTCTCATCCTTTGGCACCTCCGGGGTTCTCCAGGCAATGTCCCCAGGGAGCTGCAAGCTTGCCTGTCAGTACCTCATTGACTGACTTCTTGCTTTCATTGGCTGCACTCCAGAGAATAGCATGCCCAGCAGCATCCTCCCTGCTCGATTAGATACCAGAGGTCTGTGCACACCTTCAGATTACTCTGTTGTTAACAGGACACAAGCCCGGTATAACTGTGTGCTGCTTTTCTTTCAGGCTTTCCCTCTGGACCAGACATAGCCCTGCTCATTCCACACAGCTAGAGAAAAATTCTTGCCTTTTCCTTACAAGTCCTGTTTGAGGACACGAAAACACTTGATCTTGACATCAGGAAAGTCTTCCCCACTTGGAAATCCCAAGTTCCTCCCAAGTTGAAATGTTGCCCCACACACCAGAGCAGCAGACACACCAGAGAAATCATTCCTGTCTAGGCACTTATATGAACATTCACAAGTCTGGATGGGACTACTGAGCCCTTCTCAAAGGACACCAGTCTCAAAGGACACCAGTCTCAAAGGACACCACTCGGAAGCCCTTCACTCCTGCATGCCAGCTTGCTCCACAAGCCCTTGCAGAAGGCCATATATTAAGAGACATCATTAGTCAGGGTTTCTGGAAGGTTGCACACGGTTTCCTTTGCCTTCCCCTTGCCTTTACCCCTGGTATTTCCCTCACATGCATGTGCTATGTGTACATATGCACACAAGAACTTGCCTGATTTTTACCTTCACTAATAAAATTTGCTTTCTCTCCCTGCAAGCCTTGCCTGCTTTCTTTCAGCCACATTACAAGAAAACATGCCCTTTCCAGATCTGACCTGTGAAGACTGTCCCAGTGCACTCACACGTCTTGCCTGGATCCCAGCAGGTCACATTGTGAGCTGTGCTGAGGGTAGTTCTTGATTTCCCAGCAAGCTCTTCAGCTTGTGTGAGACATGTAAGTATTCCTAGCACACAGAAGATGGCAGCTCACTAACTGGTGGGGAGGAACAGCACCTCCAACGGACACTCAGCGGCTTCATATAAAGGAGAATAGAGTCAGCAGAAGAGGGTAAAAATACATACCTCTGATACTGGGGCAAGTGCTCCTGACTGTCTGGGAGCTGGAGGGACTCAGTCATTGTCCCCTCATCTTCCCAATGTTCAGTGCTTTAATCAGAGGGCTCTGGAGAAAGGTCTGCCACTGCCCCTTTTCAGCCCCAGCCCCATTTTGTGACTGATCTCCAAGTTCTCCACTTCCCCTCCAACCATAAAATCAACGTGATGAATTCAGTCTGAACTGGGGAAGCTGAGCACAGCTAGAAGCTCATTTTTCTGCAAATACATTCACAGTGCAGAAGAAAGGATAGGCTGACTCTTCTCTTTCTGCCCTCCTTATGCCTCCTTCTGCAGGACCAGAGCCTGGACCAGCTACATTTGCTGGACAGTAGCATACCGCTGAACTTAATATTTACCAGTCTCAAATACTTGTTTTCATCAGTGTTGCCCTCACACAACATACAGCAGTTATGAAAAAGCATGCAGAAGAGGATGAGTGTTATCTCTGTCATTTAGTCTACTGGAACAGGATAACAGACACTCCCCCTACACCCCATGTGTGTACACAACAAGACAGTAGTTGCCCAGTGGAGGTAGAGGCACAAGACTGCTATCTTCAGGAGGTTTTCTCCTTCTTAAACCTAGCGGGGTCTCTTTCAACACAGCTATGTGAAATGCAGGAGGCAGACAAACACAGAAAGGCATGGACAAAGTTGAAAGATGCACCCTGGAAGAGGCGTATGATAGTAGTGTTCTCACAAGCTGGCTTGCGTGCAGCTGAGTAGTGCAGGGATGCAGCAGCTGCAGTAGATATAGCAAGAGAGAGTAGAAGTTGACTGGGACATTAGTATGGGTGCCAAAGAAATAGGCAAACCAAGCAAATGCACATGCTTCCACTTGCAGCGATCTCACATGTTCCTGTAAGAGACCATGTCCAGAAAAAAAGGTATTTCCCAGCTGTAATACCTCTTTGCAGATTGCTGTGGGTTTTTTTTCCACCAGAAAACTCCTCTCTCTTTAAAGAAATTCCAAGCCACTTTCAAGACTTCTGGCTTGGTCCTTCTGAAAATAACCTTCTCTCCTTCACTCACAAGCTGTGGGAGGGCCTTTCCTCAGACGTGACTTTCGGGAAGCAGCAACTCAATGAAGTAAGTGCCATAAAATGAGTGTTTTGCAAAATATTCATGCTTGAAAAGAAAATTGTTCTGAACTATCAACTCCAGCAATTCTCAGAATGTAACATCTATGGATATTTCTACATTACATTTACAGCTTTCCCACTTACTCCCTATTTTTCATAGAATCCTAGAATTTTTTGGGTTGGGAGGTACCTTCAAAGTCATCTGGTCCAAGCCCTCTGCAATGAGCACGGAGGTCTTCAACTATATCAGGTGGCTCAGATCCGTCCAGCCTGGCCTTGAATGTCTGCAGTGATGGAGCAGCCACAACTTCTCTGGACAATCTGGTCCAGAGTTTCACCACCCTCACTGTAAAAAATTATATCTAGTCTGAACCTACCCTGCTTTAGTTTAAAACCATTACCTCTGTCCTATTGCTACAGGCCCTACTAAAATTTGTGCCCATCTTTCTTACAAACCCCCTTTAAGTATTGAAAGGCCACAATAAGGTTTCCCCAGAGTCTTCTCTTTTCCAGGCTGAACATCCCTAACTCTTTCATCATAGGAGAGATGTTCCATCCTCCTGATCAATAACTGGTCATTTTTGTTGCCCTACTCTAGACTTGCTTCAACAGGTCCATGTCTTTCTTGTACTATTTTTCTACCTCCACTACGTCAACACAGCGTACTCTGAACACTTCTGTAACTGTGATGGCAACCATGAGAAGATCTCATGAAGTGCTGGATAGTCAATAAACCAGGATAAAGATTAATAGGCCACACAAACCACTATGAACTATGAGATCTCAGCATGCTAAGCTTGTAATGTGGGACACTGCTTATGAGGAATCATGCAATGCAGAACAGAATGTATGTTCCTCAAAACGGAGAGGGAGTGTAGTCAGCAAAAGCAGGAAGTTTGAATTGGCAGCTCTTATAAATGCCACTGGTCTTCAAACTGGTCTCATTTTCCAGCACTGCTCATTCTGTCCAGCCTATCTTTCCAACCCTTCCCTTCCACACCCCCCGCTCCCCCCTTTATTTTCTTGGTATTTCAATTCAGCAATAGAGTGGAGTGAAGCTGGTCACAGCAAGCCCTCTGCAACATCTGGAAAACAGATTTCAACCTAATTTTTCATGTTAGCACCAGTAAGTTGAAGGATCACTGCCTGACGCTGGGTACACACATTTCCCAGTCTTCTTTTCTTCTTCTTCTGTGTGTTTGTATTCCTGGTGCTTTCTGTGCACCACCTGGCTGCTTCCATCGGATTCCAAACACTCCATCCGCACTGCTCTTTTCCTACCTGCAGCAGTCCTGACCAGTCCTTCTCCTCTCCTGCAAAGCCTTTCTCTCCAATGAGCAGTACTACGGAGAGATGAGATGCTGTGCGCTTCTGCTGGTTTCGGTGTGCGAAATGTGGATCCCAGTCTTGAACACAAGAGTGGCTGGATGTCTGTGTCATCCCTTGAGAGGGTTTTCTCCACATGCTTAAGCATTTGCAGGATTTGGATCTTTGATTCCTAGACCCTTGAGTCAGAGAATGCCTCATTCTCTTTGCATGATCAACAGCACTTAAGGCAATTACACTTAGAAAATAATGCTCAATATGCATATGCCTACATAAAAGCAGCATGACACCGACATTTGAAATGCAGAATTAAACTGATTTGGCCTTTATTTTCTAAGAGTACTTAAGACATTTTAAACAATACAGCATCAGGCAAGCAAAAGATTTTAATGATGAGAACTGGAAATGATTCGCAAGTTAGGGCTCTCTTGGCAGGATGAGCAAAAATCCCGATTTCAGCGGGAATGGAGCAAGGCTATTAAAAAATAACATCAAAAAGCCCATTTGAGGCAAATAGTATCTTCAGAGGGTTTGGGGGGTGTGTGTGCCACATATAAGAATGTAAGAAAATCCAACTGATCTCATTACAAGAATCCAGCAATTTGGGTTAAGCATCCAACAGCAGGTGAAACTCTTCTGGAGAAGTTACACTTGCTCTGTATTCAGCTAAGATATTTTCAAACCATCACATACAAAAATACGAACTAATTATAATCTTTGCATCAAAGAGGAAAACTGCCCAATCTCTGTGCTTTTGTTTCAGCTAATCTACGTTCACTGCACTCTTCATGCAAATGAGCACATTTGTTGGAAATGGAGTAAAATTACTCTGCTAATCATCCAGTATTTCATCTTCAGAATTTCAGGCTTTAAATAGCTTGTTTGTGTTATACCTGTCTGCTAGCCATGGTATGGCACATGGTATACTTTTGGTATCACCACGTTGGCTCTGCAAAACTCACCCTAGGGCAAGCGAGCAGTACACAAGAGTTTCCCAGGGGATGCAGAAGGAAAGACTGACTTTTCTTTAAGAGTGTGTCTCTGCTGATCTGCAAGCTGAAGAGTACAGTGTGTCCCTTCTGGCAGCAGACAGCCCCCAGGCACGTCCCCACAACATGCTGTGAAGGGGAAAAGGCTTTTACCCCCAGCTCACAGTCCAAGTCCAAGGCACTTCTGATAAGAGTCCAGCACAGCCGGTGTCACATACACTGACAAATGCAACAGTGTGGCCAAAGGGGGAAAGGGTGTCTCATTTCTACCCTGCGCTTGTACTCGGGAGCCAAAGCAGCTGACCAGACTACGCTGCAAGGATGCTAACGCAGAGCTGCATGTGTTGACGATGATCTGAGCTAAGAAGCCTGTATCCAAAGCCCAGTAAAATTCTGTTACTAAGGCACATTTGTCAGGTCACTCCAGGTCTCTCAAGTGGGTAAGAGGAACCTGTAGCAGCTTCTTCAGTATATGTTTAAAGAAACTGAGCTGTTGTAGGACAGGGGAACAAGCAAAGCCTAGTTTCTACATCGATCCTTTGGCCAAAGCATACCTGCTTAGACTGGTCAGTCAGCTGCTTTTATGCAGACTGGACACTAGTTAAATCCTGCCCAGTCTTTAACGGGGTCATGCCCTGAGATCCTTGTCCATGACACATCCCTGATGCTTAGCAGAGAGAGGCATGGGAACTCAGGTTATCCTAGGACCTCTGCTTTGCTCCAGGTTTGGTTGAAACAGGTCAGCAGTATGAATAACATCACACTGAACACACATTTTATTTCCTTATGTCCCCTTTCTCCCCCACCGCTAAAACTCTGAGTAGGATGTTGAGACGAAAGCATTCTGAAGTCAGCTATTGTGAGCTTATGTGTAGGTGAACTATTACTCCCAGTCAGACAACTGTCTTGAGTTTTTGTTTTGTTTTGTTTTGTTTTCCCCCCTGGGTTTTTCATAGAATGGTTTCATTTTGGCTTGCTCAGAGATGCTGCATGTGTTAAAAGGGCAAATGTGATTTACAGCACTCTCCCCTGGCCCTGCCCACCCTGCAGAAGCCACCCCACAACATGAAAATTTCTCCCAGTTGCCTCCAGTTAACTCTTACTTTGTTTTGCCCCTGTACCTCCCTCACCACAGCTCTGCCTTCCCTGAAATGCTCTGCCCAGCCCACCTGGGGAGCGTCTCCGGCCTCTACTGAAAGCCTCAGAAAAGAGCCCCAGTGCCCTCACAGGACTTCCCTAGACTTCTGTCCGTGCACCCAGGCCTGAAGAGCATGGAACTCCTAACCACCCCACAGTGCCTGCTTCTAAATATGTGAGTGAGAGGAGGGTGCTTCTCCACACATTAAGATATGCTCTGCACATCAGGCTGTGCTTTGTAAACCAAAGCTGTGCCCCATGCTACTGTTCACCGAAGGATTTATCACATGCAGGCATCTCGGTGCAAGTGCCTATACGAAGTGCTCTGCTGTGCTCTCCTAGGCGATATGTGCATGTTCACCTCCCATGGTGTACCTATCTCCACAGGCTAGGCCACTAAATTTATGAGAAAGCAGGAGGGAAGCCTAGGATTTCTGTGCTGTGGCGTGCTGCCTAGCAAGATTAAATGGGCAATGCTGCCTGTTGATACCCACTGCAGAAAGGTGATGTCCACATCCCCACAAACATGTCACTGGCAGAGCTGCAGACACAAGTCACAGTGCATCTCTCAGTCACAAGTGCATCCCTCGCTGTGGCAGCTCTCTCTAATGGACTTCTGCCTTTTCTTAGCAGCTGTCTCCTGCGTCCCAGTTGCGAAAGAGGAGGACCAAGAACCTTCCTCCATGGACAAGCATGGCGTTTGTGGAAGAACGAGGCTTTCAGTGCTACTGCCAAAATGGTGAGCAGTGACATGCAGGGGGAGTTCATGTGCAGCCAAAATGCAAGAGGCTGCTCGCTCACTCCTAAGCTGCTGCTCTGGGCTGTTGACGCCAGCAAAGAGAGCTGCTGCAGTTGTATTGGTCTCTTTTTAAGCTGCTCTTCAAAACAAAAAGCCACCCGCAATACATGCAAATGTATTCTGTCCCCATGCCTTGTGTTTCTCATCAGTCAAGCACCTCTGGGAGCCTACAGCTAACTGTAGGAACTACTACATGCAGGGACTGAGGCAGAATTGGGGCCAGTAGATCTTTGTCACTTTCCATTTTAAAGCCAGCTTTTAAAGAATAAGATGTTGATTTCAGTGGTATGATTCAGTGGCATGTTTTCTTTAATTTGATCTTGTGCCCAGCCACCCAAAGGATCTACAGATTAACTCTGCTCAGCAACTGCTGTACACAAATGGTTACAAACTCACTTGTGCCAAACAAGCAAGCCTAAACAACTATAGACACTATGCCACACTCCAGTGCCATTTCTGGGACCACAGGCTCAGCTTTTTCAGGGGACCACCCCAGACAAAAAGCTTTTGCAGCTTTGCAAAAGCTTGGAACCAGGTAGGGTTATTTTGACCCACTGGGAAGTCTTACAGCCTCCAATGACAGCGCTCTTCGTGCAGCTGTCATCTTTTGTATCAGGAACTGTTCAGCTCAAGCCTTCCTATCTCACCAGACATAACCAACTCTCAGGGTAACAGCTCTAGGGGCTTTTGAGTGTTTTGGATCTCATGTCTTCTTGCTGGTGACCAATACAAAAACCATCCAGTACTGGGTGCACTTTTGCTGTGTGAGCTGTGCAGTGTCATGTTCTGCATCACCAGTGGAGTCTGCAGTAGATATCACCAAATACAACATGCTGCAGTGTTAAAATCAGAGGCGTAAAAAAGGCATAGGCGATTAAAGATTTACCATGTATAGTACATCTTGAGGCTGAGCATCACGCTGAAGCCAGTCTCTAGTGGCTAGTACCCTCACTCTAAAAATGACGACACTGTTATGCTAAAAAAGGTGTGCTTTGAGCTACAGATTGGACTTGAGTTACACCTTAAGCTAATATCATGTGTCCTCAACACCCTCCAGTGAGGAGGTCAACTGTTTTACACTGAGTGGGGAAGACAGCTACTGCTCCTCACTGCAACCCAAGATTTTTGTCAAATGTTGAGAGGTTACAGGTCCTTTGGGATGAACCTATGTACCCCATTGGGCAAAATGCAGGAAAACAACTTCAGAAAGTCAGTCACCTGTGTGTGCATGCCCTACCAAATGTTAGCGGGGCAAGGGCCCAACTGATCACAGCAAGGCCACAGCTTTCACTTTAGTCCTCATAGGCAAGCTGAACATTTTGGAGAATCATCTGAATCGTAACAGAAGCAATGGCAAAACAGGACCCTCTGTCATCGAATCTGGGAATCCTCAAGCTATGGAGGCAATGAAGCTGGCATAGCTAAGGGCAGATGGCATTAAAAGTCTCCTTACAGTGACACTCCTTGTACCTAGTATATAAATACATGTCTACATAAAATAAAAATGGCTGGAAGAGACCTCCGGAGCTCAACAAATATGACCTCCAGCCCACAGCAAGGCCAACTAAATGAGGTTGCTCCAAGATGGGAAGATCTCCAAGGCTGGAGGTCTGGGCCCCATCCCATACAGTAAAAACCCAAAGGAAAAAGGGCTCCTCTGATCTTCTGGCAATGCCCTGTCCTGCAACTTCTGCCTGTTGCCTTTGGGGCTGTCCTTGTGCCCTTCTGAGCAGGGTCTACTTCGATCATCTCCATGCCCACCATCCTGGGAGCTGACTGCAGCTAAAACAGCTCCCCAGTGCTTTCTTATCCCCAGGCCAAAGCAAGGCATTAATCACTGTGAACACAGGTGATAGAAGACTACTCATGGCTAACAGAAAGGTCTGGAGAGGGTCAGATGAATAAGGACATGCCTAATCACTTACTCAGTAATTTGTAGCAATTTATTTAGATGACAATGTAATCATTCACTAAGCAATTAGACAGTTGTCCCTGGTGTGAAGCCCACCAGAAGTAGTCAAGCATAGAAACTCTTCTCCTGGAGGATCTTGCAGACTGAAGGCACTTACTGCCTGAAGGAATACAGAACTCATTATGAGATGCCCCAAGAGCACTTGGGGATTCTATAAAATTTATGGGACATTTTTAAGGGGATTGATGGAAAACATCTGATATTATGCAAGGCTTAGGGAAAGGACCAAAGGAGGGGAAAAAGTAGGATCGAGATGACTCAGGGAGGAACAAACATTGGGAAGTAGAGGAAAAAGTGGATAAAAATGGCTGGTTATAAGCAGGTTGCTAGTCAGTGTACTTCTCTGAAGCAGTCTTTCATCACCACTGTGTACTCCATCCTCTCATTAGCTCCTACTTTATGAGTGGAGTCTCTGCTCTTAGTAGGTATGTGTGAACAGTGAGCTTCAAGCTGGACTCACCAGTAAGATAAGAGGTCTGGATGCCAGCAACAGGACCATGGCTGCAAACCATGGCTTACACAGACCCAGGGAAAACTTGGGGTTTTTTCTACAGAGCAGAAATACAGATATGTAGTATCTGAGTAATTTGGGGTTTTTTTTCCTTAAAACTGAATTCATTCACAAGAGTCTCTTCTTAGCTCAAGATTCATCACACTCTGGGTCTTTCGGATCATACTGGGCAGATGTTACAAGCTTTGAGTGGCGGTGAGCTGCACTGACCAATGGTGATCTAGAGAAATCTAGCAGATATAATATAGACCACTGTAACTGGGTGAACCTGGCTCTGACCAGCAGCAAAGATGTCACATGGAAAAAATCACCAGGTGTCAAAACTTCATCCGAACAGGACGATGTACACAATATCCCTGCTCAGAATGTATTTAAGGAGGAGCCTGTGCCAGTGCACAGGGTACTCCTGAGGAAGCTGCAGCCCAGGCTGATACTGGAACAGCGACTACAGAGGACTTGAACAGAAGAAACTGATAGGCTCAGAGCAGCCAAAATCATCCCATGTATCACTCCTGCTTTCCAAACCACTTGTTTCCTTGTCTGATGGTTTGGGACACACCAAACATGACAAGGGAAATTGGGATGAGGAGGGAAGGGGAACAGCTAGTGAGATTAGAATTTACATTTAGGCATTTGGTTTTCCTGTACATTCAGATCAATTGCCAAAATTTTGGGTTGATTTAAAATAAAATTATTTTTACATAATTCCCCAGTTCAAGTCTGTTTACCTCTGGCAAGAACCAGCTCATTTCTTCACTGCCTCAGCTTCGCACTGCCATAGCCCAGAAGCCAATAAGTTAAAGTAGTATTTAATTTGTCTATACTCAAAGGGTGAAAAAGAATAAAAACGGCAATATTGAAGTTGAAAGCACAATGCTTTCTTGAGGTATCACCCATGTGTAACTCAAAACAGAGACGCAGTCTAAATTCCTCCTTCCCTTCCTGGTCTTGAAGACCTAAATAAGAGTTTTTCCAAGCCTGAATTCAATCTGGACATCTTTCAACTTCAGAGAAGAAAGGGGACACTATGAGTATTTAACTAAGTAATATGAAGAAACGCAACCTTAATACACACACAATAGTTTAAATGCCACTATTTGATAAAATGTCCAAGAGAGAAACTAGAAACAAAAAATATCAGAAGGAAGGAATAAAAGATCTTGTGAATATCACCTCACACTACTTTAGGATTCTGTACTCCAGAGCAACCTCCCCTCCACCCCTTCTTTCTCTTTATTAGCACCCTTTCCCTCTGAATTGTATCTCTTATAAAGATGTTTTGTATGAATGTTAGGGAGGATTGCTTAGGAATTAGCCAAGTAAGCAGAGATGACATCAATAATCCCCATATGGTTGCTAGCCAACAGATAACCAGAAAAATACCAAGATGAAAATGGTAAATGTGTACAACACTCACAAATAAAAAGTGTTTTAAATATTCCACAATTTGCAATGAAAAACATTTTATTAAAAGTATTTAATTTTCAAACTCTCAACTGGTCACAGTGAATGACATTAAGATCCAGTAGTCTCTTCTCCAGGCAAACAGCAGTACGTGGGCAGAGTACTGAAAATTCTGTTGTTTTACAGTTGAAAAAAGTTTCACTTTTAGTGATTAAGATGGCTCACTATTAATATATAAAACTAAAGGCCTACCTTCTGAGATTTGCACTATCTGAAACATGAGATGAAAAGTGTATCAGTGATCCTAACAAATGCACTGCTGGCTCCATAGGGCTTAAAAGCTTTTTATTTGCATATTTATAACAAAAGTTAAAGTTCCCTGTGTGCCTTTCTTCTGCTGCACCTCTAATACATTTAGATTAAATCCTACTGGCTGCTAACATGGACAAAAATATGAGGAAAAAAGAAAAACCCACATAAAGAATACTGACAGGATGGTCATCAATGTTTATCCCCTTGACAGAAACAAAGAAAACAACATTGTTAGGAATTAATTATAGCACATTCAAGTGAGGTGGCCAGACAGGTCACCAGAGGGAAGATGATGCAAACACACCTTTTATTCTGCTGGTAACTTAGCCATTAAACTGTTTTGTGCTCATGGCTCATAACTCTCTACCCTAGTGTGAAAAACATGATCAGATGTTCAGCGCAGCTGCCATGAACCTGGTTAAACATTAGACATTAATAAAAAGAAATACAACATTTTAGCAGTGGATGAACTCCATAAAAGAATCATTGCTTTGTTAGCCCATTAGTGCTTCCTATCCAGTGACTGAAATGCAGATCGAAATACATTGCAGATAACGGTTGCACTCATCTTACAAAGAAAATACTGCCTTTAAATAGAAATGCTGCATATGCAAAACAAACAAACAAAATCTTTTACATGGAATATTTGTACAATAATTCAATAATAATTTCAATGCACATGCTAGAAACTAAACAAACAAAACCCCCAAAGGCTAATGAATGTAAGATCTTGTTAACAGCACCAAGAAATCCTCTTGGATATTTTTAGGATTCTGTCATCTAAGAAGGTAAAAAAAGATCGTATGTGCGAAAGATTTTTTCAATGCCTGTGGTCTGTACTCAGATTAAGATGTACATTTTTAAATCTGAATCACATAATATTGCCATTCTGTTATTTGGGAAGTGCTATAATGACAGTTACAGGACAAAAGTTATCCATGAAAAACCAGTTTATTTAAAGTAAACATTTTTAAAGCAAACTAAAGTTTTAAAACAGTACAGGCCCTTGAAATCCTGACTTTGACTAAAATAAACAAGGTTATACTTCAAATTCTGCACAACAATTTAAAGCCATTACTCTCCTTTTTCCATCCCAGTATCGCACTAGACATTGCAATGCAGATCTGCGTCCCGCACACTTATTTCAATCTTGCACTTTGTGAGAGTGGTTGTGATCCATGGCTGTGAAGAACAGGCAGATCGTGGCTGTGATGAACACATGCACTCCCTCATAAAGTAGTTTTGGCGAGAAGACGCTCCATATGAACAGGTGGTAACGCAGACCTGTCACCAAAACTATGTATACGGCAACTGGAAGTGAACGCATTAGAGCATAGCAGAAACAGCCGTGACCCACTGCTGCTGAATTCCTGGTAACAGAAACAGAGGAGTTCATTCTCAGGCAAACTTGGTAAAGACTTAACAGTTTCTCTACTTTAGCATTATTTCACAACCAAAGAACACTGATAGATCTCCACTTTGTGTTAGGATACTGATTATTGATGCAATGATGTAACTAATAAAGCTTGTCCTTATCATCTCTACATATTCTATAACATGTAAGTACATTAAATGTAAGCATAGCAACTGCCACGGCAATAAAGGCACCCAGTAGTTCACTTCACACTTAGAAGGTTCTGTGCTTTAATATACTTTGTTGTAATTGTTAAAGTCTCCATTAAGCAGTTTGAAGATAGCTCCATCTCTTGTTGGCCCTCCAGTGCCTTTCACAGTATCTGGATGGTAAGAGGCAGAGAAGAAAGACTTCAGTACTATTCACAAACCTGCCTAATCTGTACAATGGACAATCAGATGGAGCCTGCTCCCCTTGTACAGGGCATAAAACTTGTCAGAGCACACTACTGCCTGCAGCCAGTAACATTGTACAAAGCAACATAAAAACAGTGCTATTAGCATACTTTGCAAAGCTAGCTAACATAACATTCTCCAGAGAACACTATATTCTTAGGCTTACATGAGTGATGCATTCCTGTCACAGCAGATTAGCTCAGCTGGGTCGACTGTATTGCTAGAAATGTCTGCCCCATATGTAACCTACATGGTCCAAACCTGCCACACTGAGGTAGACTGGTGGGTGACAGGAGTCAGATGGAAAGGGAAGTGAAAGGGTTTTCTGCACTTTGATTGTTCTTCCCACCCCAAACTCACAAGCAATGTCAGTTGCTGTGCCAACTCACAGCAATGATGCTGGGTTGGCAAGTGTCCACTTTCCCCAAACCACATCTGCAGAGACTAATTTGCACCAAATTCAGATGCTTACCTGTTCAGACAAAAGGAAACAATAAAGCTATTTCACTGAAATAATAAGCAGAACATTTTCCTCTCCCCATCAATATATTTTACATCATCAGTTCCTAAAAGAACACATTGGCTGAAAGCAGAAATTATTTACACTGAAATCCTGATCTGAGAATCTGTTCTGCTCCTCCCAGATCTTAATTCTGATCTTGCTCCAAGTAATAAAAATTTAAGATGATTAGCACTTCTGTGAGATGCGAATTAGTCACTTATGACTAAGTAAGCTACGGAATGCAATATTTTACATAGTAAAACTATTTAACTTATTATTTATAAATCAAAATAATTAGGATACAGTTCTTTTTCCAGCAAAGTCAAGAGCAAAATTCCCAAGGCTTTCAGTGGAAAGAAGAACAGGTCATGAAAGCAGAGCTAAAAAATCAGTTAAGAACAGCAGGTGTGAACGATTGCAAAACATACATTCATTTCACAGAAAACTATTTCCCTAGCTGCTTAGCCAAGGAAACTGTGGCTTGGGAGCGAACTAGGCTGCTCCCTGCGTCTGCATAACTATTTTAGTCTTCAGTGAGCTTGTGCAAATAACCAGCTTTATGTTTAATAACCGATTTTGTTGACAAGGATTAAACCAACTGCAGTTCATTCATTCTTAGCTGTTTTCATGCTGTATGAGTAAAACGGTATTTGTAGTTAGATGATACAATAGAATAAACAGAGGAAACGGGTTCTGAGTCAGATAGGCAAACAGGTGATTTTTAAACCATTTTCTGGAGTAAAAAAATGCACTTTATTGACCAACCAGATGAAAGCTATCAGTGGTAGTGGCTATCAATCACATTTATTAAGCTCAGTGATGGGATTTTCAAGAGAATCTTAAAAGAGGGAAGTGAGAATATCCATGAATTTACATATCCAGGTCTTTCAAGAGCCCTGCATTTTAAATGTAAATTTCAGTTCATATCTTTTTCCCTAGTTTGTGCTCGCCTAACAACACATTCAGTACCCTATTGTGAGAAAGCTCCTAGTCTTAAATCAGTGGTGTTAAAATTTAAAAAATTAGTACTTTTTTAATTATGAAGAAATTAAATTGGAAGATTATCATATTGGAAAATTATTGGAAGATAATAATGGAAGATTATTTTGAATAGAATTTCTGTGCACTCACGTCTTTGGCTCAAAAATTAGACAGACATAATACTTTCGATACTAGCATTTTAAACTGGAATGACAGCACAGAGTAATCTTCACTAGCAACATTTAAATTCTGCATTTTCACATTATGATTACTAGCAAAGAATCCCCAAGTCAGTAAGTAAATGGTACAGTTCTTTCTATATTCTGATACAGTAAAAATAATGAACTGGTTTCTGCTTATATAATACCTTTATTTCCAAAAGGTCTCAGCACTCTCTTCATCTCTCAACAAAACATAGACACCTACTTGCAGAAGGAAATCTTGGACAGTTTCACAGTATAATGCAGCAGTGCACTTTAGAGAAGGCAACAAAAGTATAGAGTATTCACAAAGTTGAACTGTTAATGGGGTTCAATGGGAGAAAAATCCCATTTATTTTGGAGCTGGTATAAGACTTCACATGTGTGTTGTTGCAGCAACAGCACCAGAATGACTGAGCCCAAGCAGTTAGACCGACTCAGCTGTTCTGATGCTAAGGCGCAGCCCCATGCCGCCTTCTTGCTTCTGCTAGGTATACATTTGCTGAGTAGCTAAGAATAATGACTTTATGCACTCCTGCTCATTCTACACACACAGAGTGGCCACAGGGTACAGGGCATAGGGATCAGGCTGCTGCTGCTAATATGACCAAGGCAATCTAGGTAGTTCAGCTGGTTCTCGAGTATTCCAAAGGAAGTCACGAGGAGAGCACAGAAAGCTAGCTGTAACATACCACTCATGTACTCTACCATTTGTGAGCTGGAGCAGCCAGTAATTAACAACCTTGCAACCTCTCAGTGCTGTTTCAGTGAAAACAACAGAAGATTAAAACACACATCTAAAGCATAAACCTGTAACTACTCCATACAGAACTGTCTCTACAGCAGTCAATGCCTTTTCTTGTTCAAAGGAGAAGAGCATAGAGCGATGTAAACTGTACATACTACCACCATGTTCTGACAGAAACAGCTTCTGCATAATGCAGTAGTTAAAAAAAAAAAAAGTATGCAACCTCTGATATTGAGCTCATTTAGCTAGTTAGCTTCTTTGGACTTGAATGAGAAATTCAAATGCTTTTAAGATGATAAAGCACATCCAAACTTCATATGAGATTGATGCTGAAGATTGCTAGATCCAGAAAAGACAATGCCTTAGAAGAATTCTGAAGTGAAGAACACTAAAGATTCACATCACTGAACATGCTATATTTAGACTGCAAATACTCTAGAGCACATACTGGCTTTTAACAAAAATCCTCTCTTTTAATTGAATATTTAATAGATAGAAAAATATAGCCAAGAAAGTGTGCTATTAATAGATTTTCTGCTGCTTTGCATCTCCTAGATCTAACTGCCAATAGTTTGTCAACAAATCTTTCACCTCTCTCTCTGTCTCTAAGGCGCTATTAAAGTGGGTAATACAAGGTTTATAAGATGAAAAAACTATGATGCCAAAAACATGAAAGAAAAAAATGCTCTTTTCTTGTAAAAACATGTCTCCCAGTTACGCAGAATACTTGGCAGATGGTGGCACAAGTTTTGCAGTTTAAAAATAAAGCAAAAAACCTCTGCAGGCAGCCCTACAAATGCTTCCACAAGGAATTTTAAAATACACTGCTTTACATTGTTCCAACGTTTGTTCTAACCCACCATATTAAATAAACATTTGAGAAATATGCAAGCAGATGAATGAGGAATACCCCAGGATTGTTATTTTCCTGGGACTGGGGGAGGGAGGGCCAAGTCTGTAGGGTTTCAGTATGAAATATGCTGTATCCTTTCAGTAAATGTTATCCTCCAGCATTTCTGCCCTTCCAGCTCCTCTTTTCTAGCTGAATATCACTGCCTAGATTGCCTCTTACAGGGATATTGAATTTGCATATTTGAAGGCAATTTTACTGGATAACATTTTTTACTGTATTAATGGCACTTTTCGTTCTAGGGTTTCTGCAGCTTCAGTTTGCAAAATCTCCCTGTTTAGTGACCTATGAAAAATAGTTGGCACTTTGTTAATCTGTCCTGTTTATATATTAATAAAGGGTTGCAGGCAGAAATAAATCCTGTAACACTCCAACTGTGTCTCTGACATCTTAGAGTACCTGCAATCTACAAGAAATTCCCCTGATCTAAACAAATACCAATTAGCTTAGCAGCAAGAGCAAACTTGCTACGTCTCTCCCACATGCCACATTCTCACCTAGTATAATTCTTGCAGTGCTATTTTAAATTGTAGTGTACAATCCTGCATTGTCACGGAAAAACACTTTTTAGCAATTTTTAGCAGATCCAATGGAACCAAAAGTCCTTTGGAAATTTACATGATCAACTCTGCCCCAGGCTGTCAATCAGAACAGCATTAATTCTATAGAGTCACAATTTTTGACACCAAACCGTATCAATGGACAGATGTCAAAAAGAGTAGTTTGCACTCATCTAAAAAAGTCATTGAGTATATTCTACAGTCAAGGAAATGAAGGAACTTGGGGATCACCGTTGATTTTCCTATGCATCCTGTTTCCCAGTAAGAAAGGTGGAGAAGCTACAACTAACTACTTGAACAAAGTCAAATGTCCATGGCAGTAAGGTACAGTGCACTGTACTATGTATGGACTGTAGCATAGAGTTCAGCAGGTTCTCATAAAGACTTAACTGTAAAAGGCTATTAACACCTGAAACTTTAATTCTCTTCATTTCAGCATCAAGAGCAGGAAAAATAAGATCATATCAATGGTTTTGCCTGTTTTCACTGCTGACAGAATCAGTTGTGCCGGGAGCTTCCTGTCAGAAAAAGAAGTAGCTACAGTTACCCAGCAGAGCTAACTCTTTTCGCTGGCATCTACTACCAGCTAACCTGCTTAGAACAAGAGCTCTGCCTAAAACACAGGACACATATTGATTAAATTCAGACTCCTTTTTTCATTCTTCAGTCAGGCTTGTCCCCTGAAAATAGTTCCCGTGGAACTCCCTAAACTGGATACCTAACAAAGATTTATATTAGATTGCAAGTAGGAACCCCATTATGCTGGCCTTGTGCCAGAAGGTCTGAACAGCCACTCTGAATGGCTACCATCACCATTTAACTAGGTCAAGCTGTACCTTTAGTAATGGATCCTAGAAATCTCAGCAACCTAACTGGAAAGATGTTCACTACATCCAATTCACCCCCTGCATGTGCTCATTTCCCCAGATCCTGCGGCAATCAACTTACAAAGGACTAGAAACTCTCTGCTTTTCAGCTTTTACTTGATCAGTCCTCACCTTCCCTTACAGAAAAAACACTTCACAAACTAGAACATTCATGTTTATTTCAGGATTGCAGGCAAAGAGATAGCACTCTAGGCAATGTGGCCACATAATACATAGATTTCTTCACCACAGAGAAGTTTTACTCCTTTTCAGCAGATACCTTTCACCCAGAAAACCAGCTTCCTCCATGTAAGCTACAATGGCTATCGATGAATTCTAGCCATTTATTAAAGACAGTATTTGCATGAAATCCCAAGTGCTCTGCTTGATACATTTTTCTTCATTACTTCTGTGGCAGGCCATGCTGGTATATATGTAGTGACTGTTCCTGCCTGTTATCACTGCTTCAAGCCTTCCCATAAGGCTCTGTTCACTTTAATACTTAGCACGTTACTCTGCTCAGCTCCAAGAAAACCAAAGAAGTTAAATCAGTCTATTCCCGTTGTCACTGGCCCAGACTTTAAAGCAACAAGATATAAACCAAATCATTAAAATTCCTAACAAGCAAAACACAAATCCTAAGTATTTCAAAGCCCAACATTAGTCAATTTTCTGCAAAGCATTCTTCTAAAAATCAACTTTGCACTTCTAAACACTTACACTAGAAAAAATCCTGAAGCATTTCACATTAGCATAATACATGCAGGGAATAAAAGGGAAACTTATTGCTTGATTTTCTGGTAAAGTGCATCTACAGGCTTTCCTGCCCACTTCGTAAACAAACAGCTCTTCTTCATCACCTTAGATAAAGATGTAAAGAAAAATCACATATGACAATTTTTCTGGACAGGCAGGCTCTGAAGAGACTTAAATAAACAGTTACATGTTATTTAATTAAATTCAAACTTAACAGTTTAGAATATACCAGTCTAACAGGACATATGAAAGTGTCACAAGGCATTCCTAGAGAGGTGAGGCACAAATTATTTAAGTAATGGGTAGGAAATTATTTACGTATGGGTAGGAAACTGGCCAATGAGGCCACACTCAGGTTGGTGACCAGTGGATTTTACTCAGGCTGGCAGCCTGTCACAAGTAGAGTTCCCCAGGGATTGATACTGAGCTCCAAGCTGTTCAACATTTTCATAAGTGATCTGGATGATAGGATTGAAAGCACGCTCACCAGGTTTGCTGATGACACTAAACTGAGTGGTGAGGCGGACATGTCAGAAGGGAAAGCCATCTTACAGAGAGACCTGGGCAGGCTGGAAGAGTGGGCTAGCAAGAACTGTATGAAATTTAACAAAGACAAGTGCAAGGTCCTGCACCTGGGACAGACAACCGAAGGGCCCAGTACAGCATCTGTGAGGCTGGGAAACAGCCTTGCTGAAAGGGACCTGAGGATGCTGGTGGACAACAAGCTGAACAGAAGCAGCAGAGTGCTCCTGCAGCAACAAAGGTAAATCAGATCCTGGGCTGCATCCGCAGGGGCATCACTTAAAGAGAGTGAGATGTGATCATTCCACTCTACTCAGTGTTCGACAGCCCACACCTCAAATACTGTGCTCAGTTCTGGTCTCCACAATTCAAAAAAGATGCAGACAGACTAGAGAGGGTCCAAAGGAGGTCTGGAGATGATCAAAGGGCTAGAGAGCCTGCCCTACAAGGTAAGATTGTAGGACGTGGGTCTCTTCCTGGAGAAGGCTCAGGAAGACCTTATTATAGTATTCCAATACTTAAAGGGTGGCTACAGAGAGGATGAAGATGCTCTCTTCACCAGGTACACCACATGGAGAAGACAAGAGGCCATGGGTACAAGGGAGAGGTTTCACCTCAGTACAAGGCAGACATTTTTTACATGAGAAGAATCAGTCGCTGAAACAATCTCCCCAAGGATGTGATAGAGTTCCCATCACTGGAGGTTTTCAAGATGTGACTGGATGTGGTGGTAGATGATCTCATTGAAGCTCCCTTTCTCATGAAAGGGTGGACCAGATGATTTTGAGATCCCTTCCAACCTGGGCTGTTCTGTAGTTTTGTGAAGCAATGCTCGCTCTTCTGCACTCAGGGCAGAGTTAGTTCTTTCTTGTATTTTTCCATTAGAGTAGCTATTTTTAAACATGTGACTAGAACTAGAATAACAGCTCTCTCCTCAAACTACTCCTGCCACCCCAATAACATATACATTCGAAAATAATTTGTGCACTTCAAGAAAAGGTGTGAGAAAAGAAGATAGAAAAATCCTGGACAAATGCAGAAGGACAGCATCCCATACCCAATGTACAGTCCTATCCACAGCTACCAGAACAAAGCAGTCAGTTTTGTTGGCCACAGAACAGAGAAGGACAGAAAACAAATAGTGAAAAAGAAAAAACCTGCAAGTAAGAACAATAAGACAAGGCCGTTAACAGCAAAAAGTACAGGTTACATCTAGAAACATTTTTACAATAAAGAATTATGTAAGTAAAAGTCTAAAAATATGGTCCTCTCTTTCCAAAATTGCGCCTGTGAACGGCTCTGCTCCTGCTTGAGCAGTAAAACAAACCACTGACAAGCCAGCATCATCATGCAGCCCTTACTAATTGTAGAGAAGAAATAAAGTTTGTACTATGCTTCAGTCTGAAGATTACTGTTACAGAACTAAGAGGAAGGAATATCCAAGGTAATGAAGGGGAGAGCATTCCTTTAGTGCACTGTGTATACCTCATGCAGTGTGTCAGAGTATTGCTTTCCTCACAGAATCTTCTGGTGCAATGTGCACTGGATTCATCTCCAGAGACTTATTATTCCTAGTGGTGCAATGAGATGACTTTTGGGATTATGCAAGGATACTCTTACTGAGCCCAAGTGTCATATATACTTTTTACATGGGCAAGTTTATATGAGTGTTGGACTTAGAAATAACTTGAAGTTGAATAATTAAAAACAATATTCAGCATTAGCATGAAGACTGTAGAGCCCCACACACTTTCTCTTGCAAGCAAAATGATTCTCTGCAAAGGATGAGACAATCCTAATACTATTAAGTACAAAAGGAACAGTAAAGAAAAATGGTTTCGCCTTGGCAAGAAATTAAGTTCAACACCAATTTGATTTTTGAGGAAGATACCTTTGTATACTAGCTGCAGACCCTCTTCCTCACTGGACTCTAGCTGAAAAAAAAAGCAGAAAAATCAGCACAGGACTTTTTATGCCATAGTTTTGGTGACACTGTAATGCTGATCTTGGCTGACACAGAAAATGAAAAGTAAACAGACAGGACACAACTTTCAGAGGTCACTTCCAACTTCAACCATTCTGTGATTCCAAGAAGGGTGAATGAGAGGAAAGGAAAGGGAAAAAGAAAAAGGAGAGAGAGAAGGAGAAGAGCAAAAGGGAAAGTAGCAAGAGGGAAAGGGAAAGGCAGAAAAAAGGGAAAGAGGGAAAGAGGCTGATAGGGCATAGAGGCAGAGGAAATAAAAGTAGTTGAGAGTGAAAGAGGAAGAAGGAAAGAACAAGAAGAAAAAAGAGTGAGTGTCAAAAGGAGCAATCAAGATTGAACGACAGGAATAGGAAAAGGTACCTGGGGGGGAAGAGTAAGCAAGAGTGGAAGAGAGGCAGAGAAAAGAGCAAAGAAAATGGGAAAAGTAATCAAGAGAGGAAGAAAAAGAGAGATAGAAAGGGAATGAGAGAGAAGGAAAGTGTGCCAGAATGCAGGAAAGACAGCAATTGAAAAAGAAAGAGAATAATAGGCTAAGCAAGTAGGAAGACGAAAATGGATATGAAAGAAAATCAGTAGGAAAGATGAGAAAGTGAGACGCATGAAGGATGAGAGACAGAGGGAAAGAGAGAAAGTGATCACAAAGGAAAGAGTGAGAGATAAAGGGAGTGAGACAAAATGAGAAGCAGATACAAAAGATTCTGCAAGTCAGGGCAATCAGGAGGTAAAGTGAGACAGAGAGAGAGGGAAGGACACTGGGCAAGAGATGAGCTGAGACAGAGGGAAAAATTAAAACCAACACATCAAAGTAAAAGAGACCAAACAAGAGGAAAAGTGAGGCAGAGTGAGAGAGGACAAGATAGCATAACAGAGTGACAGAGAAGAAATAAGGGAAGAGTGAAAGATATCAAAGAAGAGGGGAAAAGGAAGAGAAATAAAGCAGGAGAGCAAGATGAAAAGAGTGAAAGACTGAGAGGGAAAGAGTGGGCAAGAGAGAAATGACAACAATAACAAAAAAGCATATAAAAGTGGGAAAGGGAGCATGAGTGTGGAAAGCCATGCACAGGAGTGGGAAGGCTGCATGCAAGAAAGAAAAGGGACACACAAAGAGAGGGAAAGACCACGAGAACAAGAGAAAAAGCATGTGAAAGAAAAGGTACATAGAAGAAAAGGAAAGCATGCACATAAGGGGAAGCACGCAAGAGCGAGGAAGCGTAACAGAGAGAGGGAAAGCATGTGAGACTGAAAGCAACAGAGAATGATTGTGTGTCCATGAGAGAATGAAAGAACGCTCAAGATAGGGGAGAAAGGGGGAAAGCAACTGGGTGGGGGAAAGCATATCTGCATCTGAGAGAGAGAAAAAACATGACAGAGGTAAAGGCCATGAGAGAGAGCGGAATAGCATGGACAGAGACACACCAGGACAAAGAGAAAATGGAAAGAATATGCAAGAGAGAGAGGACACATCTGAGGAGACATGAACACACATGCAAGGAAGTGTGGCAGGAAGTGTGGCAGAAAGAAACAGAGAAAATCTGTCACTGAGAAACAGAGGGAAACCATAAGATTGGGGTGGGGGACAGGACAGGACACACAGCAACAGAGAGAGTACCAGACAGGGAAGGGGTGGAGTCGCCGAGATTGTGGGCAAGACAGAAAAGTAAAGCATGTAAAATAGAGAAAGCATCTGAGGAGTGGGGAGGGGGAAGAGATAGAAAGCACATCAGTGAGAAAGGAAAAGCCCAAGAGGCAGAGGAAAGAAAGGCACAAAACAGTGAGCAGGAAAAAGTATGCAAGAGAGGGAAGCAGCATGTGAGGGAGAGATGGGAAATGCCTCCGAAAAAGTAAAAGCATGCAAAAAAGGTAAACAACACACAAGAAACAGTAAGCAACGGAAAACATGAATGGGTGAAATAAGGAAAGCATGCAATGCAGAGGGAAACCATCAGAGAGGGACAGTGTGAGCAAAGAAGAGACATCATGAGTGGGAAGGAGAGGCAAAGCACATGAAAGAGAGGTAAAGCTCCACACTGAGAAAGATGGAAGAGCAAGACAGCAACGAGAAAAGAGTGATAGCGTGAAAAGTGCACAAGAAAGAAAGCTTGTGTGAGAAGAAAAACAAAAGAGACAAACAAAAAAAGGCACAACAGATTGGGAACGTATGCAAGACAAAAAATGTGGGAGAGGGAAAGGTGCAAGCACAAGAGTGGGAAAGCATGCAAGAGAAATCAGGGAAGTTTTGAGACATTGAGATGGAGGGAAAAGTAAGACAGAAGGAATGAGATCGTGAGAGTAAAAAGAGTGAAACTGCAAGGGACAGGGAAAGTACACGAGAGAGGAAAAACACACAAGAGAGAAAAAGCACACACTAAGAAAGAAGCGTGAGCGCAGGAAAGCCTGAAGAAGCATGAGAACACAGGTTATTGAAAGAGCAAGCATACAAGAGAGAAGGACGTGAAAAAGCAGCAGCGCATGGATGGGGGCATACAGGGGAGAAACCACAAGTAAGAAGGAAAGCACAAGTGAGAGAGTTAGCGTGTGTGTGCAAGGAAGAGAAAAGCATGCATGAGGGTGAGAAGCAACGTCACCGCATACTCATAGCAAAAGGAAAGCATATGCAAGGAAGAGGTAAAGCATGTGAAAGATGGAAAGCCTGAAGAACAGCAAAGCATTTCTGAGATGGAGATGGAGGAAAGTACAAGAGATGGAAGTACAAGAGATGGAAGCAGAAAAGCACATGTGTGAGACAAAGTGTGAGTGACAAAGCAAAAGAGGGAAGGTGTGCTCATGACAGGAAAAGGCCATATGCTAGACAGAGAGGAAAACAGGGAGACTGTGCAAGATAGAGTGGGAAAGCATGAAAGAGAGGCGAAGAATAAAAAAGGGGTAGAGGAAAACTGAGAGAGGATAACACACCAATATTTTAGTTATTGCTTGCATATCATCAAGATGTTCTCAGTTTCTCACGCTGCCCGACCAGTAACTAGGCTGGGGCTGCACAAGAATTTGGGAATGGACACAGCTGGGACAGCTGACCCCAAGTAGCCAACGGGACATCCCATATGTTGTGCTCAGCAAAAACTGCTGTGGAAAAAGGAGAAAGGGGGGGATGTTTGCGGTTACAGTGTGTCTTCCCAAGTAACTGTTACACATGCTGAGGACCTGCTTTTCAGAAAAGTGGTTAAACATCAGCCTGCAGTGGTAAGAAGTGAATAAATTCCTTATTTTGCTTTGCTTGCACACAGAGCTTTGCTTCACTTACTAGCCTATCTCTATCTCAATCCATGAGTTTTCTCACATATGCCCTTCTGATTCTCTCCTCCATCCGACTGGGAGGGGAACAAGCAAACATCTGTGTCATGTTTAACTGCCTGGTTAACCCACAACAGAGGGAAAGTACATGAGAGAGGGAAAGCCTACAAACAACAGAGAGAAAAAGAATGAGAGAGGTTGAAACATGCAAGAGAGAGAAAGTTAGTGAATGGGAAAGAGTGCTGCCAGAGGGAGGGAAAGAGTGCACAGGGAGGGAAAGAGTGCACAAGAAGGAAAAGCAACTTGCAAGGAAGGAGGAAAGTACAAAACAGGTACGGAAATGGCACATACAAGAGAGGAAAAACATGCACTGTGGGGGAGGGAAGCATGTGAGAAAGGGAAAGAATGCAAGAAAAGGCATGAGACAGTGTAACAGAGAGGGAGGGAAAGTGCACAGAAGGTGAAATTGCACAAGAGACAAAAAAAGCCCAGGCCAGCAAGGAACAGCATGCAAGAGAAAGAGCATGCACAAGAAAGAAGGAAAGCCCTCACATGCAAGAAAGAGGAAAAGAGCATGACAGAAGAAGGAAAAGGGAGTCGGCGGGTTGGGGAAGTGTGTGTGCACAAGAAGGAGAAAAAGGAAAAAAGGAGAATAACGGAAACTGGATGCAAGAGAAAAAGTGTGCAGGTGTGACAGAGAGCAAATGCCAGAGATCAAGGGAAAGAGTACACAAGAGGTGAAACTGCACAGAATATGTAAGGAAAGCAGACACATGAGAGAGAGGTAACGAGGGCATGAAAGACAAAGTTCATCAAAGAGGTAGACACGAGTTACAGGGAGAGCCTGAGATAGAGGAAGTATGTAAAATAGGAGGGGAAAGTGAGTGGGTTAGCAAAAGAAAGCTCAAGGCAGACAAAGCACAAGAAAAAAAGAGAAAAGCAGATGTTATGTATGTGAAGTGCTGGGGAAAGTGCAGACGTAGCAGGAAAACACACAAGGGAGAAAGAGAAAGCATGATGAGACAGCACTTGTGATAAAGCATGTGACGGAGAAAGTGTAAGTATGCCTAAGAGAAAGAAAGCAAGGGAGAAAGACGGGGAAATTGCGTCCATGAGAGAGGAATGGCAAAAGAGTGAGAGGAAGTGTACCAGGAAGGAGGGGAAAGCACACGCAATAAAGGAACAGTGCATGACAGAGAAGCAATGCAGGAGAGAGGGGGAAAGTACAAACCAAGAAAGAACTGAAAAGCATAAAGTGTCCAAGAGAGAGGAACGGATGCATGGGACAGAGGTAAAGATGTAAGAGAGGGAAAGAAACTTTGCACTGTTGGGAGAAACAGGGAGTATGCGAGAAAGAATGAAAGAGCAGAAGAGATACACGTTCAACGAAGAAGGGAAGTATTTGAGAGGGAAAGTAGCCACAAGAGGCGGAATATATGTTAAATGAGAGAGAGCGCTCA
This sequence comes from Strigops habroptila, assembly GCF_004027225.2. Taxonomy (NCBI): domain Eukaryota; kingdom Metazoa; phylum Chordata; class Aves; order Psittaciformes; family Psittacidae; genus Strigops; species Strigops habroptila. Next base: position 49,952,192 of record NC_044302.2, read on the forward strand.
AGAGAGCATGAAAGTGAGAAACATTCACACTAGAGACAAGGAAAGCATGAGCAAACAAAAATGTATGTATGACAAAGTGAAAGAGCATATGGTGGGGGGGAATGTGCACGATGGAGCAGGAAACTGTGACTGGGAGAAAGTGCATGGGAGAGACAAAAAAGCATGGAGGGAAAGCATGCCACAAACAGAGAGAAAGCAAACGGCAGAGGGAGGAGGGAGAGAGGGAGTGTGCATATGAGAAGGTGAGACCAAAAAAAGGAGAGAGCATGCACAAGAGAGGAGAAAAGTGCAAACAGAAAGAGCAAGGAAAAGGTGCCAGAGAGGGCAAAGGCACACTAAAAAAGATTAAATATGCGAGAGAGGGAATGTATGGAATAAAGGAGATGTTCATTAGAGACAGAATGGAATGTGAACATGGAAGAGGGAAAGCAGGTGCGCAAGTGAGAGGAAAAGCATGCAACACAGCACAAGGGAGGGAGCAATAATGTGCCCAGGAGCAGGAGAGTGCAAACAAGAAAGGAAAAGTGAAAACACAGACAATAGAGAGAAGGCGGAGGAAAGTGACAAGGGGGCAGCATGCAAGAGAAGAAAAGCACATGCAAAAGAGGGGAAATATACAACAGAGAGAGCATGTATGTAGGAGAAGGAAAGCTTGAGAGAGGAGGGAAAAGTAATAGAGCATGAGGGAAAGAGAGAGGGAAACTGTACTGACACACAGAAGAGTGTACAAGAAAACAAGAAAAACTGCAATAGGCAAAAGAGAAAGCACAACCGTGAGCAGGAGGGTAAGTGCACAAGGGGGGAGAGACAAGTGTACAGGAGGAGCAGAGGGAATATGTGATAGATACAGAGGAAGAAGCACATGCACAAGGGAAGGAATTCATGCGTGAAGAATGGAGGGAGAAGTTGAAGTTAGTGAGAGGGAATGCACACAGAATAGCGGTGAAGTGCACGTAAGTGGAGAAGTACATGCAAGACAGGGAAAGTGCATGCATGTAAGAGAGAAGGGAAGCACACATACAAGAGTAGGAAGGAAAGCACACCTGTGGAAAGGGAAAGCACAAGAGAAAGAAAGCACTGGAGAGAAGGCAGAAGAAAGGGAAAGTTCATGAGATGGGATGCACAAGTGAGAGGCACAGTATATGAAAGCACACAGGATGGCAAATGACAAAGAGATTGCAAAAGTGAGAAAGTGTGAGAAAGGGCATGTGAGAGAGCTCAAGAATGCCAAGCTGCACATTACAGCATGTGCAAGAGAAGGAAAGCATGAGATGGAGAAACTGAGATAGAAAGGATGTAACAGGGTGAATATGAGTGAAAAAGCTTGTAAGGCACAGAAGGAAAGCTCATTTAAGGGACGCAAAAAGTGTGCAAGCAAGGACAATGCAGTAGAGGCTATGAGCACACCAGAGACACAAAGTATGTGCAAGACAGGGACAATACTTGTGGGAGAGGCAAGATGTCCAAGAAAGGAAAATACACAAAAGAGGGAACAAGAGAGACAGAGAAAGGAACAGATGAGAGAGAAAAAGTGTAAATGTGTGGAAATTATGAGAAAGGGAGAGGGAAAGTGAGTATGAAAGAAATGTAGGGTTGGTGAGAGAGACAAAGAGAGATGTAGGGACAAGAAGACAGAGAAGGGGGCAGGAAGCAAGACAGGGAGAATGAAAGGAATGGGGGGGGCAGTAGGGGCAGTGAGAGGGAAAGAGAGGAAGGTACAGCAGCAGGGAAAGAGTGAGGCACAGGAAAAGACCAGAAGGAACAGTGGGGGATAAAGAAATGAGTGGAATAGACAGCAAGAGTAGGGAGGGACAGAAAGTGAGAGAGGAAGGAAGGGACACTGAGGGGGAAAGACGAAAGGAAGAGAGCAGGGACAGCATTTGAGAGTAAGGAACAGCAAGAACAGGAAGAGAGACAGATAAAGGGACAGGGAGCAGGCAACAGTGAGAAAGATAGGGTGAGAGACAGAGGGCCACCAAGAGAAGCAGAGGAGCACCTAGAGAAGTGGGAGGGCAGCGTCGGGAGAAAGGGCAGTGAGTGAGTTATTTGGGGGCAGCAAGTGAGGCAGAGGGACAGGAAGATGGGGGTAGGGGAGAGGATGGAGTGAGAGGGGGGAAGAGAGAAAACCTGACAGTGAGAGTGAGAGAGAAGAAGATTGTGTGCCTGGGAAAGCATGCAAAAGAGGGGAACAGCAGAAGAGCAAACTGACACAGACAGAGGGGGTGTGCAAGAGAACAAAGACACATACAAGAGTGGAGGCACAGAAGACATGCATGGAAAGCAGGAGAGAGGGGAAAAGCACTAGCAAGACTGAAAGCATGAGTGAGCGAAAGAGCATGCAAGAAAGAGGAAAAGTATGAGAAACATGGGAAAACATGCGAGCGGATGTTAGCAAGAGGAAGAGTTAACATGAGAGAAAAGGGTAAACAGTAAAGGACAAGCCAATGAAAATGCATGCAAGGGAAGCAAAGCATGTGTGAGAGAGAGCAAACTGCAGGTCCAAGACAAAAAGCACATGACAGAGAGGCAAACTGCATGGCAGAGAGAGGCAAGATGTGTGTGAGTGAGAATGCATGATGTGGAGATGGGGTTAGTGTGTAATAAAGAGTGAGTGGGGGGAGGAGGAGAAGGGTAGAGCACGTGACACACGGGAGCAGCACACCACGGAGAGGCATGGTGGGTAAGAGTGGCAAACTGTGATGCTGAGTGAGCACGTGAGTGAGGGAGAGGGGGCAGTGACAGAGATTAGGTGGGTGGGAGTTGAAGAAAGAGAGAGAAAAGGGGAACCGAGGACAAGAAAGAGGGTATGGGATGAGAGGGGGGGGGAAGCAAGAGAGAGGCAAAGCAGGACAGGGGGAGAGAGGGTGGAATGCCACTAGTAAAAGACAAAGCATGAGTGAGATGGAAAGTGCAAGCAAGAAGAGAAACTGTTTGAGACAGCATACAAGAAAGACGGATAAAGAAGGGTAATAAGACACATGAGTTGAGGAGGTGAAAGACAATGACAACAGCAAGCAAGAAAAAGCACACGAGATACAAGGAAAGCATGAAAGAGAGGCAAAATTCATGCGTGAGGGAAAGCACATGAGGGAGAATGCATGCAAGAGGGAGGCTGTTGAGAAACAGACACAGGGTGCACCAGAAGCAGAGGAAAAGGGCATGGGAAGCCTGCGAGGCGGAAAGCGTGTGAGAGAGAGGGAAAGCACCCAGGAGAAAAAGCAGGTAAGAGAGAGAGAGAAAGCATGCAAGAGTGGGAGGGGTTGCAAGCAGGAGGGAGAAAGCACATGAGAGAGGTAAACCATGTGTGAGAGAGGCTCAGGCAAAGTAGGTGGCAGAGAGACAGAGGCAAGCCATATGGCAGAGAGGCAAAGGTAAGAGAGGCAAACCATCTGAGACTTGGCAGTAGGGAAGTACGTGAAGGAGAGAAGGAAAGCAATATGTGGGGAAGATATGTCTTAGAGAGACAAAGGAAAGGAGAGAGAGAGAAACATAGTAGGGGTGAAGGAGAGAGAAAGAGGCAAAGCAACAGAAAAGCAAAGCAAGGCAGGTATAGGAGGAAGCAGAGGGAGGAAAAGCACAAGTAGACATGCAAGCAAGAGGAAAAGTGCAATCAAAAGAGAAAGAATTGTGTGAGAGAGGCAGGAAGTATATGGGGAAGGGTGCAAGATAAAGATGTTAAAAGCAACAGCCTTTAAGAGAGGGAAGCACCTGAGAAAGAATAAAGGTACAAGACAGCAAAAGCACATGAGAGAGACAGCAAACAGAGATAGAGGCAAAGTGAATGTAAGATGGAAAGCAATAAAAAGAGGAAGGTAAAGCATGTCTGGGAGAGAGGAATTACATGGCAGTGAGATGCAGAGCCGGAGAGAGACATGTAAATGGAATGAATGAGATGTGACACGTGAGAGAGGGAATGTAAGGGGGGCAGGGAAGGGACAGAATGGGAGGAACGTGAGGGGAGGGAGATGCAAAGAGCCGGAATAAGAGTTGGAATCAGAGAGAGGGTGGCAAGAGATACAGAGTGGTAGCATGAGAGGAACTACAAGCACAATTAAGAGCCTGAAAACATGAGCAACTGGGAAATCACATCACAGAGAGAGGAAGTATGCCAGAGTGTGCAACAGCATGTGACAGAGGCAAAGCAAATCCACAAGAGCAGGTAAGCATCTGAAAAAGGCAAAGCATGTGCACAAAAGAGGCAAAGCACATGCAAGAGATGAGGCACGTCAGATGAAGTGGCCAAGACAGGGGGAAAGCTTGAGAGAGGGAAGGAGAGAGAGCAAGCACATCAGAGAGAGAGGGAAAGCATGCCTGAGACAATGCTGGGAAGGCAAGAGAGACAAAGAGGGGGGATAGCAAGGGAAAGAGAGGGATGCCGAGAAGTAGGGCTAGCAAGCAATAGAGAGATCACAAGTGACAGAAGTAACGAAAGCATGAGCCAGAGACTGCAAGCACGAATGAGCAAGAGAAAAAGTGAATGTAAGAAACTAGAAAAACGTGCCAGAGATGGAAAACCACCAAGGGAGGGGAAAACATAAGAGAAAGGGCTAGAAAGTGAGAGTGAAGAGAGGGAAGTGCAAGGAAAAGAAAAATACACGAAAGGCGAAGCATGTCAGAGAGGGACATGAGAGGATCTGTGAGAGCAAAAAATGTAAGACAAAAGGGGGAAATGTGAGAGGGAAAGTGGAAGAGGAAAGTGTTTGAGAAAGAGCACAAGCAAGGAAGGTAAGAGAGACATCAAGGGAGGAAATGGGAGGGTGGCAAGAGGGACAAGACATTGAGAGAGAAAGATAAAAGAAAGCCACTAAGAAAGAAGGACGGTGAGAGACAGGGATAGCACAATACGGGGAGGAAAAGCACAAGAGACAAAAGATGAGTTAGGGAAAGTACAAGCAGAAGAGGAAGTGATTGTGCAACACAGAGATAGCATGCGAGGGAGGGGGAAGAGAGGGAAAAGCAAGTGCAGGAAAAAAATGAAACATGCAAGACTGTGAAACTACAGAAAGATAAAAAGTGCACATGACAGGGAAAGGGCACCTGTGAGACAGAAGGTCAAACAAAAAGAAAGCAGGTGACTGATGAATTATGCAAGAGAGCACAAAAATTATACAGAAAAAAGCAATACCAGAAAAAGGGAGAGGGCAAATGAGGAGAGTAGTGAGAAGAGGTGAAAACAAAAGGAATAGAGAGGGGAAACAGAAGTAAATCGAGAGGCAGAAAGAAAGAAGGGGGGAGAGGGAGAGAGAATAAGAGTGAAGGGGAAAGTAAGCGAAAGAGGTGGATAGCAAGGGTTAGAAAGGGCTAGAGCAAGAAAGGGAGGAAAAATCACAAGGTACAGGAAGCATGACCAAAGGAAAACTACAAGCAGGAGAGATGAAAATTGCGCAATAGGGAGAAAGCATGCAATATGAAGAAAAAAAGAGAATGGGAAAGCAAGACAGAGAAAGGGAAGGCAAAAGCAAGAGGGAAATGCAAAAGGAAAGGAAAGGCATGCAAGAGTGTTGAAGCACATGAGAAAAGGAAAGCATGAGACTGTAAATGTCAGGGATAGTGAGGAGTGCGCTGTGCAATAGAGAGGGATAATGAGCCACAGGCAGAAGAAAGTACAAAAGAGAGACTGAAAGCACAGATGAGGGAAAGTGCCTGCAAAGAAGGAAATGTTTCAGAGAGAGAAAAGCATGCAAGAGATGGGGAAAACAAAAGACAGAGTAGCAAAGTGAAAGAAGGAGATGGAGAGTGAGACAGAACAAGAAAGTGGAAAAATGGAAATGACAGGAAAAGGGGCAGAGTAGAGGGGAGGGTGTGTCCAAGAGGGAAGACAAGCAAGAGGCAGAGGGATGAGAGAAGGAAAATGCATTGGAGAGAGTAAATAAACCACTCTGAGAGGCAAATCACATGAGAGAGGCAAACCGTGTGTGAGGTGAAGCCATACAAAGGAAAGGTGTGTCAGAGAGAGGTACAGCACATGACCGAGAGCGACAGCAAAAGAAAGAGGGAGGGAAAGTACAAGGAGAGGTGTGTCAGCAGTAAGGTATGTGTGGAAGAGAGAAGAGTGCATGCAAGAGAGCAAGAAAGTGAGATAAATAGAAGAAAGATGCTAGAGGGTGTGCAAGGGAGTGTGAGTGCACAAGGAAGACAAGGAAAGTCTCCCTTGGGAAAAGAGAAGCACATGCAACAGGAAAGCTTACCAGAGAGTGGGAAAGCATGTCCAGGAGAAAGGCAAAGCACATTCAGAAGAGCAGGAAAACACGTCTGAGAGAAACAGAAATTTTAGGAGAGAGAAAGCAATAGAAGGAGGAAGTGAGCAAGGAAGAGTGAAATGTGAATAGCAGAGCAAGGTTACAAGCAAGAAACCACAAGCATAAGAAGGAAAGCACATATAAGAAAGAGGAAATCCGTCAGAGATGGAGTATCATGTGAGACATAGGCAAAGACAGTCCAAGAGAGAGGGAAAGCAAGAGAAAAGGGAAATGCAAGAGTGGGACAGCAACAGATAGCAAGAAGTAGCACAAGACCAAGGGAAGAAAAGTGCAAGTAGAAAAGAGCACAAACAGGAAAGTGCAAGCAAAAGAGGAAAACACAAAAGAAGGAACGTGTTAGAGAAAGAGAAAACACACGTCTGAGACAAGGAAAGCACATCTGAGAAAGTAAGAAAGTGGAGGAAGAGAAAAATACATAAGGAAGGTGAGAGCAAGAGAAAAAGAAAGCAACAGGGAGATGGGGCAATGAAAAGTGCGGAAGAGGGAATGCTCAGAAGAAAATGTAGGGAAACCAAGAGAGGAGCAAAGGCTGTCACAGGCAAAGTACATCTGAGAGAGGAAAAGTGTGTTTAAGATTGTGAGAAAGATGGGCATGGGGGGCAGGAAGAGAGATGGTGAGTGAGATGGAAGGTACAAGGGGGTGAGGGGTGACTGAGAAAGGGTGGTGGTGGTGAGAGATTTGTGGCAGGGCAGAGTGGGATAGCAACTGCAACAGAGAGGGATAGTGAGAGACTGAAAGCTTGAGTGAGACAGTGCAAGTAAGAGAGAAAAGCTGAGAGATGGAAATGCGTGAGAGGGCAGGACAGAATGTTACAGGGAAGCAAGAGAACATGAGAGAGCAAAGTGCCAAATTGACACAACAGCAGCAAAGCGTTTAAGACAAAGCAGGAAAATGTGTATCAGAGAGGGAGAGAGAGTGGCAAATCATGCTCACAAGAGGCAAAGCTTGCACGCATGAGGTAAGCATGAGCACAAGAGACTGAAAAGTGAGGGAGAGAGGCAGAAAGCATACATGCATGCAAGAAAGGAAGAAAGGTAAAGTGCATACACATGAGAAGGAAAGTGCAAGCGAGGGAGAGGCAGAACACATGAAAGGTAAAGCACATGTGGGAGGCAAAGTGTGTGCGAGTGGCAACATGCACATGATAAAAAACATGCATAAGGGAGAGAAATGCATGTAAGGGAGGAAGTGTGCAAGAGGGAAGGCATGCAAGTGGAGGGAAGTGCATAATGCATGCAAGAGGCAAAGATGCATAATGGGCAAAGTGACAGAATGAGACAGGGAAGAGGGGAAGCAGAAGACAAAATCATATCAGAGGCACAGCACATAGGACAGGTGAAATGCCAAGAGAGGCAAAACATGCAGCATTAGGGGAGGAGGGAAAGCGTAACAGAGGGAACATATAGAATCATTTAGGTTGGAAGAGACCCTTAAGTTCATCGAGTCCTAATCATAGAGTTATAGAATAGTAAGGGTTGGAAAGGACCTTAAGATCATCTAGTTCCAACCCCCCTGCCATGGGCAGGGACACCTCGCACTAAACCATGTCGCCCAAGGCTCTGCCCAACCTGGCCTTGAACACCGCCAGGGATGGAGCATCCACAACCTCCCTGGGCAACCCATTCCAGTGCTTCACCAACCTCACTGTAAAGAACTTCTTCCTTATATCTAATCTAAACTTCCCCTGTTTAAGTTTGAACCCATTACCCCTTGTCCTACCACTACAGTCCCTAAGGAAGAGTCCCTCCCCAGCATCCTTGTAGACCCCCTTCAGATACTGGAAGGCTGCTATGAGGTCTCCATGCAGCCTTCTCTTCTCCAGGCTGAACAGCCCCAACTCTCTCAGCCTGTCTTCATACGGGAGGTGCTCCAGCCCTCTTATCATCCTCGTGGCCCTCCTCTGGACTCGCTTCAACAGCTCCATGTCCTTTTTATGTTGAGGACACCAGAACTGTACACAGTACTCCAAGTGAGGTCTCACAAGAGCAGAGCAGGGGGCAGGACCACCTCCTTTGACCTGCTGCTCACACTTCTTTTGATGCAGCCCAGGATATGGTTGGCTTCCTGGGCTGCGAGCGCACACTGCTGGCTCATGTTAAGCTTCTCGTCAACCAACACCCCCAAGTCCTTTTCTGCAGGGCTGCTCTGAATCTCTTCTCTGCCAAACCTGTAGCAGTGCCTGGGATTGCCCTGACCCAGGTGTAGGACCTTGCACTTGACTTGGTTAAACTTCATATGGTTGGCATCGGCCCACCTCACAAGCGTGTCAAGGTCCCTCTGGATGGCATCCCTTCCCTCCAGCGTATCAACCGAACCACACAACTTGCTGTTGTCAGCAAACTTGCTGAGGGCGCACTCAATCCCACTGTCCATGTCACCGACAAACGTGTTGAACAGGACCGGTCCCAACACTGATCCCTGAGGGACACCACTCGTTACCCGTTTCCAACTGGACATCGAGCCATTTACCACAACTCTTTGCGTGCGGCCATCGAGCCAGTTCTTTATCCACCGAGTGGTCCATCTACCAAATTGATGTCTCTCCAATTTGGAGACAAGGATGTAGTGCGGGACAGTGTCGAACACTTTGCACAAGTCCAGGTAGATGATGTCAACTGCTCTGCCCTTGTCCATCAGTTCTGTGGCTCCATCATAGAAGGCCACCAAATTGGTCAGGCAGGATTTCCCTTTAGTGAAGCCATGCTGGCTGTCACCAACCACCTCATTGTTTTTCATGTGCCTTAGCATGTTTTCCAGGAGAAACTGCTCCAAGATTTTGCCAGGCACAGAGGTGAGGCTGACTGGTCTGTAGTTCCCCAGGTCTTCCACCTTCCCCTTCTTGAAAATGGGGGTTATATTACCCTTCTTCCAGTCATCGGGAACTTCACCTGACTGCCACGATTTTTCAAATATGATGGACAGTGGTTTAGCAACCTAATATCCAATCTAAATATCCTAATATCCAATCTAAACTTGATGCTATTTCTTCTCTTTCTGTCATTCACTACTTGGGAAAAGACCAACACCCACCTTGCTACAACCTCCTTTCAAGTAGATGTAGGGAGCCTTAAAGTCTTCCCTGAGCCTCCTTTTCTCCAAACCACCACAGTTCCCTCAGCTGTTCCTCATCACACTTGTGCTCCAGACCCTTCACCAGCCTCATTGCCCTTCTCTGGACCCACTCCAGCACCTCAATCTCTCTCTTGTAGTGAGGGGCCCAGAACTGGGCACGGTATTCAAGGTGCAGCCACACCAGCACCCAGTACAGGGGGATGATCCCTGCCCTGGCCCTGCTGGCCACACTATTGCTGATACAGGCCAGGATGCCCTTGGCCTTCTTGGCTGCCTGGGCACAAGGTGGCTCATGTTCAGCTCCATCAGTCAGCACCCCCAGGTCCTTTTCTGCAGAGCAGCTTTCCAGCCACTCTTCCCCAAGCCGACAGCATTGGATGGGGTTGTTGTGGCCCACGCGCAGGACCCAGCACTTTGCCTTCTTGAACCTCATACCATTGGCCACAGCCCATCGATCCAGCCTGTCCAGATCCCTCTGCAGAGCCTTCCTATCCCCCAGCAGATCAACACTCCCACCCAACTTTGCGCTGTCCGAAAATTTACTGAGGGTTCGCTCAATCCCGAAGTCCAGACCACTGATAAGGATGTACATGAAGGCAGGCAACGCACATCTGAGAGAAAGGCAAAAGGCACACAGGAAAAGGGTGTCAGAAAGAGGGAAATATGGCTGCACAGAGAAAGAGAGGAGAAGCTTGAAGGCAGCAGTACACAGATACCAACAGAGGGAGGGAAGAGAAATGAAGGGAGAGAATGAAGGGGAATGACAGAAGGGGGAAAGCCAGTACCAGTGAGAAGGGACTCAATAAGCTTGAAAGACAGAGGCAAAGTGCATCCAAGAGACAGGAAATAACCCAAGAGATGGAAAACGCAAATCTAAGACAGAGAGAAAGCAGGTCCAAGACAAGCAGAAAGGAGGGTCTGTTTGGGGGAAGCTCTACAGATTGAGAGGAAGAACTGTACAGATAGAAGGGACAGAGAGCTAGCAAGAAGGAGAAAGCACGAGAGAGACTGCAAGATTAAAAGAGGGAACGTGCATGCAAGAAAGGAAAAGTTTGTCAGAGACAGGAAAGCACATAAAGGAGAGACAATGTTAGCAGCAAAGAGTGAATGAGGGAAGGAAGTACAAGGCAAGTGAGAGAAAATAGGTGAGAGAGATGAAAACTCAGGCAAGCTATTGAGCATGCAACAGAGAGGGAAAGTGCAAGTAATTTTAATTTGTGAGAATTTGAGTGTGTGAGAGAGATATGGAAAACATTTGAGACATAGGAAAGCATGCAGGAAAGGACAAAATCTACACAGGGAAAGGAAGACAGGAAAAGGAAAAGCAAGAGACAGAAGAACATGCAAGAAAGACACATGAGAGCGAAAGTGCAGACGAGGGAAAGAAAGCAAGGGAGAGACAAAGCACATTCAAGTAAGAGAAGGAAAGAACGTGTGAGGAGAAGCACGCATGCGAAAGGGAGAGAGTACATGCGCAGGGAAGAGAGTGCATGTGTGAGAGGGAAAGCAGCGAGGGGGAGAGATGCATGCAAGAAGGGAACACAAAGGAGTGGAGGAGCACACAAAAGAGATGGAAGCATGCCAGTTAGGGGAAGAGCACAAAGGAGAGGGAAACAGGCATGAAGAGAGGGAGAGAGGCACATGAAAGAAGGTGGAAGCGCATCTGAGCAGGGGAGAAGTGTGTGAGAGAAGGGGAGAAGTGCGTAAGAGAAGGTGGATGTGCAAGTGAGCAGGGGAGAAAGCACACACAAGGCAGGGAGAGTGCGTGCATGAGTGAGAAAGCACAACAGGGAGAGGGAGAAAGTATGCATGAGAGAGGGGAAAAGCATGATGTGTGATTGTGAAGGAGGAAGTGTTTGAGGAGGAAAGCGCATGGAGAAGCACAAGACAAGAGAAGAATGCTTGCAAAGGGGCCGAAGCATGAGAGGTACAGTAGCGCATGGAAGAGGAAAGAGCAAAAGTGGAAAAGCCCATGAGCGAGAGTTAAGCACCTGCAAGGAGGGGAAGTACATGTCAGAGAGGTGGGAAGCACACATGTGAGAAGTTGGAAAAGCCTGCAACATGAAAGAAATGGGGAATATTGATGCATGAGAGAGGATGAAAGTGCCTCTATGGAAAGAGCCATAAACCCCTCAAATTAGAGCTTGGGCAGAAATAAAAAACCGTTTCAGAAATCTTTCGTTTCAGTTCAAGACTACCCATAAAGTGATAAATGATTTAAAAATTTAAAAGCATTTCTGACATGCTTACTTAAAGTGGCCTCTACTTAAGCCAGCAGTTCTATCAATGAGAACAAATCTCATACCAACAGCAGTACACAACATTAATAAGACCATTTAAAAGCTGCGTGGCCATCTCTACAATGCATTTGGGTAGTAGCAAGCACACTGGACCACAAATTCTCAAGTAGGGTTATCAGTAATTATGAGAAAATAAGCCTCATTGGCACTGGATATGCCAATTTTACCAAAAATTAGATCCTAATTTTTTAAGTTCCAAATCTGTTCAGAAGCTTACATCTATCTACACAAAGCAAAAATAACCTAACCCAGCCCAAACCTGTGCATCTATAAATTCTGTGCACAGAACTTTCCCTAACATTTACATAGAAAGTGTTTCAGCTCCTAAAACACAGCTGCAAAGCTGGTCCATGGAGCAAGAGGATGACATTTATTTTGAAATGGCTTTGAAGCAATTTGTCATTTGTTTATAGCGTAGAGGCAACTGCAGGCAATCCTACTTAGCTGGATCACTTTTCACTAAGAAAATACTTTTCAGTATAGAAGCCATGGCTGCCTAAAGGAAACCTCATAGGAAAAGTTAGTGTCTCACCAGCATGACAAAGGAATGAATGAGGAGAGAGCACTAACAACATCTAAAAGATATCTTCAGCCATCACTGCAATGACAGCATATCAAGAAATACCTGAGTGAGTAAAATACTCTTCCGGCTTGCAGCAGTAAAACTCCATTCCAGTTTTATCAAATCACTTCCAGATTTCCATGCACATCCACAAAAGGTAGGTACCTTCTTTTACACCTTTTTTAATTTTGTTCATTTATTTAGACAAGGGGACTACTGGCAAACACAATAGGTAACAGATACTACCATTCTAGAGAAAGTAGCAGTATATTGCTAGTTGCAAACATTTTTTCAGCTTTAATTGACCAAATTAACGAAGAGACAATGGGTGAAACCAGAATTAAAAACTACTTTAACAAATACCGAAGGGTTCAGTGTTTTCAGATAGGCTATGTCCAAAAGAAAAAGGATTAATGTTTTAACATCGGTTGTGAATGGGGGACTCTATGAATCAAACACATTAGGTTGAAGATAGCAAAAGCTGATGTTAACTGCTGAAAATCCCTTAGCTAGCATGCCTTCCTAATTCTGTTTAGATCAGCATTATAATAGAATTCACAGCAAAACTTAAGCTTGCTGTGCCAGCATTCTAAACTAACAAAGTCACAACATAACATTAAAAGTCTGGCAACTACTAACATCCTTCTGTTGGGCATAACGCCCATTTTCAATACCTGAAAGCCATTTGGTAACATGAAAGTACTGTTAAAACTATTGATAGCTAACGAAGAAAATCTAATAAGCATGCAGCCTTCTAATGCTAGGAAATGTCCACCAGTTCATCCTGACACTTGACTCATTAAACCACTTAAAACACAGATTCCAATATGCAAGAAATCTGAAAACTATCACAATGCCTAGCTAAAGAGTGGTAATTACACAACACTGTGAACACCACCCACATGACAATTTTGTTTGGGTGGGAGCTTGAAAACTGAATCCATCTGGAGTGTACTGCACAGTGAGGTCAACATAATATAGGTCAGATTATCCAACAACATGGCCCTTTTCCTGGTCATAAGGATCCCAAAATCCAAAATTGTACTTCAGATCAGAGCAACACAGTGGCCACCGTAAAAGCTACCCTTTACACAAATCAGGTGCTCTCTGGAATTTATGCAAGTCACACACACAATACTTAGTTAAGTTCAGACATCCGTTTAATCAGTACTCTCTGTCTCAAAAATAGTTTCAAGAGTTATTGCATGGTTTCCATGGCGACTGAAGCCAAAGAGTTCTTCTTTCTATTTCTGTCTGTGCAAATCCCATCACATTTAAGCTGTCAAGTTTCTCAGGAGAGCCTGAAGGACTAAAAGTGGCAGTAACACCCATGTTACTGTCTATCACAAGCCACTTAATTATTTTAGAAACACATTTACCTTTCCATATGAGAAGAATATTTTATAGTTCCACGTGTTTGATCAGATGAAAGCAAATAGTTTAAGGAGTTACAACGACATTTCCACAGTAAATGTATTATTTCAAAACCTACTTATCTTCTACTCCATTTTACTATACTGGCGAAAGGTACATTAGCTGCTTGCATCTAATGCACTTTAACCTCACAAGGAGACTTTTAACACCGTCTCCCATAACAACCTCCCAGGCAAACTGATGCAGTCCAGGCTAGGAAAGTGGATAATGAGGTGGATTGAAACCTGCTCAAATGCCAGGCCCACAAGGCTGTGATCAGCAGGACAAAGTCCACCTGAACGCCAGTCACTAGCAAACAACCACAGGGCTTGACACTGGGGCTGATACTCTTTTAACATCTTCATTAATGACCTGGATGATGGGGCAGAGTGCCTCCTTGGCAAGTATGCACACCAGGCAGAACTGGGAGGAGTCACTGATAGAGTAGATGGATCTGCTGCCATTCAGAGGCACCTCAAGAGGCTGCAGAAATCATCTGACAAGAAACTCAGTAAGTTTAACAAAGGGAGATGCCAAATCCTACACCTGGGGAAGAATAAACCCATGAACCAGGCTTGGGGCTATCTGAAAAACAGCTTCGTAGAACAACATAGGTTGTTCCTGGTGGACAATAAGTTGATCATGAGCAAGCAATGTTCCCCTGAACCAACCCAGCTGTAGTGGGAAAAGGAGAACCAGCAGACTGAGGAAGGTGATTTTTCCAGCCTGCTGAGTAGTAGTGAGATCACATCTGGGGTTCTGGATTCAGTTCTGGGCTCCCGAGTACAAGACAGACATCGGTGTATGAGCAAGTCCACTGAAAGGTCACAAAGATGAAGAAGGGATTGGAGCACATGAATAAAATGAGAGGCTGAGAAAGCAGGGATTGTTTAGCCTTGAATTGAGAAGGCCCATCAAGGATCTCACCAGTGTTCATAAACATTTGATGGGCAGAAATAAGACAATGTACCCAGACTCTTCTCAGTGTTGCCCAGTGAAAGGATGAAACGCAATGGACACAAACTGAAATATAACAAATTCCCCTTAAACATCAGAAAACAGCTGTTTTGCTGAGGGGGTTGTCATACACTGGAACAGGTTGCCTGAGGAGACCCTGGAGTGTCCATCCTTGGAGATACTCAAAAACAGACTAAACATGGCCCTGATGAACCTGCTCTGGTTGACACTCCTTTGGACAGGAGGGCTGGACTCCAGACTCAAGTATTCCGTGATTCCAAAAATGCAAAGTGCAGAGAGAAGGAAGGGTAGGCATGTGTACTTGCCCCTAAGAAGTTATGCCCCAGCGGAGCTCAGCTCCTAAAAACTCCAGCAAGAAGCTCTGGTAATTCAACCCAACTGATGCAGCTACAAAAGACACGAGCTCTGCTAAGTGTCTGAAATAAACAAAGTCAGTTAGCAGTGAAGTCAGGCTTCCCTGTCCAGAACAACTTCCTCAGATGCAACAGTACTAAAACAGGCTGCAGGATGCTAGGGACTTTAAGAATGGCACTGCTGAGCAGTTCTGGGCACATCCATTCAGCTAAGACTGTATCAGGATGGCTCAGGAATCCTGATGACATCCTGTGGTAATCTAATGAGATCCAATCAGCATACTCTGAAGAAACAGGGCAGCTGGATTAGACCTTCCTATCTGGAGGAAGACTGGAAAGGATCTTCATCTTGCACTCAGGACCATGTTAAAAAAAAAAAAAAAAAAAGGGGGTGTGTGTTTGAATCTCATTGACCAAGTCATATTGTTTATAAAACAGTGAATAAGAATCCTTTATGAAGAAAATTCAAAAGCTTCCAGCACTTTAAAATCTCAGTCTCCTATACGTTTAAGAAAACACAGGAAGCAGCTAAACCTCTGCCTTCTGCAGTTTGAGCCTTGGCTTCAAAGAATGACAACCAAGTAATTTGGGCAGCAACAACAAAACAGAAGAATAAAATAAAAAGTGTTCAGACCAAGTTCTGAGCACCATAACATACCAATTTAAAGAAGTCCCAGCGGCTACAGAGATTCCAGTCCAGAGTTATGTACTGTTCCATAGAGAAAACAACCTTACCAGTTGACCCAAATGAACTTTAAAATGGCTACAGACACGAGCTGCTTGATGGAATCTACTTACATAAGTGATGTGGGTATTACAGGTCACAGCTACCCACTTGAGAGCAGTTTAAACGAGCACTGTACCTGGCAACACTACTAGCTGAACTTTTAATCTGCAAAAATTCAACCAAGAAAACACCAGAACAATAATCAACACGACTGCAGAGGCACATTATCTGAAACAATGCTAAACAAGTACAGATCCTTACAGATTTTGTTAAAGTTTTTTATTATCTTGTTAGAAGAGCTTTGAAAAAAACATGCTGTATGGTATCATTTTCTCTTCATTGTATGTTAGTGTTCATCACAGCCTGCAGCCTAAGGTTTAAACAACATTAAAACTTCAGCTCTTTAAAAATATTACGGGTGGTCTTATTCTTTCTTTCTCCCTTAACAGACAATGGCACTGACGCAGTTTACTCCTCTGTGCTCAGACCCCTCCAAGCACAGGCAAAAGATTCCAGTTCCAAAGCACCTACAGTGTAATAACAAAGAATGGAAAGCAGGACTGCAAAAAAAAACCAGACAACAACACAGGAACATGGATGTGACCAGTGAAACTGTCTAGCACCATTTTAAACAAAGCATGACAGAGGTATAAAGGAATTGGAGAAAACAGTAGATTAACAGAACCTAAGTAATACCCTGGGTCATGGGTCACATATTTACTAGAAGACAAGAGGTGGGGCTTTATATAAGATATATCATAGTTCTCTTTAAAGAGAGTTGAAAGAATGAAGAAAACCTGAAGAGCTTTGATACTGGGAAGATGCATTGATGGAGCAAAGCAGTAACTAAATCTAAACTGAGGAGCATTAGAAACAGAGATTTAATACTGAGTTTGGTGTCAAGTCACCAGACAGGAAAATTCAAGAAAGGGGTTTCTGTGGTTATACAAATCTAGACATCAATATTTAATGTATTTCACATGTACTCCTCTGAAGCAAAAAAATATCAGAATGAATAGAGAAAATGATGGGTTTCAGAGGCATTATAGATAAAGACCAGCACTTAGACAGTACCAATCTATATAAGAACAAAGATGACTGCAAGGTAGCTGGCCTCAGACTACGAGCTAGTATTCTACAGTTTGTCTCAATCTATGCTACGGAACGCATTACTAGAGCAATACAATGACCCAGCACTGGGCTGCATAACTCCACTGCAATAGAGAGATGGACATCTTTAGAGAGCGTTATGGCAGACAGGCAAATCGGTGAATTAAGGTAAACAGTAACTCCACCTGTTAAAGGTACCTGTTAATATGGTGCAATGGACACAATGATTATGCAGGAATTTAGCCTATTAGAAAAGGTCCTTCCTGGTTCAAAAACCTCCACTCGTCTATCCAGCTTAGTCAGCTGGGGATCAAATCTCCTTTACATTTTTGATGGATACACACATGCCAACGCAAGTTCACAGCGTAGGTATAGCCCAAAACAAAAAAAGCAAACAGAGAAGAGAAACCAGAAAACAAAAAGCACCAACAGGATGAGACTGGATGACACCCTGCAGATAAAGGTAAGTCAGAGGTTTACAGAGGATGACCATGCATAAGGCAAAGAGCTGTGACAAACTATACTTCTGAAGTCCCACCTGCCAAACCTGCTGCAACATTTTTGTCCCTCATTAAAAAAAAAAGATTAAAAAAAAGTACATTTATATTCCACAGATAACACACAAAAGACTCTGGGATGGTAAGAACTTAGTCACTGTCAAATGTTATGTCTCTTAAAATATATCAACTTCTCTATTATAACATACTGCATCTCTCACTTTGAATGCCCTGGATGATGAGTTAAATGCAATATTAGAGTCTCCAATTGGATTTTACATGCACACTCTTAAGTTACATAAGCAATTTCCAATTATGTGTTCTTAAAATTCCAAATGCACTAATTAATTTTCCATTAACCCATCCACTACACAAGATACCAAAAAGCATGAATATTTTAGCTACAAATGACTGCAATAACCAGTAACATACAATAAATCTGGTTTACCTATGCCAAACAAGGACAGACATTCGAAGAACAGCCCATTAGTTAAGTATGAATTCTGATCTATTACTTTAAAAAGTCCTTCTCAGGTCTCCTACTTAGTAGATTCCAAGAAGAATGTTTTTAGGCAGCACATGCTGTTACAACAAAACATAATAAAATTGTAAGTAACTCAGCACAGCAAACTGAGAACTCATTAAGAAACAAAGTTAGTAAAACATACACTTATATTCCCAGTGCAAAACTTCTGCAAAGAAAATGAAACTGGAAGAGTGAGGTGATAAAAACTCTTACAAAAAAAAAAAAAAACCCCACAAAAAAAAAAAAAACACACACACATGCATTTTCTTACCAGAAAACTAACTTCCAAGGAAGAAAATTATGTGACCAACACTATTTGTTTGACAAGGAGTACACTATATGGATGGCATTTGTATGTGCAGTATGTAGAGAGGAGGGTTACTTTAATACGAAACATGATTACCTGCTAACTTCAGAACTCAAGTAGCACAGCAGATGAATGGCCCAAAGCACAGGTCCTGCATATGTTGCAAATGCTGTAAAGAAGATAGCTGGTATTTCCACATAGCTTTCTAGTCCCACAAAACCTGCTGAAACATCCACAGTAGCAATGCCATTTGAATTTCCCTGAAAGCGGGAATAAAAAAGTAAAGTTTCAAATGCCTCTGAAGAAATATTTAGAATACACTATAATATTAATTATTTTACCAGTTGAACACTTACTCTTTAAGCTACTTTACAATACAGCCATATTCTTTACATCAGAATTTCAATAAAGCATCTTACTAAACAAGAACTTTTATTTAGGATTTACAGACCAATGAAGGCATAAACAGCACGATCTTTTACTTGTCTTATTTTGCGCGCAAATTAACATTCTGGTTGTTTAATAAATTACATCCAAGAAAAGAGTTTTAAGCAAGCAGCTATACCTGCTGATTTCAGTCACAGTAATGAAATTAAATATGCATTTTTCATCATGCATGGTTCAAACCCAAGATTTTAAGCTTGTTGCCCAAAATTATACCAAGAAATTAATATTTCCTGCCCTTAGAGACAGAGGGCTCTAATTTAGACCTGTAGAGGAAAACTACACTGCCCGCTTGCCCCATGAATCAAGCTGCTGCATGTAACCAGATTAAGGCTTACAAATTCAGAGAGGTTTCTGCTTTCCAAGACTCTATACCACAATTGCATTGAAACAGACCAAAAGTCAGCCTAGATACTCTGAATCATCAATAAAGGAAATTTAAAATGTACAAAGAGAAAAACAGAGGTAACATACAGTAATGAAAGTATTAAGAGCTGTCCAAGACTTGTATGTTTTACCCAGTTAACTTTTTCAGTGATTAAGACCACAAAGTAACAAAGGATAATATAAAATTGAAGGAAGTATTTTCTATTGAAAATGCCTAAGTATTTAACTTTACTCAAATACCTAAAGCAGAAAACACATCCTGTGATTAAGGCAGAATATTTCTTAGCAGGTCAAAGATAGGTTTCCTTACACTAGTGTGAGATCTCTCAGATATTCTTGCCATACCTGGAGAAGCAGATCAGTTCCTACAGCACTGGTATTCTAACAGCTCTCAAACTCTCCTTTTCCCCCTACAGAATTCCAGACCAACACAAAAGTAAGTGCTGTCACCACCAAGACCCTCACACCCAGCCTCAGCAGAGCATGTAAGGAGCAGCAGCTCCCTCCTTTCCTCCAACCTGATCTCCTTTCACCTTAGTGAGCAGTCTTGAACCACCAAGATACCCCAGCGAGGAAATCTTACAATCAAATACATGTCTGGTTGCACACAAAATCCAGAGCACACCAGGAAGTATGAAAAACAGGTAGCTTTTTCAACTACATAAGTAAGTAGCCATCAGGGACAGGGAAAACTGTGTTCCTGAAATAGCTCTAACAACTAAGGAGAAAAAGACTATCCATGTTGACAGAACGATTCAGAGCTCATCATCAGTACTTTCCCTGTGAATCCTACCATGAAGATCTCCCCAGAATGTAAGGGGAGACTGAAGCTGTAAGAAGGCAGTAAGCTACGGATTTTACTAAGACACCCTACAGCAGAAAGATCGTGACTTATGACTATCAGACTTCCTCATTTTCACCTTCACCATGTACCACTGTAGTGACTGTTACACAGCACCAATGTAACAAATTACTGTTACGCATTCAGCGTAATGTTCAGCAATGACAGGAGCAGAGCAAAGAATAACTGATGATGAGCCACTAAAGAAAAAGCTTATCTGTGCCCTAGTACCTGTAAGTTGAGACTGGAAAAGAAACCTGTAAAGCAAAGCTCCTCCTCAGGTTTAAGGTGTATATACTGAGGTTGAGACAAGAGCAGAAAGGTCAAGTGCAGCCCTTTGAGAGAAGGGCAGGGTGCTGCTCCTCAACGAGTAAAAGTTTGCCAGGGACAGGAAGCAAGAGAACCTGCTCTCTTTTCCCCCAATCCTTGTCCAAAGCAACAGGTCTTTCCCCCACCACATCTACTTATTTTCTCTTCTCTCCTTCTTCTCTGTATAATGCACGCAAAGTAGAAAAGCTGAGACATCAGGCAATCCTGCTCATCTTCTGAAGAGCTGAAAGGTCTTTTCACACTGTTTGCTCCTCCTGGACATACACATGGTTGATCCTTGGCACCTTGGCACCCCATCCCACTGCATGTGAGAAGGAGCAAGAACAAATGCAGCAACAGGGAGCGTATGTCACTGGTCCTGCAAAAAAGGGCAAAAAGATATACTCTCCTATGGAAGGTAGCAAGTACAGAGGTAGGAACTAGATGAAGGAATAGTGCTTTCCACCTTCTCAACTTCCTTTCACACAAAGCTCGCTCCCCCTATGTTTGACTTTGTTTAATGTCATATAGCTCTGGAACAAGGAGAACAAAGATGCACACACCTGAGTCCACGCACTTACAACTTTGACCGCAGTGTTTGTTAGAGTGTCCAAACACTTCACTCTCACCAGGCTCCAAAGCTACTATTGGAAGAGCCCTGCTGAGCAGTCAGCAGTGTTTCTTCTTCACATTAGATATCTTTCTCCAAGACTAATTCATACATTTGATCTGAATTTTAGTAGCTTGTAACTTCTAATACTCCACACAATACAAAAGTGTCAATTCAGAGTGTCTGCTTTTATTTTAAAGTATCGCTCAGGTATTTCAAATGGTCTAATAGCTTATTGTGGTAAGGGCAGAAAGTGACAGGAGACAATGCACTATTGCATAAAAGCATTCCACGATAATCCATCATCACCTAGATCAATGAAGCACAAATACAGGAACGCTGGCTAGAGAAATTACTCAGCATATTTGCTACAGTAACAAAGGAGAATCCCTCCATAGACAGTAATGAAATAATCTAAAACCCTCTTCAAAGTTGCAATGATTTTTCTGAAAATGTTTCAGATACCACATCACTCACTGAAAATGAGCAGTATCTCAATGACTCTCACTGAACTGAGAAGTACAGAGGTGCAAGACAAAAATGACATGCTTCTGGCTTGTTTAACAACTGATTTAGCATAGCAGACTGTTACCACACTTTTGCACATCATTTTTTGTCTTTCTAGGAACTGGAATTCAATGAACAAGCAGAGAATGAGGAATTTAATTATTTGAAGCAAATAATTTAAGGTGAAAAAAAGTGAAATAATTGGAAAAAAATAAAATGGAGACAGTTCTGTTGGAGGTTTCAAGACCCTGAGCAACCTGGTACGACCTCACACTGCTCTGAGAATGGGATTGAACTGTGGGCCTCCTGAGGTCCTCTCCAATGTAAGTTACCCTCCAATGCTTTGAAATTGTAACAAGAGAAAGCTATAAACAACTTTGAAATGTCACTCAGTCTATCTCTTTACTTAAAGGCAAGATGAATTAGATACAAGTTATTCTGAAAATGTACAAACCTATTCTGTTCTCCTCCAATAATTAAAATTACCACACAGTATAGGCAAGTCTTAAAGATTTTGAGACTGTATTTTCTTTTTCCTCTTTTGCAGATACACTGCTCTAAGGATGGAAAAAAAATCCTGCAAGACTAATAAATACATGGAATTTTTGTTCATTTATGAGCTTTCACATGGTAACAAAAGTATTTTAAGAAATATTTACGTCAAGAATTTTTTTTAGGACCTGCTGTAGTTAAAAGAAACAACCAAGATACTTATTTCTATTCTTATTGTATTTGAAGGGCACGCAGCAATGATAAAGATATAGTATACTTCCGGTAAGTGACTGATGAGTTAGGAGATGTGGACAACATGGAACTTAGGAGAAAGCAATCAATCATTCAAGCTTGTCGAAAAATTCATCAAGAGGTTCTCAAGCTTGCAATAATATCCTGACAATCAAGTGGCACTCTAACTAAATGTATTAATTTCATATCTTTTTGACAATACTCAAATATTTTTAACTTTGCTTCTCTTCACTGGATTAGATAAATCAATAAATAAAGCAGAGATCCTAACTACTAAAACAAGCCTAAAAACCGAAGTGATAAATAAATTTATGTCTAGTATTCCCAAATTACAACTGTTTAATAAATTTGCCTTTTAAGTTCACATTGTCAGAAAGCAGCAAGGGCCAGCTGGTTCTGCAAGGGAAGGTAAGATGGGAAATGGGTGTGAAAACAAGGCAGGTGAGAGCAGTAAGTCCCGACGACTGGGAATGCTAAGTGGCATGCCACTGTCACAGCTGGATCCAGAGACGGTGATCAGGGCCAGACTCAGTCCAAGGGTTACACAGCAAGTCTGTAGTGACACGATAGGTCCCACATTAGGCCAGAAAGCCCATACACCATGTCCAAGTCCAGATCAGGATCAAGAAGGTAAGAGACAGGCACAAACATACCTGCTTACACATCTGTGACACAGCTCAGGCAGTAAAGCATCACATTAAAAGCAGGTCTCACAGGACAGCAGGGCCAGGCCCTTCCTTCTAGCTTTTCTCCCAATGGCTCCTCTCAGTGAAGGAGATCACCTTGAACTCTGCTAAACTAAACTCCTAGACAGGAGATGCACTCAGGGTCCTCGTACAGATGAAGCGTGGAATGCAAAACCAAGTGTAAGTTCAAGGCATTTGATTTCACCCCATACTTACTTTGGTTTTCTTTCTACTTCTACTTAAGATCAAAATATTAGATTCCACACCCAGGCACTTCATTTCCCCACATACACACTTTCAACTATACCAATTAATGAAAAATAGTACTTCTTCCTATGAACCTTGCTTACTCTGTACACAGGATTTTCACAGCTATACTTCCATAAAGTCTTTAAAGACACTACAATATTTTTTTCACAGAACACTGTCTCATTCATTAAACATGCTATCCTGAACAAGGCTATTTTTACTCACTATCATATTCAAAAGGCTATCACTTACATTCGACACTTAGCGAGACAGAGTTACTGTTTTTGTCATTACACACCCTCTTGCCAACCAAGATTTAATAAAGGCTCAGCAACATCGGCAAGAAGTCTCATTCTTCTCATAATCACACCAGGACATGTACAAAAAGTAGTTCTCTAAATCTCTCTCATATTTCCAGATGAAAGGGTTTTAGATTCAGTTTATATTTCTCTTCTCCTGGCTCATTTAGCTAGCACAGTCTAAATTTAGAATCCAGTCTCATGTACATCAACAACAAATTTCAGTGCTTTTTCCATTTCTGTATTTCAATCATAGACCTGCTATCATTTTTGTATGCCACATTAGATCTTTATGCCTGTCTGGAAATTAAAAACTGTGAACCCAGCCAGTTTAATAGTGGTAGTTCTACCACTCAGCTCAGGCTTTAACACCTCTCCCATAACATCCTCCCACGCAAACTGATGCAGTCCAGGCTAGGAAAGTGGATAATGAGGTGGATTGAAACCTGCTCAAATGCCAGGCCCACAGGGCTGTGATCAGCAGGACAAAGTCCACCTGAACGCCAGTCACTAGCAAACAACCACAGGGCTTGACACTGGGGCTGATACTCTTTAACATCTTCATTAACGACCTGGATGATGGGGCAGAGTGCCTCCTGGGCAAGTATGCACACCAGGCAGAACTGGAAGGAGTGGTATACTGGATACACCAGACGGGTCTGATACCATTCAGAGAACCTAGAGAAGTGGGCTGACAAGAAACTCATGAAGTTCAAAGGGAGATGCCAAATCTGGCACTTGGGGATGAATAAATCCATGCTTTGGGTCAGGCTGGAGGCTAGGCATATGGAAAGCAGCTTGGCAGAGATGCACATGGGGTCTTGGTGGACACCATGTTTTTGTGCAAAGACACAACATCTGGGACTGCATTAGTTGGCTGAGGGAGATGCTCCATTCCACCTACTAAGCAGCGGTGAGATCATATCT
Organism: Strigops habroptila; assembly: GCF_004027225.2. Taxonomy (NCBI): domain Eukaryota; kingdom Metazoa; phylum Chordata; class Aves; order Psittaciformes; family Psittacidae; genus Strigops; species Strigops habroptila. The sequence continues at coordinate 49,976,301 of NC_044302.2, forward strand.
GGGCTGCTGGGTTCAGTTCTGGGCTTCCCAGCACAAGACAGACATGGATGGAGCAGAGAAAGTCTACTGAAGCACCACAGAGATCATAATGGGAGCAAAGCATATGTCATCTCTCTGAACAAGCTGGTCTGTTTACTCCCAAGACGAGAAAGCTCAGCAGGGATCATAACATAGCATGCGAATGAATACCTGTTATGGAGGAGTAAAGAAAATGAAGTCAGACTCTGACCTTCCCAGTCACTCAGTAGTGACTAGTTGAAAGGATGAAGAGCAGGGCACACCAGCACTTCTGTTTAAGCATCACGAAAAGCTTTTTTACTGGCTAAGGTGCAAGCAATGCACACAAGCACTTCTGTTTAAACACCAGGAAAAGCTTTTCTACTGGCTAGGGTGCTCAAGCGTTGTGACCAACTGCCCAGAGAGGTTGCAGAGCCTTTGTCCTTGTAGGCAATTAAAACTGGACTGGACACCTGACCTGGCTGACCTGTTAGATGAGGGAGGCTGGACTGAATGATCTCCAGAGGCACTTTCCAGCCTCAACTTTTCCAGCCTCAACTTTCCAGCCTCAACTTGAAATTCTCAGCTAACTGTACCAAGAATTCATCATCACTGAAAATTGGTGCTTTATGAAAACATTCAAGCCATTCTTTATTAGTCCCTTTTCCACAACCTGGATTTTCTTGCTAGCCTACCCACTGTTATACTTCTGGCAGCTACTTTTGCTTCGTACCTCAGTACTGAAAGGCCCTGCCTTCAGCCTCTTGACAGCCCCACTAAGGGCTGCTTTCAGAATGCCATAATCAGAGCTGACTTGCCTAAACAGAAAGAGTCAAGCCATGCAAAAGCCATTCAACCAAGAAGTGTTACGTCCTCTGAGCAGGAAAACTGGATGGGAAGGGATGAATCATGATGATCTTAACCCCATCAGCAATTCCCTGTCCTCACATGTATTCTCAGAGCAAAGTCAAGCCAATCCTCAGTCAGTACAAACAGGATCAGAAACATAGTAGGGAAGTACCCTAAGCTTAACTACACCTTTAACATCCTCAGCCATGCCTCAAAAGTAACCAACACAGGTCTCGCCTTGAAATTTTGCAACAAATCAGAAAGCCTCTCCTCCTAAACCATAAACAACCTGATTCCCAGTTTAACAAATGCCCTCCTTAGACAGTCTGCTAGAATAAGTTTCCAGTGTTATTAGAAGTGGAGAGAACCTCTCCAGCTTCAATGCTAAGGAAAGTCTGTGGAATTGCAGCCTTATTTGCAATGCAGAGAACAATGTTATTGAAATTAGTAAGGCTCCTCAGGAAAGAAGATACCATTTGATATAATAAGAATGGCAATTAGTTCTGATTCTCATAAGAGACATTACCTTGTCACAGAACTTCCCTTCAGCCTTAAACTGTACGTTTACATCGACCTATCGTGATGCTACCAAAGGTTTCATAAGCCTCAAGAATCAGGGACAAAAGACATCTGCCCTTTATTGGTATTATTAATCAACTCAGCTGAAATTCTTAAATTTATTATTACCAGAACAGTACTAAGGAGGCCAACTCACTAACAGACCAAAATCACCCCTGGTATAGGTATCTGATATTTCTAACACTTATGGAAATCTGTATTGAGGATAAGTTATCTTTCCCTGATTCTGAAAAACAAACATTAATAATACAGTTAGAAACTAAACCGTTCCGAGAACTCAGTAAACTCTTCCACTCTGAGATTTAGTTGGCATTTTACTCACAATGAATAACGTTTCTTTCGAAAACTATTCTCCCTCCCCTTCCACCCCTGTAGCAGAGAGAGTTTTCAGCTTACCTGAAAATAGAAGAAAGCTTGGCCAAACCAGTAGTGCATGATAGTAATCTGTGCTGCATCAAATTTCAAAGGTCTCCAGATATATTTCGTCATCATTGTCTGAATCAACAGACAAAACACCAAGACTGGTAAATTGTGAGGTCTAAATAGAAGAGCTGCTAGTAGAACCAATCCACTATACACTTCCCATAATCCCGTACTCTTCACACTGGAGTCTGAAGAAATAACCTGTGACTTTAGCAAATCTTTGGTGCCAGTGAAGACTATGCCAAGAACAAAGACATAAACAAAACGAGCTTCAGTAATCCCCCTAAAGAGGAGTGGAAAAAAAAAGTAATAATAAATAAATAAAACAGAAATATTAGCTATTTACTAATGTCTATTTCACAGGTCAGAAAGTATTTCAAGAGAGGTGCAGATGAATGCACTTCTGCCAAACAGGTTAAATTCTAAGGCTAGTACTGGCAAATTTCATGACAGAGCTTTCTCAAATACAAAACTCTAAAAATAGTTTATAATTAAATTGCAACACATCCAAATCAACTTCAGCAAAGAAAGCAGCTTGTGCTAAAAAACTAACCTATAAAATAAAATATCACATTAATGTAACATATGTCAATTAATGTAACAAAAATAAATGTATTTTATTACTATTCAAGGTCTAGCTCCATAAATTCACATAATGCCATTTATATAGCATAATGAATTTCCCCAAAAATACGTCTTAGAGTGATATGGAAACTTTATTTCAGGAATTAAAGTTACTTAAAAATTACTATTCCCTTTAAGCTGCTCAGTCATTTTTCTCTGAACATTCACACAAACATATGCTCCTTTTTAGCCAACTGAAAAGACAGTGATAGTATTTGAAGTTCCTTTTTTCACTCTGAAATTTCTGCGTAATTCAGACATCTTTTCACCTCACACAGTTGCAGATATACAGACATGCTGGTTTACACTAGCACACTTTTTCCTTGTAACTGTACACATTTTTCAAATCCCTAAGCAAACCCATTACAAAAAAATTGAATGTTTTAAGTTGTAAACAGCACCTATTGCTATGTTCACTGCACCTGTAAATTCACTGGCCTCTTCATTTCCAGTGAAAGCTGGCTTCTGAAAAAAACACAGCATCTCGTCCAAAAAAGCTGACAAGGACAAGGACCAGTAAGCTTAAAACCTGTGACCTGCTATTCTAGCAATACAAGGCCAAAGGAAGAAAGAAAGTGACAGCAGATAACCATCAGAATGCACTGATATTCTTATATTTACTGGGGGGGGGGAAGTCACAGATCACATTAATAATTAGATTATTAAGCTATAATACTAAAAATCCAAGTAATTGACCAAATTCAAAATTTTGTTGTTTTTGAAAAATATTAAAAACCACATTATCTACACATTTTATCCATAACTTAATATATACTATCTTTAGGGATTAGCAGTCACTTTATATTTGACTGGTGAAGAAACGTGGTCTCCTACAAAGTTAACATAATTCATTCAGAAGTGAGGATTGTTGAGTCATCTAGACTTAATAATACATGGAGAATTAGATCATGACACTAAAAATAGTAAAAGCCTAGTTATACTTGGTGGAACTAATGTAACTAGCTGACAATAGAAAACACCACTAGTCAAAATTTCTAAAAAGAAATTTCTTTTAACTTTAATTAGTTTTTTCAGACTTTGGAAGGCCACCTTCTTTCTCAACAATTACTAACAAATGAGCTTGAATTTAGTATTTATTTTCCACATACAGGAAAAATAATCAAAAAGCATGAGCAGAAATAATAAGCAACAGTACATGTTCAGTTTTCATTTTGCACTCACAGAACCAAGAAAAAAGATTAAACCACCACATGACAGTGATATGGCCTTCCTAAACCTGAAAACAGTGCTATGTTCTGTGATTTAGCTTTCAGAGCTTCAAACTCATATGTAACGGTATATGCAAAGGCACTTTACAATTTTATTCCCTTAAATATCAAGCCTTTGTAAAATCTCTGTAGGCCCAGTGGCTTTTTCCTTTAGGGGGGAAAAACACCAAAACCAACCCAAGCCAAAATCCATAAAGTTTAGACAGTTATTCCATTTCCGGCTAAGGCAGAAATTCATTGCCCTTTTTCAGCATCTCTGGTAATTCTGATATAATTATTACCATAAAATATTAAAATACATTCATGCAACTTAGAAGTAAAACTTTAGGAAATAGCTTTGGGTATTTGTCACTATTAAATGAGTTAAGCGAAAACTGAAATTAACCGGTCGATGGTAATTCAGACTAAAAAAATCAATTTCTCAGCAAATGCACTACTATTATTTTGTTTGAGTTTAGTATTATACTTGTCTTTTTCATTGCACAAACTACCATTTTTAAACAATGGAAAACAGAAGGCCAAATTACTTCCTTGCATATTTTAATTTAGAGGTTATCTTTGTGTAAGCCATAGAAGACGTGATATACTTCAATTGCCTCTTCTCTCTCATCCACCTCCCAGCAGTCGCCACATCCAGAGAAAAAGAGACTTATATTCAGTAAAGAGTACAGAGAGGGGGAGTTTCAGAGCAAAGGTTCTCCATCTTACAGAACAAAGCATTAGGTATGAAAAATGCTTCGGCTGCCTACAGCTTTTTCTCATGTTACACAAAACTACCTCTACCTTGCATCTGGATTTGGAGTTATTCCGTATTATGAATACACTAAACATACCTCTAGACATATTTAAAAGAAAGTCCTGATTTTGCTCCTGGTGGTATTTTAAATAGGCTTTTACCATTTATCACACCAGCCACCTAATGAGCTAGGATTACTATGACAACACATCAGCAAACATCTCAAAACTACTAAGATGCATGTACCATCTTTTCTGACATGCTGTATTGGGAGCCTTGAAAAAGATAACATGTTTGACAAGTTACTGATCTTGGGCAAACCATGTCTGCTCTATAAAGCCTTGTACTTCAGGCTTAAGAAGTCCACATTATCATGGGCTTCTCAAAGTTCCAGCAAGGGACCATGCCAGAACCCCTGTCATGGCCTGTGTTGTGTGCTGGGGGGGGTGTTATGACAGAGATAATTCTGACAGAGCAGAAGCAGACACATGGGTTTGTTTTGGTTTGGTTGGTTTGGTTGTTTGGCGTTTGTTTGTTTTCTTTTACACAAAATATAAGGCACCACAGTATGGGAGGGAGGCAGAACCTCTCCACAGATGGGACCTGTGTGCCACAGTTTGCCACAGAAGATTCATCTGGGGTTTTTCTGATGCTGCACGAAAGTAGGGTTACCAACACCTGAAGACATTACTATCTATATTCCTCTTTTTACGCTATCTTAAAAAACAGCTATTTTGTTACACATTTGTTGTTGCTCCTTTCTTATTGACATCTGGAAAGTGCCCTGCATTTGCTAACCCTACCATCTTACACTGAGGATATAAAGGGTATAAAGCTTTGAAACATGACAGAAATTTTTAGACCAGTCTATAACCAGAGATATATAAAGACCTAGCATAATTTAAGCAAATCACCATATTCACTATTTATTTACAGTGATATAACACAAAAAGCCAGTATCTATCTTGTTATAATTGCAATCAGTACACCAATTATAGAATGAAGAGGTTCACAGTAAATGCACTGCCTTTAGTATGTAAGTACTCCCCTTATTTCTCTAATGGCATTTTATTTGTGGCTCAATTGCTGTATTTAATGTTCAGTTCCCCACTGCAGTATTTTGCTTCTCTTTGCAAGGACAGTATTCTTCTCCAGGGATTGTATTCAAACACAAAGCAAAACTAGACGTCACACTCAGAAATCAGTCATTTTCAAATACAAAGCCAAATTCTGAAGACTGTGTAAAGACAACCCTACTTTCACATCCAGCAGAACTAGCACACAATAGCTTAACAGCTTAACGCTAGTATACAACTAGAATTAGCTTCAATATTTGGAGAGACGGAATGTATGTAAATATATCTAGCTATACATACATACATACACATATTTGTTATAAAACGTGCCTTGCTAGCAAATCTGATCTTTTATATCTCCTAAGATCTTCTCTTGTAGGAGAGAATTTTTCCATCTCTGCATGTCATATCTTAAGAATCTCTGGCCCCTGATTAAAAAGCACCAACAGAAACCATTTGTATCCATATCAAATTCAAAATAAGTGTGAGAGAAAGATTATTAAATCCAGAAAATAATTGTTTTACTAATTCTCTTCCATGATCCCGTCCTCTTCATCAAATGACCTAACTGACTCTGGAAGTTTTCCACAGCTCTCTGACATTTACAAAAGCTTGAGGCTGCAGAGCCAGGTACCATCCAACAGTAAAAGGTATCATAATAAAAGTAAGTCAACTTGGCTCTATTTTAGAAATACCTGCTGGTGAAAGAGCTAACAGCTTTCTTACAGTTACAGACCAGTTCTATAGGACACTTAACATCCACATAAAAATCCTTAGTATGCATTGTGCAGCACAGCCCAGACCTCAAGAGGGATTTGGTTACATCTTGAAAGGCCATACAGTACAGAACACTTACCAGCCAAAGAAAGATACAGAAAAGTAGCTGTCCCAACTACTGCCTAACCATTTTTCAAAACTAAGAAGTAGCTAAATGAGCTTGGCATGTGCTCTGCTAAATGTGGCAAGTCCACATAAAACAAGAGGAGATGGTGCATTTGGAGTTTCTTTGCAGCAAAAATACAGGGTATGAATATTTGGTTTTCCTCATATTAATTCTTATCTGACTAGCTTCTAATCTGTCACAGTCGAAAGATACTTTATGGAGCTCAAAATTATGCACAAACTACGAAAACTGAGTGCTGGCCATCTACAAAATAGAGTTTTATTCATAAGAATGTGATTTTAGCCTAGACATAACGTTCCCTCCCACTTCATCTCTCGATATCCAAAGCATTAACACCTCTCTCGAAACAGAGTTACATATCTGTTGATTAACTTACTTTGAAATATCTTTGCTGTCATGTTGCCATGGAAATATGACATTTCCAATAGCTGCCCGGTAACTGTAGACTCCCAGGAGCCCAAGTGCCATAGCAATTTTTGAAACCAGGGAGCATCTTCTTTGAACCAGAAAGAAGATCATAAGGAGGGATACTGCAGCCAAGAAGGAGAGTTCAGATTTATGTTCAGAGCTGTAAAACAAACAAACAAACAAACAAACAAACCCCATAAAACCACTGTAATTGCTGTTTAAAACATTTGACAGAGCTACAGCACTGTATTTCCAAATTAATCACTGCACTGACATCTGTTATGAACTTTCCAAAAGGTACGGTAAAATATTTTAGTATTTTTAGAAAAGCAGTTTTATTAATGAGGTTTTCTATTCAAGCATGCATGTTTAAAAGTGTAATTATTGTGTTCCACCATATGCTACTTACTCTGTTAATTATATAAAAACTGAGTTGCATATTGCATAATGGAAAAGGGACTAATGCACTTAAACTAGCATTTTGTTATTTACACATTTTGAAACAGTGCATTTTGCTTATACTACAGCACTTCAATTTTTAGCATAAAGCACAAAAGAATTCTGCACTATAGAATTAGACCTATTCTCTCTTTTTAAATAACTGCTTATTTAATTTTAGACATACAAACCGTTACCTAGCCAAAATTACCAGAAGTATATACTTACATAGATTAAAACATACAAAACCAAATGTATTATCACAGTAAGATTCCTTTACGAAACTACAGCACTTGTACTGGATCAATACATACAAGGAACAAAGACACTAAATTTGCATCATGGCCAAGAAGATTACAGACACGGTTTGTTTGTTCCCCCGCATCCTAAATAGCTAACACTTGTTCCAGAATCAAGGGCATTTCATTGAGCATGCTGCCAGCATTATGTATTTAAATCTACAGTGATAATCAATTACCACTGCAAAATGTAATGGGGTAATGTAAAGATCTGAACTCAATCCCTACCATAGGTAGTGATGCAATTCCAAAAAGCCTGCTGTAATCCAAGAACTGCTAACTCTTGCTTACTGCAAATATCTCCAGTATCCCAAATGACCTAGAACCACTCATTTTGTTAAATCTACTTACTGCAAAGAACATCATGTATAGCGTGAGAGTCAAGGGCTCCATCTTCTGTCTTCCACACTTCAAAATGCCATGATAAAAGATCACTAACTTCAGCAAACTGACAGTAAGCCCTGGCTCTTACCTGCATTAACACTTATGAAACTCCAGTTTTACCCCTGATTTAATCAAAATCACAGTACTTCAAACAGGTTTACTTCCTATTCTCCAGTATATGCTTTATCAGGACATTCACCAATAGCTGTCTGAGCTTTTGTGCTTGGAAGTCACATAGGAGAGGATATGGGGCAGAAAAATTGTCCTGTTAGTCCTCCCTGCAGGACCCTTCATACAACTTTATAGGATTCCCAAAAGATGCACTGCTCTCTGCAGGCCAGTAGAGGAAAGTGAGAGGAATAAACACTAGAACACTATAGGAGAGAAAATACTGTCTTGATGTTTCTCCTATCTTCAGGAAGAGACAGTAGAAGCAGTGAATACATTGCTGCAGCAAGATAGTGCACCTGTATTTTTCAAATGAACCTGTGTGAAAAATTTTAAAAGCTTTCAGGCCATATTCCTCTTGGCAGCTCATTGTGCTAGAGAGAGATATATCAGGGATAAATAACAGTACATCATCATCATCATCTTTGTCTCTAAAATAGTCAATCCACTTCTGTTAAGAGACTCTTGCAGGCAAACCCAACATAGCAACATATAAAAATTAAAATAAGCATTCCTAACTGCAAGAAATAACTGCTATATCAAGCAAGACACTCACTAACAGCTGCAATTTTCTGGAGTGAACACTTGAAATCATACTCTCACCCCCTCAAAAGGAAGAACATTCTCAGAGAAGGCCCAGTGGGTAGCAAGGTTCAAAGTCCTCTTGCACATCAGCCAGTAATGGTGCATTCTTAACTCCGAGCACAGGGGTCTATAACCAAGTCGTGTCCAGGTATTCTGGGAACAATCCTCTGTGTTTTCTGGTTTGAATTTTTTAGAACCATGTAAATTTGTTGGGGAAAAAAAAACCAAACACCCAAAACAAACAAACAAACAAACCAAAACAAACAAACAAAAAACCCCAAAACAAACAAACAAAAAAAAAACCCACCAAAAAAACCCAAAAAAACCAAAAAAAAACCCAGATAAAAAAAACAAAACACCAAACCAGTGCTTCACAGAGTTTGCTGGGAAAAAAAATAAAAACAAAACCAAAAACCCAATAAAAGGTTTTATAGCAAGTGAAGTCAGTTCAGTATAAATCACCTACATTTTCAAGGCTTTCCAGCCAACATTCTTACAGTTAGGCAGCTAAGTGCATACCAAATTAACATATATTTTGAAAGGGTATTGTAGTTGCTCAATAGAGTGCAGGCATTTAGCAAAGTTCTGAATGATTTTGATATTCTAATCAGAAATACAAGCATTAACACGCTACACTGATCTCAGCTGAAATGTAGTGGGTTTTGCCTAAATCACAAAACTGAAAGTGAAGAACTAATGGTTTTCTGAGACAGAACCTGGGGAGGGGGAAAGGAAAAAAGAGTGCTTCAGCTATATGTTTTTACTGTAACAGCTTGCACTCTACGCTGTCATACTTCTGGTATCAGAATGAAGGTTGAAGACGTTTCCTTCCACTGCTTTGCTCTCACCTCACTACTGCAAATACAAGTAGAGTGAAAGGAATTATGTATGTGCAAAATTCATATTTTATGTGGATAAAGCCTTTTTTAATTGCTTACTTTCATTCTACTATGTACAACAGAATACACAGGAGTCACATGGTATGCTAGCTTTGGGGGGAAGGGCATTTAGGGATGGTTAAGTAAATTATTAAAAGAAAGTACTACCATCTTCCTATGGTGCTGCTTCTCATCACTTCTGTTCAAGCTGATGCTGTCACTGACACCCTTCCCCTTCCACACTGAGCTATGCAGCAGCTCTGACACTTCCTGAGTATCAGTTCTGACCAAGATTAACAGCCTAATGAAGCTAACTGCATACCAACTAATTAAAAAGAAAATCCAACTTCCAAACAAATTTAGGAATTGCATGTTTTCTTCCACTTCACCTACTGTCTGATTTTCTTAGGCTCTTTTTCCCAAAGTCTCCTCCCCTCCCCCCCGCTGACTTTATAGCAGGTTTTACAGAGCTCTCTGCAAATAACAAAGAACATTTTCCTCATTTCAGCACTGTTGAACGCATCTCTAGTAGCCAAATTCAACACACTACAGCTAGCTTGATTTTCTGGGTTTTGCTGCTTACATTTTTCCATGCACAAACCTGCACAATTGTCTCTGTCTCAAATGCTGAGCCCCTTGAGCACTGTCCAGATCAGCAAAATATTAGTCTGAGTGTGATGTCTAAAAGGCATCACTAAAAAACGTGCTATTAAGATATAACTATGCAAATTAAACACATACTTAAAATAGCATAACAATCAACCTTACAGACTAGCAATGTATTTTGGGAAGAGGAATAAGTGCTTTATGCAACTCAGCTTATCACCAACTTTTAATTTATGCTATAAGGAAAACACATCATCTCAATTCTGATCAATACTCTCGGGAAACAGACATCTCTACCACCCTATTCTCTTGTGAAGGAGAAGCAACAAAGACATTAAAACTTCCAACCGAAGAAAATGCAGGCATGCTTGCTGAATAGGAATTCGCTCTACTCTACAAACCACAGGATGTGCAAAGATTTAGTTGCATCATTGACTGATCTTTCCAAAGCTTGTTCCAGTGAACCATTTCATACTAAAAAAATCACCTACATCACATCACTCCAGTCCAAAAACTGTGCACTTCAAATGCTGCTATTCTGGGCAATCTTTTAACCCTATACAGCAACTGAAGTATATGTCAGAATGGTGACATATATTACATTTTCCTTTCAGTCTAAAAACTGCTTCATTAATTTAAGTCAGGATGTAGCTCCACAGCAGCCCGAGCCAAGCTGTGCCAGGGTTCTGCTCTTTCACCTGCTCCCTAAACATGACAGAAGTAGTCACACCAATGAAAGAAAGATGGCAGAACTGTGGCAGCCCTAATGGCACATCTTTTAGCCTGCCATGGCACCCAGAACTGTTCCATAACCTTCTTAAAGCCCTCAAAAGTAAAAGTTTGTGAATCATTGCTTCCTTCTCAACCAGATTTGAAAGGCAACTGGGTTTCAGTAAGGAATGCTTGACAATGGCAGAACGAAAAAACCGTTCATGTCTGCAGCTCTTCAAAGAATGTAGATACTTCCAGGCTTGGGGGTTTTTTTTCCCTACAGGAATTTCAACACCAGCAGTGCTGGCTTGCACACTTTTCCCTCCCTGCATTTGTATTACTAAGTCAGCCCATTTACCTGTGAAGCTGGATCGTAAATCAGAATGGGAAGTGGTCCATGTGAAAGCCAAGAGCCCCCCATACCATCCTGGGTTATTCTTCCAGCCACATCTATTCAATAATTTCGTTCACATACTGGCAAAGCAAGAGCCATACTGGTGAAATATAGGGCTAGTGAGGGGAGAAGCAAGACAGCAGGTACTTTGCCTTGTAAGGCAAGAGGTCCTTCCATATGGACATACCAGAGCAAGTGCAGTGAAGGACTATGAAAATTATGATGATGGGATTAGAACATCTGTCATACAAGGAGAAGCTCAAAGCACTGGAACCATTTAGCCTCAAGAAAAGAAGGCTCAGTATGGATCTTACCAGCCTCATTGGAGGTAGAGGGTGTTAAAAAAAGATGAAGCCATATTCTTCTTAGTGGTACCCAGCAAAAGGACAAGAGGGAGGCAATGCACACAAACTGAAATAAGGGAAATTCTGTTCAAACAGAAGCAAAATTTTGGAGGTAAAAAGAAAAGAGGTTGCCCAGAATAGCTGTAGAGTCTCCATGCTTGGAGATACCAAAGACCGCGCTGGACACAGATCTGAACAATCTGTCCAAGATCACTCCACTCTAAGTAGGGGGACTGAACCAAACAATCTCCAGATATCCCCTCCAACCTCAGCCATCCTGTGATTCTGTGGTTTTCAAAGATGGATAGGAATTCTGCAAAACACACCAATTCACAGGAAAAGAAGAAATGCAAAAATAGCCTCCTCCTCCCCTTTCCTCCCTCCCTCCCCAACAATAACAAAAAGACTAAGCCAGAGCAGGTGTTAGGAGCTTTGGGTTAGCTGAGCTCGTTGTTTGGAAGCTTCTGAGAAGCAATAATGTCAGAGCCGGGCATACAGAATCTCCCAGAATCTTTTTATAAAATCAGGAAGCCCTAGAAGCACTTGCTTTAGCTGTAGACTACGTTCTACCCATGCTGTCTCCGTGAGTCCCCACAGCCCAAGGCTATAACAGGTTTTGCTGCTCTATAGGCATTCCTAGCACCAGGAAATCAGAGGTGGGAGCACACTTAACCAAGACAGGTTCTTACAAGTTAAGTCCAGGCATACACACACAATTTCTAGAAGGCTGGTAACATTTCCAAGTATCAGCAAACATTCCTGGGGGACCATATGAGCAAAAGTGTATCTGTGTAACAATGCAATTTTTCAGCTGAAAGAATGTCAACTCCTTGTTTCACAGCATTGTGGCACTAGTACACTCCAAAGAAAAGCGCTGACATTCTGAAGACGACATCTGGCACAGGAAGTTATTGGGAAAATAGATCTTTGGAGGGTGCTCAGGATTAATTATAAAAATCCTCCCAGTTGCACCAAATCACACCTAATCCTGCTCTCACACTGGCTTAGCTCGTAACAACGGAGTTCTCTATCATGTGGGACTTAATGTTGGAAATATAACATTCCTCCCTCAATTCCTCGCCTCATCTCAAGAGGAGGAACGCACAGCAAAAGCTTTGGTATGGAACTGCTATACTTCAGTAAATTCCCTCATAACTCATGTCTTTCAGCACCCATGCCTGTCACAGCAATTAGTATTTTATCTGTAAGGCTGCCAATAAGTAACAAGTCTCATATTGGTTCATTTGCTCATGTCACTTTTAATGAGTGATGAATGACATTTCTTCCACGTGTTGTAAGATACTAGCAAGAAATCTATTTATCTTACACAACACAGCCCCCCCCCCACCTGCTGTCCGCAAAACCCCGACTAGTCAGCCACAAGGTACTGCTTCTCTGTCCACCAGATGAAGTAGACAGCTCAAATATCAAGTACTTTTTATATCTGAATAATGACTGTAGTTCCTCACAATACTAAAAGCTAGCAGAAAAAGTAGAAGCCCTTCTCCATTGTACTTGGAGTTTTAAAAAATGCTTTCTTGTTTATCATACTACATTTGAAAAACTCCTTCAGTTTTCCACCCACACACTATATGTCTGTGAAAGACAAGGAAGAAATCTATGTGCAGGATCTTCTCCTTCAACTTTGCTTCTTCTCCTAAACTTTGCTTAGTTTGGAACTAAGCAAAACCTTCAGCCTTAATTTCAAGGGTTTAATTCCATTACATGATTTTTAATTTCCCAAACCAGACACTGTTGACTTGCACATGGAAAATATTTACTTTTTGCCTCTGATAAATCTATCATGTATAATTGGCATTAATTAGATAAGCTATGGTGCAGGGCAAAGATTATTATTGATAGTACACAAGGAATTACTCCTGCATGAAATAGAAGTGAAAAATTCCTTATGTTACTTCACTATTTACCTGCTCTGCATGTTTGCAGCACTTTCTAAACAGAGACTGTACAGAAATGTATATACATATTTTACTAAATGAAACATACATTAATTTTTAAGTAAGACAGAAAGTATGACAATAAATCAGATACCCACCTTGTCAACCAATGTCCAAAGTCTGGCCGATGAGCCCACTGGACACCTGTCTGATTCAAAGATCGAAGTAGCCGACAGCAAATAAGGATGATCCATGGACTTGCTAAGCTTATCCACTTATCTGATCCTCTAATGAATTCAGCTGAAGAGATGGTCTTGCCCAATTTTGAATTATCTGCTGCTGGAATGTCCATGTTCTTGTACTCAGAGGCTTCCCCGAAGTTTTGTTTTACATTGGTGCTATGTTGAGGGTCATACTCTTTCAGAAGAAAATTGTTTCTACAAAGATCCTGACACAGCACCAAACAAAGAGTATTGATAAGAAAATACCAGGTTTGATGTTCCTCTTCTACAAAACTGCTTGCCCCCAAACTCAAAACATGGCCAACTGTTCCAGCCAGAATCAGCACATCGATTTCTGACCAGCCGGAACTGGACACAACTGGATTCTGAAAAACAAAACAAACCAACCAACCAAACAAACAAAAACTATGGTGAAAGTATATACAAATTTCACTTGTTTAAGCATTCATACTATGCTTACAAAAATTTCCTTTAAGCAAACAGCGAGAGAAGTTATTTCTATCTTGACAAATACCAAAAATTTATAAAAGAATCATTTTGGTGTAGCCTATTTAGGTAGCATTGCAATATACTCATACTTTTTAAGGTGACATTCTTTTTAACTGAAAAAGCTTCTCTACAAATAATGATCACAACTCTACAGATCAAGATTCCCTACCACCCTGTGACGGCAGGTTCGAAACACACTCTCTCCCTGCTGCATATTTGTAGAAATCTAAATAGAAATCCTGCAGAAATAAATTTGAGATACAGAAAACAGGTAATTTTCTAATAGTTTAAATCTGTGCTACCCTTAACTCAGTACAGTGACAGCCTTCACAACTCAAATTCACAAAAGGTACTTGTAGACAGTCTGATGGCACTTTTTAACCTTGCAGAGCTTGAAATGTGTCCTTCATCATAATATCTACTTTAAACCTTACCCATCAATTATTTACTTCACATGCTGAGCCTATCTAAAACCGCAAAATTCTCTAATGCTTCCGTTAGTTTGATTTCCTGCTCACAGCAGCTACTTGGAATTGTCTCATCATTACTGCCCTCGATGATACAGCTAAAAACAGAGCATAAGGGCATGTGGAAGGGGAGAGCACCTGGTCCATTGATGCTATCAGGTAAAGGACCTTTTCAGCTCACAGGGAATACAAAGTAACAGGGAAAGCCATAAAACGACCACACAGACACACAAACCTGCTAAGTAAGCACTACAGGAGACCATAAAGATGACCAAATGACTCTTCAGCCATTAATTGACAGGCCATTACAAAACCACAGGCATAGCTCTGAAGAGCATCAGCCTGGACTTTGTAACAGATAAAGGGGAAGTGACAGAACATGAGTATTACGGATATCTGATGGCGCCTGTGGATCTATACAAAGTCATTAAGCAAAGCTTCAGGAAAGTGTCAAAGGTGGGGGAGGAACAGGCTGGAGGCAGAGGGCAAAGTGAGAGGAGGAAGGGGTAAGGGGCCAGAGTCACACGTAAGCAGGTGCCATTCAATGCTCTTCGCTGGCTGAGCCCTATGCCTGATCACTATGGTCTATTCTGTGTTATTAAATCCTCTCCTATCTTTCTGTGCAACTCCACTCCCTGTCCCACTTGTGGGTGCTGCAAGTTCTCACTGTAACTGAGGATAAGCCTGCATGTCAGAATTTGAGACCAGAGCAAGTAAAAGCAAACGCCAGCAACTGGCGCAGAATCATGGGTCATTGAACCCACACTTCTGTAGTGCCAGCGGCTGCAGCACATGAGGGTCCACGTGCCTGAGACTGGAGTAGGGACCACAGGCCATAGGGACTGAGTACCTGAGGCACCAGGCAGCTGGGTGATCAGAGTACAAGAGAGATCAGGGTGTCAGCAACAGGAGAAGTGACCATGGATCACCAAGCTTGCAGTGCTGCATCAGCAGTTGGAGGGCTCAGAGGGCACACTTATGTGCGAGAGGTCACAGGATGCATGTCTGCCTGTTTAGCTTCTCCTCAAAGTCTGACCCAGAGGTGGGGACAGGGGTACAGGCTGGATGCGCACAGCTGGGCTCCAGCAGGAAGGCAGGACAAATGCCCCAGCCCTGGAGGGCACCGGAGCCAGCAGGGCCTTCCCAGGATGCCTTAACAAACAGGGTTACATACTTGTGAAGCATTTTGAGAACGGGACTGTCGAAAGTCATCCTTTACCATTTTACTTTCTCAATTTTGCCTCTACTAGAGAATGTCACAGATTATCTCAGACTGTTATTTTAAACACCTGATAAACAACTTAAAAGCCAAATCAAAACTACTGCATGCCATTTTTCCTTCAGAACAAGGATCTCTGAACCTACCTTCACATATTTCTTTAACTGCACACTTCAAGTGCATCATCCTCCTACATTTGACCTTACGAACAAACTTTAAAAGACAGCGTTGAATATTCATAAAGATGTATCTCACAGAGAACGTCCTCACATTCAAAGATGCACAGTGTATTGTGATTCCTGAACTGTTTAAATAATTTCTTAGAAGAATGCAGAAACTCACTAATCTTAGAGCAGGTACAAGAATGTGGCTATAAACAATAGAAATATCTCTAAGTATCTTACATGCCAGTCTCACTTATGTTTAAGATTTACTGACAGCAGTATATGTATTTTTGATCAATAAGCAAAACTACGCAACATGGAGAGAACAACAAACACACTTGATGCAAGAAGCTAACACTATATGGAATTTTGCTTTGAGGAAAACAAATCTCACAAAATCAAGATTTTAAAAATGTGAAAGAATGCAGAAGGTATAGTTAGTGTTATCACATATTCACATGCCCTCCATTTTTTGTGTTGTTAAGGAAATAAAATCATAGAACCATAGAATGGTTTGGGTTGGAAAGGACCTTAAGATCATGTAGTTCCAACCCCCCTGCGATGGGCAGGGATGACTCACACCTTTGAGCAGGTTGCTCAAAGCCCCGTCCAACCTGGCCAACACCACCAGGAATGAGGCAGCCACAGCTTCTCTGGGCAACCTGTGCCAGTGTCTCACCATCTTCATAGCGAAGAATCTCCCCTGGTTAAGTTTGAGACCATTGCCCTTCTCCTATCACTACAGTCCCTGACGAAGAGAAATATATTAAAAGTCACTTCACTTAAAAAAAAACCAAAAAAACCCCAAAACCAAAAACATCCCCCCCCCCCACACCTAAAAAAACCCCAAAACAACCCACCCCACAAACAAAAAAAACAACAAATAACTCCCCATGAGGCTACAGACAACAATAATGGGGGCATGGGGGAAACTCTAAATTTAGCACAAGAACATTCATAATCTGAAAAACTGCCCAGGCACAACCGAAATTTACTAGCATTTGATTTCTTTGGTGCTCTGAAGACCACTCCTTTTTGTTTAGTACTCTGCTCTGAAAAATTAAATACCATAAGCTGGTATTTGGAACAAAAGGACAAGGTAGTCTGTGCAAAGACCAAAGACCATCAAATTCACAAAGCTGAGACAAAATCAGTACATGACTAAACCACAGAAAGTTCAAACTCCAATAATTTCATCAGGCTGACCTTAAAGATCTTGGCTAACTAAATAATGAGTGAGCATGAAAGCGCCATCTGTTTGCATAGACAAAGGAATCAGAAATCCCCAACAAATGAGAATGAATCCGTCTTCAATATATTTGTCTTCTTTATAAGACAACATAAAATCCATATAAGTATTGTTCTCTTGTATTTGGTTGCTGTTAACTGATAGGAAAACTGAAGAAGTGATGCATCATCAATAGTGAACATGCAAACATCTCAATAAAGTGATGATATTCATGTGAAATGACCCAGTGTCAGACAGAAATCCGTATTTCCTGCCTGCTTGTCTGATTCTCAAAACTCCAGTGAAGAGAGAAAACAATAACATTACTACTATATTCCCAAAGTATTAAAGTCCAGTGGCATCTATTGATAAACCACATTTCAGACCAGAGTTGGCCACATGCAAAATGAAAAATTATCTTGCAAATTATAATCTCCTGAGCCTTGATGATCTAAGAGATACTGAAAACAACTTCACAAAATTTTTCTAAATGTATTGGTAATCCCTCATATATGTACTGTGCCTTATTACGAATGCCATCATTAGTTTTTTATATAGCCTGACCTCAGATTGCTTATATTGTACTTAATTTTTAGATCTCATTTACAGGCATAGAAATGTAGGTCCTACTCTGATAGTTGCAGCTCTGTCTTTCTAGCTGCTGAACACCTCCAACCCTTAAGAACTCAGCAGGGACTCCAGATACCAAAAGACTCATATGACTTGCACCAGTATCTTGGCACACAAACTTAATACAGAATCTTTGGTTTAGAAATTTATAAATGCTAGGCTTTCAACTTAAGCCTATTATCTCCCAAGCCCAGGTAGCTTTATCATTTGATGTATCAGCATTAGTAATTAAGTAATGCAGAAACGGACCTCTTTGCCCTATCTTTGAACATATCTTGCTGGTTTGCAGAAGTGCCAGAACATAAGCAATGGAATACATGCATCTCTGCCCATGAAACTTTCATTTTCTTCAATTTGAGATAAAAACTCCTGTAGTTTATCTTCTTGGTCCGATTCAGTTATGTGGCTTCTGTGTGATTGAGACTAAAGCTCTTTCACAAATATTAACCATCCATAGTTAATGCTTGAGCAATTTTACAATCACTTTTGGAAGAGGAACGATTTATTTTTCACGCTCACCATCACCCACAATTTACATACTTGTCATTCTGTTTCCTTTTGATAATTTAAACTCTCTGCACTCAGTCTTGATTCCCAATGATCATAACTTTCCTATGACAGAGTACTACAGACCACACTTTCTCCTCTACTCTCTGTTTTTCCCTAAGTCAAAAAAATGCAAAAAAAAAAAAAGGTACAACTGCATAACCGTTCAATTTTATCATTCAATTCAGTAATAATATCACACAGAGGAGGAAAAACAAAAATATTTTAAAATGAACAGGGTATTTTAAAATAAACAGAAAGAAGGATATTTTGTTTACATAATAAAAAAGCATTACAATTCTGCATAATGAAAATTCTCAAAAGCTGTATCCGACAAGCATTAACTTTTATGTTCTATTTTCAAAAAACCGTCAGTTTTATTTCTATCAGAAATGGGAAAAAATACAATTACTAGTAGTAATATCATAAAGTCAACTGCCAAGCAATTAGAATAAAACTATGAACAAGAAGTCAGAATTTTTGTCGATTTTCTGTAATTCATAAAGGGCTGCAGAACTATTTAAAGCCTGAAGTGTCATTAGAAGAAGGGACTGGTGCTGCTAGAAATATAGTAATCAGAACCTATAAATAACAGTCAGGAAGCAGATGCTAACACTGCCTGCACTGGTCTTCAGAAAATTCATGAACTTGGTAATCAGTTTCTATATTCAGCCACAGTGGAAAGAAAGCATTACAAATGAGAAGCACTTCAGAGAAATCTTTAGATGTGAACGGAAACAATTTGTAGAAAAAAAGCTCTGAAGCCATTAACAGAAGAACTTATCTTACTTACTTTTAAAATACCTACATTTTATCATATAGCATGAGCTTAGAACATGCTTTTAGCTTTTTTAACTAGCAAACCCCTGAATCAGGATTCTACCCCTGCCATCAGAAAAGAAGGGATCCACAGCTCTTTCAGAAGTGGAGCTCATATGCAGATTTGCACTGCAGAGATGCACAGGTCACACACACTTAGATTCAGAGTTATTTAAGTGTAAGTAATACTCCTAACTCACATAGAATGCCCTTTAAGATCAAGACACAGTATATATAGACAAACACTTTCTTCCCCAAAGTCTACGTGTTCTATTGGAAAAAGGACTAGAAGGTGGTACATGAATATTTGCAAATTATAGTGGTATTGCCCAAGTTACCAGTAAATAGTGTCTCACATCCACACTGCAAGCAACACCAGATTATCCACTGCTCCTTCTGCATCCTCCAGACTCTATCTTTGCATAGACAGCCATCTGCAAAAAGAACACCGTATCGTTCTGCAACAACCCCAAGACCGGTAAAAATGTAAATGAAATCCAGGTCACTGCTTTTACACATGTCTGGAGTGGAGGTACTTAGTAATTAAACCTACAAAATATATTGAGCTTGCTTTGGAACTTGAGCAGAGACAGCAGAGCCCATCTAACTTATGAGAAGAGACATAAATCCAGCAATCCAGTCATTTATGGAATAGGATTGAAGATGGGACGACAAAAATGGATTTCTATAGGTCTGGACACAAAGTCATGTCTGCTTCAATCACAATTACTATTACCTACACTTCATAAAACATACTTCAGCTTCCCACATTTTCAGGTATGTCTCAGGCAGGAATATGATCACAGACAGACCTGCAGTGCAGAATCCAGTATTTTTTATTTCTATCTGCCCCAGCCTTGTAAAAACAAATACACAAACCTTCTGGAAAACATTGCTGAAAACCTTCTCACTCATTTACTACAAACTTGAAGCAAACGATCTCATCATCTGCTGGTCTGTCCTGAAGTCCCAGCTGCGTAAAACTCCAGAAAACATCTATGCACCAATTTCAGAAATTCCCCCACCTTTCTAGTTCAAATAGGAAATGCCTGAATTAATAACTGTTCTGTTACAGCCAAATGGATATATTTTAAAAGGTGATGTGAAAATAAGCACCTTCACATCCAAGACACGCTAACTAATGCCTGTCCTAAAATTACACAAGTGTAACTGCCAGTAACACCAAATATCACTTGTGAATAAAAGGGGTTTTTTTCCCACTTCTTGAATTCCAGATGGTCTACTCATTGGTACCAATAAGGAAAAGTAGACAAGTTGCTGATGAAACATCCTTCAAGTAAGAGGGGATTGGATCTAAAGCCCCAACATCAAGAAGGTAGAAAGCTCCAGCTGCAGTGGTCCCTCAGATGCAGAATGAGTGATGCTGGAGGCAAAGATATGAAACTGCATACAGTATCCTGGATATAATTTCTAATCAGTTTGTCTGGTTTTGCTCGGCTTGTCCTCAAAGGCAGAGGTACAGACAAAGCAGGGGTGGGGAAGGAAGAAAACTGAAATCAAAGATAAAAGACTTCTCACACATACTCCTGTCTGTGCTCCCTGTGCATAGCTGATGAGGAGGAATCATCAGAAATGGCCAACAGATTATGGGTATGTAAATAGCACTTTCTCCTCTAAAGTTACTCAGAAAGATTCATTCTGAAAGCAGAATAGCATAGATTGTATGGGTGCTTCTTTTTATGTGTACCTTGAGGAATTATTTGCCTCCATCAGGGAGCCAGCAATTAATTCCTTTCACAAGAAAAGCCTTTCTACTGAATTCAAGTTTTGAATTCCAGGAGACATTTTTCAATTGCTGCTGTGACGACTGACAGAGCTGCTGTATTAGCAATATATAAGCCACTTACAGGAAGTGGTTCACACAAGCAGCTGTCTCTCACCAAGAATGAAAACATGCCAAGAACAGTTGGGAATGAAACCCTAAGACTCAGAACAAACTAAAAAGGCAGACCTGTCAACCAATACTGGTAATAGCCTATTCTAAACATAGTAATAGCCAAGGAATAGCAGTATCATCCCAGATTCTAATCTTTGACCTAGTAGGAAAGCATTTTTCCTGGGTCATATAAGGTTACTTTAAAGTTAGTCCTACAGTAGTGGGTGTCACAAGGAATTATCTATGGGTTAATAAATGTTTGGAAACCACAGAAGTGAATTGAGTCCATTTAAAGACCAACACACAACAAAATACCAACAGTGTTAATACACTGCAGAGCTAGTCATCTCATTCAACAGATTTCTCCATTCACATTAATCTTACCTTCTTCTCCTATCTGCCTTATAAAAAACCCAACCCATAAGCATCACTAGCTTTGGCAGCAAAACATTAACACTACTTTGACACAAAAATTTTCAGTACCAAAAGCAAACTGTAATTTACGCTTACAAAGACTGTTCTGTTAGCAGCTATACAGGAGTTGAAATTTCTTTCCCTGATTCAATTGAGCAGACACTGTTAGCTGACTTGTTACTCTATTTTAGTCTACCTAAATACCTGCATTCAGCTTTGGGGCTGAACGTAAGAAGGACGTGGACCTTTTGGAGGCCATGAAGATGCTCAGAGGGGTGGAGCACCTCTTCTACGAAGACAGGCTGAGAGAGCTGGGATTGTTCAGTCTGCAGAAGAGAAAGCTCCAGGGAAGCCTTAGAGCAGCTTCCAGTACCTAAAGTGTCCTACAGGAAAGCTGGAGAGGGACTTTTCCTAAGGGCATGTAGCAATGGCTTTAGACTGACAGAGGGGAGATTTAGATTAGACATTAGGAAGAAATTCTTTACTGTTAGCTTGGTGAGGCACTGGCACAGGTTGCCCAGAGAAGCTGTGGCTGCTTCATCCCTGGCAATGTTCAAGGCCAGGTTGGATGGGGCTTTGAGCAACCTGGTCTAGTGGAAGGTGATGCTGCCCACAGCAGGGGATTGGAACTAGATGGTCTTTAAGGTGCCTTCCAACCCAAACCATTCTATGATTCTGTGATTCTAAATGATCAACAGACACACCTAAATCTTATGTGGTCAACAAATAAAAACACAGGAATGAAATACCATATTCTATCAACAACTCCCTTTTTAATAATTTTCAATATACTGAAACAAACTGCACTGAAGAAAACTAAAAAGGAAGGGGGGGAGCTGTTTTGAGGACAGATGGGCACTACTTTTAGTCTAAGGCTTGTCTCGGAAATGCAGCATCTCTAAGAAGGAATAACACTAATTCAGAAATTACAGAAACAAAATTATAAACTGGTCTAGTTCAAATAATAAAACTCAGTAGTCTTATAAGCATTTAAATTTATAATTAAACCCTGGAATTACAGCATATAGCTGCACAGAGTGCAGTATTAATCTCCACTCAGAAGCAGTGAATTTTTTGAATTACATGAATACAGCATTATTAGATATTTCTTTAAGTCAGAAAGTTTGCTTTTCAGCTAGAAGAAATGTCATCATATCACTAAAGCAATGCACTTGCCACATATTGTCACAAGCTAAAAAAACAGGTACAAAATCCCAAAAGTGATTCAAAGAAACCCAGACTGGCAAAGGACTGTACTGCACAGAGGTTTCACCACTGAATAGAGTGCTATGAGCATTAAACTTACTGAATTTCATATACCTTTGAAAGATACAACTAACAAGCATCAGAAAAAAACAGCTAGAGCCTGATTTTATGGTATCACTGACAGTTCTTAGCATACTAAGTTTAACAATGAAAGAAGAGTAAGACATTGCAAATTCTATTTCCGTGGTATTACCTGAATACTATTCAATACAACAGTAAAACTCATCAACCTATTTTACAGATGGTAACTACTCACACAACTGAGAACATTTCTGAGCATTCCAAAGATTGTAATAAACTCAATTTCATAAACTTAAAAAACTTCAAAAGTTAACTTTAAAAGTAGAAGAGCCAGATTAATTTTGCTTCCTCTGTTACAGTTTCAAAACTATTTTTGAAAAAGCATTAAGAGTACCAATAAAAGAAAGGGTACTGGCAAAATGTTTTCTTATTAGTCTTAGAGTATTAATGTCTGTGGTATTTGGGAAAGGACAGATCATCACCACTGCATATTGTTGCAAAATATCATACATCTTACTTCAATTGCAATTGTGAAATATCACTGTGTAACAGCATAAAATTCATACACAGTGTAACTGTTTCTGATCTCGTAAAATTAACTGCAAAATAATTTATGCTAATTAGAACATTTCTTAAAGTAATGTGAAAATAAGCACTTCTGTGATCTTCTTTATAGAAATCAGTATCATGCCACAGTGAACACAACATCTTTCAATTGCAATTTTTAATTATTCAAGTTACATTACAAATATTAAGTGCACACAAAGAAAACCTTCATAAAACTTTATCTGAAAGTATGCCATAAACAGCAAAACATTCTGAATACTAATTAATGCATGCTCTCACCTTCACTGGAAGTCTGGAATTCTCAAAAATCTTTGCAATGGCAGATAAAATACCACACATGAGTGCAGATATCAGCATCATCACTCCCACTGCTGTGAACCAGGACATACTGCAGAAATAGCATAAACTTTCTGCCGATGTGCATACAATGACGTGAACTGCACAAAGCATCAGACACACCAAGTAAAACAGCAGGGAGAATAGTGGAAGTGAAAGTGGCACTTCAAATTCTGCCCGGCTGCTCAGGGCTTTTGGAATGCTAAGGAAAAGCAGCAGCAGAACCTAAAATAAAATAGAGAATTAATACTTAAAGAATCTGGATTAGCGAAAACATACACTGAGAATTCATACACACACTAAAAATCCTACTGTTGTGATCCATGTCATTCTGCTAATATATATACTACAACAAAAAAAATCTGTGAAGAACTATACTGGATTTTTTTGTCCCCAGTAAGATATTACCATATAAATGGAAGAATTAAAGATTGTGTTTTCATTTATTAAGGGCTTAGACATACAAGACGGCAGAGTTCAATAAATTACTGTGCACCTCCTTATGTGGTAACTGATCACATGCATGATCTTCATTCCCTGCAAAAGTAAAAGGTTTAATACCCAATATCAAAATAGTTCCTAAGTGAGCAAATTTGACCTATTATTTGTCACCTATAAATGTCTAAAGTTACATACACACACTGCCAAAAGCCATTCATCTCACAAGGTGTGAGATACACATACACAGAGATACTGAGAGTTAAATAGTTTCCCAGACCAGGGAAAGTTCTCATACTAACACCCACATGTATGTTGTATTTCAAGCTTATAAATTCTTCTGGTATTCATTTTTTGTACCTCTCCTCATCTTCATTTGATTGATTGGTTTTACATTCACTTTGCTCTAACCTGCACATAGATCAGGAAGAATTCAAAGTTTCCTCTCAAGTAACTGTTGCAGTAGAGATGAATAATATCATGAATAATTTCTGCTACCCATGAACAAACCTTCACAAGGGAAAATTCAACCACATGCTAAAATGCTTTGCAAGGGGCACAGATAGAGCTAGGACTAGATTGAGTTCAATCAGATTGAGCTAGAGCAAAATTAAAACAAATCGAGATAAAAACCATGTCAGACTATTGCCAAGCCGTAATCTTCACTATCACTTGGAAGATCTCTGCCTAAAATTTTTCCCATAATACTGCAGGGTAAAGCAGACAAAAAAAATCCAACGCAGTGCAGCAGTCTTTCTTCTTCTTCGTATTCTACTTCATACAGTTCACTTGGTGATGAAAATATAAGTTATCACAGCATCAAACTGGCTTAGGTCTTAACCTTCAACACAACGCTTAAAACATAGACAGCATACCTGACAGGAAAATGCTTGAATTGTAGTTATCTACAAACCTAAATTTAGTTCTTTTGAGCAAAAGCACTGTTATCAATTTACATCCTAGAGGTATTACCCTCATCTGAAATGCAGGATAAATTACATTTTTAGGATGGTGTAGTTTGAAGTCACCTGTGAGATTCCCTACCCTTTTTTATTCAGTAGAGGTTGGAAAATATATATCAAGACAAAAAGATTGGAAAGCAAGGCAGTTTCTTGAGCAGTTTCTTGAGCAGTTTCTTGGAGGAAAGAAAACATTCCTGCAGTTTTGTACCAAGTCTTACAGTGATGGTGAGCAAGCTCTTCTCAATGAAAATTTCCATGGTTAGTAGCTGCATGTTTCTTTTGATGAAGGCCCATTGAGTAAAAAACCTGGTATCTGTTTTGTAGAAGCAGTAAGCACCTACAACTGCATTCCAGGAAAAAAAATAAAAATAAAACCAATGTTTCAGGTCCAAAGTAACAGTCAAGAGCTTGAACGTATAGGTTCTCAAAACAAAGGAACAAAATATAAGCACTTAAGCTTTTCACGGAGGTTTGTCCACCTCTGTAGAGTGGGAACTGAACCTATCATCCATTTTCTAAGGGCACTGTGGAACTAATTCCTGTGAAGTACTTAGCAGAGTAATAAACCCCACTGAGCAGTCTACCAGAAAACCATTTCAGATGTACTCTGTACATAGAACAGTGCATACAGAAAGCATAAAGCCTTGCTAGGACAAAGAAGACTCAAATACTAAATAGCTGTTTATGTACTGTTATCTGTTCCAGGCACTGAACAGGACCAGCGCTACAGCAATTACACAGTCTTGTACAACACTACAAACATGAATAGACTAAATTAAGCTTAGAGTAGGTATTTCCATGGAACAATGGAACAGTGCTTATCCTTACAGAAGTTGAAACTCTAAAAGGTCAGTGCAAGCTCTGGTACATAAAAGTTCAGTGTCCATGCCTGTTATCCCTTAAGCATGATTTTCAAAGGATTCCCACAGAGGGTATTTCTAGCATTTGAGATTTGACCAAATTATCAATTGCAGACAACCACTTAAAATTCCAGACATGTGACATCTTATCTTTCTTCTTACATGAGATACGAAGTGGTAATCCAGCACCTTACAGCAAGTATTTATTTCAGGGCTCTACACCTATCAGTACAAAGAACAACTCTTAGAATTGTGAAAATTGACCATACAAAGTATTGCTTGTTCTGAGCAGCTATGCTCTCACTATTAGATAAAGAGGAACAGGTAGGAACTTATTTGCCAGACCTTTTTTTTTTTTTTTTTTTAAATGTAGTAAGGCTACTCAAAACGTAGGCGGCTAACTAATATGACTAGTTTAAGTCGTAGCACATTTGCATATTTACTGTAACTAAGCAGCTTCTATCAAAAGCTTTCTTCAATCATGTTAAAGGCCAAGTCATACTTCAAAAAGAAAATATTAACCTCATACAACCAGAAAGTCAGCCATCTCTAAGAGTTCATACTCAGTAATTCTAAAGACCAATAAAAGTATACACTAAGTAGTCAAAACCAAGAAACTTTTAAGTTTGCGCACTTAGCTTTTTCACAGAAACATATATTTTCCTACCTCCATAATGATCACAGTCCCAACCATCATCGAATACATGTCATATTGTGCCACTTGTCTGCTTAGTGAAGAACTCAGAGTCTTCAGGGCCTCCAAATACTGCTTCAGGACTTTTTTGCCAAGATTTAAGAGTATTTCTGAATTATTCCCCTCTAAATACAGTTTGATCCAATTGGCATGGGACTTTTCTGCTATCTTAAAATGTTCATATCCAGGATCTAAGGAGGAGGGGGGAAATAAAAAACAACAACAACAACAACAACAAAAAAAAACCACCAAACACAAAAACAAAAAAAAAAGTAAGAGGATCCACAAACATAGGAAGATTAATTAGAGATGTGGTATTTTGTTTTGTATAGTATATTAAAAAAAATTGCTATGAGGGTTGAAACGTTTTTCACACCTAGAATGTTACATTATCTTTCTGCAGCAAGACCATAATGAGCCAGTTCCTCAGAATAAAAGCAATTAGTCTCTAACCTGATAAAATGTCAAGACTTCCAAAAGTGACAAATTTATTAAAACATCCATTTACCCTTACAAAAGGTTTCCAGGACAAACTTCTTCAAATACTTTAAATCCTGAAAAAAAAAAAGTTATATTTTCCACTGAAGCCACTCTTATCCAGGCCAAATTGTACAAGCCAAATGGGAAATGATCAAATAAGCGATCTCAGGAAGAAACACCAACGGGCATACACATCATATTAGGGACCTTGAGTTTGCCGCAAAACTAGGGAGAGTCTGTTGCTAACATGAAGTTAAACATATAGGATCTGAGATTTTGAAGCAGTAACAGGTAAGTTAACAGCTGAAGTGCACAGTTTGGCTTCAGGCATTTGGTCTATGAAGCTGGTGCAAAGCAATACTCAGCAGTGAAACTTACTATTTATACCATAGTGTAAGTACGTCCCACAGTCTAACTTGATTAAAAAAGAGAAAACCTGATGGTTGCCACCAACCTGTGAAAGCAAGACCCTTGTGGCAGAAAGTGATTTCATAGTGGCCTATCTAAAAAAAAACCAAACCTGACCTGAAGAAAAATAAACAAATCAACCAAACAACCAAAAAAAAAAAAAAAAAAAAGTCAAACAAAAACCAAACAATAAATTAAGAAAACCTCAGGAAGGAAAAAAAAAAAAAAAAAAAAAAAAAGGAAAAAAAAACCTCCAGGACACATATCTGTTGTCTATACCTAAGTAATATTTTCTTCAGAAATGTAGTTTTGATTAAGTCTTCTGATAAAGGTATGTGTAAATGGATTGTAGCTGAACACTCACAACACCCACTAAGACTGTGATTTGCTTTCAGAACTGCAGATGAGGACATGACTAGCCCTAGACTATGTCCCTGAAGGAATAAATTTTAAATCAACCATTGAATTCTAAGGATTCAGGTTTCAATGCAAGTATACTTTTTAATATAGATAGAGAGACACTAGTTTCTTTTCTTTCTCATACTGTAGAAACATGTCTGCATCACTCTCTTCTCTCCAAACATATTTTAAAAGCTTGAGTGAGGACAACAGGAGAGGACAACAGGAGAGAAGCAAACAGCCAAATCCTACATTTCAGAAGTCCTTTCAAGTACAACAGTAGTAGCTTCCTTCCTACATATATTCCCCTCCATAGTTATTCCAAGGATTCCTTACTTTACACCATCGTTCTGGTTCATACGTACCAAAGGGTAGGTGCGGAGAGATACTGATTCAAACCAATTCAAAGGACACATAAAAGTACTCTACCATTTTGTTCTCTCATCAACTAAAGTTAATTTTCATCAACTTTCCCATTATGAAACATTTACACAAAAAGCTGCTGCACAACATGCTGAGTCTCAATAGTCTGCTTACTTCCCAAAAATATATATTCAGCAGTGACAATAAACAGATTCTGCAGGTGAAAACAGAAGAGCATCGCTTTGTTCACACATTCAAAAAAAATTCGTTCTCATTACAAGCATAAAGGTAAAAAAAAATTAAAACCATTTCTGCCAGAATTATTATTGTGGATCCTACATGCATCCGAAGAGCATTCTACTCAATTCATGTCAGTTTAATTCCAAAAGCACTTTTTTTTAAATAGAACAATTAGGTTAGTTTCTGTGTTTTATTGTAAATGTGAAAAATGATGTTGTTCCTGGAAGCACTTAAGACATGTTTTCCCTTTTCACTTTATAGGAGCATCACGCCATACTCCAACATGCCATATAGTATTTAAAATATAGGTCATTGTGTATAGTATGCAATCAGATTCATTCAGTATGCATTCAGTCAACAACACAAAGAAAACAAGAGCATAACTTTCAGAAACTTGTATCTCACTGGACATTATGCTATGTGTCCACATTCACATACATCTTCATTGTTTGCAAAAAATAAATGTTTAGTTCACATTAATAATCCTTGCTATTTCCCTGCAATTTCACTTGAAAGCTAATGACAACTTAAGGGAAGAAACGACAATTTGGAAATTTCAGATTTAGATAGATATCATCTTCCCATCTTGCAACCCTTACGTTCTTAACTAAAAGTAGGGCAACACATTTGCTGTGCAGATTCAGATGACAAGGGTTAATGCAATGGCTGAAGTAAGTTTGGTGTCAAAAGAACTTAAGTTACAGTTCATTTTTACTCCTGGTAGATCAACAGTATATCAGACTTGGGGAAAAAACCACCATGTTCTTTGCTAAGCCTTTTCAGCAAAAGTGCATTATTAAACCCAGAAATTTTAAATTTTATTTCAAGTGAATGAAGACTAATGAAGTATTTCTATTCACAATTCTAGTACAGTTATGAAAGAACTGTGCTTACCATTTGTAAGTCTCTTATCATTCTAAGACAATTTGTGATCTACTAGAGACTGAATTCAAAGTGAGAATTTTAGAAAGTAATGTTTAACTCAATGTCCAGTTTAGTTTCCCAAGACATCTAAAAGCATGCTGATTCTGCTATGCAAGAGGCTTGCAGGTATCTGCTAAAAAGTACAATTCAGCCAGCAGCAAACACTTGTATATTGAGATAGCTGTCAATGTTCTTGGGGACTTTCACTGTCCTACAGTAGTTCTTTGAACCGTGAATTTCATAGAAAGTTCCGCTTCCAGCATATTTGAAGTAAGTTAAATATTCATAGTTTTGAGGAAATCCAGAAATCCAGAAAGGATCTTCTAAAATGAGCTTTAACCAAACTCACTTGAAAATTTGAAATTACACTATTCAAACTCAGATTTGAGGTGACACTATTTCATTAAACAGAACACTGAAATGAGTTCATGTTACATTTTGAAATATAAATAAATTCTCTCCAGATATTCTGTTCCTGTTCTGCTCCCTTTTCATGCTCAGTTTCCCTCTTTATTCCTTTTAAGATTTTTATTTCATTCTCATCTATCTTAGCAATTCAGAGAATCATGCAATGGTTTGGGTTGGAAGGGACCTTAAATATCATCTAGTTCCAACCCCCTGCCGTGGGCAGAGACACCTTCCACTAGATCAGGTTGGTCAAAGCCCCATCCAACCTGCCTTGAAACCAACCTTAAACCAACCTCTTTCCATAAAACTGCCCACCAGACCCATACTGTCCATGTTATGAAAGATGATTGCTTTGGTCAAATCCACATTTATATCTTTGACATATATATAAAGTGAATGATTTAAAGATCCTGCAGAAAGGAATAAAGGACCATAGCTACCAATTTTCTTTTGAGAACTCCAATAACAATCTGTTCAATGGCACATTTGTTTGCAGTAAGTATAAAATGAGAAGGGTCATAGACTCTGCGTTGTTGAAGAAGTATTCTGGTATCTGGTGAGTAAAATTTGCAAGTCATTGCTGCATGGGATATTCACAAGACAAGTTAAACTTCGAGCAAAATCCAAAGCAAGCTTGCTGAGTTACAGGATTCCCAAAGCAGTGGCAATGGTTTACTTGCCCAGTACTCCACTAGCAATTTCTGCTTCAGCAGTGTTATCACAAGCAAATGGCTTTGCTTCTCAAACATCTGTTTGATAATAATTTCATGTAGTTCCACTCACAGGCAGCAATCATTTTAAAAGAAAGTTATATTTGTGAGAAGAGAATGGATAACATACAAGTGATTCCTCCAGTTTCAACATATAAATCTCCCAGTAACAATCAATTTATTTCAATCAACACATGCATCTAATACAAATTCAAGATTAGTTCCAAGTTGAAGAGAGACCCATTTCAATAACAACATCCAACTAGCCCTCAAGTGTGACTCTTCATTCCACTATGAAGTGCCTTCAAAGAAACGATCCTGTAACAATCCTACTCCATCATTCAGGTGCATGTTCACAAGTTCAGAACGAGGGCAGCACTACTACCTACACCTGCCTACCTTACGCTGACATATGAATTCTCTAGGAGTTTCTAGGTACTTCCCCTTTCAGCTTCTTCATTTCTGCCAGCTGTTTTTATTCTCCTTTTCCAGCTTTTTTTTAGCTGCATGTGTCCATCTCTACAAAAGAAAAGCTAATGCCTCACATTAGCATTTATTCGTACGTTTCAAAAAAATCATTCTCAAGATAATGAGGCCTTTAGTAGAGCTTCAAGTCTCTCAATCAAAGTTTACCTCAAGATAGGTTTAACCATGAATATTCCTCTGTACCTCAAACTTCAAGTCCCATGAAATGCTGTACAAGCTCTTGGTTTGAAAACGCATGTTTGCATGAACAAACACTGGGGGAAGAGGGGAGAAGTTACTGAGCGGCCTCCATTCTGCTCTTTATTAAACAGATACACTGAAAGCACACTTCAAGAATATGGTATTTTTGTGTACTGTTCTGGTTTGTACTTAACATTGGAGAGGCTGAATTCAGGGCACTCTATGGCTTCTTCATAAAACAGCATGTAAAAGTCATTCTGCTATTACAGCTGACTCTGATTCATCTCAATCAACATCCAGCTTCATCTTTTCCTATTTAAAAGGGAACGAACATTGCACCAAGAATGAATGTATACATTCTGCTATAGCTTACAATGGGTGATTTTTTTTTTTTTACCATGACACAGTCATCATATTCAAGGTACTGATAGGTGGTGCCCTATCTCTGTGCTGCGAATTACAATAGTCTCTGCAGGAATTCCATGTTTTCCCCTTCAGAAGAATGTACTCTTTTTGCGCTGAAGAGTTGAAAAATAATAACAACTAGGGGAAAAAAAAAAAAAGGCAGCAACAAAGTTCAGGCTATGCCTGCAAATATCTTTCACTTTAAAATGAAGCTCCAGTCACAGGCATCTCTCTTAGCATTTATATGAAATGTTATGATCCACCAGTTGTTACTAGCCAAGAATCAGCATGGGAAAGCTTGAACCTGTAGCTGTAAATGTAAGATGTCTAACTGGGTTATCTTCCGGAGTTTTTTTCCCCTCAAAAAAACTGTCAGACACCTTGCTTGTGGAAAAGATGGTTTGGCCCAAGACTTGTCAGCACAACTCTAAGGAGTGTCCCAAAGGCGCACAAATAAAACCCAAAGGCTCAGAGCAGGATATGCTGTAGCAGCTTGCTCAGAACTGTGTCCAATCAGGTCTTGAGTATCTCCAGGTATGGAGACTCCACAGCCTCTCTGGGCAACAAATTCCACTGATTGGCAACTCTTATTTGAAAAAGATTTTTCTTCCATTTAAACGAAATTTCATGTATAGCAATTAATGCCCACTGCCTCTTGCCTATTCACTGGTCACCTCCAAGTAGACCACCACCAAGTTCAATCTTCTTTATTCCCTCTCATCACATGCTACCTACACTGATACAATCCCTGCTGAGTCTTCTATCCAAGCTAAACAGCCCTATCCAAGCTGAAGAGAGCACCCTAAGCCTCTCCTTGTATGACAGATATTCCAATTCCTTCATCATCTCCACGGCTCTTTGCTGCACTCACTACATTCATTACATTCATGCCTTTCTTTTACTGGGAAGCCCAGAATTGGGACCCACATGTGCTTTCCCTTCCACATGGGTATACTGCTGGCTGATGTTAAACTTGGTATCTCTAAGGGTCCCTTGTCCTTCTCCACCAATCTTCTTTTCAGCCAGTCAGTACCATATCGTCACTGAATCTTCAGAGGTTCCTCTCAGCCCTTTTCTCCAGCCTGAGGTGCCTCTGAGTGGCAGCAGATCCATCTACAGTATCAACCGCTCCTCCCAGTTCTGAGCTGTGTGCAGGCTTGCTGAAGAGGTACTCTGCCCTGTGAGCCCAGCAGCTGAGTCAGTTTTCAATCCATCTCACTATCCCATTATCTAGCCTAAATTGCAAGAGGGTGGTTGAAGCACCATATGAGCAACACAGATAGTGAATTGAACATGGGACTTCCTCAAGTTGTCTGATGACCCTACTACTTCTTCCCAAGAGGCTGTCTGTAGCAGACACCCATAAAAATATTGCCCCATGTTTGTCCACTAATCCTGAGTTGTTACTGAGACTCTCCCATTACTGAAGAGAGAGAAGCTCATCAGGGGTGCTTTGGCTCCCAACCCCTTTCCACTATGGTAGCACTTCTAATAGCAGTTTGCAGTGACGAGCAAACAGCATAAAAATTTATCACATTTCCATCCTCAGCAATTTTGATTCAATTTCTCAGATTAAAGCTACAAGTTGAAATTAAGCTGTTCCTGAGCAAAAATAAAATGAAAGTGAAGACGTAAATCAGAAGCTACTAGAAGCTTCAATCTGTTTCACCAGTGCTTGCAGAAATATTGTGAGACGGAGCTTTGTGTTGGAATTTTCAGTAACACAGCCATATTGTTAACTCCATCCACAGTGCAGTTTTCCTCACTTGATACAAATAGGTTAAGCGAGGAAATGTGTGCAAAAAAAAACCAAAAACTCAGAATTGATGGAGCATGGGTCCTGCTACTGACATGTTGCTACCATGAGCGGCATTTGTTTTGTTAGACTCCTGGACAGGGTTTAATTATGATTAGAAGCTGTGATGCTGAAAGATAATTAATTCTTGACCTACAGTCATCATCTTGCTAAACTTTACATTGTTATCTACTTTAATTATTCATAGCTGTAACACAGCTCTGCATTCTCATCCAGTTATTTTAATGACTCAACATTACAAATCGTGACAAGGACTTCAAGCTTCACTGTCACTTTCAGACAACAACTTCTAATGTCCATGGTAAAATATTCTTCCTTCATCCTCCAACTCAATTTTATTCCACATAATTATCATATTAGCTTTCTTAGTTATATTGCAGTTTGTATCATGCTTCATTATGATATAGTATATTTTGCTAGATTTGGCTTATTTTTTTCCACTTGTTTTTTACTCTTTGCTCCAAATACACACACACACAACCACCACATGTATTTTTAATACACGACTCTGCAG
This sequence comes from Strigops habroptila, assembly GCF_004027225.2. Taxonomy (NCBI): domain Eukaryota; kingdom Metazoa; phylum Chordata; class Aves; order Psittaciformes; family Psittacidae; genus Strigops; species Strigops habroptila. Next base: position 50,010,423 of record NC_044302.2, read on the forward strand.
TTCTCTATGTTTTCACTCTAAGTAAATTCATACATAAGAATGAATAAAAAGATAACTTTCCCTAAATTATTTCCTAACTTTACTTGAAGCATGTTTTTATTTAAACTAGAAAAATTCAACCTCATTGTGCTATTCCTCTAAATAGCTCGAAATCAGTGCCCTATGTAGGTTACCTTAGAAATAGCAAGTATGGAACCACTACAATTTCACAACACTGGGAGTTTTAATTTAATCTTACTCTTTCATCATTATTTCTGCTCTTTTGTCTAATAGGAGTAGTACTTGTCATTGAAAAAACGTTTGTTTAGAGACAGTGTGCCAGAGTAGGTTACAGTAAAGGCTGAACTTAGTATCATTTCTCTGAACACTGCTCTCAACTGAATAGCTAATTTGCAGTCCCATGCTATACTCTTGACTGTAAAAGCCCACACCATATTGTAAACAATTTCCTTTTGTACATGTAACTTTTTTTTAGCTGATTTACCTTTTTCATATGCAGGTGTATTCTCTTGCAGCAGTCTACTAAGCTGGAACCCATTCAAGTGCACAAAACGCAGTTGTTCTCTCATTGTCCTGCCTCCCACAACTGGCAATATAAGGTTCCCAACACTGTTTCTTGAAATTGGTAGACCAAGACCTACCGCCAGAGTGCTAGCTAAATCAGTTTGTTGCACACGTTCAGGTTGTGTTAGAGGACCTAGAATCAGTCAAAAAAAGAAAAAGAAAAAAAGAGAGAAGAAAAAAAAGTGTTTCAGTAACAGTCCCGTTCTATTTCTCCAGAGACAGCTGGAATCTTGTTAGTTTCAAAGTTTCTTCATTGGTGTTAGATTAGCTATTTGGAGTAACCTACAAAGAGCTGAGTGATCTTTTTCAGCTGCTATCCTCTGCTGTTGTAAAACCAAAATTTATTCAATTCTCAGCAACTACTATAAACACAACATTAATATTATACCTGTAAAAAAACAGATGGTCCAGGAGATCACCTTAACACCAAGTTGCAGCCTACATCATAAGAGGGTTTGATAACTTTTACACTAGAAAAAATAGAAAGCACTACAGTCGACTAATTTAATGTATGAACAAAGAATGAGAATTTAAAATAATCTTGACAGCATTCTGGAAGGTTCTTGATACAATGACAACAGCTCAAGATATAACTAATATCAGGTTGCTAGGCAAACAGAATTAGAGGTCAGATAAAGAATGTTGAAGCCCAAATCCATGGCTCTGGGCAGGCAAACCCAGTGATTTTTAAAGGGTTCTGTGCAGGATGCCATTACCTTCCCTGCAGTTATATGGATTAGCCTTCGGTCCCACAGACATCTACACACATGAATGATTCCACAAATGTAAGTAATCTTTTGTTTAAGATTGTCTTGTCAATTGTTTCTTTCTGTGCTTTAGTAGTTACATAACACTGTTTTTCTATTATGCTTTTTCTTTGTTCTCTTTGTAACTCCAGGCACTGAAGTGTTTTGACTTAAGTACAGCACAGAAAGAATTTTATATGCAGCCTTTATAACTCTCAAGGGTCCCTTTAAGAGCATTAGAACTTCTCTCATTTCTCATGTAGCTCTGATTAATCCCATACTTGTACAGAATGCCATCTATAATCCCTAAAGCCTCTTTGCATGAGTGCCTGCACGTCAGCAGTTTTCAGATTTCATCTTTAAAAGCAAGTTTTTAACTGGTTAAAGAAAGACAAACTACTGAATGCATTTAACCAACCATGGGTGACACATTCCTGTAGAAGGCTACACAAGTAATATTCTGACAGCATATTAAATGCAAAAGCCCACAGGATTACTATTTTGAGGTCTACCAAATTAACCACAGTACATTTTGTTTACAATAGGATCATAAGGAGCAGTCACTAGAATTCTGATTACTGTAGCAATGAGAAGAAAGCTGCTGTGTATTTACATGGGCATCATCAGAAATCACAAACTCGATCCCAAAGACAGGTGAATAGAGATATTACACTGTATTGTAAAACCTGAGTGTTTGGTTTAAACCTAACAGAAACTAATCCCAGTGAATAGGAGATTGCATTTACATAATCTACACTCTCATGGCCTGGTTCCCAACACATAACAATGAAATTTAGAAAGCAAAAACTTACCTGAGAGCTATGGTCAGCTCTTGACTTTGTTTTGGTTTTACACCTGAAAAGAGTTCAACGACTCCTCAAGCAATGCTTTCTACTGCAGCTGGATAACAGCTGCAATATATAACAGCTGGATATAAATGACAGACAGGTAAATGTATTTCCACCATGCTGCAGAAACCTCTAGCAAGATAAACAAAGCAAGGTTCTGCAAACAAGGTTCAGCTTTAAAAGCAAAGAAATCAGACTGAAATGAGCAAAAGGCAGAATGAAAGAAAGAGGGGAAGTACTATTTTGAAGAAAAAAATCAGCCCTGGTATAACTACATTTCACCAATTCACTCAGTTAAGGAGTTTAAACAAGACTACGTATTAAAGATTCTCTAATCACACCATTCCCTTCTTGCCTCTTACCTTAAGCTATACTACACAAGTAGAAAATGAGTTTCAGAAACAGGTAAACTCACAGAGATAAATACACAGAGGAAAAGCAATTCTTCCTCTTTCCTGTTACACTCAGAATGAGAAATTGTCATTCATTCCTGTATGCTGACTGTCTGAGATGGAGGAACGGAAGCCAGAGAAATATTCTAGCCAAGACAGACAAAACTCAGTTTAAATAGGATTTTATTTCTAATCCTATCCATTTACCACTATCCCAGGATCCTGACAACAGATCTCATTAGCTCTCAACACTCAAGCAGGACAGTGCTACAAAAGGTTATCATCTGAGAAATACCCAATTCTCTCAGTGGAAGAGAAGACTAGGTCATGGTTTCATCATGATACAGGTGCAAACTCTAGCTAAAACCAGAGTTTTAGGTCACACAGACTGACCTTGCCAGATATCTCGAGAACTTTTCAGGAAGATTTCCAGAGCTAATATAGAGATGGCAACGTGTTCTAAAGAAGGTTAAGATTTTTTGATCCTTACCGCTTCTCTTTTCAAAAGCAGAGCTGATAAACAGTAGTGGTGTGTGCACTTCTCCTGCTGAAGAACCACCATGACTACCTGTTTCAGACATCCCATGATCCCCACAAACAACTAGCAAATTGGGCAGAGAGGCTTCTTCCTGCAAGTAACAGAAATAAATTTAAGATGCTGTACAAACAAGATGTGCATACATAATGCTTCACTATCTTTGTTATGTTCACACATGAATATTTCTCAAAATAATTTCCATTTTTTAAATTGGTTCACAACACCTGGGGCAGATTACAAGCATCATCTGCAACTGTTATACAATAAAATTTATTTTTAACAGTTAACGCACACGTATGTATGCTACATATTTTTCAGCATGTTACAAAAAAAAATAAAAACAAAAAAACCCAAAACAAAACACAAAAAGCTTAAAAAAAACCCCACAGAGAGTCACAAGAAACTAACTGAAGGATTAAATAATCATACTGTGGGGGAAAAAAAAAAAAAAAAAATCAGGAGTCCAGGAGCAGTAGCATTATCAGAGAAATTTTCACCCCTCCATTTCTTCAACTTCATGAAGTTTGTAATATAAATGCTAAATTATTAATATTGTAACTATAAATATAATAGAAACTTAATATAAAAATAAATCTATTTCTAAGAGTCTTTAGTCTCTCAAGTACTTTTGGGGTAGAAATACAACATAACTGATCTCAAATTATGTTTATTTTTCTGAAGAAAAAGAAACACAAACATAAATGAAGCCTGTCCAACAATTTCAAGCTAACAAAGACAGCAGAAAATAAATATTGTCGTTCCATAGCAAAGCAGCTTTTTGTCATCTCTAGCTATTACCAGTACCTCTTGTTTCAAAAGTAGTGATTTTATTATTTCTGTATTCTAAAACTGGGATTAAGGTTTGCGTATGTTTGGCAAAAGCAAAACATACTAACAGACTGCAGCAAAACCACTGCAATGTTCATGATATCATCACTTCCACAAGCAGGATTTAATCTCTCTTGTCATACAATAGTATACATTTGACTAAAAATACTATTGAAATTTTGTGAGCAGCTACTGTGAACTGCAGCTGCCAAAATCAAATAAGAAAAAAGCTTCAGGCCACATCAAATTAGGACTTGGTATTTCAACATCCAGACTATTTAGCTAAGTGACATCCTATATTTCCATGTCTAAAAACAGATTCAGATTCAGTAATTTATGCGCTACATTTACCATAAGAAAAATGATGATTACAACCACCATTGCCATTCTAATCTTTTCAATATCTAAGAATTAGGTATGCCTTCACAACTGTAGAAACCAGAGCCAATAGCTATACATGCCCATTATTCCTCCTGCTGAATTTCAGTACTAGAAAGCACACCAACCACCATTTTAATTTATGAGTGATCAGAGAATTTTGGCATGCATTCCTCTCCTCTTCTCGCACACCAAGGGGGAGTTACTTCCCACAGCTATTCAGAAGAGACTGCTAACAGATGTTATTAAGGTCAGCCAGTAAATCCTTAAAAATGCTACAATATACCATTAACTAGGGAACGGCCAGGGAAGGAAAAGAACAAAAGAATACCCACTTTGGTCTAGGAATAAACAAGCTACCACCCACACACAGGAAAGCATTTTAAAGTTTGTCCACAACTAACAGAAATTGATCCAAGAAGGAGCCATATTACCTTCGAAAGAAGAGAAATATGAATCTTCTTCAGGATGTTATCCATTTCACGCAGTTTTGCTCCCACTAATGGGCTGTTTGGCCCAGTCACATGTCCAATATGATCCAACCCCAGGTAATGCAGTATTAGGAGATCCCAGTCTTCTCTCTTGAACACTCTATCCAAATGCCTGGTAACATTATCATCAACCTCAGAAATAAAAGGAAAACAATTAAAAGGTAAAAATAATTTCAGTCTTGTAAAAAGCACAGAAAAATGAGATCACACTACCCACGAAAATTCTGTAAAAATTGATGAGAATTACAGTCACTCACAATGCTAACAGGGAGAGGAAAAAAAAAAAAAAGTAAAAAATCAGATTGATTAGTTCAATGCCAGACAGTCAAAAAAAAAAAAAAAAAACCACACCCAACAAAAAAAACCAAACCTGTCTTACAAAACAGACTCCTCACCCCATTTAACTGTTTTCTGGTCATAATCACCAGGTTACATACAAACAGAGAAAATGGTTTGCCATGCTTCCACAGATACTTTTCACAACTGCTTTAAGAAATTTTCAGTAACTTTCATCCTTCACACTCTTGATTTATCACTTCAGAAGTAGTGTATAGGGAAAAGCCTCTCTTTAGTGCTTGGAAGCACAGGGGAAAAAACCCACTCCTCTTCTTACCACTCAATTTTTGCTACTGTGCAAACACAAAAAGATTGTACTTGCTGTAAGTAAAAGAACTGACAACAGCAAGAGGGAAGAATTCTTCAAAAAGTGTTATTTGGGGCCTAATTCATATGTTCTCCTCCTTAAGTTCACAACCTATTTTTAGCTGCATGTGTTTCTCCCTGGATATTAAAAAGCCTTACAAAATTTCACATGCAACACCGTTTCGATGACTGTGGATAGAACTACCTAAAAAAATATAAAAAGCTTTCTGTTTAATGGACTATATGCACTCTCTATGCTTTCTGAATAATGAGCTTGAAAGACATATAATTGCAACCAATTAAGTGTCTTCCAGTGCTCTTGTTAGGCCTATCTAACTTCCTTAAACATAGTAATAAAAATATTTAACGTCAGTAGTAGCAGGTCAATAGCCTCAGGTTTTACAAAACATAAAAGTTCAAAATACGATCTAAAATTGCCAAACCATTTACTCTTTTAGCATGCCCAGACTAAGAAATTTCATATTTTTTCGTTCACTTTCTATGCTCCCTGTTTAATAACATACTGAAACACTACTCATATTGTAACTACAAAAGCAATACAATACTATAGAAAGTATGCCTCTAAGAATCACAGAATTGTTTGGGTTGGAAGGGACCTTAAAGCTCATCTAGTTCCAACCCACTGTCATGGGCAGGGACACCTTCCACCAGACCAGGTTGCTCCAAGCCCCGTCCAACCCAGCCTCGAACACTTTTAGGGATGGGACGTCCACAACTTTTCTGGGCAACTTCTTCCAGTGCCTCACCACCCTCTCAGCAAAGAATTTCTTCCTAATATTTAATCTAAATCTACACCTTGTCCTATCACTGCTTGCTCCTATAAAACATCCCTCTCCAGATTTCCTGTAGGCCCCCTTCAGGCACTGGAAGCTGCTCTAAGGCCTCCCTGGAGCCTTCTGTTCTCCATGCTGAGCAAGCCCAGGTCTCTCAGCCTGTCTTCATAGGAGAGGTGCTCCAGCCCTCTGATCACCTTCATGGCCCTCCTCTGGACTCAGGATTGCCCCAACACAGGTGTAGGACCTTGCCCCTGGCTTTGTTGAACTTCATGAGGTTTGCACTGTCCCACCTCTCAAGCTTGTCAAGGTGTCTCTGGACGGCATCCCTTCTCTCCAGTGTGTTGACCGCACCACAACCACGGCGTTGTCGGACCACAAGAGCAAGATTATATATTAATTGACCCTTTTAAGACGCGATAGCAAACTGGAAACATGGATAGTGGAAATGGTCTAACTTCCTACCACAAGTTGTGTGAGAATATTGTATGTTAGGAAAGTTATATGGTAGCACGCTCTTTATTACTGTATCATCCAAACACTTCCCACAGCATATGCATGAGGGACTGAAATGCTTATCTCCACATTGCCAATATCGAAAACACATATAAATGCAATTTGTATTTAATTGTCAGGTTTGTATATCATAAGGATAGTTGTACTCATCTGTTCTTAGAAGTTGCCATTATGTTTGTACTCGTATTATTTAACATGATATTATAGAAAGTCTCTCACCTCTGTAAAGTCTGACACGAAAAAGGATGTTGTTCCATCATACTCCACAAAATGCTTTGGAAACAATTTAACCCAAGTATCATCACCATAAAAGATTATTCTTTTCCCAGCTGTTTTTGCCTGCCATATCAGATTGTCATCCAACAGAGCTGGAGAGTTGAGATTCACAATAACATCAATGAAACCAGGTATGCTACCCGTCATCAAAGCCTACACAAGAGAGGAAAATAAAAGAGATATATGAACAGAAACCAAAAAGTACTCAGAAGACAGTGTTAGTGTAAGAAGAAGTAATGAAATAGACTGTAGCAAACTTACACTTTCAACGAAGAAACAAAATAAATTAAAAGAACACATGAGCTGCAATGCCACATAACATTACCTGCCACAACACAGTGCTAGCTGATATCAGAGATAACTTCTTTACGAAAAAGCTAAAAATAGTATTTTCTTAATTAATAAGAAGCAAAAAGACTTTGTATGCCAGCTGAAATTTGCTTTATTTACTAGTCACTAAATCACCAAAAAGAAGACCTAAGTAAACTGACTCAACACAACAATAACAATGGTAGCACATTCAAAACAGTAATTAAGCATCTTCTGGAAAATGTAATGAAGTCCACCTATCAAGAGTTACCAGACTGTCTCCCCTTCACTTTCTCACCGACCTTCCAACTGACCTACCTTCTAGCTCACTCCCTCAGCTTCTTCAATGTAAGAAATGTCACTCAGATCCACCACTGAGAAGCCTGGATGATCAAGTATATTGACAGTCACAATACATATTTTAGTTACCTGGAATCTGGCAGTTTCATTTCTTAGCTCTGCAAAAACATCCCTATGACAAAACAAATTTACACTAAACTGGATTTCCTATCAGAAGTTATAAGAACACATACAAATAGCAATGAACATGTTCTTGAATAGAAGACAACTGGAAAATGTGATAACTGAGAGGCTACTGCCTTCCCATGATTACAAATAAAAAGATTATATCAATGATTTATGCCAGCACAAGGGTCTTAACTGCCCTTGACCAATTCTCACAGATCTTCCCACCACAGAGCTACCAACTTAAAGAAAAAAACAAGGCAATGTGACTTGAGTTGAAGCTGACACCTCTTCCTCTTGCTCAGTCCCTCTACATTCCTTTGACCCTTGACCTGACTGTTTCTTCAGGAAGAACCTCTGGGCCATGGCAAATCAGGACTCTATCCCATGCACTATCCCATACAGGACTCTATCCCATGCAGCAAAGCGAGTTCCAGCCACAAAGTGCAATAACACAGCAAACCCTCCCTTTGTGACAACTCCAAGCATATGAAACAAGCTAGCCTTAAAAACTCTCAGTTTTCAAGCGAGAAGCTACCCTAAGTGGAAAAAACACCCACTTACCTTAATTCGAGGCATAGTGACAGTCGGTGGCTTCGCTTCAGCAATGAAACTGTAGGATGTCCCTTTTTCAATAACTTGTTTAGTATATGGCATGAACTGTTCACCTTTGGACCCAAACACAAAGTCATCTCTCAAAGCATCTATCAGCACGACGACAACTTTTTTGAAAAGTGGTGGTGGAATTTTGGTCCAGTTAGAAACCATTCCTAAACAACAACAACAACAACAAAAAGATACTAAAAGTCATTAACAAATTTTAACAATGGCTAAACAGACATTAAAGGACAACTTCTGTACTAAATTTATATTCATAAGTGAGAAGTTGGAAACAACAGCAAACATGACAACTAATCAGAGGAAGACAAGTTTTCAGGCCATCCAGCACAGGAATGACACAACAAAAAATCCAATACACCATCCAGGAAGTTAATCAAAACATGAATGGAGTGCATGATGTGAAGTTGGGGAAACTAAGGAAAAGCTACGAAACGGAGAATGTTCAACAGAATAAGACGGGATAGCTGCCTCCTTCTCTCTAGCTAATTTAGTAAAACTGAACTACATATATCCGAAAGTCAACTTTTGTTACTTAAAAAGATGCAGCCTTCACCTGTGCTAATGGTGCAACTTCTGCAACATCAGAACTCATCTCCATGAATGCCTCTCCATCAAATCCCACCGTAAGAGAACATGAGAATTATAAATAGATAGACAGGTTAGCTGAAATTTGAAGGGAAAAGATCTGTGCACACTGGCACCCTTCAAGGTAGAAACCTGTATGCCAAGGCAGTTCAGTGATGGCAGCTTCATGGCCAAAATCCAATTCCAGAATCCCCTGGACATGCTACAAGACCGAGCACAGCAAAATGCTGCTGCGCATCAGCTATCAGGCACTGTCATGCCTTCAAGCCCACTACTTTCTCTTGTATGGACTTAATGCTGTCTGCAGCAACTCCTCATTTCCATTGAGCTTGGTCCACATGCTGACATTTAGCTCTTACAGCAGCAGTTTTTGGCCCAACCTCTACAGGTCCCACATCTCTACCAGAAAAACACACAGAAGGACAAAATGGAAGGAGAATGGATCCTACCCACAGATCTCTACTTAGACAACATTGTGGTGAATCAACTTCCCAGTACACGCATTATATAAAGTTAGGGGGTTTATACTCTGTCACAGTAAAATGTGTTTCTGAGTAAGTGGTTGACAATTTGGAAAGGTCACAGATAATGTTGTGTGTAACAAACAAACCTTAAAAAACCAACCTCAGAAACTGTGGGTTTGGGTAGATAGACAAGCATCAACAAATTGACATTCACAGACTCATTATTGCTAGTGATTTTGTCCAGATAAGGAAACTGGGGAGTGGGGCACAAGAGGGGGAAGAAGCAAATCTCAACAACTGCCAGAAACCTTGATTAAAATGATAATGTTGTTTTTCCAGGGCTTGATTTATCAACTTAGGGAAGATGCTTTAGCTCTCAATGAAGGCACAACTGGAGGTATTGTACTGTTAGTTAAATCTTTCTTGGCATTTACTCCTATCCACTTGATTAGGGAAACAAAACTTGTTGGACACCAAAAATCACAAACACATACATCCTTCTCACAACTCCCTCTTACAGTGTTATTCATCAGTAAGTCAAAGTATTGAGTAGTAGAAAGGAAATAGGACTCAATGACAAGCCACCTGAAAATACTTACTATAAGATAGCTAAAGCAATACATTGTGCAACTCTTGGCATGCAACATGCTTATTTATCCCTGCTACGGTTATTTAGAAAACATTACTTTAAACCAAGCTGAACCAGAGGTTCTACCAAAAACTTACCACAAAGAGGTAAGGATTTACTGTAATACAGTCATCCCACAGGCAAGACAGCACAGATTCAATGGCAGTCAAGACTCACAAAGTGAATCATTCAAGAAATTCAGAGCACTGAAGAAATACTACTTTCTGAACAGATCTAAAGTAGACTGCAAGCCTTCTGTGTCCTGGTTTTGTAAGCAATGGTTTCGTAAGCGATCTTCTGCCTTTAGAGTTTATAATCCAGACCAAGAGATAACTCTGCAAGCAAACTGTCATGCATGAACTACAGAAAGGAAGTATTCTTCCACTGTCACTCCATTTCTGCCTACATCTACTTAAGAGTACTAGTGACATGCCTAAATTTAAACTGCTTGTAGAGCCCTGGGGCACACATTCATAATCTTCAGTTCAAAGCAGTCTTTTCAAAACCCAATTGTCAGACACTTCCCTCCCAGCCAAACAGTCCCCCGCCATGTTAGTCTCCTGATAATAATCACATGTGAATGGAACATTTCACTCACAGCAGCCTACCAAACATCTCTGACAGTCTTGGTAATCTCCAGCTAAAAAGCAACCTGCCATTTGGCAGCATCCACACACTGTCACCAGCTTAAATTCTTTCGGTGTTCCTGCTGAACTGGTATCAGCACACCATGCTCTAAATTACACAACCTTCTCTTTCCTCCACTCTTTCTCACAATTTAAGTAAACCTGTCCCAACATTCATAATGTCATATACTTTAGAAGGATTAACAACACCACAAAGCTAAAGTCCCAGTTCGGCAGTTACAGTCCTCTTCCACCAAGTTAACCATAAGCGGATGTACGGAGCAAGAGCTTTGTATGAGCAAACTACTATTCAGCTCAGCTGTCCACTGAACCGGAAGTTTCACCCAAGCCCCAAACACTGGTAAAGAACACTCCTTCAAGTACGCATTCCTCTTTTTCATGTTATTTTAATATAACTTGTGACTGGACATAAGAGACAGCTGTGTATCAGCACATCCTCTACCGATTCATTAAGATGCTTGAAAACTTTGGTTTCACAGTTACAGCTAAGGAACACCAAGCAGGACCTGCAGTGACCATGACTTCAGAGAAACAGTAATGGACAGCAACACTGTCCATTTTGCAATCTGACCAGACTGTGAAGTAAACCTGTATTAGTGCAGTTGCCTTCCTCACTACTGAAGTGTCAGAGTGTCACTAAAGTGGCATTAAGACACTCACACACCACAGAAACAACAATTCTCCAGCACAACGCAACCAGTAAGTTAACACAGCAAGCACATGAAGTGTTGTAACTGAAACGGCATTATTTAATGTGAACAACTTGCCACTGAAGAGCATCGGGATTGAGAAAGGGGACTAAAGGACAGAAAAGCACACCCTCCAAAAACGTGACAGCTGATGCTCAAGGCTTTTTGCGGGCAGGTTCTGCTGGCAGTGATCGACAACTACGTGCAGCATCAGTGAAGTTCTAAATGCCTTCGAAGCAGACAGCTGTCCTGCCTGCTCCCGCCTCTGCATCCCATCGCCCGGGACACCCGGCACACACCGATGGTGCACACGCGATGGTGAGCGGCACGACACCCAGCCCCACGGGGGCTCGCCGCCCGATCCTCACCCCGCCGCGCCGCGTCGGGCCGGGCCGGGCCAGGAGGTGACAGCCGCACGCGCTGCCTGGGGTGAAGCGGGGCGGGACGGCCAGTTGCCCTGGCGAGCAGAAGCCACAGGGGAGGGGAGGAGCGGGCTGCTCGGGTTACCTGGGCCGGGCGGGGCCGGTTCGGCGGGAGGGTCCCCGCGGGCCTCTCTGCGGGGCAGGGACCTGACGGGCACCGGGAAGAAGCCGCGGAGGAAGAGCGCGACCCCCAGGACCTCCACCAGGAGGCAGGAGGAGGCGAACACACCCGAGCGCAGCCGCATCCTCCGCCGCGGAACCGACCGCCACCGGCCCCGTTCCGCCGGCTCCTGGTGCGGCACACTAACCGCCCCACCCCTTCCCCTGCCCAGGCCAATTAGAGCCCGCAGCACCTGCCCGCCGGGCACTACTATTGGCTAGCGCCAGCCAACCCCTCCGCGGGAGGCGTGGCCTCAAGGCGGAAGTGGACCCCTCACTCGCAGCTGCGCGGGAAGGTTGTCTCGCTGTGGAGGGAGGGGCGGGGTGGCTGGCGTCCGCGCCTGCGGCGGAGGTGGGGTGAGCTCCGGGAGCAGGCGGCGGTGCCGGCTGCTGCCGCTGGAACACGGGTTGGAGAACAGGCTGTGCCCGCGGGGAGATTTCATGTGGCTCTGCGATACCGGCGTGCCAGGCGAGAAAGGAAACGAGTCGGTGACTGTTGCAAGTGTGTGGCAGGCAGGATCTCTCCCCCTCACACACACACATTCCTTTTTACTAATACTGACTAGTAGTAAACCTTTTAGCCTTTACGTTGATAGGAAGCAGACTAGCGGGTGGGCCATGGCAGAGGAAAGAGGAGACATAAATTTGTAAAAAGCTTTAATTTTGTGGAAGAAGAAACAAAGGATATTGTGCGTAGTGAAGCAGGGTTGATACTGGTCTCGCTGTGATCATCGATACAGAAAGATAGCGTCAAAACTCCAGATTGCTTTCCCCCTGACAAAACTGCTTCTCATCTCTACCCAAGCAGTTTTTGTATGTCCTATCTCTTTGTTAGAAAGATGTGGTATGGGTTATCTGCAGCACATGCAGCTCCTTAGCTTGACCTGTGAGCAGCATGTTTTCCCTGAGAAGTGCCCCAGACTGCCTGTCTGGCAGCCACCATCCTGGGCTTAGGTGTGTTCTGTTTCCAGATAAAGCTGCTCTGCAACAGCTTGATGCCACTGTGGCACCTCACCTGTTTACAGGCGTCATACCACAGCAATGTACATGTTGATGTGAGTCTACAAGCACCATATAATTGGGCTCCAGAGCAGTTTTGCTGCTGGGCCATTTCCTTTGACACAAAGTAAGATCTGTTTTGTGTAAAGCCAGGCCAAATGCACTGTACATACTTCTAAGAGTGTTTTCCCGCTTAGGTTGGTCAGTTTGTGCTTCTACTGCCAGTTTTTACTGGCCAACTGCTCATACTAGGCTTTGCAACAGCAAAGCTGCCCTGATGTGAAAGGCACATGTGAGTGGGTTTGGGATGAAAGCTTTGTATAACTTCATATCCCTCCAAGGCTTTCCTAGGGCATCTTAAGGAGCCCGTGTCGTTTGGGCTCACACTGCTTACATGGCATATTGGGGATACATTTATGACCACTGTGCTACGTTTAGGCTGTGTACTAAGTGCTTTTTCTGGTCCCTTTTACCACCTTATGCTCCTACTCAGACTGCTTCTAATATTTCCATTTCATAAGAAGAAGCAAAGCCATTATGTAGAAAAGAAACTGCATTTTGTAGATACGGTTTGGTTGTTTCTTTCCAGAAGTATGGTTTGCAAGGCCCGTGAAATTTAGTATTCAGTTATTAACTGCAGCTGACTAGGGACAACACAGTGGAATTCAGAGAGAACGTGCAAGGCTTTAAATCAGTAGGAAGGGGCAAAAGCAAACTTCTGGCTTTTACTGCAGGCCACTGTGTGTGTGCTTCAGGTTCTAAAATGTCTTTATGTAACATGCCTCAAACTTACGTTATTTGTGTGTCCAGAAAACTGAGCTGGCTTTGTTACTTTTAATGAGCATTTTCTGCTTTCCTTTGAACTAGTGAGTAAGATGCTCCAAGCAGAAAATAAGTTAACTCCACTAACAAATATAGAACACCCTAATGAGGCAGTATTTATAAATCACAAAACAACAACTAAGAAATATCTGCTTTTTATTTCCTGGGCAAATATTATACCACATTCTCTTTCAGGAGTAAGGTGGAAATTCCGCAAACTGCATCTTTCTTCATGGTCCATGCCTTCAAATTCCCACATAAGATCCTAATTTATGTGTTCATGCAAAAAGATTTCTCTAAAGACATAAATACACTAGCTGGCGTGTGATTCACACTCTTTAGGACCTATCTCTGAGCATTCAGTCAGTAGCATCACCATTTCACCCCATCACCGTTTGGCAAGTTCTTGCAGCAGCATGCTTTCAAGGTCATTATTATTGCACTCAAGTGCAGGCATCAAATAGCTAAGAAAAAACCTGAGTGCTGCACAAGACTGTAGATTTGACTGAGTAATTGCCTATGAATCTACAAGTATATTATGGCATAATATACTCAAAATTGCTGATGTGCGTTTCTTTAGCCATTTTATAAGGTTTTGGGTGTAACCTCTTCCATTGTGCATAACAGATTTATGCCTTGTGACAGTTGCTCATTTGATGAGAATTCAGAGGAAATGTTTGCGTGCTCCCCAGTTTGTAAGCACATGAACAGTGTTGTGTACACCAGTTTATGCCAATGGGTGCTGACTAACTTAAACGGCCTTTAGAAGGTTAAACATTCATGTCAGAGTGTCAGGAAAGGTCATGCAGTGAAGTGCAATTCATGCCATTCAGGAGGCTGTCATTTCATCACAGCTAGCAAGCCTTTTAGAGCACAGTGCAACCGATTCACGTGGAAGATGAATTTATGTATTTCTCTGCAGGAGCAGCTTGTTGCTAATGCTGTTTTTGTGAAGAGCCACTCAAGCAAACTTGAGTGTCTCAGCGAAGAAGAAGACGGAGTTTAAAACTCCCTGCCAGATCCTCACAGGAAGCATTCCCCCAAAGCATGCTGAGAAATGGGCAGATAGAAGGCCAACCAAGCCTTGCCTTCACCAGGCATACCATGGGTTCCACTAAACCAGTAGGAATACATTTTGGTAAAGCTCTTTGCAACCAACACTTAAAGCAGCCAAGTGATACTATTAATCTCTCTGGCATCCCTCAAGGTTTTTCTTTACTATGGCAACAATTAAAAAACAGTTTAAGACGAAAGTTAGTGTGTCCCATGAGGGAGGAGCCCACCACCTTCCAACAGTTTCTGCACTTAATGAAATGCTGCATGTTAGTCAGCTCCGTTTCTCCTGATTGTTTCACTTTTTATATTTCACATTTTGACTGGGGGAAAATAAAGAAGCAAGCAAATCAAACCAACTTGATTTTCCCCTCTCCTCTAGTTTCCAATACAGCCAATGTGCAGCCAGTTTCTTCAGTTTCTTGTTCTTCTTTCCCCTGCTCTTACTTAATCTTATTTTGACTGATCCCCTTGTAGTCTTGCTCGCAGGTTGCCTGCTGTTAAGTTAATAACTTCTGGGGATCTGCAGCTTACCACCTTGCTCTTTGAACTTCCACAGGTATTCTCCCCATCTGGTCCTAATTTAACAGGATTTCATATGTGGTTGTGTGTGTGTTCCTGTGAAACCTGCGCATTTCTTCCAAACTTGACAGGGTCAGGTATGTGAACATCGCATGCCAGTGTTTTAAACAAGCATCCCTTTTCTGTAATTAGAGTGATACTTCTTAAACTTGTCCCTAATACATTCAATACTGTGTTGGGGAACATACAGGAGGAGTGGGAACGGGGGCAGTGTCAAAACTGACCAGTGTAAGTAAAAGCCACCGTTTCTACATGCAAGGAGTGTGTTGTAGCATATCAGTAAAGTGAAGCTCTGATGATAAATAAATAAACAAATGACATTTCCAAGGCAATATGGCACTCTGAAAGCACTACTGTGTAGTTAGAAATCAGAAGAACACATAGTAATTTTTTCTCTCCTATCATCTCTCCATTCTTCAGTACCTAGTAATTTGAATGCATGTCAGGTCTCTGCTGCAGTTAAGCCATGGTAAAACATCAGAAGGGGTTATTGAAGACTGTTTACTGAAGTGTGACTGTTCCTCCTCTGTTCGGGTGCACTGCAAAATCTCCAGAGGTTTGTAGTTGTTGAGGCAAAAGACAATGCAGAAACATTATCATTGTAAACCCTGCTTCTCAAATCTGAGACCGAATGGGAATTTCTGCACATAGAGGAGAATTAAACAGCAAAAACATATTAAAAAATAATTCAGTAGCTTTATCCACGTCAAATAATTGACCATCTATCTTTACACACATGCACACACACAGAGGCTGCCTTCAGGTTTCAACACTATGGAGACCATGCTTGCAGAGCCTGAGGGATTCGAGATTGAGGCAGCCAAGGATCACTGAAGAAGATAACCGCTGATAACCTGAGGTGGTGAGCTGTAGGAAGCCAAAGTCTGTTTTGTTTCTGTAGACTGCAGACTTACTCCTTGCTGCAGTATGAAGTTACTTGCTTTCAAAGGGGAAGCAAAGCTGCAGAGCAAGAACTAATTGAAAAAAGAGGCTGGTTGGTAGTTTTCCCCCAGAGACCTGCACTCAAAGCCTACACTGCTTAGTAGCAGTATCTCTATCCCCCTTTCTCTACATAGGATTGTACAGAGACATAGTCATTCTTGCTTAAGAAAGCACTGGCTTTAGAACTGCAGTTGTGCTCCCATCCAGGCAGGTTCTCTGAGGTCTTCAAGCATAGGCTGGGATAGCTGAGCCTGATCCCCACATGTGCTGCTGGTTAGAAGAGATCTTGGGATGCTCTGATCCAATGTTAGTTTTCCATTCAGTGTAAATGGGTTGGCTAAAACACGAATTAAAAAGAAGTCCTGAAGGAAATCTTCCAAAACCGCTTGAGTAGATGGACTCATTCTGACACCCCTCTCTCCCCCCACACGTTAGCAGTCTCCACCAGCTAGAGTAATGCCAGCCACCTAGCCTTCAGAGCAGGCACTGAGAGAAGGAACCAAATCAGGGCACAGCTGAAGCAACAGCTTTGCTTTGCACATGAAAATTGACCAAAATCCCTCCTCCCTCTAATTTTGCCCACTTATCTTACTTTGTCTTCTCCTTCAATCCCATTTCCTTTCCTACTCTGCTTCTTATTCCTAAGGAATATTCCTAAGAGCTTGTGTAGCCATGCTCTATGTTTGACAGTCTCTCTCCTGCTCTTCCTGACATCTCATCACTAGGCAGTGAACAAGGGGCCTGGTGATACTTGGTTCTTCCAGGCTTAATGAGGACCTGGAAAGAGCAAACAGGCTCCTATCAGTGTCCCCACAAAGAAAACCCTCTCTGGTGTAAGCTGACCTCTTAGCAGGTGCTAAAAAATCCACAGGGCAGTGGGAAAAAAGGACCATGATACGAACATCCCAAGCAGAACACATGCAACAACCACATTTGCATCTTGATTACTGGGGGGTCCAGTAACTGCACCCCACAACTGCAAGAAACAGGACTGCCCCATTTTCTGCCTAGCTCCTCCCTCCCCATGACATTAGTACGTTTGTCCCCAGCATGCAAGTGACAACTTCAGCCCCCTCCAGCCCTCCTGGTTTGCCTGATCTGCCTAGTGCTATAGGGCTTTCTTTAGTCATGTGGCTTTTGTCCCACTAAGAATTTCTCATGTGTAGAAATCCTCTCTTCCATGGTCCCCATGAACAATGGTGATAAACAATTACAATGCTGAAGTAGGAAATGTAGTTACATTCTTCCATGAGATACTAATTTACTGAAATAACCTTCCTAAGTAAGAAATCCTAGCCAAGCTTTTTTTTATCTTTATTGCCTTCTTGCCTCATCTCTCTCCCTTCTCTAAGCCCAAGTATTAGTTTTAAAATGCACTAGCTTCAAAATTCAACTGCAGGTGTCAGATGTTCAGTAATACTGTCTTTTAATTCCTTTAAGCCTACATATTTATTAATAGCTAAACACCACGTTCTTCATGTTAAGAAATACCAATGTGTAATGTAAGCACTTCTTGTTTTAGCAACCGGCTTCTTCTCTGACACTTCTTACCACATGTATTTGTTACTAGGAGAAAGGTCTTGTCACTGCTGGGAAATACCAAACTGTACAAAGCTAGCATCATAAGCCTGCTGATCTTTATGCTCAGGCAGTATTCAACTGTTCAGCTTAAGAAAGAAGAAAATGTGAAAGGCTAGCAGGCATTAAGAGCACAGGCTGTTTGTCCATTTGCTAACTGAAGTGTGCACTTTTTCAAATTTGATGTTGAATAGCCAAGCCATCACCCAGAGAGAAGCTGGACCTGTACAAGCATCCTTAATAAGATGTGTCAGTGGCTGCAGAGAGGTCCAGAAACACTGCTTGTTACTGTGCAGGCACAGGAAGCCTGCACAGTGACAAGCCACACATTGGAGGGCAAATTATTAAAATCAAAAGTATTTGTAAGGGGGGAAGAAACAGGAACTTAGCTGTCTTTAGTCACCTAAGGTAATGAATCAGCATCATTGAACTGTGGCACCAGTAAATTCTCAGATATAGGTTTTCAAGTGCTTATATTTTCAGTATAAATCACTTCCAATACTCTGTGGTTAGAACTTACTGCTTTGGTAGCTTCGTCACCAATTCACAACCTGTCAGGCAGACATACCCACTTCCTTCCCTGTGAAGAAGGGCTAGCTGCTCCTGTGTGGAGTGATTCTTTATCGTACATGGGCCCACTCTCCTCCGTGTCTCCCACTATTGCTCTAAGACCATTGTTTTGGGGAGTTCCCCAGTTTGCTGCTGCAGTGGCAGAGTGCTGCGTGTTCTGTGGGGGGAAGCTGAAAGTCAGTTTTTGCATGCCCTGGGAAGTAGCATAGCATAGCAGAGGGAACTCAGCCTGCCTGGATGGTCACAGGGAGCCAAGCCGAGTGCAGAGTCACCCAATGGAAGTTGGTCCCTGAAACAGACTATCTGCATCACCCCATTTGAGTTGCCTGTCGCTGTGTTCACACCTGCCCACTGCATCTGGGCCAAGAAAACAGTGATTTGCCAAGCAGAAATACAAAACCATGCAGGTTTTCTGCAGTTTCATTTCTTAAGATGGCCGGACCTCTTGCTTCCCCTGCCACTGAGGCATTTATGAAGTCTCATGGATTCCTAAAGTCTAACAAGACAGAAGTTTGGTTTACTGGTTCTAGCCTTTCCTAGGACCTCCCCACTTTATTCAACCACCTGTGTCCTCAAGTCATGCAGCATTGCTGCTTTTCTGCCATGTTTCTTTGTACTTGACAAGAAGATCAAAACCTTAAGATGGACTGTCACTGACATATGCACCTTATGAGCCTGTAAGTCCTATTTATAGAGGAAATCAGGCAAAGAGTCCTTACATCCAATTGCAGGCTGTTAGGCTTATCTGCACTAGTAAACTGACAAAGTTTCCTTGTCTGAGCTTTCTTTTCATTTCCAAAACAGCTTCAGGCACATCCATCAAATGAAGTGAGGCTTGAGCAAGATCTGTCCCTTACTTTAGCTATTCACAGTGCCTATTTTCTTGAAGTATAGATGGAGAATGAGGCTTGGGTCACAGCAACATTGAAATCAGCTAAGCTTTTGAAAGATTTTCAAAGGTCACCAGTGTTCCTAATAGTAGGGGAGGGAAAAAAAGTTAGGATTATTTTCTATCTATTTTAATGACTTTTGAAAGCTTTCAGTGAGCACACGAATTACTGTAACTAAGAATCAAGAACTGTTAAGAAGACGGGATTTCTATATAGCCCTTAGCAAAAATGCTTTTCCATTCCTTGAATGTCTCTACTATGCGGACAGACATCTTGAGTATTCTCTTTTATTGAAACAGAAGTCTTCCATTACCTACTCCATTTCAAATTGCCGCAGACTGAACTGTGAGTTTAATTATCAGCATACCCGGAACACCAAAACCATACAGTATAATAGCTATGACAGAAGGGCAAGATTTTTTTCTTTGTTTTTCCGTCTGTTTTGTGTGGGTTTTTACTTGTAACAGTAATTCAGCTCAGTCCCAAAAATTTTACAAGGAAGAACTAATTATGACAAATCACATCTCTTTTTTTCAAGCAAAATAGCATAGGAAAGTAGATGAAGCCACTGAAACCACCCTTTCCCATCGTCTTATATGCTGTCTTCCATAAACCTCTTATATTCCATCTTGCTGTCATTCAAGCTTCTTAGGCTGTTCCAGAAAGGTGGCTTGCAGTTGCTAGAAAGCTCCTAATTTCCACCTTCAACATGCTGGTGATCCCTTGTTCGTGCACCAGCACTGCATGTCATCCAGCATAGTTAGCTCCTCTCACTCCCAGCTGGCTTTCTGTCCCCCTGCACCAATGACTTTGCAGAGGACACTGTCATTGCACCTCAGCTCCTTTCGGCTGTGCTGCACCCACCAAGATTATCATTTGTCACACTGGGACTCATTTTGATATTGCAACTGGCCAGCCCTGCACATGGTGTTTCAAACGAGGCCTCAAATAGGTCACTTGAGACTCTAAGTGTCTCTTCCCTCCCTGCTGCAATAGCCGTGACATAGCTGAAGAACTTCCCCACAGTTGTACCCCACCAGTGCCCTGATCATCCTGTAACTGGCATACTCTCACATGATTCATTTCTCCTGCACTGCCTCTGATGTATTTCCAGCTAACAAAGATTCCAGCTGCTGATTCTGAAGAGCATAATCTTACCACTTCAGGTTACGGAAACTCCTGCTGTGTCATTGCTCTCATCTCCTTACATAATCCAGTTTTAACTCTTGTGCTAAAAATCATTACTAAAAACGTAAACAAATTATGACTCGCAGGACATCTCAGATCAGTCCTGTCTCTGAATGGGTTATTGCAGTCAGCACCTACCACCTCTGTCCTTCTTTCTCTAAATCAGCTATTCCTCAGCTTCCCAAACTGAGTAACAGTAAGTCTGTCTTCCTCATTTTGTTGTTTTAAAATGACTTTACTGAACAGACATTTTCTTTCTGAACCTCACAGTTTCCTTAACTAGATGAGGAACGTAATCCCCTCCACCCAACAACAGGTTTTACTGTCACTATGCTTCTCTCCCTGAACATTTCTGTCCATTGCGTTACCCTGTTTTCATCTGGTCCTATGTTCTCTTCCTGGGTACTAAATGCGACAGCAAGAATTATTCTTCAGCTTTTCCTCAAACTATAGCAGTAGCAATCTTAGCAGTTATTAATAGCTTAGAAGCCCCTTATTAACTTGTGGCTCTATCTGGAGAAAAGTGTATCAAAGTAATTTTGATTTTCTTGAAGTAGTTGGAGTTAACAATGAAAACAGTAATAAAAAGAACATTAAAAAAGGGAAAGATACACAAACACACTTGGCAGTAAAAGTATGGAAATTTAGAGCTGCAAAGAAAGATACCAGGTTGATTATGATGCTTCAGGATATACCATCCAGGTGTCCTGCTATCAGTTTCTTGCTGCCTGCAATACTTGAAGAATATTCAAAGTTGAGAGAGGAGAAGATCTGTCACGGGAGGAGAGCCAAGCATTGTGAAACACTCACAGTGAAAAAGAATAAAGCTATTTCTATGAGGGACGCTCTAAAAGCACAAAGAAAGAAGCCGTGGCTCCTAGGAAGCAGCCCTTCATTATATATGGAAGAACTTAAAAAAAAAAAAAGGCAAACAAGAAAAAGGCACATAAAATGGCCAAACAGTGCCATCTAGGGACTGATGCCATAAGAATAGGATGAGCAAAAGTTAACAAAGGACCTGCTTTTCCCACTCAGAATGAGCAGAACTCTAATCTTTGGCAGGTTTCAATTATTTGCACAGAGCCAGTGTTGGGGTTGGGCACTGACCAGCACACATCAGTGCATGAACAGCCAGGGCTGCTTCAGGAAAGGAACACCAGCACACCTCCACATGCAAGAGCTGTAGTCAAGTAGCAGCTTTGTTATATTTTCTCAATGCAGAGATTTTTTTTTTCATTTGAAGTTTGTAGGGAACCGGAGACTGCACAGAAATCCAGGAAATGAGAATATGGCATAGCACCAAGGGAGAAATGTTTTCAGAGCTTACTGTTTTATTATGCCACCAAACAGGATTTTATTTTACAAAGCCTCCAGAGCACAGTGTTCTCCCATTTAAACCAAATATCTTCAAATGGGTCTCTGAGATTTTTCTTAAGGACTGCAGTGAAACTGCAGCAGCTGACAGGTACCTTTTTTTGATGAAAGCAATATTCTGCTGGAAATCCTGTGGTATTTTATCTCGCTGGGAGTCACAGCAGTGAAGACGGTCTACTTCTTGGACACAATACAAGTGTTTACATTGGTGTCTCACCCTATGGGTGAGGTGGGACACAGCAAGCACTACCACACAGTTGTTTACATAAGCAGCAGGAATGTGCTTGTTTCCCAAGCTGGTGCAGCTGATATAATGGGAGCAGAGATCTCTTGGAAGGACAGTTGCTTTGTTTCAGAACTGGCAAAGGAGTGTGCAGGAGCAAAGCACCTCATAGTGCCTTGAGTCAAGCCAGGGATCCAGTGTCGGCTCTTGCAGCAATGCAAGCTAGATGGATGCCTGGAGGAGGCAGGGAAGGTTTGCAGGCTTTTCAGCAGAACATAGAGACCCTGGAGATGGGCCAGATCTGCTGAGCTGGGTGTTGTGCAAACACAACAGAGTGTTTGGGATGTTCTTAATCCCAAAGTTGTATATACGAAAAGAAGTAAGAAAGTAACAAAGGCAAGACATTTTTCCGTTTCTTTCAAATGCATTAAATTTCTCTGAAGGGTTATGAGTATTATATTAAGACTGTCAGCTGAAGCTCAATAAAATAGAAAAGAGGAACCAGAGAATGTGGTCTTCAGCAAGAAGCTATAGAAGTAATGCAGAATTTTTGTTTGTTCATTTTACTCTCAAACTGACTACAAGATAGAGAGCCAAGCTAGTTCTTGTAAAATCAGAATAATAAAACTAGGCTGCATCAGAAGTCTGTGCAATGTTTGGCTACCCATCTGTGGTATTTTAACATCTTCAAGCTTCCAGAATGTTAGGTACAAGTATTCCCTTCTGTTGTATTTATAGAATTTATATCACATGCTATTTATTCTGTTTAATATTTATAGTGCATTCATTTGAATTCACCTGCTGCAATACACGGTTCATTTTCAATACATTACTTCTAATTTCAGTTCCTTTGCAAAGTCTGCATTCTCTTGAGCTAACCCTTGGAACTCAGTTCTCATCTGGAGACCAGGGGCTGGGATATCTGCTTCAACAACAGCACATGCTCTGCATCCTCATGAACCTGCTTGACATTTAGGGTCACCACAGAGCTGATATTATGCCTGCTGGGTCTGGAGGGAGAAAAGCAGGCACCAGCCTCCTTCCCTCTTCCCTGTGCAAGGAAAGCAGAACAAGTCACCCAACCATTACTGCTGGAGTGAACCCCTCTTCACACCTTCCCATCCTGAAGTCTGAACAAACAGAAGGGATGTTTTGGCCATCTCTCTGTTGTGGCCACACTGGCTATGGTGCAGCCCTGAAGATAATCACAAGTATCACTTGAGGCAGCTTTTTGTCAGAACAGGCACTAAACAGCCTGCTCTTGCGGGAACTCATCACTGAGGAAACTCATCACCAGTGGAACAGAAATAAAGGCACAGCAAATGAACTCCCTCCAGCTCGTGGCACTTTTCAGGCAGGGCAGGCAGTTCATGGCAGGCGTAAGCGTCCTCCCAGCACTTAGTAATTCACCTCTACTGCAGCCAGAACTCCCCTAGGTCCTTGGGGAAGTTTTGCTTGCCATCCTCTCTAAGGCACAGCTGTGGGTCTGTTCATGGTTGCCCTCGAACCCATGCTTGAGCTCTCTTGCACACTTCATTGCTCTCCTTCGTTGCACCAGGCTCCCTGGACAGGTTGTTTCCCCCACCTCAGCGCATTTGGCTGTTGTCACATAGGTGCTGCATCCTCTGCTTTCAAAAAACTGCTCTTTAAAAGGTGCGTTACCATAGACAAGATGGATGCTCTACACCAACTGGCAAAAGGTGCCTTCTGCTGATGGAGCTGCTTTGTTTGCTGGAGTTGCGAGGTCTGTGTAATGCAGGTATGACAGGGGACCTAGACTAACAAAAAGGTTTTAGGTGCAGCCCAATATAGAGTGTTAAAAAAATCACCCTCTTTTTTATTCAGTTCTTCAGATACAAAAGAAATATGTATTCAGTTCCTTTAGGAATCAAACCATTGACCTTTCTGAATGCCAGAGAGCATGGAAGTGGAGCAGAGGGAGAATGATTATCATACCATTAAAACAGTATAACTCCCAAATGTAGTTACTGCTAGACCTGGTGCTAACTGGGGAGAAGGAGGAAGGCAGGATGCCACCGTTAGAGCTGGATCTGTTTGGAGGCGGGGGGGTGGTTGCACAGAGGATCCAGGCTGACACAGGTTTCTCTGACTTTTTATGAGGCATTGGACTTATTTCTGCATGATGTCTGAAACAAGTGGCACAGTTACAGAGAGTGTTTGCAAACAACAGGAAGCAGGAGTGACCTGGATCAGGAGGTTTTTCTCTTTGGAAGAACCCTCAGAAACGTGTTCCTGGGAGAGGCGCTCAAGCAGGACATGTTTTCTCCTTGGCATCCAGGTGGTGGATGCCAGGTGGCACGTACACTGTTGCCAAAGGGCTTTGTCTCCAGGAGCCCCCTCAGCTCCAGGACAGAGTCCCTCACCTGCAAGGGGCTTTCCCTGGCCCCACAAAGCCCCTCAAAAGGGCACATGCAGATCCTGCCCCCATGCTTATCAGTTGTACAGGCACCTGCAGTCCCTCTCCCAGCCCTCTGCTCAGGAGAGGGTGCAGTAGGCATCACTCAAGAACATTGTTAGTGCTAACTGCTCCGCAGCCTTTGATCATCCATTTAAAGCCAATTTTCTGTCCAGGGCCTTTGAAGGTGAGAGACCTTCATGCCTGGGCTTCAAGTGGTACAAGAATATCCCTTTCAACTGTGTAGCTGTGGACAGCCCTCACTGGGTTGCCGGTGGCTGCCTTAGCCTGGGACCCAGCCTCGTGGTTCACTGGTGGGACTTGGTGCCAGGCCAGGGCTCAGCCAATGGAGGTGACTGTGCAGTGTGGAGGGCTTGTGCGTGGCAGCAGAAGTGGGTTTCATGCCTATGCGAATATACAAGGGGCTGAGCCTCTTCAGAAGCTTGGCTTCCCTAGAAGGCCCATTGGTCAGCACGAGCCAACTTCTACAGCAAAAGGAAATGTGGGAGGAAAGGTGGGAAGAAGGCGGCATTTTCGGGAGCCCATTGCTAAGGTGGCTGCGTGTTCGAGCCAGTAGCTCCATGCACCAGTCACTAGACTGCAGGATTACAACTGAAAACCAAGCAGACTCCTCTGAGCCACACGGTGCCTGGTAACGTGGAGTCCAGGCTGTATCGGCAAGAACAAGTCTTTCCAGTCTGCAGCTGAGGCTGTCTCTTGCTTCCACAACACTCTGGAGCAGCAGGGACAGGATAGGTGCTTCACCACACCTACAGCCCCAGCTCTGCAGTGTGTTGGTCGACCAAGGGTGCACCTGCTTGGGGAGATGAGGACCTGTGCCATGTTCATTTTGATAGTATCCCACGTGCTGGCAGTAAATGTCCTCCCAGGACTGAACTGGAGCCATTACTGGGAGCTATCCCAACCGCAGTGATAAGGCAGGCATTTCCTTTCACAAGCTAAGAGCTAGTCATCATTTATTTATAGGGGCTTCTGTTCGCTCTGTATTGCTGATAACCATATAGCACTTGCTAAAGTGACTTGGCCTTTGTGATTAAAAAAAGAAAAAGAAAAGGTTCCTTTCTGCCATTATCTGTCACCTCTCCCATGTGCAACAGCATGTCCTGAACAGGCTGTGACAGCAGCAAAGATCAGCTATTTTCAGAGGAAGATCTGACCATTGTACATTTCATGAAAAACCAAAATCATTTTGCAAATTAGGGAATGCTAAAGAATTTTTGTTTCTGCTTCCAAAAAAATAAAGCCTGTGTATTTATCCAGTGAGGGAAACAGATTCCTTTACCAATAGTGGTGAGATGTATTTCCTTTGGAAGAAACTAGATATTTGCAGATATGTGCAGATATTGGCAGATGCATCCCTGCCCATTTCTGGGCTGCCAGGAAGCAGAGCCTATTCCCTGGTCACAATACGGATCCTGAGGGATGCCACTTGTCATTGGTGTGCATCCAGACACTGGGCCATGGACCACTACCCTCTGGATGTGACTGACCATCCAGCCAATTCGTTATCCTTGAAACAGTCTACCCATCAAATCCATATCTCTCCAATTTAGAGAGAAGAATGTTGTGGGGGACCATGTCAAAGGCTTTACAGAAGTCCAGATAGATGACATCTGTTACCATGTAGGGTACTGTTTTCCTGCATCAACATCAGGCTGGGAACTCATGTAATTTTTGTTTCTGTGCAACTAACTCCTACGCAGGAACCTACTGGAGAGAGGGAGAAGCAAAGCCTCTTTATTCCATCAGCAGAAAGGAGATTTTGTGAGCTTCTAGGTAACAAGTGTGAGGGGATGGTGAGGAGTTTACTGACTTCTTAAGATGTTTTTTAACAGCTGTTTGGCTTGTAGTGTTGCTTGAAATAACTGAACATGAGTATTAGCTTTGCTCCCTGGGGCTGTGAGTGATTAATCCACATATGGAGATCCAGAGCAGGGCTAAAGACTTGTCTAACAGCTTTAAGCTTTTCCTTTTTGATTAATGGGAACTACAAGGCAGTTTGTCTCAGACTGCTGTGCTGTCAGTACAGCTCTCAACTATTTGACCTGCAGACAGGCCCCCACAGAAAGCACCAGAACATCAACTGGCCACAGTGCTTAACGGGATCTCAGAAGAAAGCTGCCAACTTGAAGAGGAGAAAGCTTCTGCAGGGATGTTTGCTGGTCCGTGCTGTCCCCCTCTCCACTGCTTTCATGTAGAGAATCCCTTCCCAAGAAGAACCTGGTTGTGGTGCAGGTGTAGCAGCTTCGCACCCCTGCAGCACCACCTCAGGCCCTGTGTTTGTGCCTGCTCCCTGCCAGTCTGTAGCAGGATTTTAGGTGTATGGTGAGAAACACACTGCCCTGAGTTAACCAAAGGAAATGGGCTCCTGTTTGGCTTAAAGCAAATCTAAATGCCTTGGTCAAACACACTCACCAAGCAGAGAGGAGGAGGAGACAGTGGGTTTCCCCAGAGGTTTTTGCTCCACCAGCCTGGGGAAGTACCCTCTAGCAGGAACCAGTTCCCAGCAGGGTCACATGAGCCTGAGAGAGAAATGCTGCTGTGCAGTGTTCATTACTGTAATACTCACCAGCCCCTGCCCCTAAGCTGGCTTGGGATGCAGCTCATGGGGGAAGGGTGCTCAGGTCTCAGTGAACCTCTCTCAGGAGGCAGAGGTCCCTCCTCAAGGCCCATCATCTCCTTCTTGGGGTGTGGTGGGGCTCAAAGAGCCACAGCTCCAACCCAGAGGCTAGCAGTGGAGCACTTTGGAGGCTGGACCAGGCAGGAAAGGCCCTTTTTCCTAACTCTGAGAGCATTCAGAAGAGGACAAGTGACCCCCAGACCAAAGAGGTTTCCTTCAGCAGAATTTCTTGGTGCCAAAGACAGTTACTTCCCTTTCCCAGCAGCACCCCTGTGGGCAGCCCTGGCAAAAGACCCCCGTGCAGTTTGCAGTTTCTGGGCCTCACACAAGTGAGTCTATACCTCAGATCCAGTCCCAGCTCTGGGGTGGCATGCTGTCTAGGCAAGGGAAGATGAAACCTACCTGGGATGGTCCCACCTCCATCCAAACAGGAGGACATGTAAGGGAGGAGATGCTGTGCCCAGTTTCCAGAGATGTCTCCAAAGATGAACTGGAGACATCAGGATACTACAGGAGCTTCAACTGAAAGTGAGTCACAAGGCAGCCAAGTTGTATCTGTTTCTCACAAGTCACCCCTCCCCTGCCCTTCCTGCCCTCTACAAGGTGATGGCAGGGATGACTTGGGAAGCTGCTCGCTGTGTCTCCTCTCTCCCTGCTGTGACGGAGAGGAGTGGAGGTGGAGTACTGATAACCCGTGGACAGTGCTGGGACATGGCCCTGCGGGGGACTCTGCCAGCTCTTCAGGACAGAGTGTGGTGCAGGAAGAAGATGGGAATTTCCAGGTCACTGTGGTGGCTGGCTAGTTTCACAGCCCATTCAGAGATGTGAGAAGTGGCTGAACTTCACAGGGAGAGGAGCTTTAGGAACCTTCTGGGGAACAATTCTTTCCAGGCTAGCCGTGACCTGGGAACTGAACTGAACTGCATCAGTAATAATGTAGAGGACAGAGATGGTATGGATAACCGTATCAGAAATGCCGAACTTGGGTATGGAAGTCGCAAAACTGGAGCCAATGGTGCAACAGTAACACAGAGGGAGTTGTTTATCTGGGAGGAGATTGAGCTGAGAAGGGGAAGGACAAGGGCAGCAAAGAAGAGGATCCAGTAACAGAAGTGTGCCATCAGGGCTGTCCAAGGACAGCTCCATGAAGCACTGCACCTGACACCATTCCTCTCAGGTGCAACTGCAAGCTGAAGCTCTAAAAATAGACTAGAAGAAAAGCACTCTCTTTTATCAGACTCATCAGGAAAGCTGAAACAGAGAGAAGAGGTGTGCTTGCGTTAACAGGAACAGACAGGGCAGATGACCAAGAGGAAACCTGGAGTCAAAGCCAACTGATGAGACAGAGGACTAATTATAAAGTCTTTCTTGGATCAAAATGCAAACTGAAGTGTGAGCAGCAGTAAGCACCTCTTTAAGTCAGCCTTCAGATGTTCCTATTTTCATACACAATTAGCCTCACTGGAGCGGTAAGAGCTGCCTGAAGTCCCCTTAATGTAATCATTGCTTGTGGAAAATTTCCTCTTGCATCTTTGTTACAGTTTCTCCCACAATATTTCTCTCTGAATAGGTGATCGTTTCAGTCAGGGAGTGGGAGGAAACATCTGGGCCCTTCTGCCTCAACTAAAGTGCCTTGTTCCAAAAGCGTAACCCATTATTTTCTGTTCATCTTGTTGTATTTTCACTTTTGTCTGAAATTAGGACACACTTGGAAACGCTAATTATTTCATGAACCATCGAACACTGGACTTAATACATCTCTCGTTGTTGTTGTTGTTATGCAGAACCCTTGCTTTGAATTTTTTGTCCACCTATACCAACATAACGCTGTTCAACTTACCTTGTTTCACAGCCGCTAAAGCCTCCCTCGCAGTAAAACTGTCCATGCATATGGCAACATGCTCTGCATACCCAACACATCTGTTTGCTAGCAAATTAAGTCTCCGTGCGCTCCAGCATGCAGAGAGCACAGCGTGGATGACAGAAAGGAGATACTGTCAGCCAGGAGATACTGTCCCACCACCCAGACCCCCCAGCTGATGGGGTCCACCACCGCCTCAGGGCTCTGTATGGACCTGTTGGAGCAGGTCTAGAGGAGGCCACAGAAAAGGTCAGAGGGCTGGAGCACCTCTCCTGTGAGAGTTAGGCTGAGAGAGTTAGGATTGTTCAGCCTGGAGAAGTCTCTGGGGAGACCTGATTGCTGCCTTTCAGTTCTTAGAAGGGGCCCATAAGAAAGATGGAGAAAGACTTTTTAGCTGGGCTTGTTGCATAGGATGAGGGGTGATGGTTTTAAACTAAAAGAGGAGACATTCAGGCTGGACGAGACGAAGAAATTCTTCACAATGAGACTGGTAAAATACTGGCACAGGTTGCCCAGAGAGGTGGTGATTGCACCATCCCTGGAGACATTCAAGGCCAGGCTGGATGTGGCTCTGATCTAGTTGAAGATGTCCTTGCTCACTGCAGGGGGGTTGGACCAGATGACCTTTGAAGGTCCCTTCCAACCCAAACTATTTTATTATCTTGCACCCAGATGAGCAGCAGGACTCCAAAGTAAATATGTAAAACCTGTTCTAGGGCCAAAGCACAGTTGGTGCTAGGTGCAGACCTCAGATCCCAGGCCCACCAGCTCCTCAGGCAGAAGGTGGAAATCTTCAAAAGGTGCCCTGCCCTCAGAGCTCAGAGCAATCATTAGACACATGGGAGCAGGAGGAGAGCCTGTGGGAAGCACCGACCCCTTCATAGCACCAAGGAATGACCAAGCTGAACAGCAGAGCCTCTTGTGCTGTTGTCGTATTAGGCAGAGGTGTATCTGTTACAGAAAGGCACGTACAAGACTTAGGAAGTGCAGCGTTGGACCATAAGGAGAAAGAGCCCACTGCTGCGTGTCCTGTGCTTTGCAGCTGCTGTGACAAGAAGAGGAGCAGTGATCTCCTCCCTCTCTGTGGCATATGGGACAGGATTTACAGGACACACAGCAATGGGCTGATTCCATGGTCTCCTGCCCAAGCATGAGGTATATCAGGAGGACGCAGCAGGAGCAGAAGAGTGTTTACCTCTACAGGGCTGGCTGAGGGCACCCAATTGCTTTTGCTCAGTCCGTTGCCCCATGGCACAAAAGGGTATGTTGCCATGTTATGGAGTCAATGGAGAAGGACAGGGACAGATCCCTTCTCTGACGCTGAACTATTAAACCTGTGTTTGCTTGGTTGGCCATTCCAGCTTCAGGCTCACCCCATCACAGGCAATCGTATCAGGAAGCTTTCCAGAAACCGCAAGGTCTGATCTGCCCTGGAGCCACAAGAGCAAACACACTAAGACCCTGTTCCAGGAACCCAGACTGCGCAGGGCAGGTGGATCTAGGACAGTGTCCTTGGGAAGTAGTGTGCAAACTCCCAGACGTCATGTGCCATGTTTCCAAGACGCCTGCCCTGAAGGCAGAGGTCCAGCAGGTACCCAGTGTGCCAGAGCCACCCTGCTCCCAGCAGCAGCCCCTGCAAGCCCCAGAGCAAGGTCCTGCCAACAGTCTTCCCTACAGCGATGCTGAGCCAGCTCCCTTGTTAGACTTCGGTGCTGAGTCTGCAGCAGCAGGAGCAGATTCAGTTCTGCCTAGCAAGGTGTTTTTACCAGCCAGCACACCGCAAGCACCAGTCTGTGTACCCTACTCACGCAAAGCCCTGTGGTTCAATTGGCCAGCAGTGGCTCCCACAGCACAGGATGGTCCTAATCCTGGCGACTATGCATATCATGACATTGCAGGTAGAAAGGAGGGAAACAGCTCGTGTCATCTCAGCCTTACATCCCTAGGGCTGAAAGGTCCGTGTTGGCATATCTGAAATCAGGAAAGATGCTAAGTGGATGTGTTATTTGACAGAGATGAATTACAGACCAGTGTAAACAGCTGATCTCCTACAGAATTCACTTCTTTGTTATGCAATTTCTTAGAGGATTATTCAGACAGCTCAGCTGGATATTACTAGCGCTTCAATATTTATTCTGCCCTTTAGCAAAAAGCAGAGCTGCAGAGCAGAAGTTTCTTACTAAACCCTTCTGCTGAGAAGACAGCACATTGATAATGTCACAGACACCCTCTGTCTCCCCCACAAAGGCCTATCTATGGCCTCCCACAGATGCACAGCTCGGGGGCACAGCCCTGGCAGCAGCGCACCCATGGACACCAAAGAGGAACATCTGTCCAAGCCAGGTACCCAGCTGCACTGGCTGGTCTGCACTGTGGAAACACGAGGTTTAGCTAAAAACCTAGGTGAAGGTATGGCTGCAGTTATACGTGACAACAAGGGAACCGCTCCAGCTTTCCAGAAGTGCCATAACGAGAAAAATCATCACTATTTCAGGTGACTCCAACACTGGGGCTGTGGAGAGGTTGATAAGCAGATAATTCTGCTTATCTGAAAACAAGGCTCTGCCTCAGTGCATTTGCCAAGAGCACCAGGCTGCTTTCTTGTTCATGGCTCATTGCACCAAAACAGAATGGCTTTGGCATCAATAACTGGATATGTAAAACAAGGGCAAAAATTGCTTCAGACACAGTGAAACATCTGAATATAGGAAACACGCAGGCCTGTAAGACCCGCACTATAATGGCACCAAACCTGAGATTTTTTAGAAGCTATCTAAATAATCAAAAGTATTAACCTCCCATTGCAAAGTCCATGGTATTGTAAGTTGTTTGAAGGATTTTATTCCTCTTAAGTGCTAGAAATTCCTTAGAGGGGAAGGTGAGTGTTTGCTCATCACACACACATCACTGGCACACAAGAACTTCTGAAATTTCAGATCTTAAAAGGCCTTGGACTTACCTCTTTTCACCTAGAAATTGGTGCCTTGGAGCTCAGCCATCCTCATAACAGACCTCAAGCTTTATAACATTAATGGACTATACAAGACCTCACGTCTTGTCAGGTTTTGAATTTTTGCTTGATTTCAGCCATCTCTACAAAATTAAGATACATCACCCGCACCTTACCCCAGGATTAGACACATACTGTCTAGCTTGCCTTAGCTGCAGCAGCAAAGTTGTCTCTAATGGCTAGTGTCTGCTCTGGTCCTGTGGGTTTGAGGTTGGGGGTTTTTTTGTGCACCATTGCCTAACTCTGTTAGCATCAGTTTTGTTCAGCTTGTACAGTTGTGCAGTTCTCCCTCCCTAAAAATCATGCCATATACAAAGAAGCAGCAAACCTGAGTAACCATTGTATAATTAACCCTGTGGACCCACAGGAGAGGAGAAAGTATGATCTATTAGCCAGTATGGGGTTTGAAACATACAAAGATCATCCTAAATGTACCCAAGAACAAGAAGGAAGAAATTGCCTGCTATCAATAGAACATTTCTCCTGGCAAAGGGTGTGGGATGCCAAAAGGCAAGGCACAGGAAGGGCTAAAGCAAGATGCTGACAAAGTAACTGGTGCTAGAAATAAAGTATCGTGCATTTTAGAGTAAACTTTCTGCTTTTCCTTTTCGCACATTGGAGGAGCCCGCCCAGAGCAAAGCTGTGCCCACAGGTGAAGCCAGAACACTTCCAGGCTCCTGGACACTGAGTGAACACATGCCTTTGGGTTCATATGGGGACTGGCAGCAGCACTGTTCCCACGTAGACACCCCTGGCACCCTTTATAATGCTTTCCTCCGAGCCACGTGCACCTTCCCCATGCTGTCCTGTACAGGCTTCATAAGACTCAAGCCGTTTCCCAAAGAAGGGTAGAAGAAAAATGTTTGCTTTTGCTCTAGCAATGTTGAACTCTAGCAGCTTCCTGGGAGAAAGCGCAGGGGGGTTCTGGCAGGAGGGCGCAGGAAGGAGCAGCAGGTGGATGTGTGCCTTCTGTCCAGTGGGGATCACTAGAAGTGATGCAGCCTTTCTCCAGTTGAGGGATGCAAAGGTCCCACAGTGTTCTGCAGACCTGGAACTTAATTTTGCATTCCTGGATAATTGCATGGTCTCTTGCCATCTCCTCCTTACATGCTTCTGCACAAACAACAAGTGCTTGTGCGAGGAAAAGTGCCTTTGGAAATGCATTTGCATTTCAGTCTATCTGTGGAAAATGATCAAGTATTTTTAAAAGCCATCATGGATCACAGCAATTGTGTGTGCTCCTATGCTATGCTCATCCAAGCTTATGCTCATCTTCCAGCAGATGCTGATCTTCTAGCATGAGGAATAATCTTCTAATACTATTTACATAGCACTGAAATTAAAGAACCGCATTTATCATTCCTCAGTGGAAGCAGACACGTTACACTTGACAGCAGCAGAATTAGAAGTTGAAGCTCATCTAATTTTATTTACGGTACACAGGATGCTTGATCATTCCTCCAGGTAAAAATCACTTTGCTTTTAAGGTCTTAATGGTATCAACTCCTTGTGAATTGCTGTTGCTTAGCCTGAATTTTATACTTTCCTGCATAAGGGTAAATAAATGCAGATCAACTTTGAAGCTGCTGGCATCTTTCTTCAGACAGGAAACCTCCCAGGGCAGAACTTATTCAGCACCTGGGCTTAAGTATTTAACATGCTGACCAGATGAACTTCGTGGCACTCGTGGCGGGGCGCAGGCGCACCGCTGAGGGATCGGTGTTTTCTACGACAGCACGTATCAAGGGCGCCACCCTGAGACTAGTGCTGGGCAGGGCGGGCAGGCATCCTTCGCAGCCTTTCATGTGAGAAGGCAGGCAGCGGCGCCCAGCCTGGGACAGGAGCTCAGCGCTGTCCCCAGCAGCGCCTGGGGGGATGAGCTGGGCCCCTCTAATGCTCAGTCCCAGCCCCACAGACAGCCGTAAGCCCTGGCTCGGGCATCATCAGCTCTGTGAACGCTGACAGCCAAAAGCACCGCCTTTTATGCAGTATACACAAATACATACAAAAATACACACGCACATGCAAAATGATTAGCATGGCACAGAGGTTTGGGTAAAAAAACCCACAGCGCTGCGTGGTACAGGTGTGAAATGGATATGAACACGTGTTGCTGCCGGCAGATGGCGATCAAAACAAGGAAACGTTGTTACTTCTCTGGGCAATTCCACTTGCAGTCTGGTGCACTTTCCACAGGGAAGCAATACAAGCGCCAAGGGTGCATGGCACAGCGTTGGTGCTTCTCGGCCGCCCTCCCCTCCCAGCTCCTGCTCCCTCCAGCAGGGGCTACAGCTCAAATCCCATGGGAGATGTGCTCCTCATGATGCCCCCCACACCGTGTGAGAAATACAGAGGTCCAAAGTGGCCATTACCCTGCACGTGTCAGGGAGCAGCTTCAGCAGGTGGGTGCAGAAGCAAATGAGGAATTTCCAGATCTAATAGGTATTAGGAGCTAGTAGAAAGCCTGGTGAGAATTGGAAGCAAAAGGGGCAGTAGCTTCCATGGTGAAACAAGACAGCTGTAGAAAGAAAAAGATGTTGGTAAGAAGACCCATGCATTCATCCCTGGTTTCATGAGTCAGTGAGGGCAGGAGAGGCAAGTTTAACCGTAATACACAAAAAAAGCCTCAGACTGAAATGCACTGGACATGCACTGGTTTGACATACTAATTCCATTCATTGAGAACATGTGGGAGTCCAGTTGTGATGGTTCATACACCCCTATAATAAACCTGGCATCTTATTTGCCTCTAGGATGAACCTCAGCTGAGATGCAGACAGAGTAGGGAGCATAGTGGGAAAGGAGGAGCCATGAGACATCACAGCTGCTCACTGCTGGAGGTTGACTGGTTCTGTTTCTGCTTTGCTGAAGGTCAGTTTCCGCATGAAGTGTGGTGAATCCGTTGCTGTGGGAAGTCCAGAAGCCCAGAGGAACTTTAAGTCTTGAAACCAAAGACAACAGGGAAGGCTCTGGGTCACACACTCTATTAACAGCTACTAGGAAGGCTGTCAACATCACTCAGCATTTTTGAGCTTTATAATGGCATTGACAGGACAGAGCTAGCAGCATCAGAAGAGTAGACCCAGTGGAAGCGCTGAGCTCGAACACTACACTAGGGAAGACTCAGCACTTCACAGCATGCAACAAGTACCAAATACAACCAGGTCTCCTGATTTCTCCCTTTTATTGAGTCAGTTCTATTCTACGTTCTACGCAAGTTGTTGCACAAATACGGTGTTCTTCTTTCCAAAGCCACAAGGTTTAAGCTCATGAAAAAATTTTCAATGTACTTCAGTTTGCTTCATACAAGAGAAATAAACAGATTTAGCAGCTGCAATCTTAAACTTTTGAAGAGGTTTGTCATTTAAATTACCTTCCTGAGCAAGTTAGATGAGCTGTCTCTCTTCAGGTTTCATCTTGCACATTACACGTCTGCTGAATATGCTGCGTGCTGTTTGGCAGGGAGGCCGTCCACTGGCAATCCCATCTCCTCAGAGCACAATCTGCAGGGTGCTGGTGCTGTCTTGTTGCTCACCAACACCATGCACAAGGAAGCAAGCAGCAAAGTTCATTGACTGACAATGGCCAAGTGATGCCTTACTAAGTATGAGCCCCCAAACACCCACACAAGGATAACTACTTAACCCTTGGGTCTGCTGTCTGTGTTACATGCTAGAGAACTTCACAGCGATCATTCTCTGTGCGCCCAGACTGTTGGCTAGGAGCAGAAGCCACCCCGGGAGAGCAGCCAGCACTGTTTTACTGATTACAGGACATGAAGAATCCCTTACAGCTTGTACTAAAAGGTGCTTTTTGCTCAGTTCTGCCATAGAAGGGGAAAACCTGCCAGAAGTTCTCCTATTGCCCCCACAGCAGAG